>NC_089874.1:101827500-102545000 GCF_040182565.1 Anser cygnoides | reverse complement strand
TCTGCAAATACAAACTGAAGCTGAAGGATAAGCATGGGACAGGACATTTAAAATGCTGAATTGCTTTCGCTGAATTAGGATTTTAACACACCTTGTAAAAACAATCAAATCTTTCTAATACTTTCCATGTTATTGTACAACTTCTGTATTTTATATCATTAAAGTCTACATGTTAGAGTTTAGCAGTGCAAACTGCAGTTTGAGCATATTTGCATATTTATTTTTCATTATTTTCATTATTCGTTTTTGACTATTTGGGGTAAATTTGTTTGAATTTTACTGTGCATATTTGAAGAGAATTTACAGTTATTCAAGTATGTGTAATAACACAGACTCTGTGCAGACTGCTTGCATGAACAGACTTATTCATGAACTGTGGGAAGAAGCAGAGTTTAGGAGTGATGCAGGATACAATACGGAAAAGCCCAGTAAAAGAATCTTTAAGTAGTATAGTCCCCCTAAACTTACCTGTACTCCTGAATAACCAGTCATAAAAGATAACACTTTGAAAAGACAAATATTGCTTCCAATCTTAACAATGGAGTGAGGCAGAGGAATGGATACCTATCTTTAGATAACTCTCAACCTTTATATGCATACTTTATGCAGGAAAGCCACATGATCGCAATAATCTTTGACATAAATTTGCAATGGGACAATCAATTAATGCTTCCAGTATATATATGATTATTGAGGCTTGAAATTCTAGTTTAAAATATCACTACATTGGTAAGGAAAAGAAAAAAAAAAAAGAGTTAATATTGAAAAGATATATTTATTCTGGAATAACATCAGCTTTTCATGTCCTGCACTTAAACAGAACAGTACAAGAATAAAATTTAGTATTAAAATTAGCCTTGACCATGGGCCAAATGTGACCTGCTGATGCATTAAAATCAACAAGGGTTATCCAAATGCATCTAGGAGA
This sequence comes from Anser cygnoides, assembly GCF_040182565.1. Taxonomy (NCBI): domain Eukaryota; kingdom Metazoa; phylum Chordata; class Aves; order Anseriformes; family Anatidae; genus Anser; species Anser cygnoides. The sequence continues at coordinate 102,544,072 of NC_089874.1, read as the reverse complement.
AGCATTTGTTGCTAAATGGATTTAAGCCTGAAATCCTTCCTGACTCTAGTTCAATAAGCTATGTGCATGCCCTCAGAACCATATCATGCAAGTCAAAGAAATTTTAAGTTACTTAAGTATTTAAAAGCAAGATAGGTTGAAAAGATGTACAGCATTACCCTTTTGTGGGAAAATGTGAAAACTATGACAATGGATCAAGTTTTGCAGTTGTATAAGCCCCATATGGCTTATGTTCCTGAAGTTAGGAAATACCATATTCAGAGGTAAGTCCATTCCCCCATGGCTGGAGTGTGATCCTTTTCTAACTCTTACCTCCAGCTGTCATGTGTCATTGTTATTTTTGTTTGTTTCTTTACTTCTACAGCATAGTTTCACAGTTGCTGCTTATTTGGAGCTCCTTTGTTCACATTGGAAATAACAATACCCCACAGTCTGTGTTCCCAATTATAGGAGAGAAGGAACATTACATTTTAATCACGTTTTAATAGCTACATGAAACAAAAGGCACAAATTTAAAGATCCATATTTTAAGAAACTGTCTGAACAAGGGTAATTAAAAGGTACTGTAAACTCAGCTTCTCAAAGCCAGAAGTTTTATCACTCACAAGCATTTTCTGAGTGGCTCAAATGATTTATTTGCACTCAGTCCAGAACTTCATTGAAGCTGGGGGTTAGTGAAGGAAAAGACATGTGAGTGGAAAGTTTACCAAAGGATTTAATAATGACCTTCAAAATTGGTCCTGTTTGAGCATTTGGAACATATGCATATAAATTAACAACACTCAGAACTTGCTGCCAAGGGCCTGCCTACACTGAAAATATTTAACTTATTTAATGTTAGGTTAGCAAAGTTAGACCCTCAACTGCTGATGCTGAATGTGATTTCCAGTGAGATGTGTTGTGCACTCTATGTCAATCAACATTATGACTTCTAACTTGTGATCTCAGCATGAGAAATGAACTGAATACAGATTATGAACTGAATACAGATTAGTCTGTGAGACAAACTTCATTACAAGATGTGCATAGCCACAGCAACCTACTCTTTCTAATATAATCATTGATCTGACCAATGCAGAAAGAAAAGCACATTAGCCGCTGATATGCTGATAAAATGCTGTCAACGTACTGAATTTTGTAATGAAGAACATCAAAAACCTCTTGCTGCTGTTCTGCTTATAAAGTAGCTTCCTATGGTGATGATGGTCATTGGATGGGTTTGGCTATGGTCCTTCCACGTTGTTCTGTGCTTGAAAAAGAATCAGAGCTTACTATGCACTCTACATTTAGATATGTGTCAGTACATACAAACTTTACCAATGTTGTTAGAAGTCTGTAGACTTTACAACAGCCTGACAATACAGGTTCAGAAGGCTTGTCTGGCTTTTTCTCAGCCTGATCTTGTTTTATCTTGTTTTTATCTTGTTTTACTTGTGATATTATATTTATATATATACATTGTATATTGCTTAAATGACTATTGCCTAAGTTCTGAGAATCATGGAATCATAGAATGGTTTGGGTTGGAAAGAATGTTAAAGAATGCCCAGTTCTAACTCTCATGTCATAGGCAAGGGACACCTTTCTACAATATCAGGTTGCCCAAGACCCCATTCAACCAAGCATCCACCCTGGAATACAATATATGGAAACGTTTCAGAAACCTAGGTGCTCATTCTCTAAAACACAATGCACTTCCAAAATTATTGGGGCTGAAAAAAGCTATAATGCAACTTTCAAACTTCAGCTGGGAACCGGAGAAAAGAAAGCAGGCTGCGACAAAAACTGTACGGCAACCACCTTAAGTAAACTCAAGACTGAGAAGGAAGTGAATGTTATGACACGGATACAACCACTCCCAGCAAAGAATGCAACAAAGAGTTTACACTGACACCACCTACCTGCTTGAGGAAGTCTAGCACCATCAACCACAGGAACCAAAGAGATGTTGGAAGGGTGAATATAACATGAAAGAAAAGGCATAGGTACTTGGAAGATTTGTATTGCAATGTGGTGGTTTGACTGTGGCCAGCAGTCAGATGCCCACCCAGCTCAACAGGATGGGGTGGGAGGTAAGGGAGTAAAAAAAAATAATAAAAAATGGTGGACTAACTTAAAGGCAGGGATTACTGTCAAGAGCAAGACTGGCTCAATTTGGGAAAAATTAATTAAAATTATTGCTAATTAATAACAGAGTAGGATGTTAAGAAACAAAAAAACTGAAACACCTTCCCTTCACCTCTACCCCCCCAACCCTCTCCCCTTCTTCCCAGGTTCAATTTCAGTCTTTCAGCTCCAACTCCTCTACCTCTTCCACACCTCTGAGTAGTGCAGGGGAATGGGGAATGAGGGTTTTAACAAGTATTAGATGGAATCTGCAAGTTGAAATAGCTAGTTAGTTAACTGATTAGTTAGTTATAGTGATATCTTAAAAATTAGTATGATATTGAGGCATTGACTGTCAATGTTCTACTAAGGATGTGATGCACCAATATTAAATGTAATTTTGTATAGGCATGTATCCACATGCACTTTGTGAATTGGTCATCTTGTCTAAGTCAATAAGGGAATGATCCCAAACAAGGTTGCTGACACTTGTAAAACGATATAATAGTATTTTTTCAATGATTTTTGCTCTTGCTCCTGAACTGTCTAATTTAAAATGTCAGCTGAAAGCCTGAAGTATTTACCAAATCCCCATTTTGACCTTCTTCCCATGAACTTCACCAGTGTGCTTTTATGTGTAAAACCTCTTCTTTATCTATCAGAAAATTTTAATTCAGCAGCTACGTGTTACATCTGGATAACACAAAATGAATTTTATCAAAATCCATTCTTGCATAATATTTCAAGGCTATATAACCTATAGTAGAAGTAGGCTATTCATTTGAAAATAGCTCAGTCTTTATTGTTCTTCAACTTTTGCACTGTGTTGAGAGACTGTTGTATTTATGGACTCTTAATGATGTGCAGGGCTTCCCATTTGAAAGAGCTTACCTTCATAGAATGACCCTCAAAACAACCTTCCCTCTACACCTGAGAGAAGTTGGGGAAGTGTCCCGGTTTCAGCTGAGATAGAGTTAATTTTCTTCCTAGTAGCTGCTATGGTACTGTGTTTTGGACTTAGGATGAGAGCAATGTTGATAACATACTGATATTTTAGTTGTAGCAGAGCAGTGCTTACACAGAGCCAAGGACTTTTCAGCTTCTCATGCTGCCCTTCCAGCAAGGAAGCTGGGGATGCACAAGGAGCTGGGAGGGGACACAGACAGAGTAGCTGGTCCCAGTTGACCAAATAGATGGATGTCCCATACCGTATGGTGGCATGCTCAGCAATAAGCTGGGGGATGTTGGCTGGGCGCCGCCATTGCTCAGGAACTGGCTGGGCATTAATCCTCTGGTGGTGAGCAATTGTGTTTTGCATCACTCTTTTTCATTATTATTATTCTTTACTGTTTATTTTTTCCTCCTTTCTTAGTAAATCTTCCATTTCACGTGATGACTTCTCACAGTTTTTGATTCTCTTCCCCATCCCATTGTGGGAGAGTGAGCGTATGGCTGTGTAGTGCTTAGCTGCCTGCTGGGTTAAACCACAAGAAGTACCCTTTTAGACAAGACTAGTAACTTTCTATTTATTTATTTATTTGGGGGGGGGGGGGGCTGGGGGGGGGGGGAGAGAGATATGTAGAAATAAAGGAAGATGTAGAAATAATAATGAAGACAGATGTCACTATTAATTAAGATTAATTAAGATGTCACATTATTAGATGTCACTGGGCCTGTTCAACCTGGAGAAGAGGAGGCTGAGGGGGGGCCTCATCGCAGTCTACAACTTCCTCGCGAGGGGGAGTGGAGAGGCAGGTGACCTATTCTCTGTTATCACCAGTGACAGGACCTGTGGGAACGGTGTCAAGCTGAGGCAGGGGAAGTTTAGGCTGGACATCAGGAAGAGGTTCTTCACCAAGAGGGTGGTTGCACACTGGAACAGGCTCCCCAGTGAAGTAATCACTGCACCGAGCCTGTCTGAATTTAAGAAGAGATTGGACTGTGCACTTAGTCACATGGTCTAAACTTTTGGGCAGACCTGCGCGGTGCCAGGAGTTGGACTTGATGATCCTTATGGGTCCCTTCCAACTCGGGATATTCTATGATTCTATGATTCTATGATTAAAGTCTAAACTATAAAATCAAAAATTGGGAACTGACATTTAAGATGTACTCAGTCATCTACAGAGTAATTTAGATGTTGATGTAGCACACAGTAATGCCTGACACTCTACTAAAAGGTATATTTTAAGGATGGTTAAATAGTTCTAGTTTTGTACAGGGCTGATCTTTCTTCATCAGATCTATTCCACACCACTAAGGATGCAAAAAAAAACATGTTTTCAAGAAAATACTTGTATGATCAAGGTGTTAATTCTTTGAAGAATCCAAAGTAATTAACTAAGGGCAAGGAGTTTAATTTTTCTTTAAAATTACAAAACCAATACACCATAATCTCATTGTGAATTAACACTTAAAAGATTTACCAGAGAGATGTGACGCTAATGTATTGTAGTTAATGGATTGGCTCTAAATATTCCGGCAGAATTGAGATAATAAACAATAAAAGATATAGGGTTCCACAAGTTACTGCTGCTCCGTCAGCACTTTATTTGACAGATCCATGACTGGAATGTAAAATTTAAAATGGTTCTTTAATTAGGGGCTTCAAAAGATAAATTAGAAAAAAAAATAATAGTAATTAGCACTGGTCTCCCTAATGTCAAATTCTGTATTCCAAATTTTCCCTATAGTTTGGGCACCAAAGTCAGAGATTCAGAAGGACCTCTAAACTGTTTAATATGCAAAACCAGTAATCCTTTCTTCAGGGTAGATGAATAAAACATTTGTTTTGGAAAACTAACCTGAGCCTAATGTTTCGTTTCAACACATGCCTATAGCATGAGACCAACAGCAGTGGTATAACTGTTTACCCTGTGCAGAAAAATACACAGCCACAACACTTGTATGGGAAACAGAGCCCAGGGCCAGTTCCTAGTTTCCCTGGAAGAGTTCAAATCCCTTCTTTCCACTTCAGAGGGCTAGAGGACTATATATGTGGTTACCCTTTTGCCCGAGTCTATGAAACTCTACAGAGGCGAGATCTGTTCTCTACTTCTTGAACAACTTAAGTATTTTCTCTTTCTTGGGACTCTTTCTAGATTCAACACAGAGGACAGCAACACAACTTATACAGGAGTTGTCTTCCCTCTTGTAGTTGAGGTTAGCTGTTACTTTCATTCACAATTTGAGTACGCTTTCAGAAGGGGTGTGTAAGACCCCCTTAGACTGCAGAGAAAACTGATCTCTCACTTCCCCATAAAAGCTTCAAACATTAGTCTATATATATTAAAAAAATATATAAATAAAAATAAAAAATCTCTGGTGCTTCATCTCTTGGTGTCATTTTTCAAAAGGAAGCAAATGCAAATGCACAGGGCACTCAATAGTCTTGACCATTTTGAGGCCCCACAAATCACTCCAGGGTACTTCTGTTGCAGATTAGCAGTGTAAAAATTATACACTACATTTCTTAGGGAATTTAGAAACTGCTTCCAGGGATCAGCAAATGATGGCAAGAATTTTTTGGATCACAGTTTCAGAGTAGGGTGCACCTTCCCTTCTCTGTGCCTTCTGCATCTCATTCTTTGGAATCAGCCCTACAATTTGATGAGAGTAACTGTAATATGATTTCTCTTACCTTCACTGCTGTATCCTAGGACCTGGAGGATGACTCCCTCCAAAACACTGAAAAGTAAGTTGTGTAGACTTCTGCACTGGTCAGTCATTCACAGGTTGCTTTTAACTAAACACCAGGGAGAATTGTTCAGTACAGCTGCAAATACTGTTCAGTTACTTGAAGTTTTACATGGATCTGCAAGGAGACCAATCAGTAGAGAAGGTATGCTGTAGATCAGTCAGACAGGATGCACTTTAGTTGAGGAAATTGTAGAGAAAGTTAAAGCTTGCCATGCAGCCTATAGCAGAGACTACACTCTTTTCTGATTCATTCAGAGAAAGAGGATACAGCTACCTGTCAATATACTAATTATATTTTTATAGTAGGTTTTTTTTTTTTTTTTTCCATATTTAACCAAGAAGGAATGTATCTTAACGTATTCTGAAGTTGATTACCACACTGAATACTACCACATCTGAAAACTATGTTGGCTGCTATTCTGGGCCTTTTTTATGTCCAGAAGTTAAAATTGGCTGTTATGTTATTGGCTTCATGTAACAAATATATATGAAAATAAATAAATAAATAAATAAATAATTACAATTTAAAAACAAACAAACAAACAAACAAACAAAAAACTAATGTATATTCCAGAAGCTTCCTGAAAATGTAAGTATTTTTATCAATTCCCTCTATTTAAGCAATGTTATTAAACACTTAATTGGGATTATGCAGCAATTGCAGACAATAACACTGGAAAAAAATAATAGGTATAATTACCTACATTGTGTGAAAAGGAGAGATAGACAACTCGGTTCTGCTTATTAGACATCATAAGGGCTTTTGGTGTTAATTTCAATGATGAGATGTTACTAGGCACAAGGAGTAAAGACCAAGTGTTACAATTTTCCAATAATTCACCAATGTTAATACAGTTTAGCCTTTTTTAATGGCTTTCTTGTAGACATGAATACGAAGATTAATTTGTCAGTGTATGTATTGTAATATTATAGAATCATAGAACCATTAAGGTTGGAAAAGACCTCCAAGATCATGTTTTCATTTATGTCTCTTAAATGAAGAAATAAGTATGTTGTTATTAATGGCAATTTTGAATAACTTGGCATTCAGAAGCAGTTTTTCTCTCTTATACATGAAAAAGGATTTTGCCTTAGTGCTAAATACCAGATTACTTCTGGTTTGGAGCAGTAGAAATATGTAGCAACTGAACTAACATGCTGAGAGAGCATGTGTCAAGATTATGTGCCTAGAACTGGCTGCAAAGATGTTAAAAAGAAAAAAAGAAAAAAAAAATCCTTGCATTCTATGCATCTTTAATCCAAAGTGCACTCATGCCTCATAATTATTTTTAATTGAATGGTTCTCATAATACACTGATACTGATGTAAAAGAATCATCATCTGAGATTCTTGTTTTGTGATTCATGTTTTTAAAGGTTGTGGATATAAGTAAAGCAATTTAACTACAATATCATGACAAAAAGTCAGCACATCCAAGAGGTAAAATATCAAGAAAATATTCTAATAACTACCTTGAGGCAAAGAAGCATGTCCTGTAGAATTCTGTAGCTCCATTTGTCATTATTTTTTTGGCACAACTCTGCAAATTTTCCATTATAGAAACAACCTAACCAGCTATCTGTGAAATCCCATATGTCTGCCAATTGGTGTTTTTCTTTTGGTGTTGTCAGCACAATTCTCTGCACATAAGGCAACTTAAAGTGAGGAATGAAAAAATAAACAAAATCAATAGAACAACTTTTTTTTTAGAATTGAAAAGCAGGTGGAGCAAATAATCTATTGAAACCAAAATAAAAAGTTAATTGAATCACACAAAGACCCTGTCATATGTTATTTTGTGAATTTAGTAGACTACAGTAGAATACTGCTTTTTAATTTTCATTTATTTATTTATTTAAGTGACAGCCATATTGTTGTTCCTATGCATTTCCTTTTGCTGTACATGGAAAAAGTCAAATTGGTAACATATCATAACAGAATCACAGAATCACAGAATATTTTGCATTGGAAAGGACCTTAAAGATCATCTCATTCCAATGCCCCTGCCATGGGCAGGGACACCTTCCACCAGACTCACCGCCCATTGAGTAAAGAACGTCTTTCTAGTGCTGGATTGAAATCTACCCTCTTTCATTTTAAAACCATTACCCCTAGTCCTATCACTGCACTCTCTGATGAAGAGTCCCTTCCCAGCTTTCCTTTAGGTATTAGAATGCCACTCTAAGGTCTTTCTGGAGCTTTCTCTAATCCAGGCTCAACAATCCCAACTCCCTCAGCCTGTCTTCATAGGAGAGGTGGTCCAGCCCTTTGATTGTCTTTATGGCTCTCCTCTGGACTCGTTCTAATAGCTCAATGTCCTTCTTATATTGGAGACCCCAGAGCTGAACACAGTACTTGAGGTGTGGCCTCACTGGGGCCGAGTGCAGAGGGACAATCACTTCCCTAGTCCTGCTGACCACACTATTCCTGTTAGAAGCCAGCATGCTGTTGGCCTTCTGAGCACACTGCTGGCCAACTGAGCACACTGCTGGCTCCCTGAGCACACTGCTGGTTCATATTCAGCCGACTAGCCACCAATGCCCCCAGGTCCCTTTCCGACTGGCAGCTTTCCAGCCACTCTTCACCCATCCTGTAGCGCTGCTTGGGGTTGTTGTGCCCAAGGTGCAGGACCCGGCACTTAGCCTTGTTGAACTTCAAACAGTCAGCCTCAGCCCATCTGTCGTGCCTATCCAGATCCCTCTGCAGAACCTTCCTACCCTCGAGCAGATCGACACTCGCTCCTAACGTGGTGTCATCTGCAAACATACTGAGGGTGCACTCGATCCCCATGTGCAGATCATTGATGAAGATACTGAAGACAATTGGCCTCAATGCTGAGCCCTGGGGGACACCACTAGTGACTGGCCTCCAACTAGATTTGATTCCATTCACCACAACTCTTTGGGCCTAGCCACACAGACAGCTTTTATGTCAATAAAATTCCATTTAACATTTTTGTTCACTATCAGGCTGTAATGCACAGCTTTCCTTAGATACTTTAGTGATGTTTGTTGTTTGTATAGTGTTCAGGAGCACAACCAGACCATATGGAACAGTTTGACTATTTGTGCTAATACCGTCATCTCCAGCCTGCCTCATCTACTAAGATGACTTAGAAATCTGTATTGATTTCCAGAACTAGATTCTGTCTCCACTGCGTACAGCAGTAGAGCTGCCTCCATAAAGTCCTGAACCTGAATAATAATAAATAAACGAGTCAACAAACAAACAAACCACCAGAAAATCTACATAACACCACAGAGCTGCCTCTAGAGAAGATGTAACTCAACAGCCCAAGCCTTGAAACACAGCCCAGGTCTTGAACTGTAGTAGTTTCGTACATAATTTTTTCAGCCAGTTTCCCATAACTTTGGTCTTCTGCTTAAATCAAGTAGCAACGGGGGTTTGGGCATTTGGGGCTAGACGTTCATTCTTCTTAGCCTGCTTGTACTTCTCTTACTTGGCACACAAACTGGTGACAGACTTCCAGTAAGTTTGAGGAATGAAAGTGGGAGACACTACAGGATAATAACAATGTCATGTCATGTCATGAAAGGATAAAACAAATGAGTTATGATCTCAGAACTACTCTGGCACCTCAGTTTCCTCCAAAATACAAAAGGAAAAGAAAGCACGAAATTCTACCAGCTAAAAAGGCATCTGTCTTGGAAAGACTCCTAGCCACAGTAGAGTCAGCCTAGGGGCTGCTCAGTCCCAACTCAGCTCTGTCAAAGGGCAACGGGAAAGGATGTAGCCAGAATAGTCATTGTCACTTGGCATGTGGCCCTGCATAACTGGGGCCATGACAGGTGACGTGGATTCAAGCAGTTATCTATGCATTGCCATTGCTTTCAGTCAAGACAATTCACGTAATTTATCTTGATTTTTAATGTAAAAATTAACTTTCAATTTTGCAACAAAGTGAATTTAAATATTCAGTGTATTATGAATACTATTATTATTGCCATTTGTAATACATCACAACACTCAAATCTACAAGTTATTTCTCTGGAAAAAAATAAACAAACAAACAAACAAACAAAGTGACTTTGGCTTTACGTAGTCTGATATTCCACCATGGATAGTTTTAAAAAATACGTACAGAGTATACATCTACATTTGTGGATTGTCTGAGTTGTCATCCATCAGAAGCATTCTTCACAGCTCTTAAAATAACTGGATTAAAATTAATATCCATGTATCACATACAGACAGAGACATATATGAGTATATCGATACATGTATATGTATGTTTTATGTATTTCTAGAATGTATTTATAGAAAAGTACACATTTCACATACAGAATATTAAAAAAATATCTTGCATTTGTGTCTGAAAGGAATATTTGAGCTATACAATTTCAGTTTTCAGCCACACAATGTCCAGCTGAACATGTTGGTTCTCTTGAGTTTCAAACAGAACAAATTCTTCTTGGTTATATCACTAAATCCTTTTAATCCTTTATTATTATTATTATTATTAATAATAATATATAATTAATTTATATATATATATATATACATATATATATTCTCTAATATTCTTTCTTGCAACCAAAAATCCCCTAATAGGTCATGCCGAAATTTTTTTAGCAAAACAGATGTCAGCTATAAAAGTAGCTTTGTCAAAAGCAAAACATGTTTTTTTGAAATAGCAACAAATGTTCAATAGGGAAAGTCCAAATGTACTATTTTTTTACACCACCAACTTTTCTGTTTGACTTCAAACATTAAAAACTGTCTAAATTTTTTAAAAACTCTAAATTTTCAGGCTTACATCATTTTTTTAACCTTGTAATGGTGCGTATTTAAAACAAACAAAAAAAAAAAAAAACAAAGAAAAGTTCCACTAAAAAAATCTATTCTAATATGGATAATTTGGGACATTGATGTTGAAATATTGGAACTTTATGCATAAAGGAAAATCCTGTTTCGGTCATATACTATTCATATTCAGTTTTACCATCATTACTTCTTTTACTCTTCTGCTACATCTGTAAGACAATGTTACCTAAATATCCATGTTGGCTTCTCCAGATCTCTCCTGTACTTCCTTTAAAGTATCCAATATGGCTTACTTTATTTATCTATAATATCTGGTTCTACAAAATAATTGTGTTAAATCTTGTGGGTGATTGAAGGAGAAAAGTTGTGAACTGTGCTATTGTTGATGGGTAAAATATAGTCTTTGAAGGAAAAGATATTACTCACTTTCTAAGGTAGTATACAAATGTACTTCACCTGCTGACTTAAAATACATTCTATTATCTAAAAGATAATAAAGTCTGAGTATTTTTTAAAGCCTGAGAGGATACATCCAATTTATAACGATTTTTTCCTAAAAAAATAAAAAATAAAAAAATCCCAGTTTCAAAGGAAAATCAAGTACTATTTGGTAATAACTTCAGATATAAACTTTCATTTATTTAAAAAGAGTAGAGGCACTCTGTTTCCTCTTCTCCAAACTAGAAATGTAGCTGTCTTTACTGGAAAGAACTTTTACAAAATGAATTAAAGCTAATTATTAGGAAGTAATTAACTCACAACCTTGAATTACAGCTGAATAATTGATTCTTAAGAAACATTCTTTTGTTGGAAACAGTTTTTTAAACTCAACAAGTTTAGAAAGCCACATTTTGCTCAGAAGAATTTTTTTGCTTTTTTTTTTTATTTAAAAAAATACAGGTTAAAAGGCTAAGAGGTCAGAGGATTACTTATGGGTCTTGTAAAAACCTTTATGTACACTCAGTTTACATGGAAATTTTTCATTTCTTTTCTTTTCCATATGTGAAGAGAGAGTCAAAGGCAGGACAAGACTTTGTCACTGCATCATATCATAAGCTCTTGTTGAGGTAACATTTTGTCTGAAGTCAGTGGAACTGTAAATCAGGACAGCTGGATGATAAATGTCCCCTTCTTGTTTGTTTATTGAATGTGGATAGGGAGAAGCAATGCTTTGGACTGTTCTTTGGACTGGTGTGTATGTGAGGCAGTGGTGGGAGGTCACATTTGTTGTATTGTTCTGTGAACTCATATCTCTCTTAAGATACGATGATGAATATGTCCATTACCTAAGTATAATGCAGACATGTTCAACTCACCTGGTTGTGCAACTCCCAGTTGTGCAGGGGAATGTACAAGCTGCAACTTTCCCATGCTCCCGTTTTCCTGTGCATCCTCTGCTGTGCAAATGCTCCCCATCATCCTGCTAGGGTACTGAGAGCACACAGCCACACAAAGGTGTGGTGTCATATGTTGTGATTTGTTGTGAAGTAATGACATAACAGCAAAAGCTTACAGGGTCCTCAGACAAAACAATGGCAGCTATTTGGAAAAAAAACAGTGATGTGCCCATGCTTCTAAGCCTGACATTCAGAAGTTTGCCATCAAAAGCTCCTTTTGAATTCCAACATGAAGAGGGACAGAATGTTTCCCACTTCAATTCTCAAATGTCTTTCACTCTGAGTCAATTTTTTCTTTATATTAAAACAAAAATTCTGCTCCTTAAAAAAAAAAAAAAGAAAGAAAAAGAAAACACTGTTCTAGATAGAATCATCTCCACCTCCCAGTTAAAGTGTTAAAGTTTTGGTGTTTTTTTTTTGTTGTTGTTGTTTTGTTCTGTTTTTTTTTTTTTTCCAAAAAAGCCTTTAAGTTTTGTCTATTTATTTCTTATTAAATGTTTTCAAAATTGAAACTCAGCTATTCTTTCCTCAACTCTTATTATTCATGTGAGAAAATACTTTATACAGTATCAGAAATTCTAACAATGTAAGTAAAGCTTGAAAACATTTTATTGCCTTAAACATGTTGTACCAGATAAAGTTTTACAGAAAATGAGGATCATGTACCAGAGAGAGAGCTCTTAAGGGCACAGATGGAGATGACTACCAAAACTACTTCTGGGGCTCAATCAGAATTAAAAGAGAACTACAAGAAAGATATTAAGTCTGCTGTAGTGTATTTAGAGGAGAGCAAGAAAGGTGGTGAAGGGACTAGAAAACAAGACATATGAGGAGTGGCTGGGGGAATTGGTGTTGTTTAGTCTGGAACAAAGGAAGCAGAGGGGAGACTTCATCTCTACAACTACTGGAAAGTGGTGGAGTTGCCATCTCTGGAGGTATTTAAGAGGTGTGTGGATGTATCACTTAGGGCTATAATTCTATGAGAAGCCAAGAAGGGACAGACACATGCACTTTTTGAATAGGTTTCTGCACGAAGCTTACCTGAAGGCTGAAGAGCTTTTAAATGCAAGGTTGACCTTTCATTTGGAATTAAACCAATAATATAATAAGTTGAAGAACAGCAGTGAAGAATTACAGTTTCTGTACCCACATTGAATAAAAGATCAAAGATAGCTGGGGTGTCAGGAATTATGGTTGGGAGACATCATTCCTTCCTAAGCTATGTTGTAGGTATGCAGGTCTCTAGTCCTTTCTCTGACCTTGTCCCCTACATTGACTCTGAAGCTATGTTAGGTAGCTTTGTTCCCTAGATGGATATCTTGTACATAAACTGTCATTTATTTCCAGTCCTGCCTTTGGCCCTTTCTCCTTTTGCTCCTGATGAGACACCCTGTGTGGACCTGGCTTATGCCTTGTCTAGGAGTGTTAGTGGACCTTGTCACCAGGGTCCTGCACCAGCTCTGCCTGCTGTGTTCACATACTGTGGGACTGCACACTGGTGCATGGCCTGTGCCGGGTCACCCTCAGGTCGTGGCTCCCTGTCCCTCAGGGAGCAACTGGCTCTCACTGTTCCTTGACAGGAATGGAGGACAGTAGCCAGACATTTAAATGTGTTATTGTTATTATTATTGTTGTTATTTATTTATTTATTTATTTATTTATTTATTATTTGAGTGCCAGGAAGCATATTTCTTAGCTGGCCTTCAGTAGTGACGGGTTTTAGTTCTTGTGTTGGCCTGAAGGGGAGTAGGTCAGGAAGAGACACAGAGTAGCACAAGACAAAATTCAAGGAAACCATTGCTTTTGTCCCTTACACCTATTACTTCCACTTAGGCTGGAAACAGTTTAAACATAGTTTTATCTGGAAAATTGTATAACATTTCCCACAGCTGGAGGAATTTACCTTAGTTACTAATTAAAAACAGCTTGAGTAGGCAGCACCTACTGAAGACTCTCTCTCTCTCTCTCTGTATCTCTCCTCTCTCTTTGTTTCCCTAAAGGGCTTGGAATTTATCTTATATATTACCTGGAAGAAAATCAGTAATACTGTAAAGACTACCATATGCTCTTCTAACAGATATTGGATTTATACTGAAGGTATACTCAAAACAGAGACATTTATACAGTCTGATGAGGGGAACATTTTGTTTCCCCTGATCTTTGTCTGATGTACAAATTCCAGTCTTAATTTTTGACTTTGGGGTAACCTTATCACTTCTGCAATTATTTTTTTCCCTATTAATGTGAAAAATGTTTGAAGTCTGAGCAACTGCTTTCATAAGAAAGTTTCATATCTCTGTGGAAACACTCTTCAGAGCTTCATGTCAAAATAGGAAGAAAACCCCTTTAAACCTCACAATGTTTGAAGGAATTATCTTAATCTCTCTCTACTAAGTGGATACATCATCTTGAAGATACCTACATAAGTGAGCAGGGCCTTTGTTTATTTGAAGAGTTTTCATCACTGACAGTGTCAGTAAGTTAAGAAAATGTCTCAAATGAAGCTGAGAAATATGCACAATAAGTACTTAAAATAATAAATTTATATTACAATACTCAATTTAGACCATTTCAGACTTTAGAAAAGAACACAATACAAATGAGATGTCTTGGACCATCTTAGTAAACTCCAAAACAGCTCTAAAAGCCATATAAAATCCAAAACCAAAAAAAATGGGGAGGGGGAGAGTATTTTGTGTATACATGCATATGTGCATTGGAGATATCTATGTGAGTGATATACATGTGAATGTAACTAACCTATATTAAAATATTGTTAAAAAAAAAAAATGTTTACCTGATATCCTAAAACATCATTTTTGGAGGTGTTTTAGAACTAGTTGTTGCAACATGTTATGTTCAAATGCCAATCTGAAAACTCAGGTCAGCTAAATCCCTTTTTAAGCATTTGATGTAGACCTACTAATTTGAAAACTACAATGGTGGCTTCATGGTTTCCTGCAAGCCGAAAACGACAGATTTCAGTTATCAGTAACAAACATGCTTTCAAATTAAACTAACAAATTTTAAATAATTTATTTTACCAGGTTACATAAAATAGTGAGAAATAGTTAACAAAAACATCTGAGCAATGTTGTAAGTTAGACTAATGATCACTTCTGTCAAAGAAGTGATAGGCACTGCAGTGCCTATTACAGATTATTTATTCATTATCTCACTCTCAGTAATACAGGTCAGGAGCTTTCATGTCGGGATTGCTGATACATTTTATTTGGTTTCCAAATTTCCAATACATTTTCAAGAATTTCTCAAATTTTGGGGATCTTTGGTTCACATCTGCTTAGTTTAAAATTAATCTCAAATACATTTATCTCTAGTGCAACATTGTGGTTTAAAAATTGTCTCTCTCATATCACCAAGGAAAAGAATAAAACATAGGATGTGCACAAAGAAAGTACTCAGCTTCCTAACCACATTATTACTGTACTCATTGGAATTTCCCAGGGTTTCTGTAACTGTCTGTACTAAGATCCTTTGTCATTTGATGACCCTTTATTCTTTACCTGCTCATTGCCCTCTGATGAGAAACGCAGACCTAGCGAGAAGTACTCATTACTCATGCCAAGTGACAGTCAGGTCACAGGAGAGAAGTGAAGCAAGTATTTCAAGAACTAAAAAAGCATTCACAGCTTTTGCTTTGAATGAGACTTCATTCTTTTCCTTCCTTCCTTCCTTCCTTCCTTCCTTCCTTCCTTCCTTCCTTCCTTCCTTCCTTCCTTCCTTCCTTCCTTCCTTTCTTCCTTCCTTTTTCTTTCCTTTCCTTTCTTTCTTTCTTTTTCTTTCTTTCTCTTTCTTTCTTTCTTTCTTTCTTTTTCTTTCTCTTTCTTTCTTTCTTTCTTTCTTTCTTTTTCTTTCTCTTTCTTTCTTTCTTTCTTTTTTTCTCTCTCTCTTTCTCTCTTTCTCTCTTTCTTTCTCTCTCTCTCTTTCTCTTTCTTTCTTTCTTTCTTTCCTTTCTTTCTTTCTTTTCTTTTTCTTTCTTTCTTTTTCTTTCTTTCTTTCTTTCTTTCTTCCTTCTTTCTTTCTTTCTTTTCTTTCTTTCCTTTCTTTTCTTTCTTTCTCTTTCTTTTTCTTTCTTTCTTTCTTTTTCTTTCTTTCTTTTTCTTTCCTTCCTTCCTTCCTTCCTTCCTTCCTTCCTTCCTTCCTTCCTTCCTTCCTTCCTTCCTTCCTTCCTTCCTTCCTTCCTTCCTTCCTTCCTTCCTTCCTTCCTTCCTTCCTTCCTTCCTTCTTTCTCTTTCTTTCTTTCTCTTTCTGTCTTTCTTTCTTTCTTTCTTATGGTTTTATTTATGCCACTTAATTTCCAAGAAAATGTTTTCTCAATTCTACTTTTTCATGGTTTCACCTTCAGCCTAAACCCAAGCAGGTTGAAATGTATGTTCCCCCTTCGTCCATGCCCTCCCCCTCCATCCCGCACCTCCCCTCCCAAAAAAAAAAAAAAAAAAAAAAAGATGAAGATGGCACTGATTTAGCTTTGAATCATGACCTCTACTCAAGCAAAGACATTTTCTACTGTACTATCATCTACAGTAACATATATATTTTGATTTTTATTGTTCTTTTGGAGAAAAACTTAATTCCTGCTCAAACAGTACTCTGATGAGCTGATAAAGGAGTAATTTGGCCCACTCAAAACCTGTTCTGAATGGTAACACATACTTGCATTTTGGTTCTAAATACTAGTAGGTTGAATTAGAAATTAACATGGAAATTTAATTAGAAATTACATGTCTCTTCAGAGAAGAAAACATAACTTACTGTTACACCACGACATTATAATCCAACTTTCTGAATGCAGTTATTAGGAGTTTTAATATAGCAGGGTTTATAGTTGTGTTTGACTGTGTGCAGCTTCTAGTTTTATTATCAAGAATAACACTATACATAAAAACATAGGAATGGTCTGCCATCTCAAGTACCAACATTACAGTCTCTTTCATAGAGCGAGCAAGGTCCAGTCAAAGGTGGACAACAGGTTGTTCTGCATGGATTTTGTTGATAACCCCCCACTCTTTAGGAGGATATTAATCTCTTTGCTTCACAGGGCATAGGTGCTTTTCTTATTCCTAAGGGCTATCTTAATGGGCCTGCAGCTCTGCCATCCGCCTCCTGCTTGCAGTTCTCTACCCTCATCTTCTTGTAAGACATTCCAATCCTCTTCTGTGCTGATTTTGTTTCTCAACTTTACGTCATCTACAAGTTTCATTAGCATGATCCTGCTGTTTGCACCAGTGTCATTAATAGAAAAAGATTGGCCCACAGACTAAAAAGTCTAAACCTCAAGGAAGACAATGGACAAACCGGTCCAGAAAAATCATTCTCCTCTCACCAAAAGCATTTCCCTTCCTAATACTCCTCTCTCGGTAGAAAACAAACAACCCTGAATTTTTAAATATTATAGTTAATCCATTTGTGCTAATTGATACAAGTAGTTATGAATGCCAGATATTCAAATTATTTGAGGGTTTTTTTTGAGTATTCATATGTGTTCTGGAATATTTTGTGCCTTCAGAAATGACGTTTTTCATAACTGAGGACCTTTCATTAATGAAAATAATCAGGTGACATTCCGTTGTACATAATTTTAGCCAGTCAGCCTATTTAGCCTAAATGGTTTTCTAATTGTATATCCTTTGTAGGATACACCGATATCTACTCTGGGAGAATGGAAATAATGCATACAAGGACATCTTCACACACACAAGCACACATACTCTTATCAATAGTACACAAAATAAAGTGATTATAAACATATAAAATTATATTAGCTGGAAGTTGGTAATAGTCCCTTTCTTCACCAACACTGTTAATGAAATCCATATTTCCCTGCCAACTACCATATTGACAAAATACTTACAAGGAGTATAAGAGAATTTCAAAATACAAGCTTTACTAAAAATGCATATTAAATAGGCATAGGATGGAAATCCATACTCTATTTGCACCACTGAGCACTAAAATACAGGCATTCTTTTTTCTCCTGAGGTAATTTCTAACCATAAGGCAGTCATTTAGAGAAATTGCATCCCTAGCTCCTTAAAGCTAAGCATCTTTCTACTGTAGGAAATGCTATCTAATTACACTGGCAAATAAGCAGCCTTCTCAAATTGAATTCCCTGTGACAGCAACATGTGATGACATTTAGTGATGTTTATTTCTTTTGGGTTTCTTCCTGTTACAAGTGCAGTCCTGAACAGAAAAAAAATACATTTCTATACTTCCATCTGATTTCAGATTGATTGAGAAGAAAGTTATTTAGGCCTTATGGGAACTACTTGGGTACAGTAGAGGTGTTTATGGGATTTAAAAAAAAAAATAAAAATCTCTATATACTGGACTATGAATGTTAATATACTACTTAAAAAAAAAAAAAAAAAGACACAAAAAAAATCTTAGCCTCTCTGTTTACAAACCCGTGCAAGAAGTGGCCTAATACCAGAGATAATCTTCCAAATCTAAAAATCAAACATGCTTAATTGGAACAGGCCAGAACAGCACAGAAAAAATCTCTAGAAACACCTTTTACATTGATTGCCACTTAAAACACACAGATGCACCAATGTTTAATACGTGGTGATATCACAGGCAACAGCCTTTTATTCTGCCTTTCAAACAAAGCAATGGCTTTGGGGAACTGTGCACTAATGTTGATTTTAGTGACTACTGCCTTGCTATAGGTTTTCAATTGCAAAAGAAATTTCTAGGGGAGTACAATTATTCCAGTCAGAGAGCTTTAGAGATTTCATAGTTATTGCACTGAACTTCAGATATCATTACTGCTGTAGAAGTAGACTATATCCATACTTCAGATGGCATTGTAGCACACTGGTGTCTTAGATAGTTTGAATGATTGAGCTCAGGTACCAGAAGCAGCCTAACAGCAGCTACACATTGCTCATGCAGTTGAATGAATGTGTATTAATTTACCTTGCTGAGAAGGCTTGGTAATTCCCTCAAGCTGAGCTCTGCATTTGCATGGTTAGCCTGCCTGCTTTTTTTAAGTTAGGTTGAGTAACTTCACAGTTCAGGGAGGTACAGCATAAAAGAAATCACCAGGGCTTAAAAGTTATGAATGTGGTCAATGGTTTCACTAGGAGATGTTTACCAGCATTTATAAATCATCCATCTTAGTGTCATTGTCCAAAGCATATAATTATATGTTGTACATATTTTTTTCTCTGCATCATGATATCATGCAATAATGTATGTTATCTGCATTATTTCTGTCTTAAAAATACAACACCAATCTGTTGTAGCCTTACTCTAGATTTCATATGTTTTGACTCAATATGAGTGGCACGAATAGGACTACAGCAGATCTTACATTACTCAACAGCAGTATTATCTTTGTCTAATTTTTCTATTTTCTTCTCCTGCTTTGTCTGTAGCAGTATCTTTGACTTCCCTGATTTTTGCCACAGTTTATCTAATTCTCAATGCCATTTGAACATTGCTCTCAGGAAGTGACTTTTTTGTCCAATAACATTTGTGTGACAGATGGTGCAAATGACCACCCCATCAATGCTAGAATAGTGTGAAACAATATTGCTTACTGCTTGATGTTTTACCAAATGGCAAGAGTGGATGGCTAGCAAGGCTAAATCTGAAAACAAAAAGTTCTGTGTTTGGATTTTTCTGATTTTTTGGAACTAAATTTTAAGTGTAGCTCATCTTTCCCCTTTTCTAAATGACTTCTAATTATATATATCTTATTGCCAATGTCCTTGATCTCTGAGGATATTTGCAAATTGAATCCCTCCTTTCCAACAGAGGCAGAGCTCAACACGTTAGTCATACTTTCTCCTTAACCAATCTATTATTTAAACTCTTATATTCTTTGTGGTACAGGCAGTTTTTCAGTGAATATGCAGAGAACATACCATTCCATCTGGATGCCTCCAGGTCTCTCACTAGTTCTTTGGGTTGCAAGAGGTTTTGGTCCATCAAACATATCAGGAATTCACTTGCCTGCAACAATGAAGTCTAAATGAAAGAAAACGTAATCTTTATCATCCCTCATCTTCTTCCTGGTATGCACATCCTGACTCTCCCTATTTTGCAGCTCTGAACTAGAACCCAACATAAAAAAATATGCAGACATCTAGCTTCAAGATGACTGGATTTTTTCACGTCAGGCTAAGCAAATATTTTCCTATTCCTACTTGCACTGTATGTCTCTTTTCATAATATCTTCATGAAATTCCTTTCTCACATTGTGTACAACCCTGCTTGTTTACTGCTCTAAAATTAACAATTTCCCTGTTTCCTGTTACACGGAGATTTACATTGATGGTCTCTTGGGTAATTTTCTTCCCCATTTTCTACCAGTCTTCTTTTTCCAAGCTGTTGGTGAAAAGACTGACCCCAGGTCTTGACATGTGAATTTTTTGCTAAGACGTAATATCTTTTTTTTTTTTTTTAAACAACATTGTTCTGTCTAAAGCATACAAAAGTCTACAAAATGTCATGTATGCAATAGAGCTGGAGAGCTTTTTTATTACTCTCAAGGACAATGTCATACATATATATGACAATGTCATAATGTATTCCTAATTACTGTCCAGTCTGTTGGTGATATAGCAGCAGTGTTAAAAAAGATATAAAAAAGTGTTAAAAACTTATTTTCCACAATGAACCTTGGTTAATAAAGCAACACGACTTCCACTTTCATAAGATAAAAACACAGCTGAAACTTCAGTTATCTTTTGTTGTTTATATTACAGAGGTCTGAGAACACTGCAAGGATTTATGATAACTGCTTATTCTCAAATGTATCTAAGAGTAAGACCACCTAAAACACCTACAAAAAGATACAAAAACTTGACCATCGCTGAAAGATGTCTCATATTTTCAAAATAATTCAACAAGAGATGTCTAAGATATTTTACCCATCCAAACAACTAAAATTCTCTCTCAGTTGTTATTTTATGCTCCATTTAATAATGCAAAAAGTTTTTCTCAGAACAAATTCAAGGTTGTCTTACAGCTAACCATTCAGAATTTCCTCTGAAAGATCAGATCTCTGATTCGTCCCTTTGACCAGAAGAGTCACATCTCTGAATGCTTTCATTACTTTATAGGAAATATTTCAGCTTTGTCTGAGTATTGTTGGAAACTGAACTATTACTGCAATTTGGCAGAGGTACAGAAGGTAAACACTACTGTACAGTATATTTAGCCTTACATCATGAAACCACATTACTACACAGCAAAAGACAAATGAAATGTGCTTGTCCAAAGTACAAACATAATGGAAAAGTAGTATTATCTAATTCTAATACCAAAGGAAAAATAGGTCTATTTCAGAATGTTCCATTGATCATATACCAAGTTTTGAATTCATGTGTTGAGGTTAACTAGATAAAATTCATTGGTGTAGAAAAAATATCTTGGTAGGATAAAGAATATTGTACGTTCATCTCTGGGGGTTTTACCACATTCCTTCACCACACACTTTACGTCCCTTTCTTCAAGAGGACAAATATACTGCAAAGTCAATCCTTTATACAGGTTCTTATAGCTAGCAACACAAAACAACAACAACAAAGTTTGTCAATCAAGAAAGATTATCAAAAATGTTACAAAAAAGTAAATAAGAACCTTTGTGACATAGGAAAGAGAGGAAGTTATTCACATTCTGTTCCAGGAGTAATGATGCTGATGTTCATACATTTGCTTTTCTATTTTGTCACTGCTTAACCTTCGCTCTCCCAAGAGGAAAGACACTTGCCACTGACAAATTATTCACGTTGTGTCAAATGACACTAATCAAGTAATTTATTAGCATAAGTTTTCAACTGTTCCTCAGGACAACAGCACTAAATAGACAATTAATTCTCAAGTCATGCTGTGGGTATTAATAGCAGTTGAAATGGAGAAGGACAATGTAGCAGGAACAAGTTGGTCAATTGGATAAACAGCACATATAACCCCAAGTAACTTGATTTATTATTTATTTAACATTCAGCTTGATCTATGCAGTCTTTAGGGTAGAAAGGAAAAAAAAAAAAAGTAAATAAAGTGTTGCATGAGGATCAGGAAGGAAACACTGCTCCAGGGGAAATGAAGATTATAAAGATGTGCTATCTGATTAATAAGGAAGAGTTTATTTCCTTAGTTGTGCTCCAGCTGGTTTCACACCAATATTAAGTGGCCAGATTTTCAAAATACTTCTTCATCATTCCCCCTCTGAAGATCACGTTAACAAATGTCCATTGTTTTTATGCTGCCTCTTTTGTAAGCTCTTTGTGCTATTCATAATGGTCAACAACAAGTATTCTTGCAAATTATTCTGTTGGCATGTCTAAAATGAAGACTACCACTACTGACACAAGAAAAGAAAACTAGTCAGCCTAGTGTGGAGCTTTGTACAGTACAAATGTACCACCTCCTGGCAGAATTAATTATTCCCTAAAAAACTATGCAGTCAAATGCCTTTTGATAGTCAAGCTAGGTTGCTCAAAAACTACCTGTGCTAATGCATTATTACAACAGAAGACATTTTGCAGGTATACTCTGCAAATCATCTAAAGTTGGGCAATAATGATCAAATCTCTTGGAAATACTATAGTACTTAAATATATGTTTAGACTAAACACATTTGTTTTAAAAGTTAGTATTTTCCTGCATCTTAAACTAACTTACAGACATCTGGGCTTGGACATTTTCCAACTAATTACAGATGACTATTTTATATACTTTAGAAAGTCAAGTTGCCATTGACTCCCTCTATAGTTTCTGTAGAGGAGAATGTGAGTGAGAAGGTAGGCCAAACACCTCCGCAAAGTGCATTTTTGGTCAGCTCAAATTTGAGGCAACCAATTGAATTTTTTCTTTGCTTTTCTTCTTAAGTAAATAAAATCCCACTTTTAAATAAAAAGTAAAATTACAAAAACTTGTTGCTGATTACAAAATTAAGCATTTGATTTTGAAGATGTTAGATCAAAATATTTTGACATTTTCAGAATTCTTTACTTTGGGTTTGATAATAATAATTCAAGTTTCACCAAACACTGCTGTAAGTACTTTGATTCAGCAATATTATTTATTCATTCATTCATTCATTCATTTATTTATTTACTTATTTATTGCAGCATACATTGTTTTAAATTTTGGTGCAGATCTTATCTCCCACAAAATGCCATTCTCTGCAGCTTTCTATGAGCAAAGAAACACATACAGACAAGCTTGTCACAGGTCCTTTTGGCTCACCTTCTCCCTGACTCATCCGGTTAAACTGAGTTTAGGTGCTTTAAAGATAATGAGGTACTCAGTGAGTATAACAAATGAATGGGTGTTTTGCTAATAAGTGAGTCTCTGATCTTGTCACTTACCCCTGCTTGGCAGAAATCAGGTGGAGAAAAACAATTCCAAGTGCTAAACAAGTTCTAACTCATAATGTTCCAGCTCAGTAAAAACACCTAATTTGCAATAAAATTATGATGATATAACAGGAATATTTACTTAGCAGTATGTTGGTCATTCTGTGCACTATTAAAGTAATTGAAAAGTAAGAAATATCTGGCATTAGTCTGAGTCTACACTGTATTTTTATTAATATTACTTCTGTTTAATTAAAAAAAAAATCCTACCATATTTCTCTGCATTTCACAAACAATTACTTATGAACATATTTCTTTTTGTTGTCGGTGGTGGTGTTTCATTTTTTATTTTTTATTATTATGATTTTATTCTGATGGGGACATAAATTGCCTAGCTATCCATAAGAACTCCTGGACAGCAAGCATGCAGGGAGCTGTTACTGAGAATGTTACTGAAAATGTTAAGGGCTTCTCTACTGAATTATTTGCTCAGCAAAATAAAGCTAGTTGGTCAGGTTAAGAGAGATCATTCTATTGGAAGAATTCTGGAGTCAATAGGACTCTGCCAAGCTGTACATTTTAGTAGCATTCAGCTGTTTGAATTATGATGGAAGTTCTGATATCTACATTCTGATGAATATATTTTCTGCTATAATTTGAGAGCAGCAGTAGTTAGGAAGTTGTGCTGCTCCCTTGTGTGATACCTTCATCCTGGCTGACAACTGTTTCTCTTTTCTTCTCCTCCTTCTGGGCTAGGAGGAAAATAGACACTGAGAAAGGGCTGGGTTCATTCTGTTTCCATTATGCTGAACAAGTTACTTCTTCCTTCCCTCTGCACATTATATCCTCCCACTAACTGCTGTTCCCCTCATTTCCCTGGTTCCACTGATAGTAATATTCCATAGAAGAAATCTAAAAACTTCAGGTGAACAGCAGACCTGATTTGCATTTATCACCTGTAGGGATGCTGTGAATCTTACTCCTCACTGCTGACATCCTATTTTAAAACCAAGTACAATTTAATTGATGTTGATTGAAATCACTTCGACTATATTCCACACTAACATTTACCTACTGCTGTCCCTACTGAACAGCTGAGCTGTAATTTTGATAGTTGGAGCTGGTTTTGGAAGGACAACTATTTCTGTGTATGCTGGCTACTAATTCTGTTTTTCACATTTAAAATCCAGACAACATTTTGGGGTGCTATAGTAACACTTCAGAAACACATCCAATGTATTTCTAAACATGGCATGGAGACAGGTCATGAAGCTGCAGTCATTTCTCTATACCATGCAGCATTTTCTTGCTATCTGCCCAGACACACATATTTGGGTATTTTCAAGATAAAAGTGTCCAGTGGAGATGTACACTCTGTTGGAATGTACACACAGCTGGTTGGAATTAGCTGATCATTCAGGAGTCATTTTCACTGGAGTCCCAAAAGCAAGGAATACACAAGTTCCTAAAGACTGATCAAGCATTAACCTTCAGGATGTCCACTGCTCCACCTGAGTCTCCATCCTCTACGTGACTGTAGGAAAACACTGGCAAGGAAGATATTACCACAACATCTGTTAAAAAAAGGGGTCTGATAGAAAAGGTTTTATGGTCCTCTTGCCTCACACAGAGGAATGATCTGGGTGGAATTCTAGATAAGGGCACGAATCTAAAATTATGATATTTTTCTTCTGATAAACTAAAATCATGTATATTTGAATAAAGGCAGTCACAGAAGCTGAAGAGGAGACTTCACAAAAGAATCACAACCAGAAATATTTGGCTAGGTCTTCTCTTTGGAAAACTTCAGAAGGATTGAGTCTATTTAGTAATTTAACAGATTCATGAAAAGGCACAACTACAATGGGGAATAAAAACAACAGTAACAAAAACAACAACAACAAAACAAGCATACACACAAATAAAAAGCAAACAATCAAAAAACAAACTTAGAGGTCCAAACACATTTCTTTGAAATATTTCCCACAAGTTTTCTTAGACAAGCATTCTTCCAGTAAATAAACAAACAAACAAACAAATAAAATCTATGTACAGAAATATCCATTAAAATACTGATGGAAATTTCTATTGCTGAGTACTCATAACACTAATTGTAGTAGATACATATGCCACAAGGGCTCAGTATCTATGAAAAATAGCTCCCTTCTCCCCTTTTCAATACCTTTCCTAGGTGATATTTGTTTATAGCTATTTGAGTTAGAAAAGACTTGTATTCTCTTGAGGGAGATAAGTAGACATAAAATACTGCAAAACCTACCACAAGCTGCATATCACTTCTGAAGCAGGACCTCACGCATGCAAAAAGGATTTTAAAGTCAACCTAGAGAGGCAAATATTAATTACCAGCATATGCTGCTGAATTATTAATTAATTTCTGGTGACTAAGCAATATAGTTGCAACAATTCATTATTTAAAAATATTTTTTAATATTGTCTCGTGATTAGGAGATGTCTGCTAGAGGTAGTAGTGGAGTCCTTCACAAACCAGCATTTCATTCTGAAAAACTACATGCCACAGAGTTTAAATTAAAATAAAAAATAAAAGGAGTTTATACTCCTTTCACTGAGCTTACTTTTTTTTTTTTTTTTAAAGTTATGATCTGTTGTATACATTCCCAGTGGCAGGTTGTGACTTGTACATTTAGGAATGACTCAGGCAAGTGAGAATTGTGTCTTTCAGTACTGACTTGTGAATAAGGAGATGCATAAATCATTTTGCTTCTTTCTGGGTTCACCAGGACAGCTCAGCAGACCAGCACATAGAATCTTGTGATGTGACTGCATCAGCACTTGAGGTACAACTTTTGTCTTCAGCTTAGACCACTCCAAGAAAATTATTAATTTTTAAGGGAGCTTTTCCAGCTGCCAGGACTGTAGTTTTGCTTAACCCTCAAATATATAATGAATTAGCCAGTTAATACTTGATCAATCACAGGCCTTCACTGTGTGCAAAAATTTCTTTTAATGGAGTGGAATAAAAATATCTAGCAAACAATATTTGGCAGTCCTTTAAAATATATTGTAAAGTATTTTCTTCAGCAGCATTCAATGTAATAATGTTATTCACAATAAAGTCCTTTCTCAGCTTGTTTTATAAAAGATATCTTATTGATATATTTAATCATCTCTAGATGGTTAAAAATAAATCTACGAAGGGGATCTCTGCCTTCAGTTTTAAAAGGTACAGAAATAATCTTAAAGTGGATATTTTGAGAACCTGGGATGGATACTGAAAAGAGTGAAGAGATTTATATTTACTTATCAGTTCTCATAACATCTGCTCTGTGGAAAGGTTTATTCATTTTTCAATATACCAAAACCAACCAAACAAACAAACAAAAAAACACCCTTCCAGTAATGTTAAGGAAAAATCCCTTAAAAATGTCTCTAGTCATCCTCATTCAGTCAAGATAACCAGAGAATTATAACCACACTTAAAGAATCAACCATCCACATTTTACCCTGTTCTCCTAGTTCTCAGTATTATATCTCATGACAAAGGTAGAAGCAGTATATTTAGAAAACAAGACAAAACAAAACAAAAACATTCCAGCATCCATTCTACATGCAAGCATCATTTTAAATATAAAATAAATAGCATACAGCTATTTCATTCATTTTCCTTTTATTTTTTTTTCTGACATGCATACATTTAACCTCCAAAACTTAAACCTTGTGTTTCCATCCAAAAATCAAGCCTTAAGTTAATAAACCAAATCAGTGTGCAAGTTCTAAAATGTAAAAACATATCCCAGCTATCCCATCACCTCTTTTCCCAAAGATAGCCAGAACCCACAGAGACCATTTCAACCCAATGCTCTTTGGATTTCTACCACCAACAAGGCACATTGGAGTGGGAGAAAAAGGCAGACGCAGCAGGATCTAGAAACATATCTTTCACTCTCCCATCTCAGGTGCTGCCATATGGTATTGCTTTGTATATGTACATGTCTTTCATGCTCAGCTTTTTTCCATGGGCAATCATCCATCATCCATCACTGCACTGGATTTAGCATGCTGCCAGTACAGCCTGCACCTCTCCAGGGGTTCCTTCTGCTTTGGGTATGCAAACCCCCAAATCATTGCTTATTTCCTACAGCCCAACATGTTTCCTTGGGCAATTTAGCTTCATTAGAGTTACTGTAAAACCTTCCCAAAAAAAAATAATAAAAATCATTTTTCTGCTAGAGTGTCTCTGCATAAAACATTACAAATTTAAATTAGGAGTTCATGGCTTAACAAGAGATAACCCTGGCCTTGCTTAGTGTAAGGTCAGCAAAGACTTTCCTCTACTGGCAAAAAATGCCTAATGAATAAAGATTTTAGAAATAGTATCGTTATTTTAAAAGGACAATCCAAATGGTTGCAGCATATACAGCAACATTATTTTTAAATCCAAACACCAAACTGAAAAATAATAAGTGTGCCAACATCAAAAGCGGTGGCTCACCAGGTAATAAGATGAAAGCAGTGTGAAAACTCAGGGAGACATTTTGTAAATTACGCCTGGAATGACAATAATGATATTAATAATGACACATAATATGTATTACATAGACCTATACATAAATACAATAAGCATTAGCATAATATATATATTATATATTAGTAAAGATTAACCACCCTTTATATGTTTTTTATATATACACTTATATGTGCAAGTGTGCATGTCTCTGTGTGCTTGCATGGAAACTTTATTTTATATATACAAATGATTTATTTATTTGAAACAATACACTTTTTGGAGTTTCATTTTACAGAATTAAATGACTGGGCAGTGATACGTGTTGCAAATGGGATAAGCTAATTACGGCTAAGTGAGAACAGACTGACCTTTTAATGCAATGATTTGCATGTTGTACCCCTGCTCTGTATTTTTTCCACCTTACTCCTCTTGCTCTCTCAGGCTTTCTAAATTAGTAAGTCACATTGTGACTGACATGCCTAACAGGAGAGGTCATTTAGTGAAGTCTGGGCCAGCACATCCTGCTAGAACAGTATGTGACATCTTCAAAATCCCTTTCTTTCCTGCAGGGAAAAAAAAAAGCTCCATGAGCTCTGCTGCATCAAATGCGTTCATCTGCAAGTGGTACTTCCAAGAAAAAGAAATACTGAAAATTTGTAGTCATGCAGACAAAGAGCCACCCAAACCATACCTAGCTGCACCACAGTGAAACCACAGGCATCTGTCAGTGTGACAGCCTTCTACATGGATAAATAGTGGAACTACTTTCGTATAACGACCAAGACATTGCCTTAATTTTGTGAAGCACAACATCCTGAGAAGAGACATAGGGGATGGTAAAGGGTGAGAGTGGTCTGGGGTCACTGAATCTGTAGTTGTTTTGGCCAGAGGTTGTAATTACAGCATTGGAAATGATACCAAGCTCCTCTGGGTGAACACAGAAATGTGGAACTGAGCCCCATGTACAGCTCTATCAGGGGAACTGAAAAACTTTTTAATCTCCAAAATTCTTCTGGCAAATCAGTGCATAAAACACAATTCCTAATTCATTTCTGAGTGTAACAGAAAATAAATCCTATTCCTTTTTTTTTTTTTTCTTTTAAATCTTCATGTCCCATTTTTTGGTAGTTTGTATATGCTGATTTTAATGCCAGTGCCTACTGCTGTCTTTAAAAGCTAACACTTTTGAGAAAAAGTTTCAGCTGGATCTCAGTCAGGCCTCTAGAATTAATCTTCTTCTGGCAAAAGAAAATGTGAACCCAGTACAAGCAGTGAACTGCAGGGAAAATATTAGTAGTTAGATGTTTAAGTGCCTAATTTGCTGCTGCTGACACATGGGCAAAGAGATACAGTGTCTAATAACTAGCAATTAAATGGTGTTGAAGGTGATTGGGGTTTTGAAACTGAGTCCACCAAGACAAAGAACAGATAAAAAGATGAAGTTTACAGTACTGGAAGATTGGTCTTAGGGTTTTCTAATATCAATAATTTAAAAAATAGTCATTCAATATACAGCAGGGAGGTGAATAATCAGTAAGCTATGCACTCTGTGGATTTAGAACTCATACCAGAGAAAATTGCAGCATGTACACTGTTAGTCAGAATACAATAATAATTCAGTGTCAATTGCAGTGTTTGTTTTTTTTTATAACACCGCTTCACTCTAAAGTGAGCTTTCTGGTTGCAACATTTTATGTGAATCATTAATTCTTACACTTTAAAAATGTGTACCCTTGAGCTATAAAAGATATGGTACATCTTCATTCTTTACAATCTGAAAAAAAAAAAAATCTTCCTGATAACAATCATTTTGAAGCAGATATAAAGAGTGACAACACCAGTTGGTTTAATAGCATGCAGTGATTCTTTCTATAAAGCTATTTAATACAAGTCTGCCTCTTATAAAGCTATTTAATACAAGCCTGCTTCATGCTGGTTTCCATTTTCACTGATGTTCTCTACAGCTCATCTAGTTTTAAAAGGACAGGAGCCAAATCTATTTTCAGGAAAGGCAGGGTAAATGGGAAGAACTGAATTGTTCTGGCCTGTCACAGGCCACGCTGAGCTCTAAGTTGTTGCTCAGTTTTAGTGTGTAGGTGGCCATTGACCCTCAACACCCCCCAGTGCCATGCTCCAGGGCTGCTTCCCAAAGCGTACACTGCTGTTTCTGCTGTTTGTGATACCCACCAAAGCACTAATAATATTAGCCATAAACAGAAAGCTAAGGACATGCATTCAATGTACAGTTCTATTTTAGAATTCAGTATCTTTAGTTCAAGTGCTTTCCTGTATTTCCAAAGCAATCAGGACCAGACACTATTAACAGCAAAACAAATGTACAACAGATTATTGAAAAATTACTGGGGGGTTCCATCATCCTGAATGATTCCCCATCTTATCTAAAATGTTTTTTTCTGCTTTACAGAGCAGTTCTACAGAAAAATATATAAGAAATAAAAAATAAATAAAAAATAAAAAATTATTTATATCAGCCTCAGATTCATCAGTTTTAAAGGGATTGTATTTGCTTGTAAGACATAGCTTTCTCTTCTACAATAGTAGTAGCCCTTTCATAGCTCAACATATCTCCTTGTTGAGCTTCTCTGACCTCCATTTCTGATACCAAAGGCCACAGTGTTGACCGGATTCAATAATGAATAGTCAGAAGTGGGTGAATATTCAGCATGAGGATTAAAATGCAGTTTTTTTCTCTCTCTCGGGACATCCTAAACTGAAAATGTTCTAGGGGTTGCAGGGTTAATGAGTCTTATTTACAGAAAACAATTTGAGGGTCTATTAAACTTCTACATCATGTGAAGATGAGCCTTGACCTAAGAAGTTAATAAACCGGGGTTTCCACATGCCCAAGATAAATGCCAGGTTATAATTAGCAGCCCTGAAACTCAAAGGAATCAGCAGACAGATGTGGATTTCTTTCAGTGACACTGAACATCAGACAGCCTATTGAAATGTGTGAAGAGAGAATCACAGAGGTTTGCATATCTAGCAAAAGGGCTAGTAGGTGGGTTTAGCTTTTTTTAAAGAGATCTCGGGAAATTCCCATACTACTCCATTGATATACTTGACCTGTTACCTCATAGTCTCACTGAGTCCTACTAATGCAGTGGGGAGATGGAGGCTTTGAAAAGCCTAAAATTGAGGTCTGCTTTCATTTATTTTTCACTTAAGCATGTTTTTTTGTGGTTTTTTTTTTTGATTTTTTGTTACAATACTTAGTGATAACAGTTTGAGAACCATGTAGTCTTCAAATATTAAAGATCTGGGGCTCATAATATGAAAAATTAAAATTATATTTAAAGTGTACCTGTTCATTTACCCATAGAACAAAACACAAAAGCAGCAAGTTCTTGCTCCAAATCCTTTTATTTTTTCAGGTTTACGAATTCTCTTAGCATAATCAGTAGGTGAAGTTTATGGACCAGATTTTCAAAGGTACTCAGACATCAAAATATACAGCTTAATATTTGGAAGAGTTTTTTTCTCCTGGCTTTAGGCACGTAAATGCTGCAAAAAGTTTGAAATCCCTATTAGCCATCCTTGAAAATGCAAACCTATGTCAAGATTAAATACTCTGTTTGAACTCAGGAACAAAGTTTCCATCTTCTTAATTAATGACTGCTGGACAGCCACATTCTAGGGTGCAGAAGAAAGAGGCAACAATGAATTAAGAAAGTAAGTAATTCAGATAAGCTAGATACAACCTTCCTGATTAGCTATGTAGTTGAAAGAGAAATACTTATCTTTTGTGCAAGGCATGTTTCCTTGGCTGTATATGAAAAATATATCTGCACATTCACACAGAAAAGAAGTAGACAATAAAGTAGCTATTATGACAGATTGTCATAATATAGGTTGTTACAGTTCCGATTCATCTATACTGAAATAAGACACATGATTTTAAGGAAGTGAAGAAGTGTAAGACATTAATGCCATTTTAGCAGTATCAGCCACAATTTTATACTGAGTTAATTTATCCTGTTCTTTGGGTCTCCACAGATACATTGGTATGCAGCCTGAGCTACCTAGTTTAATTCAATCTTGCTAGCACTCTTCTATATTGCACACGTTTCTGTGGCTTCCATGAACGTATACTCTCTAGTTTGTTTGTCAAAAAGATAAAAACTCAGTTGCATCACTTTCTGCATGAAGTTTGTGGGTGGTTTGCTGAAGTATAATCATATTTTTAACAGCATCCATTGGGAACTACAACCCCCTCCTACTTTCAGGTTCTGTCTTTGAGCTAGCATATCACATATTGTTACCTGCAACTTGTACTTCATATTAAGAACATGGAAGTAGTTAATTACCACTGGTTAATCCATGTTTGGCAATAATTGCATAAGATTCCTTAGTTTAGTTGTTCCTTCCAGTGGTCCATCTCACACATAAACCACCACAGGACTCAAGGCTATTCAACATACCATTGTAACCACTGTAATATGGTTGAAATTCCAGTCGGAAACATTAAGGAATTTATCCATTCACAAAAACTTTAATACAATACACTTGGACCTGCCTAGTTTGGGTCAACAGCTAAGCATTTTCTGTACCAGACTGTCATTAGTAAACTCCGAACTCTGTGACTCCTCTCAGGATTATGTTTCCTTTTATTCCTTGGTACTACTCATAGTATTTTTAATAGTACACCAGACCTTAAGTCCAATACTCTGACTCTGTCACAGACCAGTAATTAAGAACTCACTTCCCACCTACTGTCCCCTCAATGTTCAGTCATGGATTGTTAAAGAAACAGGAGCACAGTGTGTGGGACAGAATATTCTTTCTGTACATAGCAGCCTTTCTTTCACAATTTCAACTACTGCATCTTTATCTTAGTTTACATAAATGCAAACTTTACTACAGTTCATTAATTTATCTAGCATTTCTTAAAAAAAACAAGTCACGGAATTCGTTTCCATAAACCTTCTGCAACCTTGAATTTCAATACACTGAAAAAATGTACTATGGAGAGAGGTCCCCTTTTATTTCATTGCTTTATATTTATAAGGTATGATTTCATATTCTTTATGTAATAATAATAACCAATAGATAGTCTTTTCTTTAAAAAAATAAGTTTCACTCAGTTGCCCTGTTTTTTTTTGCCATGCTTGTCATCATAAACACATAAACTCATGGGCTTTTCTGGAATCTTTTCTCAAGGAAAAAAAATATCAAAGGAAAATAAAAACAATTACAAAGAAAACTCAAGCATATCATTATATTCTTCCGGCCCCTGGATCTTAGCTGGGGGGACTTCCTGAACTAGAGGTAGAGGTTTCTGACAAAATCAGAGAAAAAAAAAAAAAAAAAAACATCCAGACCTATACAATTCTATCAGCTCTCTAACCCAGGCAAATGTTTAACAAGAAGTCCCACAACAATGTGCTGTGAGAAATATCTTATTTTGTTGTTGTTGTTTATTTTGAAGCCACTAGTAATATATTTTGGTGCTTCTAAGTTGCTAAGTGACTAAAGCTTTCAACATTCCTCATTCAGCTCACCTATGCCAATTACGATTTTATTTACTTTTATCATGTCCTTTGTATAGTTGTCTTTTCCAGGATGAATACTCACTTTTTCTTATGTGAGATCTTTCACACCTTCTTTAACACTTGTTTTATTTTCTTCTGCACTTGTGCACTATGGAAAACTAAAATAGGATCTGAGAATTCAGAAACCACCAAGCATTTGGTGAGCTTCATGCTGTTACTTCCTAAGAGTTAAAACAGAGCCAAGCATTCCTGTACATGCTTTGGCTTTCCTGTGTGGATGCAACAGCCCAGTGCACCCTATGACTAATTTGCTGTTATTACATGGCATATTAAATGGCAGCTGCTGCATATACTAGACTGGTGAATCGGTCTTTGCTCATGTAAGCACCTACTGGAAAATACAAACAGAGGAAGCTAAAGTAAGTTGGAAGGTAAATCAAACCAAAGCTTTGAAAATCATCATGGGCAATATTTAAATTCTCTATGGCCTAGACAGTTGCAAGCCACTTGCATTAAATATCAGAAAGTTGTGATTTCTTTGTAAAAGTAAATTAGTTTGCATCTGAATAAAGAAGTTAAGCACGCTTAAAAATTAAAGCAATTAAAATTTTGAATGGTAAAGCAGAAATATTACAAGCATGTTTAAGATGCTCTATTTCTTAAACAAACCTCAATTTTCTGTTTAAACCTAGCATTGTATATTGTATGTCTAACTTTTACATTGATAGGAAGGAAAAATGAATGCACAGCTCACAATTTAATGTTAATTCATGTCTTAATTACAGAACCACAAAAAATACAGAAAGTTTAATGAGTTAATCAGTTGTCCCAGACAAAGGGGATAAATGACATCCAAATTTTGAGTTCTGTTTAAACATTTCTGTTCCTCCCAACACCTCTCAATAATCAGAACAGGCTGTTCTGAATAATTAGCAAGGCAAAAATCAACCATCAGTGTTGATATAAATCATCATAAGTCCAATCAAGTTAGTGAGTTACAAGGTCATAAATGAAAGTGAGAAGAGCATGGTTTCTCTTTGAATTAATTGGAGCTGTACCAGTTTATATCAGAAAACTGCTCAGGAGTAACTCAGCCATATGTGCATCAGCACAGAAACACTTGCAAACTATGACATATTTCAGCACCTAAAGTGGTCTGAGAAAAGTCTAAAACATGCATAAGCAGTGTTAGCCTTAATCTTCTTTAAATTTGCTTTGCACATTGGACTGAGCTGGTGTTCAGACTGAAGTCATACTAAAATCACTGTAAAATCAGCAAGAGCAAGACAAAAAATCATGTCCTGTTTTTATCTCTTTCCCCAATTAGCTCTTTATTTTTCAATGTTTTGTTAAAGAGAGTAAAACATTTGTAAATGGATTTTCGTTTGTTCTTGCTTGCCACATGCTGCAGGTCTTCCTCTTGTTTTCATCAATGTAAAACTTTACTTCCTCCTCCCCATACCTCTCACCTCAATTTACACAGCAGGGGCAATCCACACCACTTTTACTTTGACCTTATAGCATATTAGAGTACATTTGCGTTTGGCTTTGAGTAAGAGTGGAATAATGCAGCTAGCAGCTGCTTTCGTCTTGAATGATACTGCAAAAGGGGTCTTTTGTCTCATTATCAAATATCTGAGGTTTTTTTTTATAATTTTATAATTAAGAAAAGATTCCTTCTACTGAAACAAACTGCAAAAACAGTAGAAAGATGAACACAAGGGCTCATGTCTTTGTTTAAAACTATTATTATACTGGTTTAAAGAAATTATTACAGGTTTTTCTGTTATCAACAAAACCAAGTGTTTGTAACCTACTCTAGCTCTGCAGAGATTCTGTAAACGAAATAGACAATTCGCTTGGCACAACCAGGAGCTTTAACGCAAGCATCTCAGCATCTCAGCTGGGTGGTACTGATTACCTGAATTTATACACTTATACAATCTCTTTCTCATCCATTGCTAAAGTGAAACCATTAAGAAGAAAAAAAAAAAAAAAAAAAAAAGGAAAGGAAGAAAGAGATGATTGCATAATCATATCAAGAAAAACTACAAGAATCACAGGAACAGGATAAGTGCCTGTTTTTCAAAACTAAAAACATTCAAAATCTTGGCATCCCTGATGAGAACAAGATGTGAGATTAAAGGATGGCCAGGTCCAACACAATGAAACATAATAAGGTTTTTTTCCTCTTCTCTATACTTATCATTTGCAAATAAGATGATTTTTGTTAAACTCATAATAGGAATAATGATTTTGTTGAATAATATTCTTAAAACCTTTGCATTAAGGAGATACACTAGATATGCCTATCTCCTTGATTTATTTTTTTGTGTGTGTGTGTGTGGTTCCTAAAGTATCACCTCGCACTACAGAGACAGAAAAAGATTAAACTAATGTGCTGATATGCTATTATAAATATGACACAGAAATTCTGACTGGAGACAGTTCATGCATCTCCTGCAAGACTATGCTTATGTTTGTACAGGATCTACCCACCCATACTTAAAATGAGTATTCCAAAGCAGTGTTATGAAAACCACATGATACTTCACACCTTCAGGAATAATCCTTATCAATTTCTAGATGCGATCAGTAGTAAACTGTCAGTCATTTTTCATTGGGATCAATATTTACAGTTTTAAATTTCCAGATCCCTAAGGAATCTCTGATTTTTTAAAAATGTTTTGTACTCTCTTAGAGGAGGAAAAATATTTGGATATATCACGTGAAAGTATTTTATGAATATTACCAATAAGGACTTTCTACTAATATTAATAAGAGTATTATATGTAATACTCTTATTATATAATATATATAATTATTATGTATTTTATATATAATATATATAATATATTAATATATAATATATATTATATACAATAATATATATAATAATATATATAATAATATATATAATTAATGTGTAAAACTTACACTGAAGACTGCAGAAGTTAAAAGCAACTGCTATATTCCTATAGAACCTGACCCAAAATCCCTGAAATATAAGCAGAGTTTTTCAGTGGCCAGACCTCCTATGAATAAAATGAAATTATAATTTGGAAGTCCTTATCTTTAGCCCAGTGACAGACAGGCTATCTGCATACAGTATTCCTGATGCTTATTTGTATAACATAACAACTTTGCAGTCAGAGAAGTCTTCATGAAGTGAAAAAGGCTTTTCCATTACCTTAAATACCACTGACAAAAATTTGGGCAGAGATGCAGGAAGAAAATCATTTTCTTTCCATACAGCTCAGTGTGCCCTCAATACAAAATTATTCCCTGCACTAAATTAATGAGAAACATATAAAATATTCTTTTTTCTTAACACAAGTAGATTTCAATTCATCACATAAGAGACACTTCTACGTAATTTATGTCAATAATACACCTTTTCTTCCTTTCAACTATTTCACTCTCAAACCCGACCTTCAAACAAAAGGCCATTTAACTCTTGTTTTTCACATTTCAATCTACCAAATACATTTTAATATTTAGTTTATGAACCAAACCTCCTTGCTTTGCAGTTTTTCTTTTTGAGCAAATTCATAAGCTTACAAGCTGATTATATAATTCTTTCATGATCTCCCTTTCTTTATTAGTGCTAATCTTGTACTGAAGTGTATATAGTAGTCTGTCAATACAGCATAGTAAAATTATACCAAACCTGTACTGATCTTCCTTAGTTTATGGCGTCAGCCTCCACTGTGTTAACCTGAGCAGAACTGCCTCAAACTATAAACATACTAACTAACTGTAATTCATTGTATACTATTGAATGTCTCTCCTCTATTCATCCCTGACCACTCTCACTAAATTATTATTTTGCAGAAGTTTTATTTTGTTGAGTATATCTTTTAAGCTAATTTTCCCTGGGTTTTCATTTTTCATTATAATTATAGATTCAATTTATTCGTACTGCTGTCAAGTGCTTATGTGTGTCTGTATATATATATATATAATATGGACTCCTAAATGTGCATATTTTAAGTGTATTTGTATCCTTTTTTTAAGTCATTAGGATAGCAACACATCCTGTACCCCCTTAGACATCCTGGTTACCTCATTAGACATCTCCATTCTAGCATGTTCTCTGTGTATTAGCCTTTGTTATTAATATTCTGACAAATCTGGTGACCTTCTACAAAGGGTTTACAGCACTGCTGTAAAGGGGAAGAGCAACTGACATCATCTACCTGAACTTGTGTAAAGCATTTGACACTGTTCCACATGATATCCTTGTCTCTAAATCAGAGAGACATGGATTTGATGGATGGAGCAACTGGTGAGTAAAGACTCCTTTTTAGTGATGGATGGCAACACTCAAAGAGTTGTGGTCAGTGGCTCAATGTCCAAGTGGAGATTAGTAACAAGTGGTGTTCCACAAGGGTCCATATTGGGACTGGTTCTGTTTAATATCTTTGTCAGTGACACGGACAGTGGGGTTGAGTGTACCCTCAGCAAGCCTACCAATGACACCAAGCTGTGTGGTGCAGTCAACACACTAGAGGGAAGGGATGTCATCCAGAGGGACCTCAAGAGGCTTGAGAGGTGGGCCTGTGCAAACTTCATGAAATTCAACAAGGCCTAGTGCATGGTCCTGCATCTGGGCCAAGCCTATCCTAAACTCAAATACAGGCTGTGTGGAGACTGGATTGAGAGCAGCCCTGAGGAGAAGAATCTGTGGGTGTTGGTTAACAGGAAGCTCAACATGAGTCACCAAGTGCACCTGCAGCCCAGAAAGCCAACCATATCCTGGGCTGCATCAAAAGAAGCATGGCCAATAGCTCGAGGGCAGTGATTTTCCCCCTCTACTCCGCTCTCATGAGACCCCCATCTGGAGTATTGTGTTCAGCCCTGGGGCCCCCAGCACAAGGACATGGATGTATTAGATCGAGTCCAGTGGAGGGCCGCAAAGATGATCAAAGGGCTGGAGCACCTCTCTTATGAAGACAGGCTGAGAGAGTTGAGGTTGTTCAGCCTCAAGAAGAGAAGGCTCCCGGGAGGCCTTCCAGACTGGTCTTCCAGTACCAAAAAAGGGCCTACAGGAAAGGTGGTGAGGGACTCTTTGGCAGGGGCTATAATGACAGGACAAGGGGTAACAGCTTTAAACTAAAAGCGGGTAGATTTAGATTAAATATTGGGAAGAAATTATTTAGTCTGAGGGTGGTGAGGCACTGAAACAGGTTGCCCAGAGAAGCTGTGGATTTCCCGTCCCTGAAAGTGTTTTAGACCAAGCTGGATGGGGCTTTGAGCAACCTGGTCTAGTAGGGGGGTTGGAATTAAGTAATCTTTAAGGTTCTTTCCAATCCAAACCATTCTATGATTCTATGAAGGATTGAATTGACAGGAATTCTCAGTGAAGCATTAATTGTATCAATCTAGCTTAGGCTTTTTTTTAGTTTTCGTATTTGTTAAATTGCAGAATCCCTCAACTTCGCATCTCCTGTCCTGATAGATACAAAGGATTATTTCTTTCAATATATCTTCTAGGATTATTACTGGAAGGTCGTGGTCTTCAGATGAAACTAGACAGGTGCTAGAAATCCATACTTTGACCCCTTACTTACCTTCATCTTAATCAAAAGCTTTAAAAAGACTTTTAAATTTTCCTTCTTAAGAATCCACTATTTTTCTGGAAATTTTTGTGCTGGGTGTTTCAAGGAAACAAACAAGCAAACAAAACTTTGCATATGTCCACTCAGGCACGGGAAAGACTGTATATCAAAAAATAAATAAAATGAATACCTTGTATATTGATGCATTAGATGTTCATTTAAAAGGTCTCTGGACATTTAAACTGCTTGTTATTTTTTAAAATTTAAATATAGTTTAAGTAGAAAATTACAAAAATGCAGACTAATCATCATGTTATAGAATTTAGTTGCAACTTGATAGAACAACTTGAGAGAGAAGAGGATGAACAAAATCAAGAGCTTTTATATAAAGAGGAGATGTTTCAAACTTGCCTGTTAAATCCATTGGAGAAAATCTGTCCAGTAGTAATCACTGTTTTGCTTGACCTCAAATCTGTGCTGCTGAAACATAGTCATCTCTGGATCATAACTGTTCCTGTCCAAGATACCCCAGATGAAATCTTCAGGAGGAACTAGCCAGAAGTCCCAGCTGAGAGGAGCAGAGGCAGTGAAAGAAAAGGCAAGTGAGGTTTAGATGATTGATATGTAGAACTGAAGCCAGTGCTTTCACTGGGAAAGTGAGTATTCCATAGTAAAACAAAATGTTCTTTTTTGCAGGTGGAATAGCCTTGCTCCAGGGTAAAATGGCTGCTTTGTAACAGATTTTGTTTGTGCCTGTGTGCATACACATGTATTTGTATGGAAATAGCAGTCTTTATGTTCTCTAGAGCACTGCTGCCTGAGTCTGGATACTGCTAATTAGGATGTCTAGACCACAAAAAGCTAACTCAACTTTAGTAGAAATCATCAACATTTACCGCTCTTTTTAGTTTATTTTCATCATAAATAAAAAGCAGAGTAACATACAGGGCAATTTGGATGTGTTTATTATAACAGGGCAGAATACACTTCATTTCACTGACTTGCAGTTCCTAGCTTGCCCCGGAGTTTGGCTGCCTTGCGTTGGCTGGCTGTTGTTTCCAGCCCTCTCTCCCTTCAGTTTCACCCAACATCTCCCATTACATTCCTCTCATTTATCCAGTATTACTTCCAGTACTTCCCTTCACTTTTCTCAATATTTGGCTTAGTCTTTCCTGTAAGTAATCAAAAAAAAAAAAAAAAAAAAAAAAAAAAAGGAAAGTCATGGAACTAAGGGGATATTTGTTTCAATTATCCTTTTTTGCTAATGAAGCAAAGAGAGACTAAGGGTGGGAAGACCCTACCTTGATGCTTTTCACCTAAGTAAGAGCTTTGTTTGGAAAATGTTTTTGTACGGGCACAGATAATATCATTTGAGTGACCATACTTGTAGGTTGGATTTCTCAGGGGATTCTATGAAGTACATGTTTAATTTGGTGTTTCAAGCTCAATGGTGGTATTAAAATAAAAATAAAAAATCCCAAAAGCATAACTTCGTCCTACAAGTTTGGACACTATAAAATGATTGTTTCATATTTCATTCCAGCCTAAAATGCTGCTCTGCTAAAAACTGTGATAAAAGTAATGAGTAAAAATTGCAGTTTACACATTCAACTAATTTACCCTGTGGTTTACAAGGGAAAGCCTTCATGAACTCATGGCTAGGTGCAAGAATTGCAAATAGAAAAGTTCATGAGGGCTTATGCTATAATTTGATAGTGATTTTCCAGTTTCTTACTCCTAATGAAGTGTTTTGGAACACCTTTGTGGGACAACTTTGATATAAGAAATCCTGTTTTTTTCAGAAAGACTTGTATTAGTACATGGGCTAAAAAGATTATCTATTCAAGCATATTTTCATTATTCAGTGTTTGTCTAACCTAAAAGAAGTGTTTGTTTTTGAGATAATTATATTTGAATAAGAAGATAAAATTTCTGTATTAATTTTCAATAAAATTAAAATGCAAAAGCCCTAGATTTCCTATTTAATTATTGTACCTTTGACTTCATTACATTTCCTGGAGGTGTAGTCTGTTCAGAAGTATTTGAAGGAGGTGTTTTATTGATCTACTGTGAAAGTCAAATGATTCCAGATGCCAAATTTTACTGAATGTTTAATACTATTAACATACTTATGACTGTGAGCAAGGAGATAATTTTATGGAAAGCAAATAACAGATGCCAATATATATGCATGTGAGTATGTATACATTACATTATAATAATTCAAAATTATTCATCAATATAGGCAAAGCAAAAACCACATACTACAAAGATATTGTAGTGTGTAAAAATGGAACTATTGTGCTCTGTAGTTTGTATGCTGTCTGTACTGCAGACAGAGTGTAAGTGGACTTCCAGTTCAAGCAGGCAAGAAATGTTCAGGGTTTTTGTTAAGTCTCATCTCCCTCATTCTTATAAGTAGAATTACACCTGCTCACTTAATTCCCAACTCTGCATATTGAAAAAGATGGTTGTGGTTGTATGTAAAACTAACATAAGTCAAAAATAATTGAAAGCAATGATGTTAGAAACTGGATTGTAATTTTAGCTTCTGGCTCAGTAGTTTAAAAATTGAAAATAAGCAGACAAAAGTTATCTCATATTGCCACCTATGATGAGGTATTTCTGTACTTCCTATGATAATTCCATGGTTTGGGTTTCAAAGAGAATGGCATCAGGAACTGCTCTGAGAAATCAAATTTTCATAGATTGTGTAATTCCAGACATGAAAAAATCAAAACACATAAAACTGGATGGATAAAACCTTATATCACAATTAATAGAACCTAAAAACTTAAGAAAAGCAGGCAAGAGTAAGTACGGTGTTAACTGAAAGATTATCTTACTGCAATGTTAACTATCTTATGGTGTATAGAATAACAGAGATAGAAGATGAGATCATGTGACCATTTTTTCAGCATTTGTAAAATGCCTTTCACAGTGCCATCTTGTTCCTAAAGTTAGATTATAAGGCATTCTTAAAAAGTAAACCAAGCAGCAATGCCAGCAATAAATATATATATATATATATATATAAAAATTAGGTGATTAGGGGACTGGAGCACCTGTCATATGAGGACATGCTGAGAGAACTGGGCCTGTTTAGCCTGGAAAAGAGAAGACTGAGGGGAGACCTCATCAATGTATATAAATATCTGAAGAGAAATTGTCAAGAGGATGGAATCAGACTCTACAGTTGTGCCCAGAGACAGGACAAGAGGCAATGGGCACAAACTGAAGCACAAGAATTTCCATCTGAATATGAGAAGGCACTTCTTTACTGTGAAGGTGCCAGAGAACAGGGAACAGGTTGCCCAGAGAGGTTGTGAAGTCTCCTTCTCTGGATATATTCAAAACCTGCGTGGATGCCATCTGGCACAATGTGCTCTAGGTGATCCTTCTTGGCAGGGGGGTTGGACTAGATGATCTTTAGAGGTCCCTTCCAACCTCAGCCATTCTGTGATTCAGTTATATATATATATATATATATTATATATATATATATATGTATATTTACACACACATAAATAGCACTCTCACAAGCTAGAACCTACAAAAAGGTGTACATAACACATTAAATTTACCCATGTGTTTAAGGATCACGGTCTGAGCTAATGACAAAACTGATAGGCACAACATGCAGATGGGTAAGGTCAAGAAAGAGGAAGGAAAAAGCAGCAATAACATAAAAATATGTTTGAGACAGAATGTGTGACTTGCTGCCTGCCAAACAGTTAGCAGTAGGCAGTATTGTGTAGGCATCATAGAAGGAACAAGCTTGCTGAAGAATCAGTAAGAGCATGAGCTAGGTGGTTGCTTGGCTTCTCGTGTTTTAACTTCTTAAGTGCTGCATGGCAACATTTGTTTACAGTCAGTCCCTTATTTGGAGAGCGAAGAATCATCAAAATCACACCCACTGATCCTGGGTCTTTTAAAATGCTTAATTCAGCTAGACAGTCTAGCAAGATGCATTTCAGTTCTCATTTAAACTCTCTGGGGACAGAACAGTGGTTAAGAACAAAGTACATGCAGCTGGAAGCATTTTATTTTACTGTAACAGGTATTTTTTGGTCAAGATTTGTTGCATTCAAAACAGAGGAAGTAAATTAAATCGTAATTCTTGTGGCACCAACATTAGTCTTCAATATTTGCAACTATAAACTGCAACTCTGTTTTTATAATCTAATTTATACACATTTTTTTTAGTTTTTGGTTATAAACAGCCTTGGACTTTGTGTTGTCTCCCTGCAACACTTTTACCAATTTGAAGGAAAAGCCAATGCACTTACTCCATTGTGAAACTGCAAGAAACTACAGCACCTAGATGAACAAGCTTTGTATCAGGTGGTAATAGGCTCTTGTAGTAGCTTGGTTAAGTCTAAGCTTGTTTAAATTCAACACAATGGTAATCAATTTGTCCTCCTTTCCCACCTCCCAGCACACTCCACATTTTGACAAACATTGTCTATAACTGCACATTCATGATGTTCTATTACTTAAGCACATTCAATTTTATATTATTATATATGTATATATATATAGTTTAAAATGAAGTATACAAATCAACACTTTTTTTTTTTTTTGAAAAAATATATTATTGTTATGATAGTCCATTGAAAACTGACAGCCATAAAAGATGTGGCTTCCTTTGTATGAGAATTTAAATCCATTTAGTAACACTGTGAAGTTCCTAAATTGTCTATATTAGAACCATACTTCTAAATCTGTAAATTAATTTCCAACC
This sequence comes from Anser cygnoides, assembly GCF_040182565.1. Lineage (NCBI taxonomy): Eukaryota > Metazoa > Chordata > Aves > Anseriformes > Anatidae > Anser > Anser cygnoides. Next base: position 102,500,445 of record NC_089874.1, on the reverse strand, counting down.
AAATAAACTTTCTATTTTATGTTTGAAAAAGGTTGATAGAGACCATAAGTATTCTTTAATCTTTGAGAAATCAGACTTTTTTTATAACCTTTTCTTTTTCTTTGGAAGAAATAAGTAATTTGACCTAGTACATAGATACACATCTGTTTAAGCATATGTTCCATGTGTTACACAGTTGATTAAGCATACTTACCATTAAATTATCTCATATTCAGATTTTGTAACTTCATCAGACTAATATTTTGGACTGAACTTTTGCAAGCCATACATTGGCCAACCAAAGTATTGTTTTGCAATGTTAGGCTAGTAAGGGAAAGCAAGACAAAGGAGAGGAAGAAAGTCATATTGACCTTTTTTTGTCACCTAATTAATTACACGTAAACTCTGGAAATATCCAATATCTTAACAATACATTCCACATATAAAGGATTGCTGTCTTGAAAGTTTTCAGCAATGCAGATAATTCCAATTTCTTTAGAAGTAAACTCTCTCATACAAATAACCAGGCAGAAGTTATATTCTTGATCAAAGACTTTTTTTTTAACCTTTCAATTAAGTGGATATTTATTAATAATTTGCCTTTCAAATATCTAACAATTGCTTATTATAAATACCTATCCTAGAACAGTTGTCATTTTAGAAAACATTTATGTACTACTAGTAATATGATTGCAATAAGCCAAATCACTTGGTGTACTGGGTCGGGCTGGGATGTTAACTTTCCCTGCAGCAGCCCATACAGTGCTGTGCTCTGCACTCGTAGCTAAAACAGCAATGGTATCACACCAGTGTTGTGTCTGCTGCTGAGCAGTGCTGGCACAGCATCAGGACTCTCCCTAATTCCCCTGGGGATGGGCAAAGATGTGAGAAAAGAAACATCACCAGGGCAGCTGACCTAAACCAACCACAGGGATATTCCATACCATATGATGTCACACTCAGCAATAAAAGGTGGAAAAAGGAGGAAGAGGGGAGGGGTGGGCTCTCGTTGTGAAGACGTCTGTCCTCCTCCCGAACACCGGCTACATACGTTGAGGCCCTGCTTCAAGGACATGGTCAAGCATCGCTCATTTGTGGGAAGTAGAGAGTAATTTCTTTCTTCTGCACTTCCACATAGCCTTTGCTTGTTTCGCTTAGTTTTCCCTTTCCCCCTCCCTTTTCCCCTTTCCTTTTTCTCCTTTAGTTAAATTGTTAATTGTTTAGTTAAATTGTTTAATTAATAATAATCTTTCCTTAATAATTATTTTTTTTCCTTTAATTAAATCACCCTTATCTCAACCCGTGAGTTGTTCTTTCCTTTACTTCTTCCCTTCCTCATCTAAGGAGGGAGAGGAAGAGAGTGGTTGTGGTGTTCAGCTGCCTAGCACGGTAAAACCACCACACTTGGTAAAATTTTGCTGCTCAGAATGTAAAAGTCATTCTCTAGACACTCATTTCTAAGAATGACAACACCATTCTCTGTTTATAAATTATGAGTTTCTATATATATTTATATATATTATACGTTTATATACATAATATATATATATTATGAATATATATATAAATATATATATAATTTATAAATTATAATTTAGAGGTATAGGAATTGTTTACACACAGAACAAACAGAAGATAGAGGTCTACATAGCAAGGTCTTCATATTCTCATACACTAAACTATTAATGGCTACTTGGAGACAAAAATTTTTTGACCTAAACTTTAGCCCTAGTCTATGAAAAAAAAAAGACATGATTCGTGTTCAGAAATGGTCTGAATCCAGCAATAAGGAAAAATTACAGTCTGTTTCCTGCTTTCTTTTTTAATAACTTAATAATATAAGATTAATTTTAAATTATGCAGTATCTGAATGCTAAGTATTCAAACATATACAACTTTGCTCTCAAATCAACAGCATAATCACTCTCAAGCAAGAATATTTGTAGATGAGAGTTCAGTAACATTTCCAAAACTCACCATTTTCTATCACATTCATCTCAATCTCACACGGAAGACTATACAATCAATCAACTCTGTTCACATGCCTCCTCTGGGCTGGCTTCCATACTAGTGATTTTGCCTGCAAGAAAAGCAAGCAGAAAGAAATTGTGCAGCTTTCTATTCAATTAAAAGTAATCTTTTACTGCAAATGAAAACAAAAATGAGAAACCAGCACTAAAAAAAAAAAAAAAAATGACATCTGTCTCCAGATAGAGTTTTCAGAGGCCTGTAGCAAACATTTAACAAATTGAAAGGGTGAGTTTCTCCACTGAGGTCCTTGCAAGTACCACAGCCTTGGTAATTAACTGCTGTTTGCTGTCTAATCTACTATGGTGGCTTGTGATTCCCATTAGAAGCATCACCAGCTACGTTGGCACAGACTTGAAGAGGTAACAGGAGTGAGCTTGAACTCCCAGATCAGATTTCTCTTAACTTTTATTCAGCTAGGATACAGGGCCCCAGTATTAACAAACCCTTTTCACCACCACAACATACAGACGGCAAGTCTTCTGGCTAAGATCCTGCAAGAAGGGAAAATAAAGCATAAAAAAAAAACATTCTCAGAAAATAATATGCTTGCTACATCATTGCACAAAACAGATGTAGTCAGTTTAAACTGATGTTTTATTGTGTTTTTTTTTTGTTGTTGTTGGGTTTTTGTTTGTTTTCTCTGGTGTTGACTCCAGCATCAAAGGAAGCAGTAGAAGTAGTCGGGTCAGAAACAGCTGTTGGTAGACTTGGAATCACAGAATCATACAATCATTAAGGTTGAAAAAGACCTCCAAGATCATCTAGACCAACTGTCCACCTACTACCAATATTACACATTAAACCATGCCCCTAAGTACCACAACCAACCTTTCCTTTAAACACCCCCAGGGACGGTAACTCCACCACCTCCCTGGGCAACCTGTTCCAATGACCAGAAATAGAATAGAATAAAATCCAATTTAATCCAGTCTCTCACCTTGTGAGAACAAATATTGGAGCAGAAGCTGAAACAACTTCTTCTGATTTCATTCACCGGAAAGGAATTCTGCCACTCCGAATGGAAACTAAGGAAAAAAATGTAAATAACGGTTTTTTACTTGTCATCAGTGAATCCTCTGTTGGTGCATAACTCGCTTGCTAATGTCTGGTCTTATCAAGCCACTCATGCTCAGGACTCCAGACCTTAAGTTTTGCCTTAAGAAAATATATAGACTCGCATTAGACTTTTGAGTCCAGTTAAACAGTCACATGGATATTACATGTTTGCTGTGACTCCTGAAACCAGTTTATGCAGAATACCAAAGTAGACCTAAACAACAACAGAGTATTAAATATATATATATATGAAATGAATAGTTTAATAACTTTAAAATGAGAAAGTATTAAAGATATATGTCTCATAACCTGAAATCAGTGCATCCCTTAGATAATCCTCTCTAGAATACTTTCTTCTTGATTACTCTCAGTTTTCTGCAAGAGCCAAGTCATACAAACTCTTGTTTCTTTATGTGTGTTTTCTACTACAAAATTCACCACAAAACACTCAGAGGCATGTAAAAAAGAGCTTTGTGTTGTAACATTGTCCTTTAAAATGCCATAATTAAAAGTGTTATTGATTCCCCCACTTGGCCTTAATCATTTGTACTCGTGTTCTATTCTGTCTGCATCTATAAACTGTTAAAGTTACTTCAAATGACATGCCAAAATGACTGCTTGGAAAGTTCTAACTACATTTTGTGTGGGAATTTATAAGCTAAAAATATTCTTTGACATGGTTCCTTAAATTCAAGTGTTTTAAAACCTCAGAAGGAAGAAATGTAATTTTAGATGTACCTTAATGTTTGTGGCTAAGTACAGTTAAGAAGACATTATTTCTGATGTTATTCAATGTTTTACTCTTATTGCACCATATTGACAACAAAATCATCACTCATTAAGTTAATAAGTAAGGAAGAGAAAAACTGACTTAAAAAATCTCAAAATGCACATACAGAAAAAAAAAAAAAAAGCTCTTCTGAAACTGCACTGAAATTAGCCCCACAAGGCAGTATATTCTAATCATCCCTGTTTCACTTAGCTATGCTGATGTATCAATAAATAAATAAATAAATAAAAGAAGGAGAAAGAATATATTGGGAAACACTACCGAAATGACAACAAACATAAACGATGTCCAGGAGTTATCAAAAATCAAGAGGGAAATAAAAATCATAGCGATGCATGACAAGAGCAAACAGGATTTTTACAGCAGAAATGTTAGAGTTGTTCCAAGAAAACTTAAATAAGGATGGAGTAACAAAGAAATTAGACCCTGCTAACCCTCTATTTTAGAGGCTGAAATTGAAAGTTCCTTGTGCTTCCTGACCATGACACTGTTCATAATTTTTCAGAATCAGAGTCCCCTGGCCATGAGATATTGTTTGGGGGCACTGCTAACACCTCTGTTTCAACAGTGCCTATTTCATCCTAAGTCCCATGACAAACCGAATTTTTCCACATTTGCTGCTTAAAGAGTTTACTGTTTTAGGTATTCACAGATGTTTCCTTAACCTATCACACTCCTCATCTGCTTTTTGCCCATCATTCAATTGTACCAGGCAAGGGGAGACTTCTGTTCAGCCATCACACTTCTATCCCATACTTGTCCCAGGAGACATTCATATTTGTTCATGCTCATCTCTTTTGACGTGAAACAATTTTGTTTGGAGGAAATAAGGTTATACATACAATTCTAAACATGTCCTTTCCAGTTAGTTTTCTTAGTGCTCAGACCAGTGGTTTACTTTCACACTACTTGGGGATGTCAGATTTTAGAAAAGACCATCTAGATCCGTGTTTCACTTAGCTTGTGGGCTCCTCCAGTCCCCTTGTGGTATTCTTGCAACTCCAGCAACATATTGTGTGTGTGCATGTGTGAGAGTATGTAAGTGAATATTTCATGTTCAGGGTGAGGGACTCAAGTGTCTGAAATGAGTGAGGGCAGTGTCACACTCGACTAGAGCAGCACTTCTAATCGCGTAAAACTACAGATGTATGTAGAACATGTGTACGGCATAAGCAGAGGGTACTGTGTAAAGCTTGGTGTGAAGGTCTACAGTGGGAGTATTTTATGGAGTACAGTCTTGCCTATTCCATCCTATCTTGCCTATCTGCTGGGCACTGGACCAAAAAATATTCAGATGCAGCTGGGTTTTGTTTCAGAGAGCACTAGATGGTTCACAGCAAAAAGAAACAAACATAAACAACACCAGTATTTGCTCAGGAGAAAATGAATGTTTGTGGAATGTGGGCGGTCAGGAAATAGGGATGATATGGGACCAAACTGAGGAGCTAAGTTATAAAACCTAGATGTACTTTTTGCATTTTCCTTGCTGAGAACAGCCCACCACCAGGTGATTAAGGTATTCTTTGGACAAGAAAAAAAAAAACAGTGAGATTTGATTCCAACAGATGGAGAAGGGAACAGATGGTACAGTTTCAATGCAAGTGCACTAACTACTTGAAGAAAAGAAGACTACTGTCTCCTTTTATAGCTACAGAAAAATTAAAATATAAAATAAAATATTAAAATAAAATAAAATAAATAAAATAAAATAAAATAAAAAATAAATAAACAAACAACTGGCTCCTGTTTAGCTTTTGAAAGCAATGAATATATGCATGTAATTTCAGAAGACAGCTTAGTCTTGTGAAGTCCAAGTATTGCTTAAGTTTGAAGTGTGTATGCCCTAGGATGGACAGTTTTTAACATATCTCAGAGAAATTAGTGTTTCTTCTGACTACTTGATGCAGCTCCCTTTTCAGCCTGTTACTTTCTCAGAAGCCTACCTCTTTACAAGCAGTAGGGCTTCACTGCCTATTTCAGGACTGAGGGCTTTGGTGCAATGGCCAAACATGCAGGGCTTATTGCCCCGCTCATTGCTTGCAAAGCTATCACTAGAAGCAAGAACTAGAAGACAGCTTTCTGTCACAAGCAATTAGAAATAGAGATTGTTTAAATCCAGTGAGGTATCCCCTTCCCAGTGCCCATACTCAGATCATCCTGTCATAATCAGCTAGGAACAATAAAATAATAGACCAAAACTACCTATACCTGCTGATTCTCACCAACCTAATGACAGAATTATATTTTACAGGAAAAGAAATAATAATAAAAAAAATGTATTCTATTTATAATAATAATAATAAAAAAACCTGACAAACATCCCAGACCATAGAGTAGTTAGACTGGATAAGACTTACTTTGTTTATTGAAGTTCTTCATTCATCTAGCTTAAAGCTTCTGACCTTAAATTTAATTTTGACCTTAAAACAGAGAAATGTGTTACCCTATAAACAGTGAATTTATACAAAGAAATAATAAATTGCTTTTAACAGGGCAAGGCTGGATTACTATTATCTATGCTATTTCTGCTGCTTTTTATAATTAGAATATACTTTCTAGAATAATAGCACATGAAGGAATGATTATTGTGTCATATGAGCATAATTTTCTTCAAACCTGGTGCTTTATTTTTTCTCAAGTGTGATTTTTAATTTCTTTTGGCATATGGGTCAGAAACGTCTTGGTCCCAAGAAGATAAACATTGAAACTGCACAGATTTAAAAGGGTTCTTTCTAATACTCATCCCCCCCCCCCAAAAAAAAAAAAATGTTGTGCATTTAAATGAGATACCCCAACTTAAAAGTACTCATGTATAAAAAGAGGTTATTCCGTGTCTAAAATCAAAGTAGGAGAAGTGGAATTTAAACCTTCAGGAGAGAACATTGTCTAAAGTGACCAAGAACCATAAGTGATTCATTAAGTATAATTTGGCCAATGCTTCTTCTCAAGGGATTGTCTTAACAGCAGATTCACCTTACCAGGACTCCACATCTATCTGTAGGATCAGAATACCAATTACTCCATATAGGTTAAGATGTGCATCACCTGGAGTTTTCAGTGGGTATTCATCACTCAGTATGTTATTTTGAGGATGTTTTATTCCCTCTGTTCAGCTGACAAAGTGTTCCCTGCTGAAAAGTTACAAAAGGGATGTGAAAGAGAAGGCAAGAGAAAGTGATTATTTGATGCTGGTAGTTAGAGAAATTTCCAGATCTTTTTACTTCAACAGTCTTTCAGTCTACTATTAACAATCTATCATTTTGTTTTGTGTATCTGAACATACTTTTTCAATTTGAGAAGCATATATAGGTCTACATGCACACACTATTTCCATGTTGCTTAACAAGGAATAATACAGCCTGTTCCACCTCAGAATTTCAACAGATTTTACAAAAAAAAAAAAAAAAAAAAAAAGATAATAGCCAGATTCACTAGGACATAACTTCTGATTTCATTGTGGATTCACTAGGACATACCTTCTGATTTCATTGTTCCTGTACCCATTTCAGCAGATTTTCACTTTATTTCCTATATCTTTAGATCAGACTGCTGGTCACTGTTTAAAGAGAGGTCACCTTTGTCATAAAGATGAAGGCAAACCTGTGAGAGGCCTACCATAAGGACTGCTTTTAGCCAAGAGAAACCGTTATATTAGGTATTGCTCTGAAAGTCTGTGTGTCTATTTCCATCACAAGAGAGAAGTAGCTCTGTTAACAGCAAATCACATTCTGAAAGGGGAGCATTTCCTCCTACTTATGCCAGGGGGACATGGCTTTTTTTTTTTTTTTTTTTTTTCTAGCCCCAGCAATAACACAAGGGGTCAGATGCCACCCTCAGGGAAATTCATTTTAGGTTAAACAAACATATTTCTGGCTTCTTGCTATGCATATTTTTTAAAAGTCTGTACAAAAAGAAAAAAACTTATGTATTCTCTCTGGTTTGCTTTTGTTTATTATGGTATTCAGAGGTCCCCTCTGGAAAACAAAACAAAACAAAAAAACACACACAGAAAAAAAAAAGATTTAAAAAAATATATTTTTTTCAGCTCCTCTCTTTCCTCTGACAGTGATTGTCAATAGTTTGCCTCATTTGTTTACTACTTAATGAAAGTTTCTTATCTACATGGTCCTGTTCCTTTCAATGAAGATGGGCACTTAGAGCCACAGTTGCTTTCAAATACTTCATTATATGGTGGGGCACCTAAAGTCTGCATTCCTTTTCCCAAATTCTGAGCTATTTCTGTAAAACCAAGGAAGCACACTACAAATGAAAAGAAACCTTACTAATACATCTGCTAATTATATTATCTCCATCTAAGTGTAAAGCTCAAGTCTTTTTTGTAAATAAAAACAATAGATCACTGCCTTTTGAAATGCTTCTGAAAGAAAATTTATTTTGGTCAAGGCAACTAAAATTAAGAATAAATCCACAATGGCTATACAAGTAGAGTAGCATGCCTGAGGTTGTGCAGCTAAAATCAGTTCTTTAGAGCAAAACTGGATCCCATCATCATTGGTCAGTTCTCTCCCAATCTTACATAAATTAAATAGGAAAGAATAGCAGGGCAGTGAAATTTGACTTTATCAACACGAGGTTTGCTTCAGATAATAAAGAGGATAGGAATTGACCCAGATGTGAACAGTGTAAATTATATAGAAAAAGAATAAGACTTATTTTGCTACTTTATTTCTCTTTGTGTTGAATAACTTTTATTTCTTTTTTTTTTTTTTTTAATTTATTTAATGTGTAAAGGAAGAGTCTTAATGTTATTTTAGGTTAAATAAGCAGGACAAGTTAATCCTTAAGCCTACAGGTTGTATAGTAAAATGGGTTCATTTATTCTTCAATAAGACAGAAAACATGAGTTATTGCTTTCTGACCAACCATTTTACAGCATAAAACAATAAGAGCTGAGAGAATGAGACATGTCTACAATCAGTGATGCTGAACATTAACACAAAAACTAATTAAATACGAGAAAAAAAAATCATTTTTCTGTACTGAATCAGTGGAGAAACTGTCTGTTAGGTACAGAAGCTCATTTTTAGTTCTTTCTTTTCCTATGGACTGAAGGATTGTGTATTTTAAACGCAGTTGAAAATGTTAACAGGACAACCAGTGAAGTCTGACATTTGTTCCATATGTCATTAGTTTTCTGCAAAACAGTAATACAGTTATTAGTGTCTTCATATTTTTAAAAGAAAATACGCAAACTGTGTATGGAAAGTATATGTAAAATTAGTATGGAAAACTATAAAACATCTCTCTTTTTGTCCTGCCTTTTGTCCATCTTTTTGCCTGTTTTTTTTTTTTTTCTTGAAGAAGGATGAGCTACATAACCCTAAGTAATGCAAAACTTACTGTTAGATTGATTTCATTCAGTGGGTAGCTTTAAGATTTCGTTTTAAAGGAAAATCCACACCTTAACAAGGTCATAGAATTTCTAAGGCTCCCAAGAATGCATTTACAAATGATCAATGTTGAATAACTACACAGCTTGAACAGAAAAAGACATAGGTTTGTGTTGTTTCAAACTCTGGTTGGAAAAGAAGAACACTTTTGTGTTGGTTTTACTTGGGTGGGCAGCTGAGTTCCACCATGGCCGCTCTCTCACTCCCCCTCCTCAAAGGAGAAGGGAGAGAAAATACAATGCAAAGGGCTCAGGGGTTGAGATAAGGACAGGGAGATCGCTCAACAATTATTGTGACAGGCAAAACAGACTCAAAGTAGGGAGACAGTAAGACTGTCTCTTACTGACAAGCTAGAGAGGTGAGAAACAAAGGAAAGAAACCAAAAACCACCTTCCCTCCATCCACCCTCTTCCACCTCCTCCCCCCGAGCAGCGCAGGCGAACCGGGTGATGGGGGCTGCAGTCAGTCTACAGCGCTTCGTCTCCACCACTCCTTCTCTGTCACTCTCTGCCCCTGCTCCACGTGGGTTCCCCCCCACAGGATACAGTCCTTCCTGAACTGATCCTGTGGGGGCTTCCTACAGGCAGCAGCTCTTCAAGAACTGCTCCAGATATGGGTCCGTACCCTGGGGTCCATCCGTCAGGAGCAAACTGCTCCAACCTGGGTCCTCCACGGGTGGTAGCTCTCCCCTGGCCTCCTGCTCCTGTGTGAGCTCCTCTCCACAGGCTACAGGTCTGGCCTGAAATCTGCTCCGGTGGGGGTCCTCCACAGGCCACAGCCTCCATCAATGCAGGTCCACCTGGTCCACCGTGGTCTCCTCCACGGGCTGCAGCGTGGAACCCTGCTCCACCGTGGTACTCCATGGGCTACAGGAGGACAGCCTGCTTCACCATAGTCCTCACCACAGGCCACAGGGGAACTTCTGCTCCAGCACCTGGAGCACCTCTCCCCCTCCTTCTTCATTGACTTCGGCATATGCAAGGCTGTTTCTCACTCCTCTCTCTCTCCCAGCTGCTGTTCCCCGACAGTTAGGTGTTTTTTTGTTGTTGTTGTTGTTTTTTTTTTTCCTTTCTTAAATATGTTCTCAAGGAGGTGCAAACAACATCGTTTATTGGCTCAGCTCTTGCCAGTGGCAGGGCCCTTATCTAACATGGGGCAGCTTCTCAGAAGCTTCTCCTCTCAGAAGATACCCCTATGCACCTGAGCGCACCAGCCCCTCAAAAAACAAAACAAAACAAAAACCTTGCCACGTAAACCCACTACAAGTCTATGATGAAAAGATTGTGAATAAAACTGGTCAAAAATGTCCAATGATTCTTCGGTGTGTCCTGGCTTCAGCTGGGATAGAGTTAATTTTCTTCTTAGTAGCTGCTTTGGTGCTGTGTTTTGGATTTAGGATGAGAATAATGCTGATAACACACTGATGTTTTTGAGCAGAGCCTTCACTAAGTCAAGGAGTTTTCAGTTTCTTATACTGCTCTGACAGCAAAGAGTCTGGGGGTGCACAAAAAGCTGTAAGGGGACACAGTTGGAACAGCCGACCCAGACCAGCCCGAAGGATATTCCACACCATATGGAATCATGCATAACAATAAAAATTGTCATGAGTTGGCCGGAGTGGCAACCAGAGTGGCAAGTGGCCACTGTTTGGGACTAGCTGGGCATTAGCTGGTGGTGAGCAATTACATTGTGTACTATTTGCTTTGTATATTATTTTATCATTTATCATTTTCCCAACCTTTTCTGTCCTATTAAACTCTCTTTATCTCAACCCATGAGTTTTACATTTTTTTCCAATTCTCTCTCCCATCACACAGGAGAGTCAGCAAACAGTTGTATGGTGCTAAACTACCTGCTGGGTTAAACCACAATAGCCCTTTGGTGCCCAACGTGGGGCACAAAGGCTTGAGATTACGACAGATCTGACCAAAGTGTGTTAAAACAAATTTGTTATAAGCATTATATCAGTTTAACAGTTGCTGGTCACAATGTTGATTTATTTGCTCTCAGAGTAGATTGCTTGTTCTCAGAATTGTGCTGTGTAACACCTTACTTGCTGTCTATGCACCCTGTCGTGCTGTTTATCATCTCTGGGGGCTGGCTTAAGGTTATCATTTTGCTGTACTGTGTAACATTGACTTATGTTATGATAAAATTACCGGTCATGAGACTAATCTGGTATTTGTATTCAGCATTGTCATCATCTCTATACTTTAGGAACCATCTCTCAGAAACTAATAGTTATACTCTTTATGTTTTCTCCTCAGGGAGCCAATCTATGGGGGATACAAGGAGGGACAGGACACTTTCCCCTGCTTCTTTACCTTCCCTTTCTCCTTCACTTCCCCCTCCTCCTCCAGACTAGTTACAGTAGCTCTTGAGAATTTTGAATATCCTTGGGATGATCAAACAAACATATTCCTATTGCTATGCCTCCTGAATGTGTTACTGGTTTTGTTTATGGTTAAACAACTATTTAAAAATATCAACCAGAGGTCTGCCCTGAGGCAGGATAGTTGTGAGTGGCAGGGAGCATGGCAGGATATGGGCAGGCACCTAGAAAAGCAGGCACCCCCAGTGCTTTGGAACTTCACCCCTGAAAAAATGCAGAATCCCCCCCAAAATGGTAAAATGTTTGAATAAGGTATGCCATCGTTCTGGCAATTCCAAAGAGACACAAATCACTGCAACATGCTGGGGCTTGGCCCATGCCCATCCAGCCACACTCAACACTAATCCAACCCCCATGATGGGCCCTACAGCCACTCCAACCCCTATGACAGGATCTGTATCTGGGCCAGAGACCCAACCTGTGCCAGTATTGGTTGCCCTTACACACAAGATGAAACAATGGATGCAAAAGTCAGCTCATTTAGTAAGGGAAAAACTACTACTAAGAAGTGGAAGGAGGAAGAAGAGGACGAGCCAAGCTACTCTGAAGCAGGGCAATCACAAGGACAGGAAGAGGAAGAGGCAGATTTCATAAATGCAGCAATAACCACCTGATCCCTATCCTTGGGTGAGCTGTGAGATATGCAAGAAGATTTCAGCTGGCATTCAGGTGAACATATTGTCACCTGGCTACTCCAGTGCTGGGATAATGGGGTCAGTAGCCTAGACTTAGAGGACATGGAAGCCAAGGAGCTGGGATCCCTCTCTAGGGAAGGGGGCACTGACAAAGTGATGGGAAATGAAGTGCCAGCTCTCAGCCTCTGCAAGGGACTCCTGTCAGACATAAAGGAAAGGTATCCTTTCAAAGATGTTATATGTCACCTATGTATGTGGACCACCATGGAGAGAGGTATCCAGTACCTGAGGGAATTAGCCATGTCAGAGGGGATTTATGGTGACTTAGAAAATGGCCAGCCATCCAGAGATCCAGACAAAATCAAGTGCACACAACCCACGTGGTAGAAGTTTGTACAGAGTGCGCCATTGTCACATGCCCACGAATTGGCAGTAAAGACCTGGAAAAAAGAGAGGAACAAAGATTGGGTGAATTGGCTGGCCAACTCCAGCAATATGAAGGAAACCTCACTTCCTCCCCATAGGCCTGTGTCTTGGCTATGGAGCAGCTTTCCCAAGAGGTCCAGCAACTCAAAGAGAATATCTGCCTCCCCACCTGTAGGGACCAGTTTCTCTGCTATTAGGAATAAGCGTTCTTCTGCTCAAGACAGAGGATATAGTGGATGCACATCACAGGCCACCCCGTGGTCTTACCTGTGTGACCACGGAGAGGAAATGGAAATCAAAATCTTCCTTGACCCTAAAGGCACAAGTATGTGAGTTGCAAGGAAAAACAATGCAAAAAGGGGTTTCTTCCAGGAAAATGTCTGCTCCAATTTCCAGTGGGAACTTCCCCAGATGGAGCAGAAAGGCTGATCTTACTTCTGATCTTAATAAAGGGACTACTGATTTTAATTTACAGGAAGTGATTATTTAAGAATGCTATGATGGGTGAGGGTCATAGTTCACTGCCTGCATGGTTAAACCACAACACAGTGGTACAATCAAAGCCTCTGTACAGGCTTCAGGATGCTCTCCCTGTCCTTGTGAAGAGGGTAAGGATTGACCCTTGAGTCTCAGAGACCTGGGTGTGGAGCATTTTTCTCGGATGGTCTGCCCTGGATCATCCGGGAATGTTCAAAAGCTTTCCTATTGTATAATAAGCTTGTATATCTATTCAGAAGTTTTTGTGTCTATGCACAGTGTATATGCATATACACACAATAGCTGTTCTTCTTGAACACTGGATTGGTGGAGCATGATCTGAAAATCAAATGAACTGTTTTGTTGTTGTTTTTACCATGAATCCTATTCCTGAGTTCTTGCAAAAAGGGAGGAAGACTTATACGTGAGTATTTTTTGCTGGTACTTGAACAAAAGTCCTTTCCTACCACTGTCTGTTTGTAATAACAGGACTTACAAAAGCTTTCCGATCTGCAAAATGCCAACAGTTTTATTACACTTATTATGCAATATATTTCTGTGATTTCTTAGAAAATCACTTACGGAGACTATGAATTGTTTCTGGCTTTGTTTGGCCGTTCTGAACTTCTTCTAATATAGAAGATTAAGAGAATGTATTGCAGTGGGCATCTTTTTTTCCTCAAGGCTTTGTCCATGGTTATTGCTTTTCATCCCCTTCCCATTGATGGTTCATGAGGATATACTGCTCCAAGTGTAGTCTCAGAATGTTGTACCTAAATATAATAGCACAGTGTGAAATAATTATTTGTGGGAGAATGACACCTTTGTTTTTTATCCAAGTGTAACCCCTGTAATGAAAAGATTATTAATTGAGGAACTAAAAGTCCAAGAGGCACTGGAAGATTAAAAACAAGTGACTTTATAAATCTGTGGATGTGACTGCTGTAATAATCCTCTAGAACTTAACTGAGGTAACTTCTCCATTTAAATGGGCTGGTTTAATGGAATGGGAATTGTTATGGACAAGAGTGCCAAGCTGAAGGAGGTTTGGAGGGCATCCCTCCAGGGCAAGAATAATATTGATGATTAAAATAGATTGTGAAAGAAGCTAGAAATTACTAACTAAAAGATATAGGCCTCTAGGCTAAGAATAAATGTGGTATTATTCAGCTATCAGAATAATATCTGAAATATCATCTATTTTTGAACTGTATTCTATTTGGCAGGCAGTAAGTCAATGATTAAGTAGATCTTCACCATCTCTGATGGCTCTTGTCCTGTGATTTATATATTCCAAAAAAAGAGCAGGATGTCCCAGCATGAGGGACACAGAGAAAATGTGTGAATAAAGAGGAAAGCCTGAAACCAGAAACCTCTCATTCAGAGGCTGACAGATTTTTGAAGCCAGAATGGTCATCTAGCCTGACCTCTCTAATATTACAGGCCATAACATTTCACTTTGTTACCCCAGCTGTAAGCCAAATTTATCTTACTAAGGAGATTATTAAGAAGTAGGAGTAATATTTTCAAAGATATTTAGACACGTAAAAGGTGGAGGTAAAAATACCTGTACAGAATAGGTGCTTCTCATTGTTTTCATGATAGGCTGACATGCAAAAACTTAGTATGTCTCTGAGTCTGTTAAATGCTATTTGAATTCTGGTGTGTGTACATGGTCATATATACAAATCACAGCTCTTTACACATCTCTAAACATAATTAATTGCACCAGAGAGAAATTTTGCTGGGAAAAGGAGAATTCATCCCCTTATGTCTTCACTATCTAATAAGGAATTGTTATTTCTTCATGGTTTGAATTGGGATTTATTTTCTTAATTGAAACATCTCTGGAATGAATGCTAAGGTTAGACTCTTCCACCACCTTAGATATATAATTCCACAATTCTACACACCTATCCTAAGAAGTGTCAGAATCTAGTCATGTAACTTAATTCAAAAAAAATAAGTAAAAAATAAAAATATATATAAATGAAGGAAAAGTGTCACACTGGTGTAAGAGAACACATGAAGGGCCATTGTTGGCAACAGTATAATAGAAATTAATACTAGCTTCTTACTAATGAGCACAAAAGATTCTGCATATAGTGATTTGGGAAATAATGTATCATAGAGAAAATGATATGATGTTGTAGAGGATGTTAGATTTGCAGATGTTATTGGTAAAAATTTAGGAGTTCAGTAACATTCTGTAAATTGAGTTTTACTTTGGCTTTTCCCTTTTTTAAATTATGTAATTGTTCTTCTTTTTTACTGCTGAGCAGAAGGTAAGTAGGAGTAAAATTACAAAACATTGAGAAATATGTTATTATTTTCGCTATGCAGAAAAAAATGTTATAGAAGCAGAAAGAGCAACACCAGAGAGAAATACATTTCATCCCCCTCCCCTTGAAATTCCTCAATATGTATTTCACCACTATAACCCTCTATCTCTTAAAAGAGGTTGTACTGTGTATATATTTCATGAAGTACTTAGGAATTTCTTAGTAAACCTTCTTCATTTTGCAGGTGGGAATGCAATGGAAAGAGAATACTTCAAACTGTTAGATGCATCTGAGGAAAACTTGAATTTAAAACTAAGTCTAAATAACTGTACCATGAAAATTATACTAATTTAATCAAAGAACTGGGATGGGCAGAGAGTAGTGGATTTCATTTGCTTCCACTTTTGCAAGATTTTCAGCACTGTCTCCTACAATATTTTTGTATCCATGTTAAGGCACTGTGGTCTGGATGGGCATAAAACAAGTAGAAAATCAGTTGGGTGGTCAGGCACAGAAGGTCATGGTTAATGGGTCATGTTGGATGATGGTAATAACTGGTGAAGTGGGGTCTGTGCTGGGACGTCTCTTAGCTAAGATCTTTCTCAGCGGTCTGTAGAAGATCACAGAATGCACAGATACCGAGTGTGAATATAACACCAAATTAGGGGGGCACAAGTTGATCTCCTTAGAGTAGACTCCCTTCTAGAGGGACCACAACAGGCTGGAAGAATGGCCAGACAGGACCCTTCCAAAATTGAAGGGCAAGTACCACATGCCCCTGGGACAAAGGAGCCCCTGCAATGGCACAGGCTGGGGTTGGACAAGCTGGAAGCAACCCTAAAGGAAAGGCCCTGGGTCCTGGTGGCCAGTGAACAGCCTCAGCCAACAAAGGTGGCCAACAGCTCCCTGGGCTGTATGAATAGGAGCATGGCCATCCAATAGAGGCAGTGATTATCTCCCTTCTTCCTCTGCTCAGCAGGTTACACTACATCTGTAGTACTGCATCCAGTTTTGGGGCCTCCATGCTAGAAGGAAATTAGCAAACCACAGCAAATACAGCAGAGGTTCAAGGAGGCTAGAACACCTGCCCTGTGAGGATAGGCTGAGGAACTGGGGCTTGTTCAGCCAGGAGACAAGAGAGCTTTGGGGGCAACTAACAGCAGCCTCCAGTGTCTGCAGGGAGGTTATCGAGGACATGGAGCCAGGCTCTTCGCTGCTGTGCATGGTGGGAGGATGAGACACAATGGGCATAAACTGAAACAAGAGATGTTCAGACTGGATAAGGGAGAAACTTCCTCTCTCTGAGAACAATACAGCAGTAGGAGAGACTGCCCAGAAAGTCTGTGCAATCTCTGTCCTTGCAGGTTTTCAAGATACAGCAGCTTCTGAGCAACATCAGACCTCAGAGCAGGCCCTACTGTGAACAGGAAGTAGGACTAGAGACCTGAGGTCCTGTCTGAACCTGAATTGTTTATCATTTTATGAAACATTAAACAACAATATTCAGCTGCTCCCCACCTCCCAGCAAGTGTATTTGGAGAAAGACCATTTCCTGAAATACCACAAACAAACAAAAAGCAAGGGTAGGACAACAGGAGTGATTGGATCTCCAATTTCCCAAGCTACCTTTAACTAGTTATAAAAGCTGAGAAGTTTACTATACAAGTCTTGTGAAAGACCAATTCCTGAAGAAAAAAAAAAAAGGAAAAAAAAAGCAAGGATAGCAAGGATAGAACGGGAATGACTGAATCTTCAATTTCATGAGTTATCTTCAACTAGCTATAAAAGCTGAGAAGTTTAGTATACAAGTCTTCTGAAACCTGCCATCCTGACACACATCAGGTTCAGGTTCAATCTGAGAAATTCACATCTTGAAGAAAAATCTCACTTGACACATCCATCATAGCCTCTTTTCAGTTACACCCACAGGAAGGTAATGCTGGGAAAGTTTGTTCGTCTTCTCACCCACTGTAATTGTTGTTGCCATCTGAATAGATACATTTCAGTCATCCATTTCTTTTCATTATTAAATTCAACTTTGGTCTCTTACATGACCAGAACACTGGTTTTGGCATTATTTCTGAAAGTGTTTCACATACAAACACAGGACTGCAAATATCAGT
This sequence comes from Anser cygnoides, assembly GCF_040182565.1. NCBI lineage: Eukaryota > Metazoa > Chordata > Aves > Anseriformes > Anatidae > Anser > Anser cygnoides. Next base: position 102,482,843 of record NC_089874.1, on the reverse strand, counting down.
TTGACCTGGATTCCTTTTCAGATCATTTAATTCCTAGACATTTCTTTATCTCATTAAATAAAATTTGTTTCAAATGCAATTAGGCTGGTTTAAATCATTTGTCTTTTTTTTTTTTTAAATGAACAATAGATATGTGCTATCTTTCTGTTTCTGAAGATCTGTACCAGGAGGGTGATTACCCATCTTAATTTGATAAATATTAGGTGAACAATGACTTCTGACTCACTCAGAAGATTTCTTAACAAATCAGAAGTTAATAATGTTACCTACTTCACATTATCTACTAGTATAATGACATTTTAAATAGTCTGGCCCTAACTGTTTGCTCTGAAAGGTCAGTCCAACTCAAGTACAGCTGGTAGACCAGCTTCTTTCTTAGATCAATGTCTTTCTCAACACTAATCAGTGACTAGTATATTAAATTATTTTAATTTTATTATCTTTTAGAGAAACATGTATGAAAGTGATTATCTTTGCTTGAGGTAATGACTAAGAAAACCAACTATCACAAGCATAAAAAGAACATGAAGTGTTATAAGCCTTATGCTTTATTGCTAATTTAATTAGCTTCCATTAACCCACAAACGCAGCTTGATAGATATATTCTGTTATTTATTATGCCAATTAGCACCCCACAACATGGTGCTTATTTAGATCATCTCATCTGTTGCAGTTGACAATGCTACTCAGTGGTGATATTCAGTAACATAATAGGCTTACCAGAGCTGGTGCCTGCCAATTCTTCTCAAGTTCTGCTTTTCTAAGGTTAAGGATGAAACCATAGTTCTTGACAGGAATGCTAAACATTAGTCCAAAATTACTTGGAGAATGTCTCCTGTAGAGGGAGGGGAGAGCTGGGACTCATCAATAAACAACAGCTTCAATGCCATTTCTTTAGAAGTCTTAGTTTTAGCTCTCTGCAGTGTAAAAAGAAACAAAACCCAGCTTATTAAAATGCATATATTTTTCTTTTGTTCCAAGAGGCAAGGACAAGCAGGAATTGGGAAAAAACATCTTGCACTTTGCTGAAGACCTTTGTTAGCAAACTGTTTTCTCATCATACAGTCCTTTCTGATCAGAAATCAGCATATGAATGAACATAACCATATGTACAAATTCATACCGTTTTCCCTCAAAATAAGCTAATATGGAGCTTTGTGTAATATACAGTGAAAAGTTTTGTTTGTTTTTCTTGGAAACAGAAATCAATAATAAAGCTAGAGTTACTTATACCTGACTGATACTTGAAAAAGACTGTTCAACAGGACATTCTTGCTGAATTTTCCAGAAAAGCTGTTGGGAAGTATTAGGAGTGAACAGAATATATACAGAAAACTTCTTAACCAGAGGTGAAACAAAGACACCATACAATCTGAACTGAGAATTGATGTTTTCAGGAAATCAAGAGCTTCCTGAATAATTAGCATACAGCTGCTAATCATCCTGTAAATTTTTGTTACAACCAGACATAACCCTGCTAACACACTTCACTAGAAATTATTTCAATTGGTTGCTCACTTTCAATTCCCTGTAAGAGAAAGAATTTCAAAAACAGATATAAAAGATACAGACCTGACACAGAAAAAAATTCTCATTTTTCCAGCTAATTTGAGGGCTGAGTTCATTCTCAGGCCTAAGGAAATAGCATCTGAATGAGTGCAACTGTTAATTCTGTCAGAACTCAGCTTTTTACCAGATGCAGAATAAGCCTTTTTTTACTTCTGTCATTCCTTATGGTTTCCTTAAATTCTAATAAAAATTAAATGAAATTCTAATATCTAGAAATAATTCCTAAATATATAGAGACAGAAAAAAACTTTTTAATTAAAAATAAATTTAATTAAATTTAAATAATTTAATTTATTTTTTAAAATAAATTTAATTTAATAAATTAAATTAATTTAAAAAAATAATTTTAATTTGAAGTCTAATATTACCACTTTCCCCTCCTCTGCTCTGTTATTGTCCTAAGGCAATAAGACATGTGAATCCATTGGGAACAGGAGGAAGCAGATGAGTGTTTTCCATTGAAATCTTTATTAGCAATATTGTAAAAGTAAAATAAGCAGAAAAAAAAGTTATTTGGGAGCACTTGTCACTACCCTGAATTGCACTTATTTACTATACTTTGCTTACTAATATAGTATACATTTATGTTATGCAGCACCTTTTATCTAAAAAGATTAGACAATGATAAAGAGAGAGGGATTAAACTGTTTAGAGGAAACATTCTAACATTTTTCAGTGAGATTTTTTTTAAAAAGAGACAGTCAATGAGGCAAATATATATATATATAGCAAGTCTCTCCCAGATGGTAAGCACTATATAGAAAAAAAGCTCTTGAATCAGAAGTAGTATGAATTTGTTAAGGGTCAGAGAGGAGGCTTATAAGTAAAGGCAGAAACATTAGAAAGTATTAGATGTGGTTCCCCTTGACTATACACTACTTTTATTCATTTCTCCTTTGTGTCAATCAGTGCCATCAGGAATGAACATTAAAAGCTCATTGGTACTTCAGGGGCTTCTGCTGGTTTTACTGTGTTTGGCACTATGTCCATTAGTAATAAAGCCTGGGGAAACCCATCCAGCAAACATAAGAATCAACAAAACCCTTCATCTACAATGCAAATGAACTTGAATGTACCCATTTTAAACTCATTTCAAGACAATAGAAAATATCTTACAATACCAAAAGTATTTTGCTTCATTTCCTGACAGCTTTCTTAACTACAACATTAATTTAAGTAAAATAGGGTGTGAAAGTTAAGTGTTATAGCTCTCCTTGAATAAAACTAAACAGCTACAGTTTATTTCAGAATCAAAGCACCTTGTGCCTATTTAGTTGAATCCATTTACTAGTCAGTTTATCAGTTATTTGTCAGAATCAAAACTGGAAAGCACATTAAGCTAAATAAAGTTATTATTTTATTCTAGACCGCAACAAAAGCTTCCTTAGGGCTTGTCTTAAAAATGAAGTTAATCTGTTTTGCATACACATTTTCTGGTCCAGTTAAGTGACTTTATGGCCTGAAAACAACTGAAGTAACAGTTATTTCTGAACAAACACCTGAGAACATTTAGTTAACTTATGAAGCAGCAACCAAATATTCCATGTGGTGGTGTGAGTCTAGCAATAATATATTTAAGAGTAATCCTAGTAAGAAAAGGAGATCTTATCATAATAAATAGGGAGTGGGTAACTATATACAGCTTTTGATATAACTCACAATAATTAGGATTATTGTGAAAATAGGTAATAACTATTCCAGATGCTTGGAAATCAAATGCATGGAAAAATCAAGTGAATAACAGCAAATTAAACAAGAAGATGCAGTGCAATAGCAGGAATTCCCCCAGTAATCATGAAATTTTCCCTTCTGAAACCTAAATGTTGAAATCTGGTATTTGTCTGAAACAGCCATTAGATTAAGAGAAGCCTATCTACTGACAAATTATTTTCACAGAGTCTTGAACATACCTTATTTTTACATTTTTTTTGTCTGAAAACTGCATTGAAATTTGTCATGATTTGACCTAGTACAGGAGAAACACCTTTTTAAGCAGAGAAAAAAAAAAAAAAAACATGAGTTTAATGACAATTTATTTCTTTAAGTTATCTAGGTGGAAAGATATTCTCTTATTTGAGAAATGAATAGATTTTTTTCTTTATTATATTCACAACTCAATGTTGTTAATCTCTTAATCTTCACTTAAACAAGGTATTGAAATACCTAAGTATGTTATTTAAGTCCCAGTAATGCCAATGAAAGTACAGTAGGATTTATGAATTTGGTTTTCTGTTTATGGATGGATTTTAGTTAGCATTTAAAGCACTTTTCAGAACAGTGTCATCAGATTGGGACTTAGGCTTGGTTCCTCTACTAACTCAGTTTAGCTTCTCTGCCTAACCTCTTGCCATTGCACAAGAACATTGCACATTGGACACTGCTCATTGCATATTCAGTGTTCAGATATGGGAACAACATCAAGGTAACAGGTTTATGCAGTACATTCTCCCTGCAGTTTACCTCTGATGGCATTTTAAGCATGTGCTTTAGTCTTCAACGAGGGCTATTTAAAAATCTGTGTTAAAATCTCTCTTTCCCACTTCTAAATTATATCATATAATCAAGAAAAACAATTACAACTCTAATTCAGCCTGAAGTAAAGATGATAGAGTCAAAAGATTAGGTCAGTCTGAACTAATTCATCTTTCCTAATGCAATCTTTTTCCATAGTTTATCAGTGTCCAAAATAGAAAATAGCATAAAACTGTCACCTCAATGCTTGCAAATTACATAAAAGCTAATTAAGACTTAAGAGAAGTACAATACCAAAACTAGGGCAGGACAGAACGCACTTGTATGTTTTAATATATCTGTTAAGAGTAGAAAGATCCAAGATCAGCTGCAGTAGTTCAATGCCTTATCTAAGACTATTAACGGTAGCTAAGGACTTTTGAGCTCTACCTAATCTATTGCTGAATGCACTAGAATTAATAGAAATATGCAATAAGTAAGCAAGGTTAAAGCCAGGCTGACATTTCACCGTCTTCCCTCTACTTGTTGGAAGATGAAAGCTTTTCTCTAGACATTTGCCCTCTTTTGATATGTTGTCATGACAAGGATTTGATGAGAACAAATATTCAAAAAAAGGTGTCAAGGTTAAATTACCAGGCCACAAATACAACTCCTTTTCTCACACACAAATGTAGAAACCGTGACATTTTCTTAGGGAAGAAGTGCTTCCTGAAGAATAAATTTGTGTGTTCTTCTCCTATTTAAAATTTGTTTCTCTAAATGTCTGCAATTCATTCATGGGCAAAATAACAGTGATAAACTTCCACATGCAGAGCAAGGAAACATTTATGAAGAAATACATTGCAGCCTCTAAGGGATTATTTTATGCTTCCAGTTTATATCATAAATGTATTATTTAACCACACTCAAAATTTCCAGGAACTATTTTGTCATAAAATCTTTTCAAATGTGCAAATAGAAATGGCAATGTAAAACTGGCAAGAGACATTAAAGGTGCTTTCCAATGTGCAACTGAGTCTAGTAACTGAGAGCAGAGTCTAGCCTAAAGACTTTTGTCTGCTGCAGATTACACAGAGAGAAACAATTGTTATTAAAAAGTCCCTTAGGTCTGCCTACCGTATAACTCTGCATGTATCTAAGGAGTATAGGAGTTTTTTTAGTGCTAAGGATGGGTATTTATATCATAAATAAAAAACAGATAATTAGAAGTTTATAGGACAAAAACAATCCAACTAAATCCCTTATTTAATCAATATATCTATTCATTTGCATCTTCATTTAGCTACTTGTCTTTTTCTTTGTTTTAATCTCTCTTCCAAGAATATGTTTACAGTGGCCAACATTCAAGAGAAGAAACAGAAGAGGGCAGAGTTTTTGAGGTCGTTCCTCTGGAGGATATTAGGCCACCGTGTCATCAAAACCCTCTCGGAAACCTTCAGGTGTTGTCTGACAATTTGTCACCTGACTGGTCCCCATTACTTCTATGGCAAGACCATTGAAAAATTTGTCTTCCAAGGCAAGGCTATATATTCTTCCAAAGCAAAACTATAGGCAAACATATTCCAAAAAGCAGGTTTTCTTTGTTTGTCTGTTGGTGATGATGGCTGTGTTTGTGCTTTTTCTTTTTTTTTTTTTTTTCATGTTGCGTTTCCAAGTTCACATAGCTATCTAGTTCTGCAAATCTCTCTCTTTTCATAAGCAAGGAACTCTGCCAAACCCTTCTGGTTTTGTACAAAATAGCTGAAAATGCATCCTAAAATTTTCCATCCACATAATATTTCTTTCTGGTTCATTGGTACAGCTAGCAATGAGTTTCTTGAGGAACAAGAAATATGTAAGAATGAGATTTTTTTATACTGAATAAATATCAATAAGTATAATTTCCTCATTAGAAGTGGATGAGATTACAACTTCTTTCAAACAAGAGGGGAGAGTTTTTCAGAAGCTTTTGTTTGCATTTTGGGAAGGATACCATCCCTGTATTGAAACAGTGAGCAGCCAAATGAATAACTATTTCTATGGGAAAGGCTGTTTGCTGTAGTGAAGCAATGATAAATACACTGAAAATGCTGCAGAGAATATGAAAGTTGAAAGGCCTGAGAGACAGTGAGTATCCAGTGAATTTTACCAGAGATAATTTGCCAGCTTGGATGTCTCCATGTGGGTGTCCAGCAGCAAACACCCTGTGTTTTGGAGAATACTGTACACAATAATAATAATAAATTAAAAACAAGCAAACAAAAACAAAACAAAACAAAAAAGAGCTCTTGCTATGACCAAAAACATTAAAAGAGGGAGCATTCCAGTCATATTTAAAAATCCTCATCCCAGCCAAAATTTCAATTAATAGTTTAAAAGGACCCTTTAAAACATAGGTAATTCAGTGATCCATATTGCTCTCTAATAACTGCGCTGGGAGTTTATGTCTTACCTTGAAATGGCTCTATATTAGGAAGCCCCTCTCTGCTGAGGATACAAGGAGTGTTTTCATCATATCAAACTAACTGCATGTGTGAGAGATGCTTATATAGACCAAGCACCTGATTTGAGAGTTCCTTTCTCAGGTGTGACCCCTCCCTAGCTCCTAGTAATCAGGAACCTTTTCCCTTTTTCCCCTAAAAATAATCAGACAATGTTGACAAACTTTCTTCAGTATGATGCTTAAGTTACAAGATCCTAGTAATAAAATAATAAGCCTTAGAGGTTTGAAGCACTCTAAATTTGTTATACTAATGCTCCCTAAGATGTATTAAACCTGGGATAAGATGTGAAGACTCAGCACAAGAATATACTACAGAAGGAAAAAAAAGCATTCTGGTGACAGCAAGTTTAAATCATATTGCTATGGCTTATGCTTCAGATATGGGAAAAATACAATGCGTGTATTTACTGTTGTTCCTCTCCAGAAATCATTACCATTCTTTCTCTTTTCCCACTGAATTTAGAAGTCCCACTTGCTTCCCCAAAAGTAAAATTAAGTTTTTGATTGGCCTAAAAATAACTCCTGCTAATTTAGTATTTTAGCTTCAGAATACGTAGGTTACAGAATGAATGCCTGAGTGGCTTTCAAAAGGTGATAGAGTGAATTGACCAGCTCTCTTCTGGGGCATGTGTTGCTTTCACAAAATAAATAAATAAATAAATAAATAAAAATTGTTTGCCAACTTTTTTTTTTCTGAGCTGCAACAAAAATTGCTGAAGAGTAAGTGTTCAGACAGTTTATGGCAATTCTGCCCTAAAATCCTGTTAAGCATTAATAAGAGTTGTTTCTCAGCTGCCAGTTTCTGTTTCAAAAATATACCCCCATGCGCTCTGAATTCTCAGAACAAATTTTGACTGATTTCTTTCTCATCACACTCCATTGAAAATAAAATTCTTGCTCTTCATCATTTTAAAGCATTTTAAGAGGTGATTAAACTGCAGCCACACAGCTTGTGTTACAGATGGATAAATTTTGCCCACAGGGGGTTCAAACTATATGTCTAACTGCAGCTAGAAACTATCCTATTCACAGTTCTTGTCCTTACACGTTCTTGTCCTACAGGTTACTACAAGGACTTACTTACTGATTTATTTATGTAGAAATACTTTTCCTTATATGAATACGCTTATAGTCTGGTTGGTTTTGCATTGGTTGTTTGTTTGTTTGCTTGCTTTTAATTTTAAACTTCTGTATATCAAGGAACATTTAAGGTCTCAAAAGAAGGAGAGTCCTAGAGTCAAAAGTATTTGTGTAAGAAAAAACAGATAGTATCTACCCAGTATAAAACAGACATAATTTTTGCCTAATGAATTTGAACGCTTTTTAGGGAACCCTTTAAGAGTATGAGCACTATACCAATTGCCTATCTTAATGCTGAAAGTATCATACTTTAACTTTCAAGAGGCTATTTCCAAACTATTTTTATAAACGGAAGTGAATAACACTTAGAGATAACACTGTATTTCAGTTAAAAATAAATAAAATAAAATAATAAAAATAAAATAATAAATAATAGTATAAAATAAATAAAATAAAATAAAATAACATAAAATAAAATAAAATAATAAATCAAAATAGGAGGAAAGTGAAAGAAGGAAAGAAATGTTATTTAAAATGATAATTGTGCATTCTCCTACCAGTGGGTTTTTCAGCCAAAACAACATTACTCAGATGGTTCAGACTTACTTTGCAAAAGTAGCAAAAAAGGGATATAAGCACAGCAGTTATCAAACATACCAACTTCACTGGTGTGATTTATTTGATAGATTTTCAAGGTATATACAACACATAGGAACTTCATGAGTAAATGATATCCATTCTCCTCATACTCATTATCCTAAATATATTAAAATATATTAAAATCTTGAATCTGAATCAGATTTCCTTTATGTACCTCCTTTACTCTCTGGCCTTTTGTAGTGCTGAGCATCATCTATGTCTCTGGAGATGGATGCTTTTGAGTATCAAATTATGTTTCATTCAGATGAATGAATACCATTCAGATTTCTCAGTAACTTACTGGTGAATATTTTGAGTCAGAATAGGATGTAACCAGTCCCCTCTTCTATCTTTCTTTATCCTGGTCTTTGTTCAAGGAACAGGTGGTTTGCTAGCCAGTAATGATTTTGAACAGAGTCTCTCATGTCCTGTGGATCAAGCCTCCCATCTCCTCACAGAAACATTTTCTTTTTTTGATCAGGAAGCCCATTTTTCTCAAATTAGTTGTTGTTCAGGTGGTACTTCTTTCCTGTGAAATAAGCCTGAATAAGCAGCTGAGTACTTGTGTCAGGGATGATAGCAGAATCCTCTCATCCCTGTGCAGGAAGCAACTGGGAAAAAAAAAAAAAAAAAGTGGTTTTCTTTGTCTACTATATCTTCCATTTTTATTGTTTGACATTTCTAAAGCTAAGTCTTATTACAGGCTATTACCTTGTGCTGTGTGCTGGGAAGAGTCCTTATGAAAATCAGAGAACACAAATATATCTGTAACTGCAAACACAGAAATTGTGAACATGGGAAAAAAAAAAAACATCTTATGAAATATTAGTGCACTTCTAAACTACTGAATAAAAGATGAAGTAGCAGGTGGAAGAGGAAAATGAAGTCAGAGAAAAACAGATATCCACCTAATGCATCCTAAATATTACTACAGATTTGAACAAAATGAGTTAAATTTTATTATTTCTTATAAGTTAAAAGTCAACTTCTTTATTCTTAAAAGAACAAATGAGTTAGTTCTTGGGATCGAATACTAGAAATTTTTGGAATAGTACAAAACAAGGCACTTAGTCTCACTCATTAGTTTTTATGAAAAACCTTCTGAGTTTGTGAAATCAGTGTAAAAAGTTATAAATGATGAATGAAATTAAAAATTTTGTAAAAAAGCCTACAGAGTTTTCATGCATGGCTAGCAATGCATGGCTGCAATATATGCAGTAGTAGTTTACCAGACCAAGCCAAAACTCTCCAAAACATATGGTTTCTCTGTACAAAAGGTCATATTAAAATGTTGTGGGTTCTTTTCACCCAAACCAACATTTTTCCTTTATATTGGAGCAAATATCTTAAATTCATTATTAACGTTTGCCATTCCTCTCAGAGACCTCATGAAATAGGTACAGCTCAGAATTTTGCCTGCAGGCAAAGTACTGGCTGAATGGTACTGGATATTACAGGTATCAGGCTGATGCTCAGATCAGAAAAAATAAATAAATAAATAAAATATTCCAGTATTTGTGACAGATAGTTTAATCATGTCCATAAATCCATAGCCTACTAGGCCAATACAGAGCAAAATGGTTCTGTCCATACTTCCTAGATGACTCTAATGTTTAAAAGAAAGATTTCCTTCGAAATATTGCATAGAGTTTCTGACAGGAGAAATACCTCTAGCTCTTTAAGCAGTACTTTGAGGATAACCATACTTTTCAAGAGATGCAACATCTCAACTCACTATCCCAAATTCAGTTAGACTGAATCTAGGTGGTTTCTTTTAGACCTCACACACACTTTCAGGCTGTCATCATAATGTGAATTGTGCCTATTATGTTATTTTCTATGGTTTCATGTTCATTAAGGAGATTTTAAGATTTCTTTTTTCCTTTTTGCTGTTTCTTCTCTCATTAATCTTCCTTCAGATACTTCACAAGAACAAAACAACTGTTCTAAATGGAAGATTTTCTATCCAAAATCTGTAAAAAATACATTATTTTCTCATTTCCTTTAAGGCTCTGTGTTTGAACCCTCTTTTTTCGTTTGGAAACATTTTATCCATAGCTGAAATTTTGCCTTAGAGTTGAAAATACCTTCCTGTTCCTAATGATTAGAATAGAATAAAATAAAGAGATCACAAGGCATTACCTAAGTTAGGAGGTCTTCAGAGGTGATGCATAAAAATGATCAAATGATGCATAAATGATGCATAAAAAACAAGTATCAGATAACTTAGTTTTTCCTCACCATTACTCTTAGCTATTACTGCTTCTTTCTTGGCTTTTTTCATTCCAGATTTTGATAAATGCATGGAGATTTAGGCAATAGTTTAGGTTTTCAGTGTTGTCTTGGGCAGCTGTTGCCTATCTCTTCATTGTTTGGATGTAGAAGTAAATAAATCAATGAATCAACATAATTGGTGTTCTGTCCTGAACAGTGAGAACCATGCATATGAGAAGAAACTTCATTTATTTCACACCCAGCTTCTGGTTATTTCAAAACTGACTACATTTAGGCATAGTACTTCATCTTTATCCTTGCTGAATTGAATCTCGTTAATCTTTAAGACATTTTTCCAGTTCATTATAACTTTTGTAAAAAAAATCCAAAATTCAAATTACATTCTTCTTACTCGATTCTTCCACATTCTCCCAGTACTTTTAGCAGCATACAACCCACAAGCACAATGAAACATTCCTTGTTTAGTTATATTAGTCATTAATTATATGGAGTAGTACTCTGCCTTCCCTCTTTTCTGATAATCAGCAAATAAGTTACTTTCTGAATATTGTTTAACTAGCTAACTCATACTTGGCAGTACTTTCATTAGGACTATATTTCTCTAGCTTATTTAGGAAAATATGATGTGACAGTGAAATAACATCAAGAAATAAAATATATAATTTCTTCTCTATTCACCAAGATTTTAACCTTTTGTTTTCTAATGGCAGTGCTTAAAGCAAGCATCTCATATGGTTTTGTGTTCTTCATGGTTCTCAATAATCAGTCTTACTCAATCTTAAAATAAATATATCCATCTGCAGAGTTTGAAGATTCAAAAGCATAATCTATCTTTCATTAAGAAAGTCCAATGTATATTAGCAATGGTTCTGAAAAAAATTATCTGTTTTCTAACCCCATTGGACTGTAGCAGAAAGTAATAAGTACAAAAGTCAGCTTGTGCTTATAAACTGTTTTCAAGGACATACACCTTTTTGTTCCTTCCATCTTCCTTCTATACAGGACATTTTCTTATTTTTGTGGTCAACAGCTCGATGTCCAGGTGGAGATCAGTAACAAGTGGTGTTCCTCAGCAGTCAGTATTGGGGCTGGCACTGTTTACCATCTTTGTTGGTTACATGGACAGGGAGTTTGAGTGTGCCCTCAGGAAGTTTGCCAATGACACCAAGCTGTGTGGTGCAGTCAACATGCTAGAGGGAAGGGATGTCATCCAGAGGGACCTCAAGAGGCTTGACAGGTGGGCCTGTGCAAACTTCATGAAATTCAACAAGGCCTAGTGCATGGTCCTGCATCTGGGCCAAGCCTATCCTAAACTCAAATACAGGCTGTGTGGAGACTGGATTGAGAGCAGCCCTGAGGAGAAGAACCTGTGGGTGTTGGTTAACAGGAAGCTCAACATGAGTCACCAAAGTGCACTTGCAGCCCAGAAAGCCAACCATATCCTGGGCTGCATCAAAAGAAGCATGGCCAATAGCTCAAGGGCAGTGATTTTCCCCCTCTACTCCGCTCTCATGAGACCCCCACCTGGAGTATTGTGTTCAGCCCTGGGGCCCCCAGCACAAGGACATGGATGTATTAGATCGAGTCCAGTGGAGGGCCGCAAAGATGATCAAAGGGCTGGAGCACCTCTCCTACGAAGACAGGCTGAGAGAGTTGAGGTTGTTCGGCCTCGAGAAGAGAAGGTTCCAGGGAGACCTTACAGAGGCCTTCCAGTAAAGGAGTCCTAAAGGAAAGGTGGTGAGGGACTCTTTGGCAGGGGCTATAATGACAGGACAAGGGGTAACAGCTTTAAACTAAAAGCGGGTAGATTTAGATTAAATATTGGGAAGAAATTATTTAGTCTGAGGGTGGTGAGGCACTGGAACAGGTTGCCCAGAGAAGCTGTGGATACCCCATCCCTGAAAGTGTTCAAGGCCAGGTTGGATGGGGCTTCGAGTAACCTGGTGTAGTGGGAGGTATCCCTGCCCATGGCAGGGGGATTGGAATTAGATGAACTTTAAGGTTCCTTGCAACCCAAGCCATTCTATGTTTCTATGATTTTTTTTTCTTTTGTTGTTTTTGTTGTTGTTTTTGTTTTGGTCTCCTTTAAATTCTAGTGCTATACAAGAAACATTCCATCTGTCAATTGACTCAGTATATGTATTTAACATGTGCTAAGCACATTATTAAATTGATATCAAATCCCACTTGTTGAAATATTGCAAAGCAGAGACTAAGCAAAATGAAAGATATCAGTGAGTTACTGAAAATATATTTATACTTTAGTTGGTGAAATCTTCAGGCTACCAAACCTAGACTTTCAGTACATGAATTGTCACTGCCTACTACAATGAGAGTAAAGTGACATTTTTTCCTAAATTTGTGGAACAAAACTGATAATTTTATCTTTTACTACAAAAGAATGCAACCGAACTGTTAAAGGTAAACATTTGATGGATTCATTTTTACCCAAGAGCTGAATAGCCAAAGTGCCTTGTTATTCTCTGTGTTTCTTCACTTTCTTGTTCAAAGGACAGAGCTATTTTAAAAATGACTTTCCTTTGTGTGAGAGATGTAGGGCTGTGCAGCTCTCAGTATTTATTTCTCATTTACAGTACTTGTTATGAGAAAAGAAGGCAAATAAAATGCATACACTTACTCCTGTAAAAAGTAATAACAATATTTCTGGCCATATTAAATATTTTATAGCTCTGTAAGTTCTCAAGTTCCTGAAGAGAAATAAATTCCAGTGCAATTATATAAACTTAGATATACACAGACAGTAGATAGTTATATGTTCTGCTTTGTGTGGTTTGCTACTGCTATTTATATTTCAAGAAAACTTATGTGACTAAGTAGAACACATATTCCAGCGAAAAGCAGATGAACCTTTTAATAATAACAGCAGAGCTATGTGGGATGTGCCATGGTGATCAGCATCAATTGTCAGGTGTCACCTGAAAAATAGTGTGGCAGCCAGGCATTTCATGAAACTCCTCAAGGCTATTAGGGGGGAATAATGGTAGACGAGTGATCAGTCTATCTTAAATATTCCTGTGATATTCATCACTGCTGTCTCTTATTTCACTCTTGATCACAGGACTTCCTGAGTCATCCTCTCCTACTGCAGATAACCACATTAGTTAAATGATTTAATGAACTCACCAAACTCTACCTTAAAAAAGAAAAAGGTATATCTTGCCTGTTCCTTTTATTGATTACTGCTCCAAAATTTCATTCTTATTATTTTTAAAAAGTCTCTTCTGCTTTTTTACTTAAACATATTATTGTCCAGTTTAATATACTCTTGCTACAGTACTTAGTATGGTAAAGATGGTAAACTGTCAGTTCACGACAATTCCCCTCTACACACACAGACATATCTTTCCTAATGTATCCTAAATCTACATCTTTTAGTAGCTACATCTCATTCCTGATGCATTGTAATCCTCTAATTGATTCCAAGCCTTCTCCACTTGTTTTGTTTTGCTTGGTTGTGCATTTTGTTTGTTTGGTTGGTTTGTTTTCAGCTTAAAAAATATTGTTTACTTTTATATTATTCAATTTCTGCTCTTTACTCCAGTCTTTGCAGCATCATGTACAGGATAGGGCAATATGTAAAAAGTCATCCCTCCAATATGATATTTTGATCTTCCTCTTTATTGATGATGTTTTTCATTTTTTTTTCATCAAAACATTGCATCAATGCACTACTCCTTATATTTTTTTCCATTAAGGTCAGTGAGGTCTCTCTGACCTTCAAGAATTTCACTATTAAGCTCTTTCCTTTTTTTTTTTTTTTTTTTTGGCACAAGCCAGTTCTCCTTCACCTAGTTCTTTCCCTACTTTATCATTTTGCTAAAAGCCTGTCTTCCTCATTATAACTTACAATTTTCAGCTTTGTATTGCATGAAATGTTTCACTAATGCCAAGGCAGATGGGATATATACACCATTTCCCTTTACCATAAAAAAAAAAAAGTTATATCATAAAGAAAAGATACAAAATTACTCTGTTGAAATAGTCTTCATAAACCCAGTTGGGAATTAAAGCATCTGAAACACATCTATAATTAGAAATCTATTCCTTCTTTTCTCCAGGACTGTAAATAGACCCCTATATTCTTTCAGCTGTTCTCTATTGAACCTTAATGTTGTAGAGGCTTAGATTAACTATCCACATATACTCACAGGATCACAGAGTGGCTGAGGTTGGAAGGGACCTCTGGAGGTCATCTGGTCCAACCCCCCCTGCTCAGGTAGGGTCACCTAGAGCCGGATGCCCAGGACCATGTCCCAGAGGGCTTTTGAACACCTCCACAAATGGAGGTTCCACACCCAAAAGAGTCCCGATCATGTCAAACATTTAACTTTCACCTGAAACACTGCCTGCTTGGTAGAGAAAGGTCCCTTCTTCATCAAATCTTAAGTTCTGTTTTGCTGCAAAATTTAGGGACCCTGGAAATGTTACATACAGCAAGAACTCATAAGTTTTCATGATAACCTTTTTCATGATAACCTATTAGCAAGAGCACTCGTACAGAAAATAAGCCTCTGTTCAGTCTGAGAAAGAAGCAAGGTATCCAAAAAATATCCTTAATCACTTTGCAATGGACAGACTCTTCCTGAAGCTGAGCCGCTGGAAAGCCAGTGAAAAAAAGAAAAACTGGTATCTAGGCTACGTTGGCCATACCTTTATTACTGGGTAAGATATTGCTTTAGCATAGACAAAGATTTTAATCCAGATTTTCTCGTATTCAGAGTTCCTGAAGTAAACCTGGACCCTCAAAGACGGAGATTTATTTGTTTTCTTAAACAGACGTCTGGATCTTTATCTCAGACTCCTCTCCCTCTTCACTTTTCCAAGTCTATACATGCTCCAGAATACCTTCACAGAAAAACAGGAGACAAAACTTGGCCTCCCAGATATCAGATAATTGACCATTACTACAAAGTCTAATTGGATATAAGTATGATTAAGTTTTCTGTTCTACTTATCATATATGGATGCAACTTAAAAAAGTCTTAAAATATTTTTAAAAGATCAATCCTTCTTAGTTTTTGTTTGTTTGCTTGCTTGTTTGTTTAACGTTCAAAGTTACATTCATTGGGAGTGGAAATAATCTGAAAATGCCACCCTGGACACAGCCTCAGAACAAATCAGTGACTAACAATTTCTTTCTCTCTTCTGCTAAATAAGAAATTGTTTTATTAGTTTACTACACTCTTTAATCCCACAGTGTGCCTCTGGGGATTTGAGATACACTTTACTCATATTCCTGAATTTCCTGTGGCAAATTCTGTCTTATCACACACAGTTCTTCACTTTTACACAATGGCAGTTTCTGTCTTCACTCGCTTACCTTTTCTAACTGTGGAATACCAACGTAAACATGGGAAGAGAAGGTAGCATGAGTCATATCAACAATTGTATTTTAATCCAGAGTCCAGCATGCAACAGGAAGTCTTAGATAGGTTGATTTTAAAAGCTGTTCATAGTACCTGTCCCTTGCAAATCTTTCCAACTGTACCAAAGAAGGTGGCCCAAGAAGTTCACTTGAAATGTACAGCAAAGTTCTTGTGCAAACTAGAATTCAAGGTCATCTTCTCCTTAGGTGAACTGATGTCCTTGCCTTGCATTTATATAGATATAATGTAAATATAAATATGCATATTTTATATGTAATATGATTAATCTATATGCACATACATTTTATAAATATTTACATACATACATATATGTCTATAAAAATCAATGTTGTAGTCCTGTGAAAAAGAAATAGTAAATCTCTAGTGTTTGGGAATGCTTGATCTACCAGCTTGATTTCTGCATTCCCATCACATACTGTCAGCCGTTAGTCTGAACACATGCAAAACTATAGGAATCCAATAAAGGACATAAAGTGCCTTTAATTTTGAACTCATTTGCAATATTTTTTACATTACTCTGGTATTTTTAATACGGTCTTTCATTAAAACACCCATAATAACCCATCATTTTTTGACAAGTTGAAATGCATAAGTAGACTATGATAGTGCAGTAACAACTACTAACATGTTAAAATGAATTATTTTATTTAAATTTTCCAGTGAGAAGTGGAGGCAGTTTAAAATTTTAGTGTTGAAACAGCTTTGGCTGGCATCATAGGGAAACGAGTGAAAAAGATGGAGGTAGCAATCAAAAGTAACCTGAATGTTTTGCAACATAAAACCATTAAACAAAGATAACCACAAATAGTTTGGACATGAATTCCATTGCATGTTTCACTTCCTATGTCCACAAGTTTCAAACCAAACCCATGTTAATATAGACATAGCCAACATTTTATTGTATTTTTATCCTACCTCTATCAGGCTAATAGTAGGTGATTCTTTCCATGTCCTTCCAGGGAGTGACCTGTCCCTTCCAGGGAGTGATTATTCCATGAGATCTTCAGTGAAAGTTCATTCTTCCCACTTTTAGCTGTCTCAGGTCTCTTTCTCTTCATTTCTGGGATGCTAGTTCATTCAGGCACAAAGCATGAGCTAAATTCATCGCTGGTGTTCCATTACTGATAAATTACTTCAAAGGTAAGCAACTAGCATTAGTATAATAGAAAAAGAATGAGGTTTAGAGTTTCGGCAGCTTTTAGTGTAGGATGCAGTCACAGCTATTCCTACAGGTAGATGCCAGGCTATATTGCATAGCGACTACATCTGAAATGCATTTCTAATTGCTTGCATGTTCTTGACCCAATTGCTGTAGCTGGTGTATTTCCAAGTCCTTGGTTACAAACTAGGTAAGTGAGAGAGTGGCTAACTTTTAATAGTGATGTAGAGGGCACAGATTCAGCTGGAAAAAGCTGGAAAGAGCTTTTCACTTTATTTTATTCAGCCAGCGGGGTTTACTTACTTTGCATTTCCAACTGCACATCAGTCATGTCCAGCTGTTATACTTCAGATTAATTTTTCCATGTATACCACTGTTTAAACATACATGATAATGCTATGAATCTATATACTGCAATTGCTCTTATAATTTTACACAAACACTTCTCAACAGCTAATCCTGCAGGCAGAAATTGCAGAGTAAGGAAGAACTGTTTTATTACTGATATATGACCATACACCTTGTCATAGTAAAAAAAAAAAAAATAATAATAATAAAAAATGTAAATAGTAAATATTGTACAAGGGTTGTATCCTCTTCATTACTCTTCATTAATAAACATTTTCTTAAATTTTGGAACACTTTCACCTTTATCAGTGAAAATTTGATTGGCAATTTGTGAGAAAAGTAGCATAACCAAAAACATCCTCATCAATGCAACTAGTTAGTGGCTCTTTCCTCATTCTGAGATGTATCATCTAACCCTCATTCAATCCAATTAATATGCATCGTTTTTCTTTCATACTATTTCAGATTCTTAATAAAAATGTTGCATTATAATAACTACAGTGCTTTAGAAAAAATATTTATCATTGTGCTAATAAAATATAAACTAATTTGTAATACTTGGCATGTCAGTAAAATTACATACAGTTAGTTTTATGGAATCAATTTTCCATAAACTCACATTCAATCTTTATTATTATTATTTGTTTATACAGTTTATTTTCCTGAAGTAGGTATAAGAGAACTGAAATCCTCCTAATCATTAAATCACTCCAATCTCATAGCATTTTTCATGTAACACTCTGTAAATAACCAATGATCTACAGCTTTAACCACCCTTATATCTCCTGGAAGGACAACACAGCGTGGCCTACTAATGATAGCTTCCTGATGCACATGATTAAGGAGCCAACAATAGAAGGTGCTCTGCTGGGCTTGATACTTACAAAAGAGAAAGAACCAGTTGTGGGTGTGAAAGTCAAGGGGAACCTTGGTGCAATGACCCTGAGGATGTAGAGTTCAAGATCCTAAGAGGAGAGAACAGAGAAAAATGCACCCCTGAATTTTATGAGAGCAGATTTTAACCTTAATCCATCAGCATTGTATTCAGAGTGCAGAACAGCACAACTGGCAGATAAAAAGAGAAAGACTAATTGTTTGAAAGTTAATCCAGCAGAGGAAAATGCAATCTGTCAATTTCACTAAATTCTTACATTAATAAGATGAAATAGATTGGAAGAAAAGTTATCTTAAAAGTGAACACACACACACACAAAAAAAAAAACTGAAATAAAATAAAATTATGCTAAGTTAAACAGTGACTGACATCAACACAGTAAAACAACAGTTAAATTTACCATGTATGAACAAAAATATGATTGAGGATGCATCTAACAGCATTTATAGCTAATATTATCAGCTCTGATTTATCAAAACAAAATGAGGCTCCTGAGATTCAACATTTATCAGTGCAAGGTATTAATGCTGACATCTGTAGGATTTCAACAGGACAACAAAATATTAAATAAACAGATTAGGTAATAATAAAAACAATAAATCCAGCCTGTCTTACACTAGACATTTCAAACTGGAGATATTTAACCTCAGTGTTTATGTAGCTGATACCTCAGAGGAATATTTATATCTTCTACTGAAAAATTGTATTATTTGATTCTTTCTTTTTTTTAATTTAATATTTTACTATTAAGTCCTACCTCTCAGACAGCAACATTTTAAATTATACCTAGAACTGCTGCTTTTAAAAAAAGCTCAAGGACCTGACGCACTGGAATATTACCTGATCTTGAATCATAATCTGAATTTATATAATTTCTTATCCAGAGGCCTGGTTGTATCAAGGCAAACCCTACACACAATGCCCACTCTCCATTATGGAAAACATAAGTCATGCTGTGACAGAATATTTCAGTGTTATTGCGAATGCACTTCCTGTTTTGAGTCCTGAAGCTTCTGGCAGGGCTGACAACTTCTCCCAATACACTAAGTAAGCATCAGGAGCTCAGAGTAACAACTTTAATATAAGCAATAAGATAGCAATATGTGCAAAAGTCTTTTTGTCCAATTGCTTTTTCCCTCACCTTTAAACATCCTCCATCTCTTTTCATTGTTTCGTTTTAATTGAATTGAAAAGGAATACTATCAACTTTTATATATTTTTTTTTACTATGACATTTTTACAAACTATATTATAATAAAAATCAATGCGGCTAAAACGGATTTGTTCCTATCCTACCAGATAATGCGTGATGTACTTTACATATTTAACACCACTTTTTTAAAATTGGTGCGGTCAGTTTTACCATTTTCCCTGCATAACCAGCATGTCCAGATATATAGGATGTGAAAATACACATTTTCTTTCTCCAATTAAAGAACACACATATGGAAGTTAACAGTATATTTAGAATGTCAAGGTGCCTTTAAAACTGATGGGGTGTCTAATAGAGAGTGCCTCTCAAACACTTTCAAAGACTTAAACCTTTCCAGCCTGCAAAACCTTCAGGAAAATGATGTCCTGGATCTTCTCAGAATACCTAGAGGGGATCCCAGGCTCTTTACTATTTAGATCATTTCTCCTTTATTTATAGTGTGTTTTAGAAAAAGAAATTCCTTTCCTTTCTCTATCACCCCTCCTACTTTCCTCTTCCTCACATTCTAATCCTTGATATTAGAGTTGTGTCATCTTATTTCTCTCCTTTTCATCTCTAAAAGTTACCTGTTGCCATTCTATCAGCCTGACAACCACATAACTCCTCAGGTCACATTGTAAATATATTCTTAGCACAGCACAAGTACAGCCTGAAATGCATGAAAGGTCTATGAAATACAATCCTGAATACCACTTTCTTAGGGCTCCGTGTGGCATAAAGAGTCAAGATTTATAACACCCTCAGGCTGCAACTCTTACTCTGCATCTAATGTGCTTTTTTTTCCTTAAAGAATCAGCATACAAAATTTATAGTCTATTCTGCATCCTAATCTTGAGAACATAGGCGCTTGCAGGGGTGATGAGGGAACTGGTGACAGAAAATAATGCTTGGACAATGATGGATCATATCTGAGAATACTAATAAAGTAAGCTAAAAGAAAAGCAAAGTGTCTCTTCAAGTGATTTTCTTTCACAGTACACTTTTAATGGGGTAAAATATATAAAGTTTATCAATTTTGAGCTATGGGACATAACACTCAGCAGTCCCTAAACACTTGAGATCTGAATCCAGATAGCTGTTTCTTTGGATTATATTTATTTAAGTTTTATAGAAAGTTGAAGCCTCTTACCAGAATAGTTCCAAAATTACCTCTGTTCACAAATTTAAAGACTTTAATCAGAGGTCTCCATTTCTTGTCATTACTGGAACATCATCCCAAAAATGGCAATAAAGTTACAAGTGCCAGTCTGCACATGGCTTAGGGAAAATGGCTTTTGAAACAGCATAATTGGTAAAGTATATTCTCAGGAATCTTTTGGGGGCTTCTGAGGATTCTGAGGTACTTCCATCCCCATGCTCTGGGACTTAAAGTCACTCACCTCTGCTACATGGCTGATAATGATTTTCAAAATCGTGGTGAGGGGGCCTTGGCCATCTGCCAGGCACCCACTCACCATGGCTGCTGGGCTCAGCTTTGGTCAGTGCTGGGGCTGTTGGGCCAGCTAGAACTAGTTATATCCAGCACAGGGCAGCACTGGCCTCTCCTCACAGAGGCTGCCCCTACAGCTCTGTCTCTGTCCCAGACCTGGACACAGACACCCAATGCACCACTTCTGGCAACAAGTCCTGCACCTGGTAGACCAAGGGCAGCCTTGTCACCACCTCCTGTCATTGTGCTTGGTCTCCAACTGCCCATCCAGGACTTGGCCTTGGGACTGGCACAGGCCTGATCTGGCCCACAGCAATGACTTCCTGGGGCACAACAGGGCCAGGGCTCCAGGGAAAGACGAGCAACATCCCATGGGAACTGGTGGCACATCTGGTTGGCACTAACACTGGTGTCATGCAAAAGAGGACAGAGCTGCAGGCATTGACAGCACCATGCAAACCTCATGCACTGCCAGCTGGGCTGCAAGTGTTGCCCACAGGGATAACATGGCCACCCCTGGGTTAGCTAATGATCTTGCAGGTAGCTGGGGAAAAAAAAAAAAAAAAAAAAAAAAAAAAAAAAAAAAAAAAAAAGAGCAGTCATGAGAAACATGCAGAAAGAATTACTTTGACCTATCCTTAGTTTTAGTCCTGCTCACAATGTTTACCCTGTGTCTTCTTTTCTTCTTGACCTTCTTGTATTTTTTACTTCCTGATCCCCTGGAAGCTCATTTTCTCTCCTTCTCCTTTTTCTTTCCGTTTTACAATCTCATTTTCCCAGGTCTGTTTTCTTTTTCTGTTTCTTCCTTCTGTGTTCCCCTGCAGAGAGCCTGCAAATCTTTCCATGCAATAGTATTATTAGATAGGTGAAGCCATGATAAACCTGAAAAAAAAATCATTATTTTAAGCAAAGCTAATTCATTTTATCTTCTTTACTCTGATAAGCTCATCAGTTTTTCAAGGCACATGAGGGATTTGACCATGCTTTCTGGACCAAGTAGAGGCAAAGCCATAGGCATCCAAAATGGACAATCAAAAAGGAACAATCTGCATTGTTCCTTATTATGTTCCTTTTTCAGCGGGGCAGGGAGGGGATAACAATAAATAAATAAATAATATATTATAACAATAATTATACTAACAATATAATATTTTGTTATTTTATAAATATCAAGAACAGGTCTAATTGAGGGAATTGAGTTCACCCTTAGTAAGTTTGCAGACAACACCAAATTGGGTGGAAATGTCGATCTGCCAGAGGGTAGAAAGGCCCTGCAGAGGGACCTGGACTGAATGGGTCAATGGGCAGAGGCCAATGGGATGCAGTTCAACATGGCTAAGTGATGGGTCCTGCACTTTGGCCACAACAACCCTATGCAGCGCAACAGTTTTGGGGCAGAATAGCTGGTAAGCTATTAAGAGGAAGAGGATCTGGAAGTGCTGATTGATGCTCACCTGTGCATGAGTTGGCAGTGTGCCCAGGTGGCCAAGAAGGTCAACGGATTGTATCAGGAATAGTGTGGCCAGCAGGACCAGAGAGGTGATCATTCCCCTTCACTCAGCTCCGGCAAGGCCACACCTTGAGTACTGTGTTCAGCTTTGTGCACCTCAGTACAAGAAGGACGTCGAGGCCCTGGAACATGTCCAGAGAAGGGCTACAAAGCTGGTGAAGGGAGTCTGGAACACAAGTCCTATGAGGAGCAGCTGAGGGAACTGGGGTTGTTTAGTCTGGAGAAGAGGAGGCTCAGGGGAGACCTTATTGCTTTCTACAACTACCTGAAAGGAAGGTGTGGGGAGCTGGGAGTCGGCCTTTTTGCACAGATGATAGGACTAGAGGGAATGGCCTCAAGTTGCACCAGGGGAAGTTTAGGTTAGAAATTAGGAGACATTTCATCTCAGAAAGAGTAAGTTAGGTATTGGAACGGGTTGCCCAGGGAAATAGTGGAGTCACCATCCCTGGGGGTGTTCAAGGGAAGGTTGATACTGGATATTGGTTGATATTGGTGGTGGGGTGATGGTTGGATCAGATGATCTTGGATGTCTTTTCCAACCTTAATGATTCTATGGTTTTATGATTAGGTGAGGAAGAGGAATCGTAGCTACTTGGCCTCTGTTCCTTCTGATTCTTGTGTCTACAGTTGAAAGAATTATTTCCCAACGTTGCAAGTTCAAGTTGAGAGAAGGAAGACCACTGCAAATACCTACCTTCTTTTTGCCATTTACATCCAGTAAACACTGAAGTATATTTACTTTTTACTCCTGGTAAGAAGACCCTATCCATTCAAGTTGGCGGTGGTAAAGTTGAGAGCCTCTGGGTAAGGATTAAGGGACGAACAAATAAAGGAGATGTCGTTGTGGGAGTCTATTACAGACCACCTGGCCAGGACGACAACGCGGATGAATTATTCTTTGCAGAACTAAGAGATGCCTCGAGATCAACTCCCTTTGTCCTAATGGGGGATTTCAACTTGACAGACGTCAACTGGGATCACCACACGACTGACACAAGCAAGTCCAGGAGGTTCATAAAGCACCTAGATGATAACTTCCTGGTGCAGGTGCTAAGTGAGCCAACTGGGAAAGGTGCCCTCCTAGATCTGTTGCTGGAGAACAGAGAGGGTCTTGTGGGAAACGTGGCAATTGGTGGCCGTCTCGGTCATAGTGACCATGAAGTGGTTGAGTTTAGAATTTATGGTGACAGAAGGAAAACTGTCACCAAAACTTCAGCCCTGGATATGGGGAAAGCAGACTTCAGGCTGCTCAGGGAACTAGTCAGCAAGGTCCCCTGGGAAACTGCTTTTGAAGGCATTGGCGTCCATCAGTGCTGGTCCATCTTTAAGCACTGCCTCCTAAAAGCACAAGATCAGGCAATTCCGAAATATCAGAAGTCAGGTAAGCGGGGCAGAAGGCTGGCCTGGCTGACCAGGGAACTTCTACTGGAGCTTAGGTGAAAAAAGAAAGTGTACGGCTGCTGGAAGGAGGGTCAGGCGATGAGGAAGGAATACAGGGATGCTGTTTGTGTTTGTAGGGAGAAAATTCATGTGGCCAAAGCCCAACTAGAGTTGAAGCTGGCCATGTCTGTGGGAGACAATAAAAAAGTTTTTTTTAGATATGTGAACAGAAAAAGGAGAACCAAAGAAAACATAGGTCTGCTACTAGATGGGGAGGGTCTCTTCACAGACAATGACATAGGCAAAGCAGAGACGTTTAATGTCTTCTTCGCCTCTGTCTTCAACACTGATGATGGGCTTCGGGACCCAGAGTACCCTGAGCTGGAGGACCATGACAGTGGGAATGACAAACTCCCAACTGACCCTGAACGTGTGCGGGAATTGCTGCTCCACCTGGATCCATACAAGTCCATGGGTCCAGATGGAATTCATCCCAGGGTGCTTAAAGAGCTGGCTGACGTCATCTCGGGACCTCTCTCAATTATTTTTCAACGATCTTGGGAATCTGGAGAGGTCCCATTGGACTGGAAGCTGGCAAATGTTGTGCCAATTTTCAAGAAGGGTAAGAAAGAAGACCCTAGCAATGACAGGCCTGTCAGTCTCACATCAGTGCCTGGTAAAATTATGAGGAGGATGATCCTTGACATTATTGAAGCGCACCTGGGGGACAGTGCAGTCACTGGTCCCAGCCAACATGGGTTCATGAGGGGTAGGTCCTGCCTAACAAATTTGATTTCTTTTTATGATAAGATCACCCATCTAGTCGATCAAGGGAAACCAGCTGATGTGATCTTTTTGGACTTCAGCAAAGCTTTTGACACGGTTTCCCATAGGATCCTACTAGACAAAATGTCCAGCATACAACTAAACAAAATCATGCGATGGGTGAGCAATTGGCTGACGGGCAGGGCTCAAAGGGTTGTGGTAAATGGGGCCACATCTGGCTGGTGGATGGTCACTAGTGGGGTCCCTCAAGGCTCCATTTTAGGGCCAGTCCTCTTCAATGTTTTTATAAATGATTTGGATGTAGGACTAGAAGGTGTTTTGAGCAAATTTGCCGACAACACCAAATTTGGAGGAGTTGTGGACTCAGATGAGGGTGGAAAGGCCTTGCAGAGAGATCTGGACAGATTGGAGAGCTGGGCGATCACCAACCACATGAAGTTTAACAAAAGCAAGTGCCAGGTCCTGCACCTGGGACGGGGCAACCCTGGCTATACGCACAGACTGGGCGACGAGACACTGGAGAGCAGCCCCGCAGAGAGGGATCTGGGGGTTGTGGTTGACAGCAAATTGAATATGAGCCAGCAGTGTGCCCTGGCAGCCAGGAGGGCCAACCGTATCCTGGGATGCATCAAGCACAGTATTGCTAGCTGGTCGAGGGAAGTGATTGTCCCGCTCTACTCTGCACTGATGTGGCCTCACCTCGAGTACTGTGTGCAGTTCTGGGCACCACACTACAAAAAGGACATTAAACTCTTGGAGAGTGTCCAGAGGAGGGTGACGAAGATGGTGAAGGGCCTAGAGGGGAAGACATATGAGGAGCAGCTGAGGTCACTTGGCCTGTTCAGCCTGGAGAAGAGGAGGCTGAGGGGGACCTCATCGCAGTCTACAACTTCCTCGCGAGGGGGAGTGGAGAGGCAGGTGACCTATTCTCTGTTATCACCAGTGACAGGACCTGTGGGAACGGTGTCAAGCTGAGGCAGGGGAAGTTTAGGCTAGACATCAGGAAGAGATTCTTCACCGAGAGGGTGGTTGCACACTGGAACAGGCTCCCCAGTGAAGTAATCACTGCACCGAGCCTGTCTGAATTTAAGAAGAGATTGGACTGTGCACTTAGTCACATGGTCTAAACTTTTGGGCAGACCTTTGCAGTGCCAGGAGTTGGACTTGATGATCTTTATGGGTCCCTTCCAGCTCAGGATATTCTATGATTCTATGATACTATGATTTCCGGCTCATCTTTACATATTTCCTTCATACACAAGACATCTTGCTTCAGTGTTTGTGGACCTGATATACCTCTGCTGTTTCCTCTTCCACCACTTCCATATCTTCCCCTGCTGCTGTGAGGAGGCCCAGTGGAGGGGGTGGTGCCTGCAGAAATGCCGCAGTCTGACATTCTGCATCTGCACAGCAGCTTTGCTCTTCCAAAAACAGTCCTAGAAAGCAAAAATATGTGCGGTAAAGTGACTTCCTGGAAGTAAATAGAGTACAGCAAAACCTACCTAAAGCCACACAAAGCTTCTTGGCCCTCTGATACTGGGTTTTCTGTCAAGACGGCTGTATTGACTGGAAATTATTTGAAAAGGGACATCTCAGTCAGCAGGCCTCACAGTTCAAGAGTTGAGGCTCTCAGGTTTCAACTCATCTTGAAGAGTAAACAGTTCATGACCTTAGAGGCAGTAGCAAAGTATATGCCATGGAATGAGCGGGATTGAGACAACAAAATGCTGTTTCCAACTTCACTAGAAACAACATATGTTGAGATAAGAGCACTCCTCTCAAAGCATCTACTAGATGTGCCAGAGAAGGGCAGATGCAGATCTGCTGTGAATTTTGTTCTGTGAATCCTGTCACTATGAATGCATGGGAAGACTTCCAGTAGGAAAATATTACTGTAAACTCTTGAGTGCTCAGAAGCTCTCTCTATTTGCATTCATGCCTTCCAATAACACATGAAGGAATATGAGCCCCAGCTTGTGACAATCCTCATTTCATCCTCCTACCTGTGAAGCTGTTGACAGGTGCTAGAGACTCCTTGTCTGAGGGGCTGGAAAGGCAAGCCACTTCCTTCACAAAGATATTATAGATATCTTTGATAGATACAGATATAAGTAGCTGTCAGTCAGAAACTCTGCTAGTACCTGCACACATACAATCATTGGTTTCATCCACTTGGGTTGAAAATCTCTTAAACAGCCTTTCCCAATCTAGACCCTTGATGCTATGGGGCCAAATAGCTGGAAGTTTTGGCCAGCAGAGTTTTGGCTGATTTGGTAGAGATGAGAAAGTAACTATTTAAAGAAGAGGAAATTGGCTCAAGGCAACTTGTCAGCCACTGTCAAGGAACAGAATCATATGGTAACAGCAGTTCATCACTGCACTGCTTTAGAGAGGTGTGGTGGTTTTACCTTGCTAGGCAGCTGAACTCCACCACAACCACTCTCTCACTCCCCCTTCTCAGAAGAGGAAGGGAAGAAGAAAATGAAAGAAACAACTCACAGGTTGAGGTAAGGATAATTTAATTAAAGAAAAAAAATATTAAGGGAAAATGTTTATTAATTAAATAATTTAACTAAACTGAAAAAGGAAAGGGAAAAGGGGAAAAAAATGAAAAAAAAAAAAAAGCAATGGACATTTGGAAGCACAGAGGCAAGAAAGAAAGAAATTACTCTCTAATTCCCACCAATAAGCGATGCTTGAACAAGTCCTTGAAGCAGGGCCTCAATACACATAGCCGTTGTTCGGGGGGACTGATGTTTTTGCAGTGAGAGCCCATCCCTCCCTTCTTCTTCCTTTTTCCACCTTTTATTGCTGAGTGTAACATCATATGGCATGGTATATCCCTTTGGTTGGTTTAGGTCAGCTGCCCTGGTGATGTTGCTTCCTCACCTTTTGCCCACCCCCAGCCTGCTGGCTCTAGCGGGGAGGGTTAGAGGGAGTCCTGATTCTGTGCCAGTATTGCTCAGCAGTAGACACAACACTGGTGTGATACCAGTACTGTTCTAGCTACAAATGCAGAGCACAGCACTGTATGGGCTACTTCAAGGAAAGTTAACTCCATCCCAGCCAGACCCAGTACAAGGGGAAAGTTTCCATTCAGCTCACACTGATGAGGTGACATCTACGAAGAGAAAAGCACACATATGCTTGTCTCCATGCCTTCACAGCAGTACCACTCAATAATGTCCCATTGCAGCTCGGCAAGGGATAATCACAAGAGCTGAACTGATGGGCCCAATGTACAACAGAGGGACTATATTATTAGCTAAGGTACTGCCACCTCTCTTGCCTTCTAACAAGAGTTGTTTCACGGAGCAATCTGCTCAAATCCCTTACGGGAATGCTCCAGTAACTACAGAAATGCTTCCTGTACCACTTTCCCCAAAATGCAACCCAACAGCACAAACTTTTTAAAGAAGATCATTGATTGACAGGCAAGTCCAAGGCCTCTACCAGTGACTCCATAACAGGCAGACTGCCAGACTTGCCAGACTTACTCTTTCCACTCTTCCAACTTCTCCTGCTTGCTTGGTTTCTCCAAAGCTTGCATCCAGTCCTTATAGAGGTCAGCTGTGAACAGCATCAAGGGGATGTCTCAGAGGAAGTCCTGCAATACCAAGCACTCTGGATGAGGCTTGGAAAACCCCCAACAGGACCATTGGGAGCATCCACAGAACTCTAGCTCATGAGGAGGTTCATGGGATTCAGCTCCCTATTCCCACAGATGCCCATTAGAACTGACAGAACAGGGAGCTGCTGATCAAATTCACATTCATCTACTAATAGAAGCTAGTCCTTCTCTGCCTTCTGGTCAACCCCAGATTTCAGCATGTCCCCCTGGGGAGGCTGCACAGGATGAAAATGAAATGAGTTTCCTACAGGTATGCCAGAAATGAGGGCAGAACAAAAGGAACAGAAAAACAGACAGGACAGAAAAACACCTGGCTAGAATTCAGTCTGACCAACTGAGTTTGGCTACCTTGTGGCTTTAGCTTTGGGTCCTACCTAGGTCAAATCCAGCCACTGGAGACTGGAGTGGGCCCTGGCAGGCTAGCAAGGAGCACCCACAGCTCCAGGTTAAAAGACTTTGCCTTCAAGATAATTGCCAGCAGGTGTGTATGTTGGCTTTGCAGGTCAACCTCACCTCCAGAGATGGGGGATGTCAAGGGCCTCCTTCAGTTACCGGCGCACCTTCTCTTTGGCAGCTCTTCAGAATATCCCTTCCGTTGATGTCCCTTACACATACCAGATCACTAGGAGATCCTACAGGAAAAATGGGCAGAGGCAGGACAATGGTTGTTTTGCTGAAGATAGACAGGTGAACCTTTTTCAGAGTTGGGAATGAATTTTGACAGCTGTGCTTACCTGCATGGGCTGAAGCAGCATGCCCACAGAGAGTTGCCAGAGGCTGGCCAAAGAGTGCCCTTCTTTAACCAGACCCTGACTGCCCCAACATATCCACAGTGGTTGAGGTGCATCACAGAGCAAAGGGCTAGGGCTGCTGCCTCTTCCTCTTTGTGCCTGCACCTCCTGCTGCAAATGAAAACACAGAAAAAATCCATGATAGAAAATCATCAGAGAGGTATTGGAGTCTCCTTCTCTGGAGATATTCAAAACCCGCCTGGATGCCATCCTACGCAATGTGCTCTAGGTGATCCTGCTTGGCAGGGGGGTTGGACTAGGTGATCTTCAGAGGTCCCTTCCAACCTCGTCCATTCTGTGATTCTGTGAGCACTCTCAGATCCTCCCATGTGCTGTGCAGTGCTGAGCAGTGTGGCAGGAAATGCTGAGAGCAAGCAGCTGAAACCACAGCTCAGCCTGTCCTAGTTGAGTATCTCTGCTTTGGTTGAGAAGCGCATATTCTCAAGAGGACCAAAGGGGTTATTTCCTTCTTTTCTTTTTAAAGGTCACATGCCAAATAGCAATGTCTACCTTCAGTACCAGATGGGACTATTGGAGGCCTTTGCTTGGCATCATCCTGCAAGAAATGAGTTGTGCATACATAGCAGCCCCTCAGCAGAAAAGGCCACCTGCAAGCTGCATCAGCCACTTGGAGCCAAGTTTGGCTCTCCCTGGTGGCCTTTGCTGTCCAGACACACTTTTGAACAGCTCTGCCTGTCCCAGTATCCTGGGGCCAGCTGCGCTGCTGCCCACTGGCCTGCTCCTCTCAGCTCCCAGAGCTGGCCCACAGGACATCCTGCAACCGCTCAGCCCTGTTGCCTGAGATACCTCTCACCCCGACACAGCAAGGAGCAGGTGAAACAGTCATGCTCTTCTTTGCCTGGACCTCCAACAAAGTCTCCAGGCTGCTGGCATTTAATGGTTTTGACTAGGCAAGAGATAAAAAAAAAAAAAGAGAGAAAAAAAAAAAGTGGAAGCGAGAAGTGCATCTGATGCTTCACTGGAGAACCAGGAATTTCCAAGGTACTCTGGTGACAGAGCTGAAACAAGGGGGACACATTTGCACCGTGGTGGCAGCTTATCTCCTTCGTGAGGAGTTTAATGGAGGGAAGTCATGTCAGCCTGTCTCCCTCTGCTCCTCCTGGTTGCCTGTGCACAGGAAAGGACAGAGAAAGAGCTCTGTAAGACCCAAGTTATCTCAGCCTTCTCGCTCTCCTGACAGCCAGGGGAGTACTTAAAATTGATCTTAAAGTACCCAGGTATAGCCCAGTAGTCAAGCAGAGCTCCCTGGGAAACTCCTACCTGTAATGCACTCAGGCTTGCTTCCCTGCCTGCCGCTTTCTGATGGAAACAGAGGAAAAAGAGGCTTTCCATCCCCAGCCCACACAGAAATGAGCCCATGGTGAGAACTGGCAGGACTTTCCCAAGCCATGTGTCCAGCCAGAGCTTTTTCACTGTCCAGGAACTTCAGAAAGAAAGGAGAAACACCATCAGGCCCTTCTGGTCCCCAGCTTCTGGGCAGATGCAGGTGACTGCACAGCTCTGCCCCATGGGAAAGGCCACAGGGCCAGGACCAAGCAAGGTGGGGCAGGACAGGGGTGCTGCCAAAACTGTCTCTCCCTCTTCCCTTTCAGAGGAGCTGCTTGTTTTCCTTCCTCCCAGCATTCTCTATTGCCTTGGCTGTAATGTCAGCAGTGACTTTGGAGCAGCAAGAGGTGGGTATCTTCAAGACCAGTAAAGATAGTCTTAGGCTGTGCAAATGACAGGTATGCCCACAAAGATGTGCAGCCTGCTGGACCCTGTCTAGGGTCAGCACATCCTGCCCTGAGAGCGCAGAAGGCTGCAAGGTATGAGCAACCTCCCCATGTCAGAGCATCTTGCCTTGGGCTTGCAGAGAAGAGGGTAGCCCAGGGCACTGCCTCATATGGCAGCAACCAGCCCTCTGGCTCACAGAAGGTCTTTGATGCCCCTAATATTTGCTATTCCCATTGAATTTCTAAGCAGAAAAGCTTTTCTGTAGGATTAGGATGGTTTCAAGGATAACAGATTCACAGAACGGTAGGAGAGAAAGTGACCTCTGGAGGCCACCTGGTCCAAGCCCCCTGCTCAAGGTGGGTCTTCGAGAGGTCATTGCCCTTCACCTCATACTGGCATCATTGTGTGGGTCAATGCTGCAGGGGATGTTTTTAGAAAGGGAAAAGAACAAAGGCAGTTCCCTACTTAACCCATCCATGTTGTCTGTCTCTGAATGTAATAAGCACACTAAGAAGTCAATGTTGCACCATGAAACTATCCTGGAAAACAAATCTAGTGAAATTTGCCTGGAGAACACACTACCTGCAATGCTATCTGATTAAATATTTCAATTAAATCAGAGAGCCAGAACATACATAAATGATTTAATCCTTCTTAAATAAGACCGCACAGTTTTATTATTGACAAAAAATACATCTGCAAATACAGAAGCGGAAAAATGCAAAATATAGTAGGTTTGTTCAAACTGCATGGTGAGTTTGCAAAATGGTCAGCAATTTTTCTGTGTAGTTTTATTTTAAAAACAAACAAACAAATAAGAAGCTCCAAACTATACCACAGTAACATAGCAAGTTTTAACTGACATCATATATGATATGCAACTACAAATCACAAAATTCACTTTAGATAATGACAGTTCTCTGATTAATATTTTTAAATAAATTACAAGGAAAATAGTCAGCAAGTACAACTATGCATTTAAGGGGAAAGCAGATTCTGTTTTAAATGTGTTGTAAATCACCAATTATTAACTTTCAAGTGAAATAACAAAATAATACACCGTAAACTGCTACCTCAAGACACGTACCTAACGTTTACTTTAAAATTAGATACAACATAATTTCAAAAATAATATGAAAAGTAAATTGAAAAAAAAATTTAAATGTATATATTGGAAAGCAATCTAGCAATGTAATGAGTGGTAATGTTTTGTTGACTTTCCCATGTCAACAGATTTAGTTGAATTTTCACACTGTCAATATTTAGAGTTAAAGGCCAGAACTTTTATATGCCATTACTTATCACAGTATTTGTAGAAATGTATGGAGAAAAAACATATTTTTAATTATATGTGCAGTAGCACCCCTTTTCTTATTTCTACAAGCTATCAGAAGGTGTTCAGTTTCATTTTTTGAATGTCACACCTTCATAGTGCTGATGTTATGTACAACATCAGATCAGGTTTTACTCTTACATAGATTATTAGATACTAGATATCATAGATTATTAGATAGTAGATAGATTATGCATTAATTGTGTTAAAATTTATCATTTGAGCCAGAGGCTAAAAACCAAACGTATCTATTGAACTCAGTGGCCTGTTGATCAACAGATTTAATTCACCATGTTCAAAAAAGAAAAGGTATATGAGAAAGGCATATTCTATTTTGATTACCACAATGCACGTTTTAGGAAGTTTAAAAATAAACCATAAACCAAATAACCCATGCCCCAACCTACAGATGTCAGAGGCAGATGAACACCCAGCTGTCTGTACATTGCAGAGAGTAGGTTGGATTCACTGTGGACCCTCACTTGTTTCCCCATGGTGAGGAAATCTGTAATCTACATTCAGTCCAGTAACACACACTTGTTGGCACATCATACTGGTGACTGTTGTATCTCAGACACCAAAAGCAACTAATGTGTTATGTAAGCATGGAAGACTCTGCAATGTACAGACACCTGTAGTGCATTTTTTCTCAATTTGTTTCCCATTTACTAAGATTTTATGATGATTTTAGTAATTATCACAATCAGTTATTTCCAAGGATCAGAACATGATGAGGACCATTAAAACTATATATAAGCTAAAATGAATAATTAACATCAATGCAGACTTCAAGTAATCCACATTGTACTCATAATTACTGATGATTAATATACATTTTCAAGAATATTTATTTGTCAATGTTACATTAAAATGCTAGGGTGTTTTGTTCATCTTTAAATTACCATCATTACAATGCCTGGAATTATATACATATTACATATATATATTTCTATGTTTTTACAAATGAAATTTTAAAGTTACAAAATGCATATAGGTCTTTGATGTCACAACAAAGATGTGATGTCACATTATAATCACTTATATTATTCCTTTTGCTTCCAAACACACATTTTGATAAAAGTCTACACAGTTAGTTATCACTGTATTTAACATCTAGCTTATGTTCTGGTAACAGAGTGTCTGATAAAAATGTGTACTTTCTGTGTGTTCTAGAGGCAAGTGCTACTGAAGGAAACAGATCTCACAAACTCAGGCATAGAAACTGCATAGCAACCATATAGAGTATACTCTATAAGAGTAAACCCCAAAGCCTGAAGTATCCACTGTCCAGTGTGCTGGTCTATATGAATCAAGTTGACTTGGCTTGGGCATTCTCACGATATTTTTACATCTTCAGAAGACAAGGCTGCTAGGAAAGAATCCTAGAGCAATCCTAGAGTAAGTATTGCTCTAGGAAGTCTTTTTCATCTCTTTTAGTATAAAACATTTTTCTACTGATTCACAAGGCAAAAAATCATATATACACCAGTAGCAAAAAGTCAAGTGCAACAGTGGTTTGTTGTTGTTGTTTGGGTATTTTTTTTGTTGTTGTTGTTTGTTTGTTTTTGTTTTTTGAAACTTTAGGTACATTGGATATTTTTGAATAATTATGTTAAGCTACAACTATCTACTAAGAAGTGGTGTGGTTTAATGTAAACACACCAAAAAATGTTGCATTTCCAACATGTGTTTACACAGACAAAATGGGAGACCCGCATTTCTCAAAAACTACCTTACCAGATCTACCCTGTACTGTGACTTCTAATCAGGATGTTGGTTAAGTCTAGGATAGCCTATTAAGGCTATCCTATTAGCCTATTAAGGCTATCCTACCCTCATCAACGATGAAAGGAAACAAAAGGTCTTCTTGCTGTACCCTAACTTGCCTGGTTTAGTGTAATCTCTTTACTCAGTCAATGCAGAGTATTTTACCTGCAACAAAATCCAGAGTTCATTGATCAGGCTGGTAAGATATAAGCTGAATGATTTCCTCAGCAATCTGTTCTCATGGAAACAAATTCACCTCAATGTACCAACCTAGAAAAATCAAAAGTAATGCAATTGCACATTGATTTTATCTTATGTTTATGCAGACACCAGGAACAAAAAAAAAAAAAAAAAAAAAAAAAGGATGTTGAGAATAGGCTAAGAAAAAAAAAAAAAGATTTAATTGTGTCAGCTTGTCTTTATTTTAACCATATTATGTTTGTTCAATATATTTACTCATTCACAATCCTCCTTAGATCTCATTGCTGAAGCATCTATGGTTTTTGTTTTTTTCCTTGTTTGTTTTTAAAGGAAATAGAACAAAGAAGGCTTTTCAGTTACTTATGTGAATGTAAAATGATTACAGTGATAATCTTTCTAGAATTAATTTATTTGAATATAATGCATTTTTTATAAACACGGTTATACAAGTATACTCCATACACTCAAAACATCTTTCACAAGCTGATCCGCATTCACTAAAGACCACAAAAAAGCTCAAAGTTTTTGTTTCTTTCTTTTGGTGTTTGGTGGAGTCTTTATTAGTGAAGGACAGAAAAGATTCAACTGAAGCAACTACTCAAGAAATGTGACATCAGTACTTTTGCATTTAAAGGAAGAAAATTAATTCAGCAAAATTCACTTCTAAACAAGCACTTTTAAAACAGAAACATGACCACAGATAGCCCTTCTAGAGCATAGAGCCAGGGCAAAGTAAAAAGCCATCTCAAAGACTTGAGCTTTTCACAACTTCTCTTTTTTAACCCTTTTGTTGAGACTGTAGAGGTAAGAATTGTTAGACTGCACCTGACCACAGACCCACAGGTGGTAAACACCCAGCACCAAAATTCTGTGCTTCTGTACTCTGTTGTTCTTTCACTGGCAGCAATGGCATGTGCTGTGCAGTGCTAATGCTGGGCTTTCCTACTAACTGCTCCATTCAAACTGTTTTGCATTTTGCTTTTTACTCTCCCCATTTTTATTCCTCTCTATTGGTCTCTTCACTACAGAATAGTAATAAAGGAAGGAAAATACTGACATAAAAGGGCAGAAGAAATAGATACTTGTGATTTTAAAGTTTTGGGAGAAGAATGGTTATTTATGTTTCAAAAATTCCAAGGGAAAATGCTGATAAAACTGACTTGAACTCAGCCTGGAGCATTCTGACACCTTCTGACTTTTTGAGAGGAACACATTGTTTTCCTGGCCTCTCCTTACCTGGCCTCTGCAGCAGCAACAGCAGCAGTAATTGCATTGCAGAGAGGACATACATGACCGCAAGGATTATGCAGGTGTGCTGGAGACAATTCAGTATCTGCAAAAGTAGAAATCTGAGTGACATGTTCGTTACTGACTCATTCTTGAAGGTTGGAGGCCTCATCAGGGACAGGCAGAAAACAACAACAACAACAACAACAACAACAAAAAAGATTATTTTTGCCTCTTTTTCACCCTTTTTTAACCTCTTAATTGGGATCCCTCTTTTCTATAATGGATGAACAGGATAGTGACACTTAACTGTACCAGACATTGAAAGCCAGTGTTAAATCCATTAGCAAAAATAAAAGAAGCAACAGTAAAGAAAATGTCCTGTGTCTGAAAATGAAATACAAAGCTAAGTTGTGTTAGACTTTGCAATTACTAACAGAAAGATAAACATGACGTGGAAGTGATCCAAGAAACAGAACTGTTGCATTATGGACTCATTTCTTTCCTTGTATTACGGATTAGTAAACTAAACTATTGCTTACTTAAGTAGGCCCAGCAGCACAGAAGACAGTGTGTTTTTATATCCATTGAAAATGCACTTCTAACATTCAAATTCCTTAAGCATGCTTTCACTTACTTTAAGTAGTTCTTCAGGCAAGGTTTAAGAGTGATTGGCATCTTTCCATTAAAACATTAATACATTAACCTAGTGAACTGTTGAACCAGTGAGCATGACTAATTGAATGAAAAAGGGGCAATTCACTTAGGCTAGAGAGTGAAATGGATGCATTGATGTGAGGTGTATACTCAGAAGATAACTGAATAAGCGATTGACATTTGATAAGTATGAATTTAGCCATTATTTGGTAAGCTAAATAAGGACTCCAGCATTGACTAAGTTACTGTCCCTATCCTAAGCTGTATTTTCCAGATTGCAAACTGTGAACAAAGCTGCAAAACAAAGTTAGAAATAATACTTACAGTATTGAAATCATCCAGTGGTCCGGAGACCAGGAAATACTCATGCTTTACTATGCTGCTTCACCACACGTCATCCAAGTTCTTCCTACTTCATGGATCAAAAAAGGCCACTGATAAGAGAGTAGTAGAGTTAACCAATGATAAAGGTATCATCCTGCATGTTCTTCTACCATCCTCCCTACATGTTTTGGCACCCTCTATAAGGAAGGAAGGAAGGAAGGAAAGAAGGAAGGGAGGAAGGGGGGAAGGGAGGAAGGGAGGAAAAGAAAGGAATTAAATGTCTACTTTCTGTATACAGAAATGTTTTCTGAAGACAAGTATATTTTAATTTTTTTTCATCTTCAGGGAAAAAAATGTCTATTTACAATGTCTCCTTGGAAAATTCCTTTTGATAGCTCTCAAGCAAAAAATCTTTCCCATACCTATGCACAGTGCCTTCAAAACACAGCAAAAAATAGGTATATTGTCAGCACTGATGAACGTTAGGCTTCTGAAAAGTTGGCAAAGTAAAGTTCTGGAAATACAGCAATAAAAATGTGACAGAACTGTTGTCTCAATCCAGCACAGTTAGCCTGAGTTATCAGCAAAAATAAAGTTCTGTAGCAGAGAGAGTCAATTTTAGACCAAATACCAAGAATAGCGCAATTATAAGTTGTTTAATAGTCCTCACATGAAATGCTTTGAGCAACAAGAATATTTTTTTCAAAATTATGTTTGGATTTTTAAAAGTGAAATTTCAGAATGCTTTCAAAGACGAACACACAACTCCTAAATGTTCTCAATATCCCAAGTGCTTGTTAATTAAAATTTGTCAAAAGCAAATCAAAGTGTCAGGTAATGGCATTCTAATGAGATTAATGCTAAAAATAGAACCAGATGCTCAAGGAACTGAACACCATGCTTACAAGATATGAGGAATGCTGAGGTTACCTGAAGATTTTTGCAGTCAACTCTTCATTTATCATGACAGACATTATTAACAGATAGCCATTAGATCTTCTTAATTTACCACTATCATCTCTTTACACATTTAATCACTTTCATTGCTCATTATTACTTTTGTATCCACTAAAGGCACTGTTCCTACAAAATCATGCACATATACTTTGAGTTTCCATACCAGCTGGGATGAATCATGAATAGAAACAATGAACACATCTTTAAATATCAAGGCTTTATTAATTATTCAAAGCTGATAATTTTATTTTTTAAGAATTGATGTCTGTGATGAAAGTGATATAATTTCCCACAACATGAGAGGTAAAAAAGATATTTTGGCCTATCAATTTTTCAGTAATGCTGAAAAAAATAATCATAATAGTTTTGTGTCTCCAAATGAAAAAGTAGATATTTTACCCCACACAGGTGTATTTAATCAACAGAGAAGTCATTTTATTTCAATACCGAGGTATGGCATGACCTGCCATCAGTTGTTCTCATCACCTGCAGTTTAGGATGTGAACCAGTTTCCCATAGATGTATCTCTATATCTTTGTAGTTGCCTAACGTTCTTCAAAATCTTGCTTAGAACAAGAACGTTAAGGATTTTTTTTTTTGTACCAAGACTGTCAAAATCAATTGTTGTGTCACAGCAGTGGACAATAATATTCATTAATGTTTAGTACATTTGTCAGTCTGACACTCTCAGCAACTTGAAATGCAAATAATTAAATACATAAACCAAGGTCTCTCTACATTTAATGTGGACACAAATAATGGCATCAGTTAATGTCATTAATGATGAGAGATAGAAAGTTCACATCACCATTAATTTAAAATATATATCTTCAATGAAGGAATAAAATAAGAGAAATTTGTAATGGACTATCAATCTAAAGGTCTTCTAATTACATTGACAATAAAGCAGGGCTACAGCAAAGAAAAATGCATATATCTAAAGTGTTACATCATTATGGCAGGCATCTTTTTGCACTAGTACAAACTGTTTTCAGTGTAGTAAAATATAGCTTTATCTTCTTTAGAAAGAAATATTTGAAGTCATTGCAAACAGTTGAGATGAGGTCACATAAATTTCCTTATGACTGCGTGAGGGAGTATGGGGGCCTGATCATTTATATTCATAGAGGCTCATGGGAGTCTTGACTTTGATGCCAGTAGAAACTGGTGCCATAGACCATGGAACTGCTCATGAGTTCTCCAGAAAGTACAGTTACTGTGCATTGGGCTCAATACTTAAATTATTTACCATTTTAATTGCCTACATTGAAAATATACAAGCTGAAACTTAATTATTAGTAATGCTACATAAAATACCAGTAGGGCTTATCAGTAATAAATGCCAATCAGCAATAAATTAAAGTACTTTAACTGCACATTCTGCCACAAATAACATTAACATGAATTTTAGGTGTACAAAGACTTAAAAACTAAATAATGTCCAGGACTATGCACTTACACATATTCTAGTGCTCTTTTAAATTACTTGTTATAACCTTGTACATATTAAATTTTGCATATTTGTTGAAGAGGAGACTGAAAAATTTGAACTGTGAATAAAATAATGTCTCCTTTTCATTATGCAAGATTTTGCTAATTATTGATTTTAAAAGATGGCTTTTTCCTGTGGCTAGCCTATAGCTTTTTCTGTTATTTGGACACACACTGTACTCGCTGCTGGTATTGTTGGAGTCACAGATTAATGAGCTTTTTTCATTTTAAACACCAGGAAAACAAAAGCAAAATACTGACAGCAATATTATTCAAGGGAAGGCAGAGTTTGGAAACAAGTATCACAGTATCACAGATTTCTAGGTTGGAAGAGACCTCAAGATCATCGAGTCCAACCTCCAACCTAACACTAAGTACTCCACTAAACCATATCGCTAAGCTCTACATCTAAACGTCTTTTAAAGACCTCCAGGGATGGTGACTCCACTCCACCACCTCCCTGGGCAGCCCGTTCCAATGCTTAATAACCCTTTCGGTAAAGAAGTACTTCCTAACATCCAACCTAAAACTCCCCTGTCGCAACTTTCGCCCATTCCCCCTCGTCCTTTCACCATGCACGTGGGAGAACAGACCAACCCCCACCTCTCTACATCCTCCTTTAAGGTAACTGTAGAGAGCGATAAGGTCGCCCCTGAGCCTCCTCTTCTCCAGGCTGAACAAGCCCAGCTCCCTCAGCCGCTCCTCGTAAGACTTGTTCTCCAGACCCCTCACCAGCTTGGTCGCCCTTCTCTGGACTCGCTCGAGCACGTCCATGTCCTTCCTGTAGCGAGGGGCCCAAAACTGAACACAGTACTCAAGGTGCGGCCTCACCAGAGCTGAGTACAGGGGCACAATCACTTCCCTAGACCTGCTGGCCACACTGCTTCTTATACAGGCCAGGATGCTGTTGGCCTTCTTGGCCACCTGAGCACACTGCTGGCTCATATTCAGCCGACTATCAACCAATGCTCCCAGGTCCTTCTCTGCCAGGCAGCTTTCCAGCCACTCATCTCCCAGCCTGTAGCTCTGCTTGGGGTTGTTGCGCCCCAGGTGCAGGACCCGGCACTTGGCCTTGTTGAACTTCATACAGTTGACCTCAGCCCATCGCTCCAGCCTATCCAGATCCTCCTGCAGAGCCTTCCTGCCCTCGAGCAGATCGACACACGCACTTAGCTTGGTGTCATCTGCAAACTTACTGAGGGTGCACTCAATCCCCTCATCCAGATCATCGATAAAGATATTAAAGAGGACCGGCCCCAGTACCGAGCCCTGGGGGACACCACTAGTGACCGGCCTCCAACCAGATTTGACTCCATTCACCACAACTCTCTGGGCCTGGCTATCCAGCCAGTTTCTAACCCAGCGAAGCGTACGCCAGTCCAAGCCCCGAGCAGCCAGTTTCTTGAGGAGAATGTTGTGGGGAACGGTGTCAAAAGCCTTACTGAGGTCAAGGTAAACCACATCCACAGCCTTTCCCTCATCCACCAAGCGCGTCACTTGGTCATAGAAGGAGATCAGGTTCGTCAAGCAGGACCTGCCTTTCATAAACCCATGCTGACTGGGCCTGATCGCCTGCTTGCCCTGCAAGTGCCACGTGATGACCCTCAAGATAATCTGCTCCATGAGCTTTCCTGGCATTGAGGTCAAACTGACAGGCCTATAGTTCCCCGGGTCTGCCCTGCGGCCCTTCTTATAGATGGGCATCACATTGGCTAGCCGCCAGTCAACTGGGACCTCCCCCGATAGCCAGGACTGCCGATAAATGATGGAAAGCGGCTCGGCCAGCTCCTCCGCCAGTTCTTTCAGTCCCCTCAGGTGCATACCATCCGGCCCCATCGACTTGCGCACATCCAAGCTCCGTAGCAGGTCGCCAACCATTTCCTCATGGATAGCGAAGGCCACATCCTGCTCCCCATCCCCTTCCACCAGCTCAGGGCACTGGGTATCCAGAGAACAACCAGTATTGCCGCTAAAGACTGAGGCAAAGGTGGCATTAAGCACCTCAGCCTTTTCCTCATCCTTAGTAACTAGGTTTCCCCTCGCATCCAGTAAAGGATGGAGATTCTCCTTAGTCCTCCGTTTCGCGTTGATGTATTTGTAAAAAGATTTTTTGTTGTCTTTAACAGCAGTAGCCAGGTTGAGCTCCAGATGAGCTTTGGCCTTTCTAATTTTCTCCCTGCACAGCCTCGCTACATCCTTGTAGTCCTCCTCAGTGGCCTGCCCTTTTTTCCAAAGATTATAAACCCTCTTTTTTCTGCTAAGCACAAGCCGCAACTCTCTGTTGAGCCAGGCCAGTCTTCTTCCACGCCGGCTCGTCTTTGGGCACGTGGGGATGGACCGCTCCTGTGCCATCACGATTTCCTTCTTGAGGAGCGCCCAGCCTTCCTGGACTCCTCTGCCCTTCAGAACCACCTCCCAAGGGACTCAGCCAACCAGCGTCCTGAGCAGCTCAAAGTCAGCCCTCCGGAAGTCCAATACAGCAGTTTTACTGGTCCCCTTCCTGGCCTCGCCAAGAATAGAGAACTCTGCCATTTCGTGGTCACTCTGCCCAAGACAGCTTCCGACCACCACATCTCCCACCAGTCCTTCTCTGTTTGTGAAGAGAAGGTCTAGCGGGGCACCACCCCTGGTAGGTTCACTGACCAGCTGCATCAGGAAGCTATCTCCCATGCTTTCCAGAAAGTAGAGACATATTAAGTCTCAGAAAGGGGTGCTGACTGTAAAAAAGGAAGGGCAGGGCAAGGCAGGGCAGGGCAGGGACTGTTATCATTGTAGGATTTGCTAGATCTCAGAGAAAATCTAGTTGAGTCCTCTGTAAATTTTCTTCCGCACTGGTCTGACTCGTGAATTTTAAAAAGCTAGCATAAATCAGTTTGCAATGAAAATATCCTTCATGTTTCTCCCAGATTAGCAACACAAGTATCTGCTTTTTTGCTTTC
The DNA here is from genome assembly GCF_040182565.1 of Anser cygnoides. Lineage (NCBI taxonomy): Eukaryota > Metazoa > Chordata > Aves > Anseriformes > Anatidae > Anser > Anser cygnoides. Next base: position 102,441,186 of record NC_089874.1, on the reverse strand, counting down.
ATCTTGTAATGAATTTAGCACTTGTGGAACCCCTGTTAAAGCTTCTGGATGTTCTCTATGACTGCAAATGTCAGGAAAAGACACTTGAGAAAAGCCATAACAGACTATGTTTTTGCCACAATCCTCTGAGTTGACAGATTGTTTTACACCCAAATTCTTGTTAAAGACAAAAGGGAATGCACCACATATATGAAGATAAGAATTTGCTGTTGTTCTAGTTGATGTTTTAACCATCCAATCAAACAACTTATCTAATTAATAAATATCTAACTCTAAATTATCTATAAATAAAAGTCTATAAATATTATAATTAATAATATATACAATATAATATAATAATAAATAATATAAAAGTCTATAAAAATTAATAAATAAAAGTCTATATATTAATACCATTAAATAGGTATACAAAGCTTTCTCTTCTCCAATGTTATGCTCAGTCTGGGTCCTGAAGTTGGCAGTTTCATTCTTCCTCAAGAGCAGGGAAGCCTTAAGAGGAATTGTTAATGGCTTGAACTGGGAGGCAATTGATCATGGCGATGGTGGTAGGGTCCTTTTCTCCTCAGTCTTGGGTCATACTTACATGTTTTCTTATCACAGTTTGCTTCTTTTTTTTTTTTTTTTTTTTTCTGGTTCCCACCTACAACTTACACAATACCCTCCCCCAGCCCCAGTTACAGACCATATGCTGTATTCATAGAGCTTACACTAAACCAGGCTACAGCCGCTTAACCACCATACAACACACTAAAATCAACTCTGACCAAGGCAGACATACACAGGTCCTGAGACCCTGAACTCTCAGGTCAATACAAAGCCTGTGGCATTTTTCTAGTAAAGGCAAAATGATATTAGTCATGCTGCAATTATGAATGTGCTCCTATCCAGCCATGCCCTGTGGAAAATAATCTATTTGTATGCTACCTGAGGACACCTCAAAAGTACATGAAGACTGATGTTGTTTGAAGAATATTTTTCTTCTCTCGTGTATAATATGAAATTAAATTAATTTAGCAATCCTCAGATTTATCTTGCAAAGGATATTGCACACACTACATACCTGAAGACTTCATTACCTCAAAATGTTAGAAAAATTCATGCACAAAACACAAAAGCTGAAGCTGGTGACGTTATGAAAATGTTCCTTGTGAAAACTAGGCAACTAAGGAATCTAACCTTGCGTTCTCCTCAGATCAGTTGAAATCATAAGGATGAAGAAAGGACAAAATCTAAAGGAAAATGTATTTCTGTATATTAATGCCCAAAGTGTTTTTCAACTCAACATGAAATATGAATTCAACATGAAATACAAACAAGGTAAATAACAGAAGTAATGGAAAAGAGGTTTACTCTCCCCCTGAAGAAACAGTCAGTCAACAAATTTCTGATACGGTGAAAGTTTTAGAGGTATGCAGGTCAGTATCACTGTAGATGTAAATAGCTAATATAGCTAATATATTACATTACATTACCTACAGGGTATTCATCATCAGAAAGTGATGTTTATACACATTTTTACATTAATGTAGAACTTGCATTTATTCTTTTAATGTTCCATTGAAAAATACATTAAATGATAAACAAATTATTTTTAATGCATAATGGATTTATATAATGGATTTATATAATGCTTCCCATAATGTAGAAAAAAATACTTCAAAGTCATGTTCCCTTTTATGCATACTGCTACTTACAAATATTAACAGTTATAGTCTCTATTTTTTTCATATCCTAGCCAGTGCGATAAAATGTCATTAAGTTGTTGCTTTGGGATGATTACAAGCATGTGGCTTATTTGCCCTCTTAAAAAGAGGTGGCTTAAAAAGAGGTTACGCAAACACATTTACTATGTAAGGTCAAAATTTGGATGAACAAGTTCTTAGACTATTAACAATAATAATACATTCACATACCCCCCAAAATAATTTTATCTGGACAATTAAGTCACTATATTCAAGAAAGAAAAAATGCGAACAAAAAATGCTTCCTTTCTATCCGATTGCTCAAAGTAGTCCAGAAAAGGGCTATGAAGCTGGTGCAGGGCCTGGAACACAAGTCCTGTGAGGAGCAGCTGGAACTGGGGTTATTTAGTCTGGAGAAGAGGCGTCTCAGGGGAAACCTTATTGCTCTCTACAACTACCTGAAAGGAAGGTGTGGGGAGCTGGGGGTCGGCCTCTTCTCACAGGTAACTAGTAATAGAACTAGAGGGAATGGCCTCAAGTTGCGCCAGGGGAGGTTTAGGTTAGAAATTAGGAGACATTTCACCTCAGAGAGAGTAGTCAGACACTGGAATGGGTTGCCCAGGGAGGTGGTGGCATCACCGTCCCTGGGGCTGTTCAAGGAAAGGTTGGACCTTTCCATGCTTAGGAACATGGCTTAGTGGGTGACATTGGTAGTAGGGTTATGGTTGGACCAGATGATCTTGGAGGTCTTTTCCAACCTTAATTATTCTATGATTCTAAGATTTTCTTGAATACTTTTCTGCTGTTACTGTCTTTTGTGTCAACTGAAGTGAGATGATACTAATTTCCTCATTGTTTTCTCATGGTCACCAAATATTCAATGAAATGCTGAAACTGTAAAGCAAAGAATGCCTTCACAAAATTAGAATTATATTTTGAGTTAAACTATTTTTTTCTACATTTTTTACAAGTTTCATGGCCTCCCACACCTCAGTCATTCCATTTTATTAAAAAAAAATTGACTTGTAATATTCTTGGGAATTTTCCTTTGCTAATGAATATCCATACATATCATGCCTCTCCTTCTGCAAATTTATTTCTTAATTAGAATCTATAAAGCACTTCAGTTTGCAAAGCTAGAACTTCATTTACATGGAACTAAACAAAGATCATTCCAAAGAATGTCTGTGCTTAAATTGTCATTCTTACTAGGCTACAAATCTTATAGACTCACCAATGATCACTTGATTATCATGGCTTAATGAATATTACAATAAACTCAAATATACACATCAAAAACAACTTTGGGAAGTAAGAAATTTTTTTGTCTTACATAAGCTTTCAAAATTTCAAAAAGCTAAGGGGAAGCAGTTAATGGATCTTCCTCTTCAGAATATTCCAGGACTTGGAACAATAATAGCACCAAGTCCAGGGGAAGCACCTGTTTCCATGGAACAGCTGGATTCGTCATTCAGCATTACTGTAGGAGAGAAGGCTAAGTGCATTGAACATCTCACTGAAATGGCTGAACTGTTACCATTAAAATAAGTTGCCAGTTTAGTGTGCTGTTGGCTCAGTAGCATTCAATTTTTGCCCATAGCTGCATTTTTCAGTGTAAAACTACAAATGAGGTCAGTTCATTCATTGCAGATTTTTTCCCATTTCTAGAGAATGTCTAGTTAGTAAAAGGGTTTCCTGCTGCTGCAATATGGATCTCTTTTCACCTTATTTATCAATAACTGAATCAGTCCCAGAATTGCAAATTTAAATTAATTCTTATTTGGGGAATGGTGAGTCTCAAACTGAAATCTTTGTAGGCAACAGGCTGAACCAGAGCAAACTAGAGCAGAACTAGAATGCAGCATATCCTACAGTCATTGCAAAACCTAATAAGGCAGGGAGAAATGCTGGTTAGAAATAGTTTTTTGCAAAAATGAATTAACAATAAATTGGTTTTCTTTGATATTCCACAAGACTCTAGTTGGGAGAGTGGAAAGTTTAGCCAGCATGAAGATGTCAGTAATTATTTTAGGACATGGCAGTAAAAGACAATTATCTCCGGTCAAAGGTAGGATGGCAGAAATAGGCAGTGTAAATCCTCATGGTATAGAACCAATGTATTTCACCAGCTTACTCTGTCACTTCTCAAATTCGGAGAAGCCTGAAAACCTTAACAAAATCTTGGGAGTGTAGATCAAATCAACCTTGCTGATTTCTCCAAAACATCCAAACCCACCCATATTTGTACCAGTCAGCTTTTACTGACTCTGAATTCTCAGCCCTTCCATTCTGTGGTTACTTGTCAAGCAGCTGCAGGCAGTGAAGGACAAAAGACCACTATTTCATATTGGATATGCTACTATCTAGGGTAAAGGGGTAAATACAAATGTTAACAAGGTATAAATTACATAGCATTTCTGTGGCTTATTAGGTGATAACCAAAAAAAATCACAGATGGTAATGAAAGTAATGATAAATTCTGGAACTGCGTGGAAGGAAATGGAAAATCATTATTCCATCACCCATCTTATGTTCCATTCTTTATGGGAATAAATAGAGGTTAAAATAAAAATATTATCCTGAGCAGTGACATCCCTACTGAGACAAACTTTGATATCAAGGAAGTGATTGAGATGGGAAATTGAAATAAAATAAAATAGTTTGTAGGTCAAAAAGTTGTTGTCTGGTAAAATGAAGAGAGATAGCAAGTCTGAAAAACTGTTTGCAATTTCAGATATATGCTTGGGAATGTTGGGAGCAGAGTCCGAAAAATGTAGTTAATTTTATCTTAACATAGGTGAGCTTAAAAAGGTTTTCAGCACCAGTGCTATTTACTGTATCCTCAGTTCATTGGTCATACACAGGAATAGATCTCAAGGGCATTATCTTGAATCTCTTGATATATCTTAGTTTCAATACTGAAATTATAATGTGCAGAAGACACAATCGTAATGACATGGTCCCATTCTCTGAAACAGAACTTCTTACAAAGAATAGATGTGGAAGCAGATGACAAGTTAACTCATTTTTATTTGCTGACATGGTAGATTAGATTTTTAATCTCATTTTATTTGCTTATGTACCTCTGCATGCTAAAATGAGATGCCAGGTGAACATCAGATGCCTAAAGCTCTAACCATGCAATTTTATATGAAAGGCCAATATTTGGTGGTTTAAAAATTTTCTAATTCTAGCAGGAATACATTCAATTTGCCTATACCTGAGACAGACTATTTTCTTTCTCAAAGCTTAGAAAAATAAGGATATATATATATAAGAAACCTGTCTATCTAACTTGTTAATAGTTGAAATGAAAAAAAAATGGCTAGTTGTAATAACATTAAGGTAATGTAATCAGACTTCACTAATGTGCTTGATTTGGAATTGCATGACATATTGCTAGGAAGCCAGGGATTGGTTCCTCACTCAACTTGTTTATCAGTTTATTAGCAACTGAAAACAATGAAATCCTTACTGGCAAAGTTTGTAAATGACACAGAGGCAACATACAAAAGAGAATATGTAACAAATAAAAAACAATCTTTATTTTTCAGTCCAGTGGCTGAAGCCAAACCTTGAATGGTAACTTGCAAGTGTAAAATTAACAGAATGCACAATACTGGGAAGCAGTGGCTCTCTAGAAGAATTAAGAATTCATGGTACACAAAGATACTACAACCTTTGTATTTTCTCTAACATGGAGGTTACTAAAATGCTGCATCCAGCTTCAACGTTCAAAATTCAAAAATAACTGAATGGTTGATAGACTATAAATGTGATGTGAAATAATTCCATTAATTTGATCTACTGAAACAGATCTGCTGAAACAAACAAACAAACAAACAAAGAAAACACAAAAAAAGAGCTTGTGTTACCTCGATTATTACATATAAGCATGAGCATATATAAACTTATGTGTGATGCACACTTAGTTGATAATACATTGTACTTAGTAATGGTGTCAGATTCCACTGAACTGATTAGATAGATACATTGATTTCACTACCCTTTTGTTGTTGCTGGAAAAAAAAAAAAAAAGAAAAAAAAAGAAAAAAAGGGGAAAAAAAGGGAAAAAAAAAAAGGAAAAAAGGTTAATTTAGATAACATCAAAACCAGTAAAACCAGTTGCTTTTACTCTTTCATTTTTTCTATTTTAGTTTACCAAACTAAAAAATCTGAACTAATGAAATGGCCATGAAAAGACAATGTTCTGGAGAACTCGTGGAATTTCTCAAACTGATTTTATCCACTAACTGAAAAAAAAAAAAAAAAAAAAAAAAAAGACTGAATTTTCATCTTTGGTACAAAAATAAATCCCATTTTTCAGATAGGCCTAATTATTATCATTGTGGAAAAAAATATCATAGATTAACTGGATTCCCCATCGCTAAGAATTTTAAAATAAAGATTTGTTTTTCCAAAAAGATACCTTCTAATTAAGTCTCAGATCCCAGACTTTTAAAAGATATTTAATCAGAAAATCTTTATGACTTTCAGAAAGTTAGAGTAGGTCATGGTAGTTCCTCCTTTAACTTAAAAAATATTTTTTTAAAAAAGTAAAATAAAAATGTATGTTAGTTTGGTACAGAACTTTAACTTTCCTTCAAATTCTTTTTTTTCATGGTACCATGAAAGGAGAGAGGCCATTTACCATCAGTTAGGATAATAACAACATTTTAAGCCCATTAATGCTGCAAGAAAGCAGAAGGAAGGCAGGCAGGTGCTGTCTTTTATTTATTTATGAAATATGGATATTGTTTTCAGAGTTACTTCTGCAAAGCTGAGTTAGGAGTCAGATTTTGTTGTCTCTCTTTTCCCTGTCCCATATAACTGAAATGTTGAACAGTTTATTTTAATTCTGTCTTTTCTTAACACTCGTGGCTTTACAACCATTTATTTTATTACTGGCAACCATTCTTCAACAAGACCCTACATTGCACCCAAAGAACACCAATATTAATGTCTTAGCCACTGAACAGAGACAACCCCTTAGGGGAGTAAGAAACATGGATTGAAAGAGAAATAGAAAGATGATGTTATACAGGAATAGCAGCAGCAAATTTAGATGTTAGGTGCTTACATTTTTAAGAACACATTATAGCAAACTACAAAATGATGAATCAAAATTTACTCTTGCAAATGGGAATACCAGCCTTGCATTATATAGATTGACGTTTCAGAAATGACATCTAAAAGACTTGCACATCATGTCCACTCTAATCAGAATTTCAGCTGACCTAATTGTTATTTGTTACTAAGCACAGCAAATTTCTTTTTGCATATATAACTTCAGTCTCCTTTGCAGGAGAATGACACCTATCCAACACTAGTAATTTACTTGTACTATGTTCCTATAGCTCCTGTCATGAGCTATGATCCCATTGTAAGTAATATTGTAAAAACACAGAACAAGACGGTGCCTACCTAGAAATTTACAAATAAGTTTACAAGTTGAGTGTAAGATGGGATACAGCAGATGGTTACAGACTGCCAGGGAACTATATGGAAATAACGAGACAAGAATTATTAGTGTAATTGTGACCACTGCTGTAAAATTCATGTGTGTATTACAGGAAAAGGGGAATTCAAGAAGAAATTTAAAGAAAGTAGCTCTGGGTATGCTCCTGGCAAAGTCCTGTGAAAAGCAGCAGAATAAAAAAGAAAAACTACTAGTTATAAACAATTGTGTCCCGGCCAAGGCAGCTGAGGTTGAAGGCTGATCAGACGGCAGGTTGATATTTATAAAAATAGTGAGAAATAATTAGGAGAATGATGAAGAAAATCTGCCTTCTTAAGTTTCATGAAAAAAAATACGGAATTAAAGGACAGGAGGGATGACAAAATCAAACTAGAAAACAGGATTATATTTGTCAAGTCCTGAGATATGGATGCCGTGGAAATCAAGATATCATTTAATTAGGATTTTACCCATACAGCTATCAACTCAAGCATTAACAGTAAATCATACCCAGGAAAATTATATGTAGAAGTCTGAGTAATCAGGTAAACACTTACTCAACATGATGGAATTGTGAAGGGAAAAAAAAATCAGAAACAGGTGTGCTATTCAAACTCACACCTCCAGCACACTACAAAACACTCTTTTTCTCATGCAAGGAACTCCCTGCTTTATGAACTTGACAAACCTACCGCACTTGCCTTTAGATATGTGTTTGATAGTGTGGTGCTTAAAGATGATTTGCTGCCTCATATACTTTGCACATTTTGCAGATGATGGTCTCCTTTCTCCTTCATTGATTTCTGAGATCGATAAAGTATTTTCATATTCTCCACCAAAGATTAATTCTAGGCTATTAAGCAGTCTTCCTTTACAAACTATTGGAATCAGTATCAAAAATAAATTTTCAATGGTTGCTACCACCATGGAAAGGACTCAAAACTTTCCACTTGTCAATGGCTCTTCCCTCTCCTCCAGTCTCCAGGCTTGACCCAAAGAGAAAAGAAATGCAATTACTGCCTTTAAAAGAAATAAATTTTGCATTATTTCCCTAAATTTTTGTGAGTCCTTGGGTAAACTGAGTTTAACATAGTTTAGCCTGAAATGCTCAGGGAACAGCAATGTCCTAATGTCTGGAAACAGTTGTTTAATTTTTGTATTACTTCTGAGTTGGTAACTGTGTGATATTGTGTAGCCTAGCCTGAGGCTAGTAGTTAAAATTGGGTATACAGTAAGTGCAGACAGTAAATTCCAGTGACAGATTAAAGTAGGCAACATGACCTATGCTGTATTTGCAGCTGAAGAATTAAGAACAACTTTGTACTGACGACAGTTGCAAAAATCCCATGTTATGGCAGAAATTATGGATTGCAATCAGGATTGCATAAATTTATTGGAAGTTATTTTGCAGTTGTCTCCAGTTGATATAGTAACTTGGCAATAGAGGCATGTGACAGAATGTTATAGTAGCTTTATCAGTTAATACAAAGTAGAACAGAAAAAGATAGAATAATGACTTTAATTTGCAAACCATCCTTGCAGAGCAAGGAAATGACATCTCTGACACACCACAGTGTCAGAATTTCAGACATATCCCTCTCTTCACAAGTCTGAAGAATATACATTGCAAAATAGGAGCACAGATTAGTTTTTAAGAGAGATTCGACAAATTAAAATGAAGGTTCTAGACCTTTACAGTGGAATCTGCTGGTATCTGTTTTGAAGAGACAGGGGAGAAGCTTCCTCCCTCCCCCTCCCCCTTCCCCCGCTCTGCCCCCCCCCCCCCCATCCCCCACCCCATCACACACAAGAGTCTCCTAGGATTCTTAAGGGGGTTTTGCACTAGCCACCCTGGCATAGTGTTCTACAAACCAGTGTCTTCTCAGTAGCAGCATCCACTAGTAAACCAGACCCAGTGAATCTGGATTTTAAGCTGAGTGTATCTAATGTATCTTACTACCTATGACCTTATTTCTAGCATACATGAGGTTGTTTCTAGGACTGCCATTAAAAGAAATAAAAGGTTATAAAGTCTGACAGGTTCTCTGAGCTGACAATGATCCAATTAGTACATGTAACACTAAAAATATAACGCTAGAACCTATACTGCATGTAGGAGGTTGCGCAATGCTGCTAATTTTTTTTATATAGCAAATAGCAAAGGAAAATTAACTTCCACACTCCTTATAAGATACAATTTTATTAGAATCTCTCCATCAGTAAGTTCTCAAATACTAGCTGTCTTCATAGGCAAGTCACACCAATTTGTACACTCTAATGGAATTTGTTTACCACAACAATCTCCCCCCACCCCAAAAAAAAAAAAAAGAGGTAGTGATTGGACAGGACAAATGTATCAGCAGCAAAATGAAATTGAGGACTTTAATCAGCCTAGATAGAATTTGTTTAAGAAATTCTCCAGAAAAGAAAAGATAAATTAGTGTCATATTCCAAACCTATGCCCATCTGTTTTAAAGAAAGGGCTAAAATAGTTCTTGCTGTTCTTCAGTAAGTAATTTGTTACTTATCACCATTAGCCACAGCCTGGATCCAATTCTCAGTAATTAAAATATTTGAAGGTGGCGTTTTAGTTTGGGGTTGGTGTTGGGGTTTATTTTGCAACACTTTCTATGCTGAAGTTCATCAGAGCCTTGTGACTTCAGTTTGAAAACAAAAGACTGTCTTTCTGTTATTTCTCTTCTATCCTTCTATGAAGGTATAAATACCTACTGACAGTGATACTGGCTGAGCAACAACACCTGACAGAGTAAAGACACAAATTTTATTTTATTTTATTTACAGAACTTTGTTGCAAGGCGGTGCTATGCTGTTTCAATACAAATGAGAAAGAGCATTTCAAAACCTTTCATCTGGATTCAGAGCTGCTGCAGTCAACTATAGTAAATTTGGCAGCTTGGAGAATGACAGTGGATGAAGGTCACTAGTAACTACTGAGAGCATTAGAATTGAAAGATTTTTAGATTGAAGAGCATGATTACTCGTTGAGCGATGAAAGAACAACCATCAGTGAAAATGTTTCCCTTGCCCTCTGCCATTTTGCTAATCACTTAAAGTAATCATTCATACTAGTCCCTTGACATTTGGCTTTTTTCCAAGTTTGTATTGCCATTCTTTCCTGAATCTGCATACACCTGGCAAGAGATCTGTTTTTATAAATATATAGTTTAAAGAAACTATACCCCTGAGATGCAACTAATACTTGCTCAAGTTATGAGCTTGAAAAACCTGATTGCATATGTGCTCTGGAGGGACTATCAAGAGCTTGGCAGGGAGCTAAGAAAAAGTTCCTAGCTGTTGAGCATGTTGCATATGCTTAGAGCTCCTAGACAACAGGCACCTGCATCCCTTCCGAGGTACCCAGTATGCTATAATTTGAAGACTGAGTATGGCTTTATAGGTAGTTACTTCTAATGGAAGCAACTGGAAGGGGAACAGTGACAAGAACAGATGGAATATTTTTTCTGGAGAGGAGTAGTAAGGGAGAAGGGACAGAAACAAGTCAGAAAAGACCAGTGCAGATAAACCAGGTCATAGAAAGGACAATATATTGCATTGTCCTTGTATATATCTGCTCCAAAAACTGTGAAATGTAAAGGAAAAAAAAAAAGGGGGGGGGGGGGGGGCGGATTACAAAATGGTAACAGTAGAACACACCCTTCTGCAGGCCACAAAAGTAATGATAGCCTTGCATTTTATGATTTTTGGTGATCAGCTCTCCAATGTCTTCCAAATCTTCCAAAACATAGGAACTTAAGAGTTTCATTGTTACATTGTGTGTACCAGTACTGATACACACAAGTTTTTGTGGACCCTGATATCTCAAATAAATAGCTAGCAGACTGGCCAATAATTTCCACTCAAGGATTCTTTCTGCACTACAGAAATGACTTCGGCAATCTAATCTTCAATTTCTATCCTCCATAATCTTTGTTCAAAACAATCTATTTGCTAATGAAGTTGAGTTGCAACCCTTTTAATAGCTGCTACAAGTAACATTAGTTGCAAGGCTTTAGGCTATAGTACTAAAAACAGATTTTTTTGTTCATAACAGTAGTTCAAACAGCATTGGTTCAAGTGCATTAGTTGCCAATAACCATAACCAGGTGCTTATTCAAGCCTTCCATTCCTTAAGATACTTTAATTGCTTTGATTCAAAAGCATCCTTCACTCTTATACAACTTTACTTACACCATCAATTTAAGGGGTGCTGAAGCATCACTTTTGAACAACATCAGTGTTTCACGTTGTATTTTAGCTATACAAAATGGTAAAAAAGTCAGTCTTCAATAACTAGTGAAGTGATAGACAGACCCTTAGGTTTTCATGTTCCCAAGTGGCAGAGGCTGAAGTTCCAGGCTACAGATGAAATATATATGATACATTCCTCAGCTAATTATTTGTCAGTACATTAATAAATCACACCGATCCCCTCAAGGCTATCTAAATTTAGAAGGTTCATGAGATGTAATACATAATTAATATCCTTAGATTGGATGGCTTAAAGGCAAGTGATTTCCTGATCTCATATGAAGCAGAGAGTATTTATCACTGTTGTCCAAGTAAGGAATTGCCAGCATTCCTGCTTTTTGAGACTGTGTATAAATGTCTCTGTCATTTATTTTAGTCCAAGTGTAGAAAACATAAAATACATAGCAATTGGAGCTAGATTTTTTAAGTCCTATGCAGCTTCATTTATGCATATTTACAGGTACAAAATCCAATATGTGCACATATGGGTAATGAATTGCTGATCAATCTTAAAAATCAATGGAAGTTTTACCACTGTCATCACAAAATTATTGTTGTGTCACACATACAAGTATGCAAATATCTGCATAATCTCCAGCTATTTGCAAGTGTGGCTTCTCCAAGCTCACCTTTTCTCAAAATGTTCTTCCATAAACTCTTCGGATGATGCTTCTCACAGTCTCCCATACCTCTCTCCCCTCCTTTTCTCTGTGGCTTTCCACAGGATCTTTCCTTGGTCTCATGGTCTCTTTATCTCTGTTTTATTTCTGAGAAAATCACCCACAAACACTAATTAAGTTCTACAATAATGATTCTGCCTCGCCCTCTAGATGTGAATTCTCCTACCAGAATAAAACAGGATCTGACTAACAAATTGTCCATCCCCTCAATATCAGGCTGACAAAACCTCCCTCCTCTTCTTCATATCTTACTCACTAACTTGCTGAACACTGCAGACGGCACAACCACAGAGCTCTTCCTACTGTAGTGAAAAAAGTCCTTCACTACTGAGGTGACTTCTCCCCACCTCTGTGACCAATTTTGCACCATTAGTCACCATAGTCATGGGGTATTTACACTATTAACTCCTCAAAACTCCTCAAACTCTTGGCTTAAAATCTGCCAAAATTCAGTGCACAGAAGAGAGTCTGTACTCCTGCCTACAGCAAGGATGACCATTTTTACCTTCTCTTAGGTTTTGTGTGGCCCAGTCAAATCAAAAATGTAAAGTACAAGCAGAAATGGTACCGAAGAGATAAAGGATCAGAAGTAAGAAAGAAACTTATTCAGCTTTCTGCCCTACCGGGTTCATTTGAGTCAGAGAATAGAAGTAACAGTTTATAGTAGAAGGAAAAGGAGAAAACAGCAAATTGTTCTGTAACTACAAATGCTGAGATATTGGGTTCTGAAACAGAATTACAAAATTATTTAATTCCTACTTCCCAAAATCTTCCTTGTGCAATTAGACATACCTTTGCAACTAGAATTCAGACCACTCTTTAACTGTGTGGACAGACACACAGACAATATTTAATGTAGGCATAACAATACCAGACAGGAAAGTCACGTAGCTAATATCTTCTGTTTTAGTCACATACGTAGCTTTCGTACAGATCTTATCTTTGACTTGACATGGCTTCAGCAGCTTTTTCCCTTAAACATATACAATCCTACCCCACAAATAATCATGGATTATGCTGATCTGAAAAAATTTTCACTGGCTGGTATGACCAAGTCATTTTAATACTTATTTTTCTTTACTGTCTCCCTACTTATTATCTCAGCTAACTAATGCAAAGAAACACCCTTATTTTAGGTATTCAAAACAAATGTCTTCATGCTACCTCACTGCTATCTCTGCTTTGAAGGAGCTTTTGCTGTATATGTACAAAATGGTAATATTCTTATTGATCACCACCTCTCTGTCTTCTGCAATGCCTACTTTTCTTCAAGATTTAAAAGAACCTTCAGTAAACTAATGGGGGAGTTCTGTGGGCATCAATGTTACTTGTTACTCAGAAACTACTCATTGCTGAATTAAGAGGCAAAGACCAAAGTGGGAAACACTGACCCACTCCATCAAAGCTGTCATCTTCAGTATTTCTGCCTGGTATCTTCCCTTGATAGCATTCTCAGAGACAAATGTCTTACCCTTCCTCTGTTCTGATGCATTTCACAAATGTATTGCTTCTTCTTTTACGCAAAGCAGTGGGACTGCAAAAGATTTCTGTCATTCATTCTGTTTTTTTTTTAAACAGTATTTTCAGAAGGCTCTCTTTTTCACAGTCTGAGTTCAGCAGACTGTTATTTTACAGACAATATTTTCACTGCTTATCTCTATTTGGCATATTGATTCCAAATCAATTTATTGATTTGATATTTATTATATTTTCTATTAATCTTGTAGGAATGTAAAGTGTTTACCGCAAATCTAAGGTAAACTTATTTGAATGGATCAGATACTGCTCCTTTAATGATGTAACATATTTTTATTTGATTTGTACATCCTCTATATATCAGATCATAAACCAGATAAAAATTGACTGCATTGCTAGTTCAAATAAATGCCTGTAAAAACTTGCCGATAAAGAAACAATAGATAACTTACTAATAACTTTAGAATTACTTTTCCTCTTCTGAAAACAGCCATAAATGTGAAGAAGCCTGTAATGTCATCATTTTTTTATATGCAGAGCTTCCTATTACAACAATTTAAATATTCAGACAAATTTTCAAACATTACAATTTCTTTATAGCAAAGGGAGAAATTTCCCTCACAGAATTTGAAGGCAACTTCACAGATATGTTTAATAAGGTTATTTCATTTTTGTATTTCAAATCTTGTCAAAATGTCTCTCCTCTCACATGCCAATTTATTTTATTATTGTTGGAAGATTTTGTACAAATGCCATATGAGTTACTCCAACTTATTCTCAAACATTCAAGTGCTTGCTATTAAAATAATGAAATTATTTCTTAACCAGTTAGCACTAGCAGTTATCATGTTTTCCAAACTATTACATTTAATTTTATCTCACTTCCATGGTTTGTCTCCCTAGATTTTCCTGCAGCACTGCAGAAATGTTAAGCAACTAGATACTCAGTAATACTTTCAGAGACATGTCTTTAGAGATATGGAATATATATATAACACAGGGTATGTTTTATAATTATAAAAGTAGCATACCTGAAGGGGATGGACTGAGTTCTTTGATCTTTCCTCCTCTTTCTGGCTGAAAGGTAAGATCAGATTCTTCAAAACTTCCAGTTTAGAGCCAGGGGAAAAAAGAATGCTTGTTGTGTTATGCAGTTGGGAAAAAAAAAAAAAAAAAAAAAAAAAGGAAGATTCATTTTAAGGTAGATTGTGGGTTGACACAGTAAGGAAAGGATGAGGATAATATAGGAAATAAAAATAACTAAAAAAAAAAAAGTGTAACAGAGATGAATATAATTTATTTTGGTTTGGTTTTGTACTGAGGCAAAGCATGCCAATCTTTTCAAATTGTTTGTGCATCTTGTATTTTCATTTTGTCTTACTGCCCAGGAGCATTCAGATCAGCATTAAAATGCATTTATTGTTTAACAATACTTATGGATTAACACCCCTATACAGAAGAAATCTCCAAAGCAAGCAAGGTGTTCAATCACGGAGGACACAATGCATTATGGAAATGCAATCCAGCTAGTGAACAAGTCCATAGGAAAAAAATGGGATCATCTTTCATTCAGGCTTTATAAGTACTGAACAACAATTGTTAATTCAAAAGAAAAAATCTTTGGAGAGTAGTTTCAATAAGCTAAAAGAGTTTAAGTAAATAACATACAAACAAATTAAATGACATACTCATATAATTTTCTTTAGCATAGAATTTGAAAGAAAGCTTTTTACTTTGTAAAAACTTGCCTTTTTTTGCTGAAAAAAAAATTGTAACAGAAAATTACAATTTTATATTCTATAACTAAGGGATTTCTAACTAAGGGATATAATTTTTTATTCACGTTGCGTTAAAATCCACAATCACACCATAGGATGATGCTTCTCCTAAGACTGATTGTATCTTACATATGTGCTAACACTTCAGCCACATGCTGATTGCATTTTGAATCAAGGTCAAGGCCATACCAGCATAAGTATTCATATTTTGGAGTGTTGATTTTGGCATAAGCCAGCTGGATACAACAACATTTTTGTGAAATCCAGTTATTATGTATAAGAGGCATCAGTAACACTCATGAGCTGGAAAATCCTTACTCCTATTTGTCAGAGAAAGAAACTAAAAAGCATCAGGATCAAAGAATGAAGAATTCTGTTTTTCTAGGCATAAAAAGAAAACTTATATCTGACTAACTACAGCAGAAATAAGACCTACTTGTCATATAAATCCAGTAATGCAGAAGCTGTTGACAGGGACTACCCTATAACATTGCATCTTTGTGAATGGGCAAGGGAATTCTATATATTACTCCATAAAGTCAAACTGAGACAACCAGTTGCAATACTCATTCCAGGAACTGAAAATCACAGCATATTTTGATTTTGTTTGTTTTTTTCTTTAATGAAGATTTAAAAAAAAAAAAAATGGGGGGGGGAAGAGGTAGATATTTTTTTTCTTTTCCTTTTCTTTTTCCATTTAATGTCTTCATTCATGTTGTGATTAATTTATTATGCTGAGATATCCAGTCACTGAAGTTATATTGTTGAGTAGGGATCAAAGAATAAACAAATTCTTCAAAGCAACAACCTCACCCAAAGACTACATGAATGTCACGTTCAGAACTGTGCAGCATACTTAGAGACCGAAATTAATCTTCTGATCTGCTCCAGCTTCCTGCATTGTATTGCACAAATTCATCTATGATTCAAAATAATACTACTAATAATTAGTATTTAACAACAACCATCCGTAAGGTATGTTTTATATTATGGCGGTGATAAAAAAGATCATTTACTTTTAGTTAGGTTACTCCATAATTTTCTAATAGTGAAATCATATACTAGGTTATATACAGAGCAGATAAGCCACTAAAGGAAAGGTAATACAACAAAAAAAAGAACTTAGTAGTTGTAAAATTCTTGTATTTAAAATACAGAAGTTATTTTTTTTTCTTTTTTTAATCCAATATTTTACTGACTGTGTGTGCACTTTCATTTCCTTATTACTTTTGGTCTTGTTTGATTTACATTTTCAGATTCATAATCAATACAAAGTGCCTTCCTTGAAAGCAAGTCAAAGTATTGTTCTCAGAATTTTTTGGAGGAAGAAAAAAATCTCTCACACAGATATTTTGTCTTGTTTTTGTTAATCTGAAATTGATAACCCATCTGGATCTGAAGCTAAGTTAAAGATGTCCTCATTAAGAGTAAGATGGGAGGCCATCATGTGAAACATGCTTTATAGTGATTCACTGAAAAATAAAAAAATAGCAGGGAGGGACAGGAAACCCTCCTAGCTCTTACCCACCCAAGAAGCTAGAAAGAGCTCATGAGGAAATGTATCTTTTGTCATGTTGGTACACATGAACACGCACCACACTTGGGCTTTCCATGCTGGGTTCCTAAGTCCTGTGGGGATGGCTCTCCCCTTGGCTGCTGCCCAACCAGCCTTTGCCTGCTTCAGGAAGCCCACAGGCTCAGCAAGCTCTTCTCCGTGTCTCCCCTCCTGGGCTCTGGCTCCCCCATGCTCACATTTAGCTGAACATGGCACAACAACATGCCACACTGCCAGGCATATAGCTCAGCACAAGCAAAGCCCTCAGCAGCCTTGAGCAGGGCCTGCCCCAGCTCCCCTTGTCAGCCATGTCCCAGCCCTGTGGCTTCCCTTGCCCTGGCCTCTGTACACTGCCTGGTGGTATCCTCCTGCTGATCCCCAGAGCAATGGTTCAAGCTTTTGTTCAACAGCAGTTAATTGACATTGTAAGACAGAAGGCTTATTTAATGCAAGGCTTTTCTGAGGTGCTGAGCACTCTCATTTTCCCTCTGCTAAAAATCAGACATGCTCTGCTATGCACTGCACATTATGTTCAGACTAATTAGGAAAAAAATAAAAAATAAAAAAATCTTCCAAGCTTTCCTATTGCCAATGTGTCCATTTTACAATCAAATCACTTTTCAAACACTTCAGTGGGAAAAGCAAAACTCACACTTTACCAAAAAGACCCTTTATTTTAACAGACAACTGGGCTCTTGTCAGCATAAGCAGATCATGGCATGTGGACTGCTTTCAGATGGCCTGACACCATTTGCAAATAAAAGGAACATTTCTAGATTCTTGGACTAAAATAACTAAAAATTATAACCACAACAACGGCTTTACGGTAATTAGGCTTTTCTGTATCCACTTTTTATTGTAACTGCTAGGTTAAATACACTAACAAATTGGCTTTTAAACACCCTCAAATGATACAGAGTGGTGGCACCCTCCTTTAGCTGGCCCTAAGGGAGAGGAACATCAAGTGACTTGTTGCATTTCATACAAAAGACCAGTAGCAGAGCCAGATATATCAGCAGGCAGCCTCACTGACAGTCTGCCAGTCTGAAATGGGCACTTGAAAATTTTACATTCTGTTAATGACAACAAACATAGCAACTCTGCATCCTTATTAGAGGTGATTTCAGATTAAACTATCTCACAGAAACAACACTACTTGGTTAATAAACAAGGAAATGCTATGTGTGCCTATAACTCCTGTTTCTCTGTATCCTTAAGCACTTGTTGGAAGCCATACCCTTTTTCTCAAATAAATATGTCAGGGCTAGGCAATGGAGTCTCTCCATCATTGAGACCAACAAAATATCAGTGATTTATTTTTTTTTTCAGAATGTATGAATTATCATCTTTAAGAACTGAAAATTATCCAGTTTTCATCGTTGCTGGCTTAAAGCACAGATATTGTTCACTCACTGCTTGCTATCCCAAAAAAGCTGCTAATAAAAATGGTGCCTTGGGACATATCAGAGCTAGCTCCAGCTGGGATGCAACACAGTCAGTTTAATCTAGTACCAAAGTTGAGCTTTCAGATGGCTTGGAATACAAGCAGATAAACTTTATACCTGATTAGGACATGGTCATATCTATATGAAGTGCCATGTAAGTTTGTCTTCCTAGAATATACAATATAGACATATTCTTCCTGAGGTGCATCATCCATCCTCTTACATTTTTTTTCAGGCTTCTAATTCTTTCTAAGCTCTCTAATCTTCCTCCCTGCTAGTTTCTAAATTCCTTCAAGTAAATACTACAAATGGTAGATTATTTCTCTCTTATCAGAACACAGTTTATTTTATCCACACTTTCTCATCTACTCTTTGCTTCAGGCTATAATTCCTCTGCCCTTCCTGCCAACTGCAACCTTCAAAACACGTGCCTGATTACACGTCTGTGATGAGGCAGGAGTGAACTATAAACAAAGAGGATCATATTCACACACATTCTACAGATAAACCAAATGGCATGGCCAAGTATTTCACGGGGCATAAATCTGTGCCTGCACAGTAGAAGTTAAGGTTGAGTACCCTTTAAAAATATATTCAGAAGAGATCTGGAAGCTGGAAAATAGTAAGAGAATCTTTAAAGTGTCATTAGAAATAAATACTCTAAAACTTTCAGAAATATCTAGTATTATCAGGGGCATTCAACATTGCTAGCTTAAGTCATGTAGACATATGTCTTCACACAGGCTTCCCTTTTGCCACCTTCTGTGTTTGCACAAATCTCTCATATAGGACTGCAAAATACACTGTCACTCTGGTAAATGATAAGTGTCATTAATGCTAAGCACACCCAGGTAGTATGTGTGCATAAATCCTAGAAATAGGTTTTCTCCTCTAATAGATTATAAAAGTAGCATGCCCAAATGCTTATGCACACAGAATTACAGATGCTGATTTTTTTTTTTTTTAAACTGAGTCTTTAAAAGTGATGCAAACAGGTAGAGAATAAGTCAAAAGATGAAAACTTAAGGTCACACACACTTTATCTGCAGTTTTATCTACTGAAACACAACCTGGTGTTAATGACTATGTCTGCGTTTCTGTATTTTGTTGATTATAAATTACAGATACTCATTTTTAACGTTCCTTTTTAACTAGTTATTGGGAGGACATGACCATACATGCAGACTCTTCTGTTACCTGAACATGCAAGCACTGAATTCTCTCTGTGTTCACATTAAAAATTCAGGTACTCCCATACTACAAACCCATGATTTGAACAACAAATTTCAATTATAGACACATCTTGAACAAGATGTCTTCTACATATTTAGGTGAGCTGTTATTTCTCATTAATTCAATTTCATGTAATGAAACTTAATCTAACCTGAGTATAATAAGAGTAGCTTTTTAGATGGATTCCCCTTAGTAATTGAAGAAAAATCATTAGGTTTAACAATGAGAATTTTAAGTTGATTATTTGTTACCAGCAGAATACACATTTATAATTCAATCCTATTCATAATTCACTCCTTAAACTACTCTCATTTGTACTATAATAGACTATGAGAACCATATTCCCTGCTTTTATTTAGGTTTTGATACAAAATGCCCAATTTCTGGCACAGTCATGAACTCTCTATGAACCAGATTCTCCTCCCTTTTCTTTCCATGTGTTGTGGTTTAACCCGGCTGGCAGCTAAACACCACACAGCCGTTCGCTCACCCTCCCCCCTCCCTCTCTGGGACGGGGGAGAGAAACGGGAAAGTGAAGCCTGTGAGTTGAGATAAAGACAGTTTATTAAGACAGGAATATAACAATAACAATAATAATAATAGTGATAATGATAATAGTATTAATAATAATAATGTGTAAGAAACAAGTGATGCACAACGCAATTGCTCACCACCCGCTGACCGATGCCCAGCCTATCCCCGAGCAGCTGGCCCCCCCACCCCGGCCAGCCACCCCTATATATTGTTTAGCATGACGTCAGATGGTATGGAATACCCCTTTGGCCAGTTTGGGTCAGCTGTCCTGGGTCTGTCCCCTCCCAGCTCCTGCTGCACCCCTAGCCTGCTCGCTGGCAGGACAGAGCGAGAAGCCGAAAAGTCCTTGGCCTGGTGTAAGCACTGCTCTGCAACAATTAAAACATCAACATGTTATCAGCGCTCTTCTCATCCTAATCCAAAACATAGCACCCTACCAGCTACTATGAGGAGAATTAACTCTGTCCTAACTGGAACCAGGACACCATGTTAGATCATTTCTGCATGGGAAAAACTATTTTCAGATCAATATTTGTTGAGTAGCATTTCTGTCTTGCTCTGTTCTCATTATGAAGCTAAGCTGCTTACAGAATTTTGTTGTTGTTAAAAACACATTTCATGAGCCTAACAATGCTAATCCCTGTGTAAAACAGTAGATGGGTATAAGAGTATCTATTTAAGGAGTTCAATAGCTTTCAGTAAGATTAGGTCCACTGACTTTATGGATATCAAAGGAGATTACAACATCCCCTGAAGTAAGCAGACAACTTAAAGTCCATCAAGTAGATAGAAAATGCAAGATGGCAAGGCAGAGACTACCCCTGCTCATGCCAGAAGCTAAGTCACAGCCAACAGGCCAAACTCAGATGCCTGAAATTTGCTTTTAACACTTGATGCAATGAAACCAGGGCCATTCTATGGACATATGATGAGATTCTCTTGAATAAATTTTAGTACACATTAAACATGGTAGAATGGGAGAACACAACTTTATGCTCCTTACCACTCACATGTATTCGCTCTCTATAGGTACCTTAAAGGAGGCTGTAGCGAGGTAGGGGTTGGTCTATTCTTCCACGTCCCTGGTGACAGGACGACGGGGAACGGGCTAAAGTTGCACCAGGGGAGGTTTAGGTTGGATATTAGGAAGAAATTCTTTACTGAAAGGGTTGTTAGGTATTGGAATGGGCTGCCCAGGGAAGCGGTTGGGTCACCATCCCTGGAGGTCTTTTATAGACGTTTAGATGTTGAACTTAGTGATATGGTTTAGTGGAAGACTTCTTAGTGTTAGGTCAGAGGTTGGACTAGGTGATCTTGGAGGTCTCTTCCAGCCTAGACGATTCTGTGATTCTGTATTTTTTTCATTGCAATATATAATATGTGTAGAGTTACTATATGTGACTTTTACTTCAAATTTCTCTTTCTTATAGTATTTAGTGTTTAGCACAGAAAATTCTTTTGGACAATCACAGACTCAATTATCATTTCTATAAATTGCTAACTTGTGTCTGCCTTTGTCTTGTTTATCATTATTTTATTCTTATTGGAAACCTCCTAGTTGATATATCTGTAAAATTATGTTATAGAAATATTCAGCATATATATATATATTTATAATAAATGATTAGTGTGGGCACTGGAATCTTTTGTGGCTTCCAACTACTGGTGCTAAAAATGTGCATTTAATTCCAAAAAGTCAATAAGGTGCTTTTACTTAAAACCTATCTTGTATCAAGAGTTGGTCTGGTACATGAAATGTCCAACTTTTGAAAGAAGATAACGGAGAAGTGCTTTTCAAGATGCAAATAAACATGTATCTCACCAGCTGAAGGCAACTGCATTAATGGTACACCACCAAGGCTTGACCCTTGACGTGAAAAAAGATGTTTGACATTGATTAACATAAGTTGCAGATGACAGGCTTAACACAACTTTTCACATTAAGATTATTTTCACATAAAGATTAACACAACTACTGTGTTAATAAGGTAATGAGGTTATTGTATATTCTTTTCTTTATTGTGTGGGTGCAACTACAATAGTTTCCATTCTTTTTAATTCTTAACATTGTAATCCTTTCATCAGGCTCTTCAGATGAGAAGTTTCATATTGTCTCTTCATGGACTTCTCTGTTCAAAAATTAGAGGGAAACTTGTTTAGATTACAATATCACTCATAGTCAGCAAATTGCTGTCAAAATAGAGGTAAAGAGACTGTATTGATGAAGAGTGGGCTTCCAGGATGGTGGAGGGCTGGATCACTTGACCTGTAAGGAAAGGCTAATGCTAACTAGATTCCTTTTGGAGGAAAATAAAGAGAAAACTCCATGCTGGGCATTCATCAAATGCAATCTAGCAAATAATAGGTTCCTAAGGGTCCAAATTAAAGGTTAGTCCTTCAAATGACTTCAAACAACGTTTGTGGTGAGAACTTCTGAATCAGGGAAGTAGACTAATTCTAATTCAAAATAATCCCCTGAAACAGTACACAAGATAGTGGCAGAGGCCTTAGCACCAACTAGTTTGATCTCCTGATCCATTTCTCCCATGTAAGACTTGCTGATGCAGACATAGCCACTACCAGAAAAGTTAACCTGTTTGGCAGTTATATGGTCTGAAATTACTGCATCAAAAGAAAGAAAAATGAAAGAAATATTAATCATTTAGGTCATTTAGGTGAAAGTCAGAGCAAATACCCAAATAATTTACCTAAGCCTAAAACTTAAGTCTTAAAGTATTCTACAATATTAATTATAATGTGAGGTGGGGAAGTGAATTACAATTCCTTAACTTTCCAGAACTGCAGCATCAGCTACTGAAAGTTTTGCTTTTTTTTTTTTTTTTTAACGTGCTTTCTCTTTTGCATATTCTGAAAGTCCTCTACTATTACTAATACTGAAAGGAAAACTAAGTAACAGTTTTCATTCCTAAGTACACAATAAAAATATGCAGACCAACAAAGCAGCAAAAATGAATTCAATGCTACTCTGTTTACTGTCATAATAGTAATCATAATAGCAGTTATTAGAGTAGGTTTAAAAAAAGTATTTTATTTCTTTTTTTACCTCAAAGTTAATAAGGGACTAACTTACAACTCAGAAAGCTAAAGCAATCTTACACTTTACAGAAAGTTGTAAAATCTGCACCCAGTGCATCTTCTTTAATTGTACAATTTTCTAAAAACATAACAAAAAATCCCCAAAACAATTCTTTTAAGGCTATTTTTAAATACATGGATAATGTTTTTGCCTTTGTTTGGAGTAGATCAGAGTTGCACTCAACCAGCCTAAGTAAGCCCTATTTCAATAAAGTGTTTAAGCATTTCAGTAAAATGTTTAAGCACCTGCATAATCTTAAGCAAGTCCACAGCAGAGTCAACAAATGATTTTGCATACTTAAAGTAAAATATGCTGATGGTACTTTGTTGAATCAAAATCTTAGTAGTTTTTTAAGGATTCAATAGGGTTTTGGCAGAGCAATAAGATGTAATATCTTATTTCTGGATGTAAAAATCATAGAAAAGGAAAGATGAGGTGCAACCTAGGAAATATGTTCTACACACACATTAATTCATCAGTACATTGCTATCAACTTAAATATATTTGTCATAATAAAAATGGGAACTCTCTTTACAAACCTATTCAGAGATATTTTTTTTTTCCTGTTCTGATGATTTAAAGTTGATTTTGATGTCATTAATTTTCCCTTCTTTATACCTACATGGGTAAATCATCATGGTGGTGTTAATTAGTACCATTGGGTATTTTGGGATTTAAAAAAAAAAAAAAGAGAGAGAGAGAAAGAGAAAAATTAATGTGAGTCATCCCCACTTACAGCAAGTAAGTTAGATTCATTAAGAAAAATAAATTTAGTATGCAAAATTTTTCTGAGCATCCTAAAATTGGTGGTTCCCTGCTTTATCATCCATGTATCTTTCCAGGACAGTCTGTATAACTAACAGCAATTCCTTCAGGCTGGCTAAAGCACAGTTTCACAATAAACAAGTGTGGCAGCACCGAGGATAGAGTGAACTTCACAGTTCTAAAGCTAAGACTTGAAAGGTTTGTTTTCTCCTACTTGAAATTGAGCCTGCTTTTTGTTTGTTTGTTTTTTAATCTAAACATTTTTTTTCCTGATTTTTCAGGTTGGTAAGCATTGTTCACACAATTGTGATGTCCTATAAACACTGGCTGTAATTACTTTCTAGAACAGCTATTCTTCAAATGTATGTGATAGATGTAAGAAGGTAGACAGCTCTGAGAAGTTTATCACTGAAATTTGTTAATGATTGTACAGATGAAGATAATGACAGTCACATATGCAAAAACTGCCAAAAATGTAGTGCAATATAAACTCAGAGAGAGCAGTAAATATATTTTGATTAAGAAATTCCTAGGTGTTCTTATATTCTATACTCCTATAGTACTCTACACTTTAAGGATAAGCTCAAAATCCTCAAAGTTCAAGCTGGATCTTACGGAATCACACAAACTCATTCACTCAGCAAATAGGAAGGAAAAAAAAAAAAAAAAAAAGCTTGTGGAAAGTAGAAAAAAGCCTTTAGTTTCATTTAGTTGTAAAACTAATAAGCCAATGACCTAACACGCTCTTATTCACTTTCCACTTATTTATTTATTTATTATAGAATGTGTTTTAAATATTGGTGTAGTGGGTTTATGTGGCAAGGTTTTGGTAGCAGGGGGCTGCAGTGGTGTCTTCTGTGAGAACAGTCCAGAAGCTGCCCCATGTTCAGTAAGGGCCAGTTTCAGCCAGTCCCAAAGGAACCTGCTGCTGCCCAGAACCAAGCCAATAAGCCATGTTGTTTGCGCCTCTGTGAGAGCAGATGTAAGAAATGGAAAAAAAAAAAAAAAAAAAAAAAAAGCTGCACAACAGCAGCTGGGAGAGTGAGGAATGAAAAACAGCCCTGCAGACACCAAGGTCAGTAAAGAAGGAGGAGAAGGTGCTGCAGGCACCAGGGCAGAAGTTCCCCTGCGCCCTGTGGAGAGGACCATGGTGGAGCAGGCTGTCCCCCTGCAGCCCATGGTGTACCACGGTAGAGCAGGTTTCCACGCTGCAGCCCATGGAGAAGTCCACAGTGGAGCAGGTAGGTGGATGTGGCCTGAAGGAGGCTGCGGCTTGTGTAGAATCCCTGCCAGAGCAGATTCCAGCCCATGGTGAGGGGACCATGCAGGAGCAGGTGACCTGGAAGGAGCCACTGCCCGTGGGAGATCCATGTTGGAGGATTTTTCTCCTGACAGATGGACCCCGTGGTAGAGATCCATATGGGAGCAGTTCTTGAAGAGCTGCTGCCTGTGGGAAGCTCACACAGGATTGACGCACGGAAATTCTTCCCCGTCTCAGGATCAGTTTGGGAAGGACGGCATCCCCTGGGAGGGACCCGACATGGAGCAGGGGCAGAGAGTGACCGTGAAGGAGTGGTGGAGAAAAAGTGCCATAGACTGACCACAACACCATTCCCTGTTCTCCTGCACCACTTGGGGGGAAGTGGAAGATGGTGGATGGGGGGAAGGCATTTTTAGTTTCTTTCCTTTGTTTCTCACTTCTCTAGCTTGTTAGTAATAGGCAATAAATTTCACTACTCTCCCTCTGCTGAGCCTGTTTTGCCTGTGACAATAATTGCTAAGTGATCTCTCTGTCCTTGTCTCAACCCTTGAGCCCATTTGTTCTATTTTCTCCCCTTTCCCTTTGAGGAGGGAGAGTGAGAGAACAGCTGTGATGGAGCTCAACTGCCCACATGAGCAAAACCACCACAATTGGATAATAGAAAAACCCTCTCACCAGCTGCAGTTCACTGTTGCTATTGATTTGAGAGTATTTTCTACAGTTTATTGCATAAACTATTAGAGTTTCTTTGTTCAGATAATAGCATTCATAACATTGTAATATCTTTTTACTTTCACTCCTTTGTTTAGTGATTTAATACAAAGCATGTAAATTTATTTTTTTTCCAAAAATCATACAAGACTGTATTAATACTTGCAATTCAATGTAAGCAAGATAAAACGAGCTAAGTCACCTAAGCTTAGGTCTCACTTCATTCTTCCAATTAGAGGGATTCAAGGCCAGTGTATCACTGCTAAATTTGGTGGCCTTGCAGTAAAAGGACACTTCAAGAGAACTTCCCAAGCACACTTAATAACCATCCAGATGAAGTTTAGAACTTCCCAAGATATTTACCCATCTATGAAACTAACATGTGTCTTAAATCTAGGCACATTCTTTTCTGTTCCTGTGTATATTAAATTCCCAGGGAGACTTATCTAAAATATTAGCATAAAATATGCGATTATAACAAAAATACTTCATACAAATAAGCATCGCTGTCTACCCCGACTGACTAACAAAAAGAAAAGGAGTTTGTCTTTTTTTTCTTGATCACCTCTTTGTAGCAGAATTCCCTCCTGAATCAGTCTTCATAAAATTTATTCCTTTCTTTTCTTTTGTCATACTGAAATACAAGTATTACATTTTTCACATAAGTTATTACCCACAACACTCCCCATCTACTGAAAACAAAGAAAGCATTTATATTGATGATTCAATACCATAAGAACAGAACAAAATCTTTTATGCAGCATTAAAGATTTTTTTTCATGTGATAATTTTTTACATAGCTCAATATTTTGAATTCAGCTGAGGAATCACTTTGGTATTTATTCAATAGTTTTCTGTTTTCTTTAAGGAACAAAAGCCTTCTGTTTCCATGATTGAATACCAATAAATTCAACTGCTACAAAAAGCAATATAATCCAATTGTGAAAACGTTTACTTTGTGTCTTGAAGACAGCAGTATACTCTAAAAATAATGCATATTACTTTATATCATTTTTAATATCAATATAAAACCAGTACTTATTTCATCATGTGGAGATCAGTTTAGAACTTGCTAATTGGATAAACTTCACTACATTCGAATTAATTCTGTAATTTTACCTGGAAAAAAAAAAAAAGAAAAAAAAAAGAAAAAAAAAAGAATCTTTGTGCCTTATGCTGGAAAGCATTGTACACGTAAACGTACAGATACTCAGTGAAGTGCGTTGTCACATTGGGCTATCCATACATAAATGAGCCTGAGCTCAGAGTCTCAGGGGAAGAAGGGAAGCACTGTGAGTAACTGAACTAGGATGTAGGATGCTGTGTCGTTTCTTTGGCCAGTGAAGTCCCATGTCTGATCTAGCATGTCAGCTCTTTAAAAAGCATAACTGACTCATAACCAGATTCTTCTACACCAAGAAAGATCCTTAAAACCTGTCACTGAAACTGTTAGGAAAATCAGAGAAATATGAGAGATCTCTAATTCTACACAAGATTGTCAAGTGTAAACATCAGCCTGACCCTCCAAGCCTCATTACTAAACCATATCCCTAAATGCCACGTCCAAATGTCTCAAATATCTCCACCACTCCACCACTTCCCTGGACAGCCTGTTCCAGTGCTTGACCACCCTCTCTGTGAAGAAATTCTTCCTATTATCCAATTAAAATCTCCTCTGGTGCAATTTGAGATTGGTTCCTCACATTCTATCACTTCTCACCTGAGAAAAGAGAACAGCACCCTCCTCACTGCAACCTCCTTTCAGGTAGTTGTAGAAAGACGTGAGGTCCCCTCTCAGATTCCATTTCTCCAGACTAAACAACTCCAATTCCCTCAGCCATTCCTCATAACTCTTATATTCTAATCCTTTCAACATCTTTGTTGCTGTTCTCTGCACAAGATCAAGCAACTCAATAGAATTCTTGTAGTAAGGGGCTCAAAACTGAACACAGTACTAGAGGTGTGGTCTCACCAGTGCCACATACAAGGGGACAATCATTTCCCTAGTCCTGCTGCCCACACTATTTCTGTTGCAGGCCTTCTTGGCCATCTGGGCATGCTGCTGGCTCACGCTCAGCTGGCTGTTAACCTACACCTCCAGGACCTTTTCTGTTGGACAACTTTCCAGCCACTCTTCCCCACATCTATACCACTGCATACAGTAGTTATGACCCAAGTGCAGTCAGGATCCTGCACTACCCTTCTTGATTGTCATGCAGTTGGTCTTGGCCCATTGACCAGATCCCTCTGCAAAGCCTTTCTACCTTCAAGCAGATCAGCAGTCCTGCTTCATTTGGTATCATCTGCAAACTTACTGAGGGTGCGCTAGATCTCCTCATTCAGGTAGATCATTGATGAACATGTTAAACAAAGCTGACCCCAATCCAGAGCCCTGAGGAACACCACTGGTGACTGGCCACCGATGGGATTGAACTCTGTTGATGATAACTCTTTGAGCCCAGCCACCCAGCCAGTTCTTCACCCAGCAAACTGTACACCTGGCCAAGCCATGAGTAGGCAGGTCCTCCAGGAGAATACTGTGGAAAACAGTGCCAAGTGCTTTATTAAAATCCAGATAGACAACATCCACAGCTTTTCCCTCATCTACTAAGCAAGTCATCTTGTCGTAGAAGGAGATCAGGCTAGTCAGGCAAGATCTGCCTTTCATAAACACCTGCTGGCTGCATTTTACCACTCAATTGTCCTGTATGTGCTTTATGTGATGACATTCAAGATGATCTGCTCCATAGTACATTTGCAGGAAAGTCTCAAATGAAGTATTCTAATCTAAAACTTAGTTCTTCTCTAACCTTTATCTGTGAGCTGCCTCCAGCTGGATATGCTCCTAGATTTTGGTTATAATGTCCTTCTCTTCTGGTTCTCTTCTCTCTTCTAAATTTAACATTTCTTTTAATGGATATTTCTCGTTTCTCAATCCAGTTTTCTCAGACAACCGCCTATGATTTTTCCTATGTTCAGAGAATAATGATGAACAAGAGGGGAATACCTATGGGCATAAAGGGTGAAACACATCTAATGAGGTGAAATTCTCTCTGATCTTGATCTAGATATATGAAGAGGAGGGTAAACAGATTCTTATGAGGTACCAGTCTCTTACAAAGATGGAAAATCATAGTACATGTAGTCTTCTTACAGCATTCAATCCTGAAAGACATTTTAGCAATTAACAAGATTATATATATCACCTATTATACACACCTCTCCATCTTCCAGTCCACTAGAAACTTAAATTAGGCTAGGACTATTAGGCCTCATGCTCCCCAGTTTAATTAGAAGATGACTACATAACATTTATTTAGAGTAACTTTTTTTTTTTTTTTTTTTACCATTTTCATGTAGACTGGAGTTTCTAATCATTTTCAAACACTCTGAAGAAAGCAGCAATTTTACCATCATAGACACTTAAACAAGCAGCAAACTATATTGGGTGATGGGAGGGACTGTTTTAACAAATCGCATTTCCTTTTTTTTTTTCAAAGAAAAAACAGTTAATGACAAAACCCACTTCATAAATTACTAGAACTGGATAACATAAAAAAAACAAAACAAAAAAAAAACACTCAGCACGTAAAGAATTGCACTTCTGTCTACTACCCTGCAAAATTTTCTTCTCCTTTTCTTCGCCTTAAAGAGAAGTGGTAGAAATTAGGTAACAGTGGTAAATGTAACTTCACCATTTCAGTGATTAAGTGATATAATAGAATTTTATTTACTTTCTTGTTATAAATCATGGCAGTTCTGGAGTTCTTCAACATCAAAAAAAGAAACAAGCAACTTTTAAATGAAGATATACCTGAAAGACAGCCGAAAATATGATATGTGATCTCATCTCAACACATTCAGTGTTCAAGAAATATCTGGATAGGGGTAAATTCTTTATATTCTTGAGGCACAGACATCCCTGGACATTCTGGATGACACGGGATGAGGAAACCCTTGGGTGGCAGAGCTTAAACTGACGCCATCAAGAGATGCTAAGATGAAAGTGAAGCTTTATATAGCACTCTGACCACTCAAACATACATCACCACCACCACTACCCACAAAAATTATGTAAGGAAAATAATGATCTATTTTATTAATATTAATAATGCCTTATTACACTAACAAAGGTATAAATGAAATCGGTATTAGCTCAACAAATTCTGAACATACTTTTTTTTTCTTATTCATCTCCACTTTTTTCCTCACTTTCAAACTCGAGTTGCCCCCTGAAATCTGTTCTATGTATTTATAACACAGTTTTAAAAAGGAAAAGATACCACTTTTGGTGAAGAAGTGTACGAGTAGAAATCATAAAATCACAGAATAGTTTGGGTCGGAAGAGACCTTAAAAATCACCTAATTCTAAGCCCCCTGTCATGGGTAGGGACAGTTTTCACTATACCAGGTTGCTCAAAACCCCATCCAACCTAGCCTTAAACACTTCCAGAACAATAGGACAATACTAGAACAACAGGCAAATACGACAATATTTCTCTCTCAGTATCTAAGCACCAGAAATGCTACAAAGTCTGTTGCCTCATTCATATGAATTGGCCTACTGAAGCCAATAGAATTATCTGTACAAGGAGGGAAAGCAGATTTTATTAATAATAATAAAGAGACTTCAGAAGCAGAACATGATCTCTCAAATTGAGGGAAAAATACAAAATTTATTGCACGTACTGAAGATGATCCTGGACTAAAAAAATACATTACCTAAAGCTAACTGAAATAGTTCACATAAAACTGTAATATTTTACCCTTGCCCTGAATTCTCTGTATTTTCCACAATCAGTTGTATCTTTTTACAGCATAAAATAATTGTACTTTCCTAGTGCCCTACTGAGTTGTCATTAATGTTGCTAGCCAAAGATCGTCACCTACACAGGCTGAAGAATCTGTTTGATTTAGAGATGTATGATTCCCTCATGGCAAATTAGTAGTTTGGACTCTCCCCTAGATGATTAGTATGAATGCACAAAGCTAAATAACAGTCATACAGGATTCATAGTTGGTGACTCACTCTTACTTTATTTAGATATGCATAACTGCATTAGTATCTGAATACCACACAAGCTTCAATGTATTTATTTTCTCAACAGTCCTAAAAGAGAAAAGTGTTGTTTTCCTCCATTTTATAAATGGGAACTAGAGAGAAATACTAAAACCTAAAACTGCAAAGGGTCTCTATCACCAACCAAAATGCACAGCCTGAAGGTAGATTTGTTGCCCCCCATGGAGATAAGTACAGGCTTCCCCGAACCCAGAAAGCTGGCAGGGAACTAGCTGTGCTTGTTAAGAAAGAAAGAAATGCTTGCAAGTGTTTGGTCTTTGCTGGAGTGTCTCCCTCATTACCCTCCCCACCCCGCTAGAGCTACTTACACCATATCAGAAAAAAAAAAAATGCAGATGACCACCCCATGAAGAAAAGGCAACAGAGTACTCACCTTGGAGATGGTCACACCGAGTGCCCCCTTCCTGCTTGATGGGAAACAGCATTTGATTTCAGATTTTACAACCCAGGAGAGTACAAAACTGCAGAGCATTCCTATGGAAAAAATTCCCGTGAAGTTGGTTCTTGCATATAAAAAAGTGAACTTTATTGCTCAAATAGATCTCTTAGACTAAAAGCCACAACAATAGTTTTAGAGCTTTATATTTATCTGCCTCAGTGAATCATTATTAATATAAAGTAAAATAGTTTCAACCAGAAATGCTGAGTCATTCAGTCTCCAATATCTTAAGAATCTGGGACCAAGTCAAAACGAGCATAAATGAAGTCAGCAGCAAGCCCTCTAGTATAGCCAGACAGCTATTGACTCTCAGAGCTAGTTAGAGGCCAAGTGTGATACAAGGTACCTCTTACATTGATTCCTCCATCCAAGATACAGGGACTGATTCCTCTAAGCAAGATCTAGTTTTAGGAAAAATTTCAGTATAAGGTAGGGTTCAAGGTGGCAGCAGGTTATGCAGCCACATGAGCATTTAGAAATGAATTTTGACTGACAAAAGCGTGGAGTATGTTTCTTCATAGCACTTTACTCTGTGCCAGAAACAGCACAACTTCTGCAGGGCAATTTAAGTGAAGCAGAGCACTGAGGAAATATAACTTTTCTCTAAGATTCCAGTCAGTACGTTAAGAATGAGCTTGAATATCTCTGCATAATACTCACAAGTATTTTTTCCCTATGTTTATCCTCTGGAAAAGACAGCAAGACACACTCAACAGCCAACCTACAATGGATCTATTTAACTCAAAATCTTAAGGACCATACATACTAAAAGAGAAAATAAAAAGCCATAGTTAATTATGAGGCATTAGAAGTGACACTGAAACACTACGTTTTGTTTTGTTGATTCTCTACCCACCCCTCCCTTAGCTTTCACATTATTTTAGGTCATTTTATCTGAAATCTAATAAAAAAAAAAATCTGTTTTCTAACCAACAGATGTATATTGTGTTTGTGATTTAATCAGAAATAATGAATACAAAAATGCAATATTAAAAATCCGACTTATCCCCATTAAATCATTTTCTGATATCATACAAACCATCAACTACCTTTTTCTCTTTTAACCAAAACTGCAGGTGGCACTGACATTTTTTCTTGTTCTAAGATGCTCAGTGCCAATGATTCAGCCTTTGCATAATGTTAGTTAGTAAGGAGAATGTACACTTTCAAAAGTCTGTGCCATGAAAAGATTCCAGATTATTTGAACCTCTTCCAAACCAGGTAGACATCTGAAAAAGTGGTCAGTTCCACCTCTGAGGTAGCAATTGAAGTGTCCCTTCTGTAATCAAGCAGCTGCTGATTTTTTTTTAAACATAAATGTCCTGCCAAGATTATAACTGGGCACAGAAAGTATAGCCATCTGCCAATGCATGTTCACTTCTTGAAATGAATGAACATTAACAAAATAATCAAAAAATTAAACATACTGTTAAAGCAAGTATTTCTGTGTTTGACACTTGACCTGTGAATGCATCATTTCTCTTGACCACAATCATCACTGAAACATTTCACCTTTTTTTCTTAGTTTCTTCAATGGAAACACCTAATTAATATTCAGAGAAGTATTCACTGATAAAATGAAAAGACATTAATCAAGGAATTCAATGATTATATAATACAGAATAAAGAAAACCCCTCACCCTTTCAAATCTTTGCTGTGATTCACTAGCAGAAAGGGAATTGAGAAATATCTCTGTTTAGTCTTAGCCCACGAAAGTGCAAATGCATACATATGATTACTGATTTATTAAGGTTTATTATAAGCTTCTCCCACAGGGCACTTTCTGAACTTTAGCTGTAGGGTACTTTTTAAGTCACAACCAATACAAAGAACCAATATATACAAATCCCTTTCCTTGGCCCTCTCTGTACATATGTCATTCAAAAATCATAGAACTCTTCAGAAAAGGAGTAACTGAGGGAAGAATGGTTAGCAACAAATTCCCATCTTTGTTAAAATTCATAGTAAAATATATTGATTTCAAAAAGTTCTAGATTTCTCCCCTGCAGCCCAAATGTAAATATTTTTGTAGGAAGGGAAACCAAAATTTTGGAACTTTGGGAAACTCTAAAATGATGATGCTGTCTGAATTAATCTGTTTTGCTTACCTTGACAAGGGAAAAAGCATCATTTGCAAGAGCACTCTGACTTACTGCAGTACTTCAAGTGGACAGTGTATTGGTGTAATGAAGACAGGACTCCTGTGTGAATCAGAATTAGAAAGCAGAGCAGTACATGAAGCATTCCTTATATTTTCAGATCCCCAGTTCAAAATATACAGCACTTATTCCCATCCCATGGGTGAAGGCCAATCTAGAACACAGCAGGCACATCCTTTTGAGCAAATTGGCCAGTGCCAGCCACATGTCAGAGATGATTAGTGAGGCAGATATGCCAGCCACCTCCTCTGACATCAGAGGTCAAATAAAGGAGAGTGCGACAAAAGCTGAAAAGCATCAACCCTCAGATGACGATATGGCTGATCTGGCACATCTGCTATTCCCATCACTTCTCAGTACTTTTATTGGCATTATCTGCTGTGAGAAGAGTCTTTTTAGAACTGGCAGCTTGATTTTGGTTTGAGGAATATAATCATAATATGGTAGGAGAGAATCAGTCTGCCAACTGCTGCCTTTCTAGTACTGAATTAAATGCACTGCAAAAAGTCAGATAATATTTAGCTTGCACCTTTTACACGTGGAGTGAACACTCCAGATTGCCATAAACCATACAGGTTCAGTCTGCCATATTAAAAGCACTTTTTTTTTAACTGTTCTTTGTGAATAACAGCCTGCAAAAAAGAAAAAAAAGGAAAAAAAATCTTTTTTTTTTTTTTTGGAGGCTAAAGAAAAATTACAGAAAAAAGTTGCAGTAGGGCTGCTGAGCTACCAAATACTCTTGCCAAGCAATCAGGCTATCTGATTTTCAAGTTACAAGAAAGCTGCTTCTCTACTAAGCTGTTCTCCTACTGTCAAGAACATCTTTATACAAATGTAAGTAATGCATGTGTTTTGTCCTAGTAGTCCTTTTTCATGGATATATTCACTGTCAATAAAAATCAATTACATTGATTCTTAGGCATCTCAAGATGAAAGTTTATCAATCATTGTGGTATATCAGAGAGATGTTTTTCCTAAAGAGATGATAATCTGTTGTAGACTCTTCCATCTAATTCCTCCAGAGTCCAGTTAT
Organism: Anser cygnoides; assembly: GCF_040182565.1. Classification (NCBI taxonomy): domain Eukaryota; kingdom Metazoa; phylum Chordata; class Aves; order Anseriformes; family Anatidae; genus Anser; species Anser cygnoides. The sequence goes on along the minus strand of NC_089874.1, from coordinate 102,406,530 downwards.
CTTTGGATAGATATTCCACAGGGCACAATTAGAGTCCATCAGACATTTTAAAACTTAGCAATTATTCCAGAGGGGAGAAGGAGAAGGACATTCCTTCCTGGACTTTGTATTCATGCAGTAACATGGTCACAGCTTTCTGATATTTCATCCTTCTTATTACCCATACCTGAGATTCAAGTACCAAAACTGGAGGCACTTGAAGTCTCCTTTTGCTTTTCATTTTCTTCAAAACTCACAGTGTAAAAGTATCTTCTCTGTAACCAGAGAGGGCTCTGAGCAGAGATCATCACTGATGAAATTCTTCTCCTTCATTAACTGCTCGTTTTTCTTAACTCCATCATATTAGTTATCTTCCAGCAACAGTATAAAGGCATTTAATCAACATGTTTTTATAAATACATTAATTTTTTTCAACATTATTTTGAACTTAGAGGAGAATGAGATAGAAGGAATTGGCTGGACATTGCATATCTATTTTTAATTAACCCACTGCAGTGTTATTTAAACCAAGTAAGGTTTTCTTGCTCTATTTTGTTGAGCTCACAGAAACAAGAAGTGCTTTGTGCTCTTTACTGCCTCTGTAGAATTAGTCCGTTATCAAGTACTATTTCTTCCAATTGTGCCAACCTCACCAGTGCTGTTGGTCAAGAACACTCTTTCACCATATATCTGTGCTGTTGTTTATGAAGACAATCATTTTCATAGCAGCTCCATTCAGATTATAGAAAAAAAGGTTACACGTGAATATGTCTCAAACGGGTATATATGTTTTCTTACATGTTAATTTATCTGTTTCAGAGTGAACAAAGAATACAAAAAGTTGTAGGTTTCGTCTTCTAAGATGCAATAGGTCCTCATAGTTACTCTGCATTGTAAAAGTAGGATGCATAACCCAGTTTTACTTAAAATGTTTATCATACATTAAAATAATTAATTTTGCAGACCTTATATATTCTTGGATTTTAGTCTACTGGCTAAACTTTTCTGTTACAGGTCATCTCTGGAATCCTTCCTAAATACTACGCTCACGATTACCAGCTCACCAGTTCTACAATTTCCTTTCTCCATTTGGTCTTGTCAGTCTCAAAACTCTCTGAGGTTGCACAGAATCCACAGAATATATCAAGAACATTCATAGAACTGCAACAGTGCATTTGTAACACATAATTGCACTTCTTTTCTAAGGTACACTTTGAAAATTCAGCTCCATTTTTCCACATCCATACTGGCTTTACTTCCCTAACCCTGCTGCTGAGACACAAAAAGCTTTCTTTGAACTGTGGAACTGAAATATATTGGCATAAGAAATAAAATCAAAATTACGTTGATTGTACATGCTCAGCAAGAGTTCATGTAACAACTCAGTAAAATTGCTTGTATTATATATAAGAAAGATTATGACAACACAGTTGTGACTTTTAAAGGAAATACAATTATACCCTTAAAATGTTATAATGACAGCAGGTATAATGATGGTTATCTACTATGATAAGTACCTCACTATGAAACTCCTAATTCTCCCTCTGTAATTATATAAACAAATTAAATCATTTTACTTAGTTGTCTTTTTTATATGATTAAATTAATTTCAGACAAGGTGGTACTGATGTGATAAAAATAAAAACACACAGAGAATAAGCATGAGCTACTCTGGTTTTATCACATCATGGAAACAAGAGGTTGTTATCTCGGAGGAAATGGCTATTGCTAGGTTGCAGCTTATTTTCCCAACACCATTTATAAACATCAGTGCCATTTTATGTTTTGCATTCCTCTGTATTAATCAGCTGGGAACACTTTTATTTTTTTTTTCTCAGTGTATATGCATCTGCAGTTGTGCACATGTATTATATATTTTTCCTACACCAGTGAATAAAGACAGAGGAAAAAAAATACATACAAGCAAATAATCAGAGTTAGGAAACACTCCTAGAACATTAAGTATACAAGATTCATAACCCTGAGGGGAAAATAAAAGGATAGGTTTTCAATGTTAGGAGGTTTTTATTTGTTTGTTTTAGAAATGTCTGGAACAATATATTCTTCTCTTAATCCTATCCTCTGACATAGCTAAAGAATTTTTAAGCGAAAAAAATAGGGAAAGGGATACCCAGAGGAAGATGAAAGAAAACTAGCTTAGAAAATCCTTATCCAAATGTTAAAGACAGCAAAGTTATATCTGATGAAAAAGGAATTTCATGATTGTCACCATATATTTAATTAGAATTTGTATTCAGTGTTGTGAATACCAAGAAGATCTAATTTTCCATGGTAAAAGCACTTCCAAACAACCTGAAACCATAGAGTTTTCTCTGTGCAAGAATATATTGTAGTTTACAGCAATTAGCACTTGTGATAACCACATGGAACTATTTATGTTTATCTGTGGCTCCTTTTAATTATTTGTGGAAAAGGTGTACTATGCTAAAAGAGTTCCTAACTACCAGAAATTAGATTTTTTTTGTTCAGTATTGTCATCTTGCAGGGATGTCCTAATACACAACAGGAGGTTCTTAGCTGCTATCACAGTTTCTGTAAATAACCATGATGTCTGCAGCTGGTAAAAACTCTATAATAGCTTCATATAATTAAATGCCAATGAAGGCAAACTGCAGCAGCATAAAACTCAGGTTTTCTCTTTCTGCATAAAAGAACTCAGTTTTGGCTCTGGTTTTATAAACTTGAATATTTCATCCTGAATTATGGCCCACTAATATTTTACAATGTCAGTTCTCTTCCTCTATGTCCAATTCCAAATTTAGTGCTAAACAAAGAATACCATTCAGAAGTCCATTTCTTCCTTGATGTGTCCAGTAATTACTTAAAATCCACAAAAAAAAAAAAAAAAGTGAGCTGTTTTCTTAGCTATACCATCACCTTCATATAATTTCATATTTATGGTGAACCCTGAACAAATCCTTATCACTCCTTGTTTCTGCTTACACAGATGCCATGAATGTCTATTTTTTTATTGCCATTCTTACTTGGAGATTTACCCACAGAGAGCAACTTTGGGTGCCTCAAGCTTTATCTTTTGGGCTTTATATTTGGAAAAAAAAATAAAATGAAATGAAATGTTTCTCCACAGTTACTGGTGTGGAAGAATTTTTTTCTGCAATGGATATGTGAAGGTTGAAACTCCAACCAGCTTGTTTTGAGAAGTTTCCAGAAAATACAACTTGCTTTTGAGAAACCTCGAAACACAGTGTCATATAATCAATGCTACCAAGGAAAGAGATTCATCAGGGAGATAACATGGTCTAACAAACTGAAGGCTTTATAAATCAATACAAGAATCCTGCAGTAGACCTGCTAGTGCAAGGGGAATGAACAGGTCACCAAATAATGATGTAAAGCACTCTGCATGGGACACGCTAAGCCAGCAGTTGGGTTCATTGGCTGAACCAGGTCAGCTCAACAGCATTTTCCTGGAGGAGAAGAGAAATGTCAGTTCAAAGAGGAAATGCTGCGCCAAGAGCTCGATGCCTTCTCACAGAAACAGCAAGAATAGATCCAGAAGCTGCTGTCTCTCCCAGCAAGTGGGAAGATAAGGATGTATATTACCATCTGGACAACGCAGTATCCAGCTAAAATGCAAAAAGGGGAAAAGGGACATCCTCATCTTGTTTGCCACTCCATCCAAATATTAAAGATATAGAAAATAAACTAGACAGTGTGAGGAGGAAGAACTTTCCTGCTGCTGTTGCAGCCAGGCCTTAAGATACACCCAAACTGCTTCCAAATCTAAACTACTCTGAATCAGCTTTTCCATTCTCAAAGTAGGTTTCCATAATAATAATAAGTATATGGTTTCTTTAAAAGCATTTATTATTTTCACACATAATAAGAGCAGTAATTGCTGACCGAATAAAGTTCTACATCTACGTGTATCTCTGGTATGTAGATAATAATTACTCTGCTGCTCTACTATATGAGCAAAATGAATCATTAAGAACTAGGACAGGAAAAAAACACTAAGACTTTAGAAAGTAACAAAAAATACCTATTCCCCTTCTATATCACCATACAGCATGTATAATAATTTCCATTATCTGGTAACAAATTTATGATACTTCCTATGCAAACTATAGTCTCCTGTAAAAGATTTCCTCAAGAGAAACCTTCAGAAAAATGTTCTAAAGTTTACTTATGATTCCGCAGATAGATTAACACATCTGAGAAGGGGAGGGAAACGTGAGAGAGGAGGAAAAAAAAAGGGGGGACAGGGCGCAGAAGTAAAGGTGCTACAGAGAAGGGAATGTTGGGATTCTAATGTTGGGAAGTTGCATGTTTTCTCCATACATAAAATCCCTGTATGCAATAATGTAACAACTCTTGCAGCATGTTGCTCAGAAACAGAGGACAATGTAGGCACACAAATAAGCCAGCCAGGCAGATTTGCACAGATGGATAGAGATTTAACTTGAATAAGTTTATTAAAGTGTTGCGTTTACAGGTGTTTGCAAATAAAATTAGCCCAAATTAAATCAAAACCTGTAGGAATTAGAAGCAATCTGTCATTAATAACTCAGTGCTTTTCAAATGTGGAAGACAGCATTAAGTCTCAAAGTGAGGCTATGAAGTACAGACAATACATGAAATATCTGAATCCATCTCCAAATACCTTCATACGAGATGGAAGGATGAAGAGTAAAAACTCCATCATTTTTAAAGTCATACCTGTAACTTCATTAAATGTTAATATTCAGTAAGAACTTAAAATACCATTGAAAATATGGCAATTTGTATGTGCTCAGAAGAGAAAATTTGTTTTAACAGACAACCCTAATGGCTCATGATGAATCACTCGTCTTCTACAACCATAATTTCTTCAGAGGGTTATAACCAGCCTTATGGCTTTTTTCGTGTGGAATAAAGCTTTCCTTGGGAAACATGTAGTTACAGTTGATTGGTAATACTAAAATAACCTCTGTTATCTAACTCCTTTGGCCTCATTAAACTATTTAAAGTATCTGGACTGAGCTTTTATTAATGACTGTGGCATCCTTTGGAATCTGTTCCCTGAGGCAGATTCATGGCTAGAGCTTAGAGCTATTTCTCACACACACACATTCCCTTTACCTTGGAGGTTGCTTTTTTTTCACTTCATGATCAATTGGGAAATTACTATGAAATATTTATTTAGTTGATAATCTGTATTGACACATGATCACAGGTGTAATTTAACCCCTGTGCAAAAGAATTCAAAGCTTACATCTCCAGAGCTTGCAACTTTGTCAATGAGAAATGAATTATATTAAATAATTCTAGAAGAGTAAATATTATCAAAAAAAATAACAAGGGAATATAATGTGTGGTATATCTAGAATTTTCTTCAACCTACAGGCTTCTATTACCAAGGATCATTGTTAAATAGGGAAAAAATATTTCCTCCCATACTTAAAAAACTAAAACTAAACTAAATCTATGTGTACAGGACAATATTGACCTTGACAACTAAAAATTCCATTGTGAATGGAGCCACTAAGTCTATCTTGCATGGGATCTTGCTTAAGATACCCTCAAAACACAGCACAGTAAGTCCTAATATGCATTCACTTTTGAAAAATTATTTTTATTACTGAATATATTTGTATCTTGTTCCTGAATTATCTGGGAATTCAGTTTAAATTAAAGGAAAAAATCTTATGCAAAGAATGTGTCAAGTCAAAGAATTATATAGGTACTCTTTCAGTAAAATGTATGTTTTCACAGTTTTGGTTTTAAATATATGCTTTTATGTAAACTGTATTTGGGCTTAGCACTTCATGAAAGCATCTGATGCATATTTTTGGAGTACTAATGAAATGTATGGACTTCTTTTATTGAGTCTGGGTCTACAGAGAAATTACATAACAGATTTAAAAGTAATCAGCAATATTATAATTAGAAATTAGGTTCTGCAGGGATAGCTACTGGGTTATTTGGTGCATATAGTGTGCAAATACCATCTGGCAGGAACCGAATCACATATTTTAAATATCTAACACACTTCAATATTACTGCCACTGTGTTCCTCTGGGCCTTTCTATAATTTCCATATTTAGCCATTAATTAGCAGGGTAGAAGCCTCTGTGTTCACTTAGATGAAGTTCACCATAATGCAAAATGAACAAAGCCACCATTTCTATGTTAATACTTCCTTGAAATACCTCAGAGACATCATGAGAAGCTCTCCTCAGATAAACTAAATTCTACGTACTTCAGGGACAGATGCATCATATCATGAAGACTGCTGCAGCATAAAAGGTTAAAAGCCAACAGCTCTAAAGAATAACCTGTGAAGTTCAAACACATCAACACTGATGTTTTAAGGAGTATCTTCATCACAGCTAATTTTAGATGTTCCAGTAGCTTCCCTGAGCTACTATGTGTATTGTATCGTCAACTCTTTCAAAATGAGACAAGTCTTCCACAATACCCAGGTCAAACCTACTTTATCCATCTCCACTATTTTTTTTTAACTAGAACTCAAATACTTATCACTTCTTACCTGGTTTGACCCTAAGTTTCCTTTCTTTTATAGTATTTCAAATAAGACTCAGGCATTTTGACACACACTGTGTTTACCCCCTCCTGAATCTCTGAACTCTTGCACTCTGTTCATCCTGCTTTTAAAAATCTCATAAAAGAATGCAACGGGTCACCTGCTGGAAAAGGCTGAAGCCTGGCCAGCTCTGTATCTTACACACTTTGATGTAAAGAGCCGGTAGAGAACACCTGTTTCATGAGTAATTATGTGGGATCTAGTGGTCCCAGGGTGTCAGGAATAGTATAAATACTAGCGTTCTGGTTGTCTTCACAAGATAGCTTCCTGGACAGATCTTACAGTTTCTAACACCACGCCAAGGCAACGGTAGAGAGAATATTGAAATATGCTGGCTATTTTTCAATTAGAACTGCATAATATTAATGTTATTCTTGGCATTAACACAAAGTCCATGTAGTTTCTATAGGATTGTTCCCCACTTCACTGCCAGATCTCTAAGAAGAGCACAGAAAAAACAGAGAAAACCTTTTGCAGCAATGCACCCAGCTAGGGTAACTTAACTAAGGTAATATGTAAAAATGTAAAGGAAGTTATAGGAATTTGTAGTTTTCAGAATATAAAAATCATGAATGTTGCTCCCATAGAACAGATGGGAAAGATAAGAATGAAGTTTGGAAGAAAGTTTAAAAAAAAATCAACAGAAACAGAACAAAAACATTTTTGTAGCTAAATTGGAAAAAATAAATAAATAGAAAGCTTAATAACCTAATTTTCAGACTTGGCCACCTACATTAGTATTTTAATTCTGTAATGGGGGGAAGTAATCACAATGGGGCTTTAATTACATGTATCATTTGCTCTTAATTCCCTTTCATTTTACCCTGTACTTGAAAGGCAGTTGGAAAGTAGTACAGACCTCCAGCAAACTGGAGGTAATACAACCAATGGCAGTAAACCAGATTTTTACCTCTAAAATACTGGGCTTAATCTAGCTTTATGGCAATTACTCTAAGTTAGTCAATGTGAAATAAGAAAATGGTATCTGTCTGTTTCCTCTAATGAAACACCTTTAGAAAGTTAGCAGCCTAGATGACAGACACAACATGAAAATCAGCGATTAAACAGCCCTAAACACTGAACAATATCTTCAGCCATCACAGATTACTATATAGCTTTTGAGAAGAAAGAAACTTGCACTGTCCTCATATGTGCTCTTCCTACTCTGCAGAAGCAAAAAAGCTTCAGCCTGAGGTATTGTCTGCTTTCATTACTACAAACGTAAGCTGTTTAACAAGTATAGACATATGCTTGTATATATCAATACACAATAGAGAGAGAGTGGGAAAGATAAGAAACTACTCTTCATTTTACAATTCTATTAATATTTGTGCCTACAACCAAAGTGAAGTTCAGTATGACATGAAACGTGAGAGGTTGTGCCTGGGGAATCCAGACACACTATCTGGGAATGAAAGCAAATCCAGATGTTGGGGTGACAAAGTGCATAGGGTAAGAGCACTAAATTATTCTGAACAGTATGTTCAATTTACTCCTAGAAAAGTTGAATGATTAATTTCTCCATAAAAGAATACAAATCACAGGCTATATAACTGGTAAAGTAACTATAAAAAAAAAAAATTTAAAAATGGAGGGGTAGGCTGGAGGAAGTAGCAACAAATATCAACAGACTTCTTGGTCCAAAAAATTGTCACCTGCAGGCCTTTCCAGAGCCTGAACAATGAAGTCAAAAACATTGGTCAAGATATGTGGCTGGTGACTTTACAGCGAATGTACCACACTGACTCAACAGGAGATATGTCCGATTACCATAATAGTTGTAGACATCATTAAAGATGTGGTTTCTAACTCTAGTGCTCCATTTGGATGTAAAGCAGTATCTGTTTTCATTAGTACTTAGGAAGAAAACCACTGTATGGGTGAGTCCAGGAAAACTAAGGAAACACTGGTAAACCACTGCCACTCTTTCTTCATTGTCTCCATTCTCCTTTTAATAATAAACTACCTTAAAATTTAGATGAGTTAGAAAAACTAGACTGTTAATGTTTGTCAAAACAAAAGCTTAGTTAGGAGTGGTAGCCCCAATTTTGTTTCTAAACTGGGATTCAAGTCATTACTCTCTGCTTAATTAAATTCCTGTTGTAGTTTCAGTTAGAAAAGCTATTACTCATTTTATGTGCTAAAGAAGAGCTCATATCAATGACCATGAATGAAGCCATACAACAAAGAGTAATTTGGTAACCCATAGAAAAAAAAAAAGGCATATTGTTGCCTAATTTTATCAACATAAAGGCAATTTAAATTCACAGCTATAACTCTCTTGTTTGAATAGGCTTAATAAAAAGTTGAAAATCATACCAATTGGTTATGGCTGTAGGTGTCAAGGTTTTGCCAGTGGGAAGCTGCAGGGGTGGCGTCTGTGACAAGAGGCCGGGTTGTGTCCTGTTCTGCAATGGGCCCACCACAGCATGCAGCTGGGACAATCAGCCTATCTGCTGGTGCCCCTGGGAAAACATATTTAAGAAAGGACAAAAATGACAGAGGGAAGAAAGAAATTATGCATGCATGCATGAGAAACAACCCTGCAAACTCCAAGGTCAGAGAAAAAGAAGGGGAAGAAAGTGCCTCAAGCACCAGAGCAGATATTCACCTGCAGCAAGTGGAGAGGATAATGGTGGATCAGATATTTCCTTGCAGCCCATGGAGGAGACTATGATGGAGCAGGTATTTTCTTGCAGCCTGTAGAGAGGACCCTTGCTATCGCAGACATCAACACAGCAGGATTCCACACCAGAGTAGGTGGATATACCCTGAAGGAGCTATAGCCTATAGACAGCCCAATCTGGATCAGATTTATCCTGAAGGACTGTGGAAAAGAGCCACACTGGAGCAGATTTATTGTGAAAGACTGCAGCCCATGAAAGCCCACACAAGAACAGAAGAGAAGTGTGAGTAAGAACAAGTGGCAGCGAAAAACTTTTAAGGACTGCCTGCAGCCCCTACTCCCCATCTCCCCTGCACCATACAATAGAGAGAAGGAGGTAGAAGTGTCAGGAATAAAGGAGTGAGTTTGAACAGCTGTCCAAGGTCAACCTCCCACAACCTTAAAACTTCCTCTGTAAAAAAATGTTAGTGAATCAAATATTGCCTTTATATTAAGTTACACTTTTATTAACACTGACATTCATGTATATAAGAATTTATACTCTGGATACCTGTTTTATTCAGGGAATAAAATCTGCCAAACTATGGTTATTTTTATGAACCATTCTGCTCCCTTTTGTTTGGAGCTCAGATCATTAGCAACATCTTTAACGCATGTGTTTTTTCACTCTATGGCTTTCAGACTATGGTTGTATGAGAAGTATTTCTCACAGGTGTTTTTAATCGTAGTCTCCAAAATATCTTCTTATTAAGTAAACAGACATATACTCAGACCTAAAGTGTAAAAAAGAATGGAATCTATTGACTTAAATATGAACAAAAAAACAAATTTGCAAACAACTTTGTTGTGTGCAAGCAGAAAATCTTTATACTTTTAATGCAAAACATTATTATGTGTATTGATAATTTAGCACAATTTCCAACAAGCAGAACTTAAAATTGTGAGAAGTTCAAGGATGAAAGTATTACTTACCTCCTCTTCTTGATTAAAAAGAAAACAAACCTACCATGTGGTTAATGTATAGGCTTAATGCACACCTCACTAAGTTAGATGATTAGGAGGTAGTTTCTTCAAATGACATGAGAAAAGTCACTGTTAGTACTGGATTTAGTTCTGAACTATTTGGTCTATCTATTATTTGTAACTATTTAAATGCAAGTAAGCATGCTGGGTGTGTGCAGTGTATGGAGACAAGTGTATGAAAACTCTTTTATTGTATATATTCTGTGCCTACGTTTTTACAAGTATTCAGTCGTAACTATTTCCCAAATATAGATTTTGTTGTTGTTCATGTTGTTCCTATACAGTCTAAGGGAAAATTCAGAGAAGCAGCATTTAAGATTTCCAAGTTTCTAGGTAGTACTTAAACTAAGCTACCATGTTCATCAAGAAGAACTATAAACATATTGCCCTTGGCTATTGCTGAAAAACACTTGTCTGAAAGGTTATCAATACTAAAATGCTTTATAAAGCACATCTTGGATGACTGCTGTTTAAAAGTGCTCTGAAAACATCATAGAACAGTCTTGTGGTTTTCACAGATAAGGCATTTCTAGAGCCAGATTATTTTTATGAACCCTGAGAATGTCATTTCTACCAAGAACACTGAAGAGCACACTGAAGGGAATACAGTCGAAGGCAAGAAAATTTCCTGCATTTAATGGAATAATCTTTAAAGAAACTCCTGTGGACCACTGCTTGTATATTAGCACTTCACATTACCAAATCTGTCACTGAAAGTGACAAGCATTTGTGATACGCAAAAATAAGAAAAAGGCCTACGTCTCTTGGAACTTCAGTTTTCTCCTTACAGTTCTTTGACAACATTTAGGAATACTCAGCATTCTTCAGCATCAAACTTCTTTCTCTTCTTTCTTTTTCAGCAAAGAGGCTTATGGACTTCAAACTGTGTCATTTACATTTTAACAAAAATATATATACATATATTCAACAGAAACTCACATGAAGCAGAGAGTCCTGAGAAATCTTACAAAGGAAAAATAAATTGCTTCATTGCAATGACGAGCCCCTATTGTATGCAGTTTATGAAAAGCCAACTGTCATGAAAATTCTTAATTTATAGTGTTCAACAAACTGCTACTAACTGAAAAGCATTAATCAACATCACCAACTTAATGTGCTTTGTCAAACTTCTCAGTCTCTTCTGCCAAAGAAGAGCATTTTTGACAAGCAGATTGATTAGTGAGCTAATTGTGTTTGACTGAGGGGAGAGTGTGTGACAAGAATCTTAAAAGATGCTAAGAGTGATTTAATTTGCTCATACATAAGCTGTGTACAATACTATTGTTTTTCAAAATGCATGTCAATAAGACTGATAAGTTATTATGCAGTTTTAAGAAATTGTTTCAAACCTGACCTCATTCTCTTTGTGAAATAATTTATGAGTGAAAATGTGCAGCTGATCAGAAAGATGCCCATTAGATATGAATAATTATCAACTACAGAGTGCTTTGCTAGCTCAACTGTATATAAAAGGTAACAGATTCTTGCTTTGGAGCTCAAATAAGCATAACAAAAGATAACATACTTGGCCAACAGCATCCTGGCTTACATCAGGAATTGTGTGGCCAGCAGGACTAGAGAATTGACTGTCCCTCTGCACTCAGCTCTAGTGAGACTGCACCTCAAATACTGTGTTCAGTTTTGGGACCCTCACTACAAGGACATCGAGATGCTGGAGTACGTCCAAAGAAAGGCAAGAAAGCTGGTGAAGTGTCTAGAGAACAGGTCTTAGGACCTGCGGCTGAGGGAGCTGGGGTTGTTTAGCATGGAGAAAAGGATGCTCAGGGGAGATCTTATCATGCTCTACAATTACCTTAAAGGAGGCTATAGTGAGGTGGGGATCAGTCTCTTCTCCCAAGCACCAAGTGCTAAGACAAGAAGAAATGGCATTAAGTTCCACCAGGAGAGGTTTAGGTTGGATATTAGGTAAAAATTCTTCACTGAAAGGTTTGTGAGGTATTAGAACAGGGTGCCCAGGGAAGTAGTTGAGTCACCATCCCTGGAGGTCTTCAAAAAGCATGTAGATGTAGAGCTTACGGAGGTGGTTTAATGGTGAACTTGCCAGTGCTAGGTTAAAGGTTGGACTTGGTGATCTTAGAGGTCTTTTCCAACCTAAATAATTCTATGATTTTATAATTCTACTTTTTCAAGTGTAATAGCTACTCCAGAATTAAGGTAGAAATCAGCTTCTCTAAAAAAGAAAGCTTAACATGGAATCCCACAGAGCAGGAATCCCACTGCACTATTTTGTTTTTCCTAATTTTCAGATATTTGAGCTATTGCCAACAAGATTTTATTTTATTTTTTTCTGAAAGGTGTTGGGGGAAATGCAAAGGAGTTTTAACACAAGAGGCTTATAAACAAGAGAACATACCTGACCTTTCATGCAATGCCAGTGCTGTTTGCAGAAGACCTGCCCACAAGCATTTTCCAAGTCTGAGGCATCCCAAGCAGTACAGATTTGACATAGGCAATTCTGTTACATCCACTCATCTATTCAAGTATTTGTTAGTATGGGAAGCATGGGAGAGTGTGGCACTGGTGTGTGCTATACTCTGCTCATCCTGGGCCAAAAGAGCAGGACAAGGAAAAGCTGTCTTAAATTATTCTAATCAAGTATTCTAAGTATCTTCCAAAAGTCAAAACAACAAAAAAGGATAAAACCAAGGGTCTGTTCAGCCTGTTCTGCTTCTGTTAGTAGCCATGAGCAGATATCTAGGGAAGAGTAGGAGCAGAGTAAACCTATGTAATTCTTTATTACGCTTTCATGTACTCTGGTCAGTTTTAGTTCAGGAGACTTCCTGAGCATGTTGAAATTCTTCTACTTAGTAACCCACAATGATCTCTCACTCCAAGTGTTTGTTCAGTCAATCCCTTGAGCCAAACATAAAGTTTTGCACCTCTGTGACATCTTTTGGGAAGGTATTGCACAGATAAACACTAGTGAGAAGAACCACTTCTTACTAGATTTCTCAGGTATCACTCCCTAGTGATGGTGACTAGCACTGAGCCTTTCTCTCTGAGGACAGGGTTCTTTCTCTGGTTGTGCCCTATTTTATATAGATCCACACTGCATTTCATCTGCCATTTTATTGCCAATTCTTTCTGTTTCCTAGTGTCCTTCTGCAATATTTTGGTCTCGGTCCTCATCCTACCTACCCTAAAAAACCTTGTACCATCATCAGATCTTGTAATTTCACTGCTAACCAATTTTTTCAGGTAGTCTGTGAACATGCTTGCCCTAGCACAGAGCCCTCCTACCACCACTGATCTTTCAAAAAAAAACAAAAAAAAAAAAAAAAACAATAAAAAGAAAAATCTGTTTCCCATTTTTCACTTTCTTTCTTTTCTATGTCATTTTTCCCCTCTTGTGCCATGGCCACTTAATTGCCTTACAAGCTTTAGGTAAGGAATATTGTCATTGTTTTTTGGAAAGCCACAGACTACATCAACCAGGTCATCCCTAGCCACAATCTTGTTGACTTCCTGAAAGAATGACCAGAAGTTGTAAAGATGACCTTGTCTTTTCAGAAGTTATTTTCCAAAGCAGCTTATGTTTACTCAGGTACTAATAGTCTTCTACTGTAGCCTCTTCTAGTTTGCCTGGTACAGACATTAGGCTTACAGGACTGGAGTTTCTAAATTAGAATTAAACTTGCCGCACTCTATCATAGAATCTATCATAGAATGGTTTGTGTTGGAAGGGACGATAAAGATCATCTGATTCCAACCCCACTGCCATGGGCAGGGACACCTCCCACTAGACCAGGTTGATCAAAGCCCCATCCATCCAACTGGGACTTAAACACTTCCAGAAAGAGTCCAGAGGAGGGCCATGAAGATGATCAAAGGGCTAGAGCACCTCTCCTATGAAGACAGACTGAGAGAGTTGGGGTTGTTCATCCTGGAGAACAGAAGGCTCCAGGAAGACCTTACAGCAGCCTTCCAGTACCTGAAGGGGGTTTACAGGAAAGCTGGGGAGGGACTCCTTGTCAGGGAGTGTAGGGATAGGTCAAGGAGTAATGGTTTTAAGCTAAAAAAAAGGTGGCTTTAGATTAAATATTGGGAAGAAATTGTTTACAGTGAGGGTGGAGAAGCACTGGAACAGGTTGCCCAGAGAAGCTGTGGCTGCCCCACCCCTGGCAGTGTTCAAGACCAGATTGGATGGGGCTTTGGGCTACCCCGAAGTCTAGTGGAAGGAGTCCCTGCCTATGGCAGGGGGGATTGGAATTAGATGATCTTTAAGGTCCCTTCCAATCCAAACCATTCTATAATTCTATAACCTGTGCCAGGATTTTTACTGCTTTTGTGCTGGAAGAAGGATTTAGCTCTAGCTTGATTCCTTTAGGATACAATTTCTGTGTTGTTCACTGAGGCATTAATTCAGTTTGACTATCAGGTCTCTGCAGCATAAAATCCATCTCTATTGCCTACACAGCTTACTCTGTCTTTCACATATGTTTTGAATCCTGTTAGCAAAATACCCTACTAACTGCCTTTTTTTTCCACTAGATCTCCATCTACAGCCAGACATTCAGACTGCCTGCTCTTGCTTCCAAAGCCTTTTTGCACTGCATAGAGCCATTTTATTCCTTTTTGGGGGTATTTGGTTCCCATAAGGCTCAGATGAAATCCATTCCTCCCATACGGTTTCACTTTATATCACAGGTAAGGGCCAACCCTGGGTGAAGCTGGAGCTTGTTTTCTTACATCTTCTCAGGCATAAAAACTCTGCTTTACCTTCCTCTCTTCCTGCTCCTTCATATGGTACCACGATCATTCCAGAGGATATTTCCAAAGATTTCCCTTTCCTCTTCTTCCTTCCCAAGTGCCTCAAGCAGCAGATTGCTTTCTCTGAGGAATGTAAATTGCCTACACTATTCATATACATACGTTACCCTCCGACAAGAAAGGTATAAGACAACTTGGCACAACTGTCTTGACAGCCCACACTGTGCAAGAGTGAGCTCCCAAATTATGAATAAATTTCTGCTCTTTTGCTGCTGCTAGATTGCTAGATCAACAGAAAAGAGCAGTTTGGCCATGGAGGAAAAAAAAAAAAAAAAAGAAAGAAATGAATTCTTTAAAGGTTCATTCCAGTCATTGCAAACTATAGATATTTTTGGCAGTGCAGAGTGACCTTCAACTAAGAAGCTACATTTTGATTTATAATTCTTTTTCTGAAAGAGGGAAGCATTTCTGAAACTTAACAAGGTGTTGTGTAGTCAAGTACAGACCCAAGATAGCTTCCTCTGAATTTCACAAAAGAAATATAAATATAAGTGGAGCTCCAAAATTATAGTTTCAAGATTTGCAATAGGGAGACTGAAACGGTTGAAAGAAAACCATACAACCGTAACTATTAAAAACCAATATCACAAGAGTTGCAAAAGATATTATGGAGATAGGGCAGAGTATTAACTAACTTCATCTTCCATTGCACTTGTAAGACTCATTTGCCTGAATATCAGCCAACAGCTATCCAGATTCACACAGTTTCACATCTGCAATAGCCAATTCTTATATAAGAAGAAATTTGGATGAACTATTTTATACCAAGCCCTACTTAAGTATAAAACAAATCTAAACTTTTCCTGCCTGAAACAGTTTTTCTCCTGTTTGGTGTCCTGTGTAGGGAAACATTTGCTGCTTCTTTTGTTTCTATCTTACATGGGATAAACTAAGTGAACTCTTAATGCTCAGTAATGTCAATAATAGCATTCTCAATATTTTACAAAGTTATCAAGCATGCAATGTGTCTTACAAGTCACTGACTTGGATTAGAATTTGAAGCAACAATGTCTTATGTTAGCAATACCATAACACTAACAGGTCAAATGAGGCAACATATTACTGGACTTAGTTTGCCTTCCTCTAGCCACAATATTTGCATGATGTGGTGTTTTGTTTTTGTTTGTTTGAATGGTTTGGTTTGGGTTTTTTTTGTTTTATTTTGCTTTCTGTAATACAGCATAAGTTAAAACAGTTTTTTTTATCATTTATTTAGCTATTTATTCAGCCTCTATCAGAATGCCATGCTACTTTTCTGTCTGATAAGAATTTACTTTTTTTTCTTTTTGCTTTTTGACTCATTATTTAAATTTTAAATATCAGTACACTTATTGAGAAGTGTACACTTCTCACTTATCTATTTTTGGTATTTAAAATTTCCCCAAAACTTAACTGCATTCTTTCTTATCACTTATACACCATATCTTAAAATGGAAACAATAACATCTTCCCATGTTTTAGCTACAACACCTAACATGTCCACCTGCAGGGTGCTAAATATTCAGCACCACAACACAAGAGACCACTCATGTCAGTTGGCAGCAGCATAAATCTAATTCCCTTAAGGGCCAGAGTGGGCACTTGAGAAATGCAAGAGTCACGGGCTAAGGGGAGACACTGCTGTCAGGAGGGGGAGGCTCAGTCCACTTGATCATCAGAGCTGTGCCAGCAGCTATCAAATATTCCTAAGATTGTGCATACTTGGGCAATTTAAATAGCAGAGCAGAATAGCTCCTTAGAGATTTTCTACACTTGGTCCCTTTGGGAGGAAAATGCAAGACATAAAATTAAAACCAGACAAATGATTTTACACAGCTAAATGAGTCAATCGTGTGTATGAGGCAACAAACCGTTGGCCACCATATGGTTTATCTATACCATTGTGTATGTTTTATCAAGTTATCTTTCCTTAAGGAAATCAAAAATTATTTTACTTTTGCTCTGGGCTAAGATGCACCGTTATTGTGGGCCAGCTGACTCACATAACCTTGTTAACCTGTAATGAATTGTTTACATGGCTCTGTCCTCAGTCAAACCCAGCAGAAGTTCCCAGGAAGAGAGAACACTCCACTTCTAGCTCTCAGCATCTCACTCCACCAAATTGAAGAGGACTGATGCTAATAATGGAAATGTCAAAGCTACTCAAGAGGAAGAGAAACATCTTTCACAGAAGAAAATGGTAGGCAAGTTCCTAACGTGGGTTCGTACACAGAAGCTTAAAATAATGGAAGAAGAGTAAAGGAGATTATTATGGCAAAATAGATATGCATGTCTCCTGTTTTTTCATGTTCCACTGCTGCCAATTTTCACAGTTCTCACAAGTTTCACCTAACTGATTATTTGTTTTATTTGTTTATCTTAAAGACCTTTTCCAACCTAAATTATTTTATGATTCTACAATAAAAATTCCCTGCTCCTAGAACCAATATTAAGTCTGAGATCATTCAGAAGTATAAATAAATAAATAAATAAATATCATAATAAAAGGAAAATATCATAAAACAAGTCTTCTCCTGAACAGTTAAAAGCAAATAATTTTATTTTTTTCAGTCAATATTGGAAGAGAGGGTAATTTGAATTATGAGTTATGAAAGCTATATTTTTTGTTGTTTTTTAAGCTTATGTGTATTTTTAATCAGAAGTCTTTCATACAAATCAGTTGGTCCCTCTGCTTCATTCTCTAGTAGTAATCAATCATATTCCCTCTTTCATTTGGGAAGAAATCAAGTATGTGAAATTCAGCACTCTGTGGCAATTGCTACTCAAAACTCTTAACTTTTTGTCTGAATGACTCTCTAATAATGGGAAATATATCCTCATATTTTCCTGAGTAAAAAGTAATGACAGGACATCACATACATGAATATGCCAATGAGGTATTAAATTTCTTTAATAATAATAATAATAAATGTTTAGCTTCAATATCATAATCAAAGCAATTTCTGCAGTCAAAGAGAGATGGGTACGTGGGTTATGAGGAACCCCATGGTTTTCACACACACGCAGCTTTTTCTTTGTATTAGTTATATACAAAATTAGTTATATACTGGCAAAATCACAGTAATGATTGGAAATAAAAGAAATTGTTATTTTACTGCATAATAACACCCCAAAAATCCATCAAGAGAATATTTTCGTGAAACATTTTGCCTTTATCACTACATACATATTATTACTCTACATATTTTATATTTCATATAGTAACTTAGGCAACTCAGTAACAATAAAAAACAAGCATAATATCCTTCACAAAAATAAATAAATAAATAAATAAAAAGTACAACCAGGTAGTGAGTTAAAAGTAGCAGCAAAGACTTCCTTCTTCAATTTTATTTTTAAATAAAGACACCAAGTGGGCAGCAGGAAAGGATCCTGCAATATCTTTAAAAGGGTAGAGCTACAAAAATTTCATGACTCACAGCTTAGTAAATTACAGTATATATAGAAAAAAAATAAAAGTAACCTTATGATTCATACTGTAATTAGCAGCTTAGAAAATGCAGAACAGAAAATTAGTCAAATACCATAGCCACTCAGGGCTTTGGAAATAAGGACAAGAACTTTAAAATCACTGCATACATTTTAGAAAGCCAGCAATGAAGAGATTTTGAAAAGAAGACATTTATAGGAAAGAAATCATGCATCAATTAGAGATGAAAGATTTTCCATTGCAGAAAAATTCTCTTCCTAGTAATAATGCAAGCAGGAACTTCAGAAAATAAAGTGATCCTTTCACTGATCAACAAGTCCAATTTGGTTAGAGTCAGACAATAAAATCAAGTATCAATTAAGTTTTTCCAGAAAGAATATTTAAATGCAAATGAGTACCATTAGGCTGCACTGAAAGTACAATGCAAGAGCATCATAATTTCCAACAAAAATAAGTAATTGTTCAAAAAAGAAGTATACCTGTCATTATAAGTCTGCCTCGGTGTGGTGGGTTAACCAGATGCCCACCCAGCCACTCCCACTCCCCCTTCTCAATAGGAGGGAAGGGAGAGAGACAAGATGAAAAAACTCATGGATCAAGATAAGAACACTCTCCAATTACCATCAATGCCAAAACAGGCTCGATTTAAGAAAGATTATCACCAATTAGAAATTGAGTTGGATACTGAGAAACAAAACCAAAACTAAAAAACCTTTTCCCCAGACGTCTTCTTCCCAGACTAATCTTCCCTCCTTCACTTCTTACTCATCTTCCAGTTCTTCCTCCGAGTAGCACAGGGGGATTGGGAATGGGGGGTTGTGATCAGTCCATAACACTGTCTCTGCAGCTCCTTCCTACTCACTCTTTACCCCTGCTCCAGTGTGGGGTCCTTCCCATGGGACATTGTGGATATCTCCTCCACCATGGTCCTCCATGGTCTGCAGGGGGACAATTTGCTTCACCATGGCCTTCTCCAGAGGCTACAGGGCCTCTGCTCCAACCCCTGGAGCACCTCTCCACCCTTCTTTATTGACTGTGGTGTTTGCAGGGTTGTTCCTATTGTATTTTTTCCTCACTCCTCTCTCACATAGCTGCTTCACAGCATTTTTTTTTTTACCTTTCTATTTTATTTATTTATTTTTTTATCTTTTCTTGACACCACTGGCATTACTCATTGGCTCAGCTTTGGCCAGCAGCAGGTTCCTTTTAGAGCTGGCTAGAATCGGCTCTGTCTAGCACAGGGACAGGTCCTCGTGTCTTCACAGAGACCAACTCCACAGCCACTCTGCCACATGAACTCTTTCCACTCAGTAACACAATGGGGTCTAAACAGGAAAGTAGAGTATTTTGCAGCTCAAGAGATGTGATAGCTCAGCTTTGTGTCTGAGGCTGAGAAGATAGAAAGTTTCTTTTGAATACTGGTTTTAAATCCTCAGTCTTGGGAGGAGAGAGGAAACCAAGGCCTAATTTGGATGTCTGCCTCACTCAAGAGCAGCTAAACAAATGCTCTCTCATAACACAGTAGCAGCTCCCTCAAGGCCTTTCACACCAGGACCCTGAATATCTACACAGATAGAAAGAGGCTGTCAGAAAGAAAACTAATAAAAATATATCCTGCAAGCTATCTCCCGTTGACTTCTAGGGCAAACCTAGATCCTTCTCTTTAACTAATCAAAGCCACACATCTTTATTCCTGCAAAACTTTCCTCAGTCTTTCTATACTGTTAAATCATCTGTCCCTGAGGTCTTCTGTAGAGCTCCCAACTGCTTTCAAAGTAGTTTCTAGCAAGTGGTGAAGAGCACCAATCACATCAAGTGAACAGGGGATGATGGCAGACTCTTATGCACTCATACAATTACTCATAATACACTTATAAACTCATGCGGGTATTTTCAGGAACATGTAGGTGTTTATAGGACAGGAAAACCACTTCCTACTCAGTTCTGACTTCTCTACACTTACTGACATTTTTTTTTCTATGTCATGCATCGTCTTTGGTACTAAAATATGCACATATGCAGCAGGAGTCTTTCTCAGGTTTTCTGAGGGGTGCTCATTCTCTGCAACCAAAAAGAACCAGCATGGAAGACAAAAATAAGCAACCAACACAGTACATTATTTTTTTTTTTAAGTGAAAGACCTCCAAAATATTGTCTCATATGCACTGAGCTAGTAACACCTGTCAATGCTGTTCTGGTGTATTCTACTTAGTGACAGAATAGAGTAATGTTTTCTTGAGAGCAGACATTTCTCTAAAATCATAGTGGTCTTTTTGTTTGTGTTTTTGTTTTTTTTTGTTTTGTTTTTCCCTCAGGTGACCAGGTTAACTTAATGTAGCACTGTTATATGAAAAGGAATTAAAAAATACGAGTTTTTTACAGCATTAGACCTAAAAAAAAAAAAAAAAATCTATCAAGGAAAGGACATTCAAATGTACACAAAATTTTCAGTGGGGATCTAGGAAGGGGATATAATACAAGATAAATTTAATTAGCTTCAAGGAAATGACAATAAGAGATCAGAGGACTGAGTAGAATAGTTAATCTACATGGACTTCAAAAGCTTTTCAGCAGAAAAACACAGGAAAAAACTAATGAAGAAAATTAGAAAGTGTAATATAGATAGCAAAATTCAAAGTGGATTCCAGAATGCCATTGTTAGATTAATGATTTGTTGTATAGTACATGCAAGAAACTAGGCTTTTTTTTCTTTTTTTTTTTAATATGAAAGGCCTAGCATTTAGCCCACCGCTGTTGTCATTATATCACATGTATACTACTTATTCCCTTATACTCTATTGTAACAGGGGTGTGAATTCATCTGACCTTTTTTCTGTACATGCTTTTCAGCTGTATTCTAGTAATTATTAAGTCAAAACTGCACCCTGGCATTTATAAAACTTACAAAATCCTGAGGAACCTGAAGAACATTACAGTAATTTAATGGAAATTCTACAAACCCATTAGAGAGTAATGGTAATGAACCGTGGGACAGTGGAAGTTGGAGAACAGTCAATCATGGAAGGAGCCCATAGGAAAGAGGCAAAAGTAAAGTGAAACAAAAATGATATTGCTGCAAGTTCTCCCTGAAAGAAAGTGAATCTTATTAAAATTACTTTCAGACTACTAATGAAGAAATATAGGCAAAGGAGACAGAATAAGGTGGGTAAAAATAATTAGGTTCAGTGACTCTTACTTCTAAAATTAAGAAAAACACAAACTGTTTCATTATAAAGTTATCATGAGGACTTCTCTACAGCCATTACTTTGCAACATATAGCCACTACTGTAGGTCATGCCATATAACATGAGTCCATGGCAATGCATCAAAGTATCACTGTGGTTACTCTCTTATCAACAACAAAAACTGACCTTTCTGTTTTAGAATACAACTGGTTTACAATGCATGTGATCTTTATTTCATGTTAATTTAGTCCAAGTAGTACCTAGAAAATATTATTCAGTCACCTGAATTTGAATTAACACACAATATCACTTAAGTTCATCATGATCATTCCTAAAGTAGCAGTATGCTTACGTCAGGAGCAGTCAATTCAAATCATGTTTGAAAGTGATTTTTTTTTTTTAATGGTCTGTGAACAGCATTAAGTTATACACATTTTGCATGTTCTATACAAATCACATGACCAGCTTTCCAGGAAGCGTTGCATATAGAGGCAAAACAAGCTAAGCATAGGGTAACATAATAGTAAAAGCCACAATGAGATGCAAGGAAAACAGACTCAAAATCCTACAGGTGGGTCTCTCTTCTATAGGTGCTGGATAGCGCACAGAATTAATAAGCTAACTTAATTTTTGGTACCTGAAAACAGTCCAACATATTTAATATACCAAATTAAAAGACCACCTGAATAAATTATTATTCAAGATTCTCTTTCACATCAAAATCAAACATAACCAGACTCTTGGAATGAAATTTTCACCCTTCGCTAGTGGCAAAGAGCAGAATACTGTAACAGCTTATCCTGAAGAACATTTCCTTTTCGTACCAGAAAAGACAGAGCAGATTATCAGACCTACATAGGAAGATGCATATGATATGATTTAAAGATTATAAAATCCTTAAAGCAGAAATAAATGAGTAATGATGATTCATAACTGTCCCAGAAGAGCAATTTAGAAATAACAAAAAGAAATAACACCTTTCAGAGTGAGATCCAATTAATCTTTAATCTATATACACATTTTTCACCCTAAGTAATTTTCTTATAGAAATACAGAAAGATCTAAAGCCTCAAATGTATTCTCTATTTTAATAATACAATATTAAATATCAGATACAGAGAATATTGATTCAGTGTATGAACCATGAAACATCCCATAAAACCATAGCATAATTGTATGTGAACTCTGTAAAGACGTCAATCAACCAAATCCTTTGGAAGTTAACAGAAAAGCTCTCTCAAATGTGCTATTAGACGTCTTCAAGCATTAAGAAGCCACTAAGCCACTCAACCAAAAACCTGCTATGCTTGAAAAATGACAACAAGCACAGTAATATGTATACAGTTTTCTGAGGCTGTTTGGCAGAGTACAAGATACTTCAGAATTCTTTTCTCTGAATGATAAATCTCGTACTGCATTGTAGACTAGTTATAGCACTCACAAAACAAAGAAATTGCAATTTAAGGACCTATGTTTTCCACACAAGTCCATTAGCAAAGAACAGATGGGGAAAGAGGTGATGGACTCTCCATCTAGGTAAAAAGCAGTTATATGGGTAGTACTAATAGTATAAAACAATGAATAAGGTAAAGATAGTTCTTAATTGTGTCATTTTGCATTTTCAGAACACCACATACCATAAACTAATTAATCTTCACAGTTATCTTCTCAAATTGTTTGGGGGATGTTATCACTACATTATAAACACAGAGCAGAGATATACTGAAGACAATACTAGCAACAGATCTGGGAAAGGATCTCAAAGATTTTTAAGACATTATGAAGAGTTCAGAAACATGAATGTCAGTGAAAGACAGTCCCTTTGATTGTTTGTCCACTGCACTGTGGGGTGTCTAGCTCACAGATACTCTATTTACTTATCTGGGTATATCCTTTTGGGACTCTGAAAGGTTTATTAAAAGAGCAAGTCATCTTACACTTGTGACCACACAGTATATTTCCTTTTCAGATACTACATTATTTATAATGCTGGCCTTAATAAATCATGTATGTCACCAAATATAATGCAACTGAATAGCCATCTCTTACAGTTTCAGTCAAACACCTTGGGTCCTTAACATTGCCTATTAATTTAGAAGTTACTAAAATCTGTCTCCCATGAAAGATAAATCCTAACATCAGATTATATCTAATAAACACTAATTGTGTACATCACTGAAGAGTGCTATACAAAGACATACAGTCAATCTATATCCCAAGGTTCTTTAGTTTACAGTTCCTTCTGCCATTATGTCAGTTGCTCTGCAATCACAGAAGTGAATCTGTTGGTGCAAGAGAAGCCTGAGGAATATGCATACCGCATCTGTCTGCAGGATTGCTTAGAATTTGTTTGCACATATGATAGCAAGATTAAAATTAGATTTCTGCCCTTTACAGATATTTCCATTAGCATAAAACATTAGTGTAACTATTTTCTCTCCCAGTCTACCAGTACATGGTGTGTAGTATATATACAAAACCCAAGCAAATGTAGAATCCAAGAAAAGAAGTTTGAATCACTCCTGTCAGTAATATATACTTCATGTTGTAAATAAGAAAATGAACTTTTCCAGCATGAAATTTTCTCCTTTACAACAAGGCTTTTTATCATTTTTGTTATTAGTTCTTGTAGTCTGGAATTGTTGATATAGATTAATCAAATATTTCAGAGAAGCCAGCTGCAGATACATAACCTTCCAATAATGTGTCCATTGTTGAAACAAAATGTTTGAAGTGAGACTACTTTGTCATTAGTCAATTCTACACATTAAGATTGAATTCTGGTATTTCACCTACTTACACTTCTTTTTTCTTTTCCTTTTCTTTTTTCTTTTCCTTTTTCTCCTTTTCCTTTTCCTTTCTCTTTTTCTTCTTCTTCTTCCAATGTAACCTGTGAGTAAAATCAGTAAAACCAGATATCTGACTCAGGTTAAAAAGTAGATATAGATATATCTATACCTGAGTTATTTACGCTATGGTGATTAACTTCTTATATATAAATATTCAGGTTATATGAAGAAACTTTGACATGTTAGGCTAGTGGCATGGGGATCTGCTAGAGATGGAAAAGACCCAGGTATAAAACATTGCTCAAATTAATATAGCCAATATATAAGTCTAACAGGAAGACGGGATCTATTATCTGGTTACTACAGCATTTAGCAGGAGAGTAAGTACCTCATCCTTACCCATAATCTTATTCAGGTAGTACAGGGAATTCAGTCTGGATCTCCTGTGTCCTATAAAAACTTTAAGGTTACTTTATTTCCTCTCGGTATGGTTAATAGAAAGTGCTTCTACTTAGCTCTGTTTGTAACAAAAATCCCCACAGATATAAATTAATGCTTTAGCGATTTTAATTATTATTCCCAAGCAAACAGTTAGGACTAATTTGGCTCATTAAATATATCAATTTCAGATTAGTTCAAACACAGTACAATAAAGAATTCAATCCACTGGAACAGAGCTACCACAGAAAACTCTGGCACTATGATACTATGAACTCAACCCTGCATCTTTTTCTGGTCTTCAAGATAATATGTTCAAGGCTTCTTAATTAGAATAACCAAATTTGTATTGACTTGAATGGTTTTCAAGCTACCAGACACAATATTCTTATGTTTGATAGCAACATTAACTTTGTATCTAATTTTGTATTCCTCAGAACATAGTCATCAATGACATATTTCCATTGAAGTTCATAAATAAGTTTTTAAACTTTTGAAAAACAACATTCAACACAGCCATTTCATTTGCTGAAACATTATCTCACACAATTCTTGCAGCTTTAATCTAGAACATGGTATGCCCTCATTTCTACTAACTCTTAGCAATACAACATTACTAAAGAGTAACAACTAGCAAAGAAAATGAGCCGTGAAATATACTTTATATAATTTTAGAAGGAGGAAGGGGGCAGGGAGTTTCCAAATGACATGAAAATTCAACTCTCCTAGGTAGTGATGCAAATCTAAATCTAAGCTCACTCTTTTCAAACACATTCCCCAACAGTTTAGCACATTTCTCCAAAATGTCATCATTCATCAGAGCTTTTGTATACACAAAAGTTAGTGATGTATGCCAGTAATGAACTGTATTTTAAACTGACATGGAAGTTTATGGATTAAGGAACCTTCCTACTGTATGTATACTATATATTACATCCTGAAAATCAGAAGTGATTTCTGTTTCTTTGTGTCTGTGAAATGCTAGTAATAGATAGTTAATAGGTGGCTAATTTTAAAAGAATTTCTGCAGAGACCAATAATTACATCAGATGCAGTCTGTGGAAATTTCAGAATACATACAGAACATCAGTGCTTTTCTTCTCAGATTGTTTTCAATCATGTATTAGAAAAAAAAAAAGTTCTAAAATAAACTCAGAGGGCTTAAAGCCAAATCTTAGTCTAACTACAGAATTCCTGCTCATATTCTCACTTTGAATGCCATTAAAAACACATCTATATTGGTGTTGTTTGCTTTGCTCTTTATTGATGTTTACCTCAAAAGAATAACATTTATTTTCACCATGTATTTGATTCCCTTTTTTCTTTTACTTCTTTTCAAAAATTTTATACAAAATTCATGATCATTTGTCTTTTACATTTTAAATCATACTTTGATTTTTTTTGTTGCATTTTAAAATCTGTTCTTTGTAATACACCCTTAAGAGTCAGCACTGAGCCATTTACACATAAAATTTCTCATACATTTCAAAATAGAAAACATAACAGTCCATGTTTATCGTGGCCTTCCAGCAGCTCTCACAGGAGATCATACAAAAACTGCATGACAGCTATGAAATGATGCTGTATCATTAATGAATAACTTACCATAAAAGTCAAAATCCCTTGGCTTCTAAGGACTTCTTTAGTAATTACGTTATATATAATATTAAAACAGTGATATTCTGCCCTTTCTTTCTTCTTTCCTGAAACTCCATTTGGTGGAATATCTCCTACATAGCAGCAATTTATTATGAATGAAACTACAGAGCTTTAAAATTGTTAATGCAAATCAAGTCACTTGATAGTTTTGGAGTGAACAAACACAAATACTTTTTTCTAATTACCTAATATATTCTCTTGAATAACTTGCAAACATTTAATACACATTTCTATCATTAGCATAATATAATCATAATGTTCCCATTTAATTACAATTTATTTGAATGACTAATCACAAGTTTCACATTTTAAAATAATGGGAACATTTTACAAACTGCAATGTACTATCTGCCTATCAATTCATTAGTATAAATAGAAGTTGCAAGACACATAGCTAATACTTTTTTATTAGTTAATTCTCTTTCAAAAATATTTCCTACCCCTTTTGCAACCTTTATGATGGAGTAGCAGAAAGTGAGTCTGCTGGATACCTGTGGACTATGCAAAGAGAACTGTGTCCAAAGAATTATATTCCCAAACTACTGTTGTTTTTTGTTTGTTTGTTTGTTTGTTTTCAGCCTATGCCACTAATAATCTCAGTTACAGGCATTAATCCAATAAAAATGAGTCGTCTTATTTCTGAAGGATGTCAACTGTATTTTTATAGGTGTGTTAAAAATAAAGGACTCTATAGTCAAATAATCAACTAATTCTTTTTTACTTTCATGAAATAATGGAAGAGCAGAAAGTAGAACACCACCTAGGAGAAATCAAGGAAAAAATGTTACAATCACCCTTCTGTACTTTTCATTCAAGCTGTCAAACCTCTGTCTCCTCTAATGTGCACATCTGGGCTCATTAGCAATAAAGCCTGCCTATTTTGTCACATGCTCTCCATGCACATTTCCACATGCACATAAGAAAACATTGAGCATCACAAGTCAGCAGTTTTTCCTTGTACCACCTTTCTGTGTAAGATTCTCTCTTCTACATGCACAGTTTCTTTTTTCTTTATCTATATGTATGCTGCTTTGATATTTACCTAACTATGAATGCTTACCTTCCTCATTGCAGTGATAGGTTTTCAATCACAGGGAGCTCTTAAAAGCAGTATTATAATTACTTAACACATGCAACCACTTTACTCTATTTGGCCAACCTAAAGCATCCAAAGCGTGAGTTGGTACTTTAGTCCCCTGGCGATGTAGAACAGGCCAGGCTGCCAAATGTGCCTGTCCTGCACGGTGAGAGACTATGTCAGTACCTTTTTGAAAGTGAGCTCATCATCACATCTGTGATGGGACAGGTATTGAGGAACTGTCAGCAAGTTTCTTGCTAAGAGGTAATGTAGTTTGTAGCCTTGTTTTAGAACTGAGATGCATAGCAACATTTTACCATTATGAGTATGGAAAGATGGGATCACATTTGATTTACTTACCAAAGGTGTATGCATCCAAGAAAGAATGATTTAGCATAATACCATAAAGTGGTGACAAAACTCTCTCTCGGTAGTAAATATACTCATGCCCAAACCTAAAATGTGTACTCAAGGTATTTGCTAAAAGTGACTCTCCCTGAACTTAACACAGGCTGAACAGCCTGATGGTTATTCAAGCAGCTTCTGAAACCTACAGTAAAACAAAGGCACATTTCTACTATAGTTTTAAAAATTACTTAAAAAAAAAAAAAAAAAGATTAATTGGCAATAAAAACTCTCTGTGCTGATGTGTGACTTCAATGCTCATTCTTTCAAGTGCTTATGCTATCAAAATACCTTTCTTACTAAAAACGATTATGAAATTATTAATGGGTGAACAGATGGAAAATTAAAGCAATTTAAATATCTGAAATATTTAGGTCGTTAATCACTTTATGTTGTTCTGTTGTGAATTTGCTCATTCCCAAATAGAGGTTGTAGTATTACAAAACAGATTTCCTTAGTGCGTTCTCCACTAGTAATCCAGAATATGCCCAAATTGCAGGCATTAGTACAAGCTCTTTTAATAAATCTGCCAGTTCCATATGGCTTCTGTAGGGGAATATCTGTCTCTGCTTGAACACCATCGAGAAACTTTAACTGATTTCAGAAAGTTACCATAAATTTGTTCCTGAAGGGTCTTTTTATTGGCAGTAAGATTTCTCCCAACTTCATTTTTTCCTGGACAGGATGATTCTTCAGTCTATTTCTTTGTTAAGATAACATTATTTATTGTTCCTTTGTGACATGAATGGATGAACAGAGCTCCTCTGTTTTGCTATTGATCTTTGTTCTAAATTGTCAACATAATTAGTTTTTGTTGTTGTTGTTGTTTGTTTTTGTTTTTATTTTCAAAAATTTTTTTCAATATATTTTTTCAAAATATATTTCAAAATAAAATCAAAAATTTTATTTTTGATCATCATGAAAACTACCTAGATTTTGATTTTCTATTCAGGACATTTTAAATGTGTTTGCACTACCTGTTGTAACCCACTGTTTAAGTGTTTCTCTGCACTGGGTGTTCTTAACTAGATCCTTTTTTCTGACTGATTACAGAGCCTTCTCTTGATGGGGATGTCTCCCTCCCTACTGATCCCGTCACAAAGCTCAACTTTGTGGCTAATTTTGAATCACATCTTTTTATCACTTGATTTCAATGTTTATCCTTAATCTCCAGGAATACTTATCCTGACACAGGGTGCATTTAAGTCTCTACCCTTAAAAGTTAATAGCAATGTGTGGTAGTCAAAGTAGCCAAATATAATTCTCCTCTGAGTACATATAGTACCTGTCCTAAATGAGTGAGTATCTCTTTTTATACCTTTGATTCCTCTGATTTGCTCTTTTCTGGCTGTTTAGAGATGGGGAACCAAACACTGTTGATCACATTCTCCTTTGTAGTGACATTCACTCTAATAGCTTTTATCCATGGTTTTGCCATATTTGACTTCAAAAGATAATTACATTATACACATGGAAAGCTGCTACCAAGCTTCCTTCATTTCCCTTCCTTAAAGATCGAATCAAACCACAGGCATTAGTAATATAATTTTGAAACACGCTGCTTGCAAGAAATGATAGAAGAAAATCACCTCTTTGCTATAACAACAAGCACATCTTCTTGTAAAGATTACTGAAAAGCCAAACAAAATCTTAAATAAATCTACAGGCACCATGACAGGGCTCTGCTTTAACACAAACCCTCAAATTCTAACCCATCTGACTTCTTGTACAATTTGTCTTTCATGTAGTCGCTGTGCTCACTGTATTTCCATAGTTACCTCCTAAACCTGTGGTTCTGGCTAGTTTGTCAGAACTAGAAAAACAATTTACACATAGCTTTTCTCCTCCTGACTTAAATCCCAGGCACAATTATATATACTGAGAGTGGGGCAAAAATAATGTACATTATAGGGATTTGGACTCAGAAGAAAAGGATTAATTTGATTTTTGGAGCAAAGTAAGTTACTTTCATTTAATTCATAGTCACTTCTGTCTACCCTTGCCTCCCAGTCACCTCTCTTCATCTCTAAACTACAGTGAGGAGGACTGAATTACAATATAAATATTTCACTGTATTTTTTAAACTTTTCTGGTTGCAAGTACAAATCTCTAGTTTGTTAGAAGTGGCATTTGAGGTGAAATATCACTTCTAAAGATAGAAAATATCTGTCATAGCCATTAGATAAAAGTCAAAGACTAAAGGCTTATAATACATCTGTTCCAGTAAAATCCCTTATTTAATATGGAAACTAAAATGGTATTTCCTTCCTGAAAGAGGGAAGAAGGAAGACGGGAGGAGGAAAAAGGAAGTTGGTGCAGATCTACCCTCCTACAAAACTTTCATAGTCACTGCATAAGAGATCAAGAGCTCTGAAAAACAGTATTACCCACACAGGAATAAACCCACGCTAGTAGAAGTGCTATACAGAGAAATTTTCATATTGTTTCTCTCCTTACAGACACAGGGATTACAGAAATGATATAAAGTACAAAACAACATTAGATGTGCCATTTTTCCCACAAAATGTATAGCACTATGATGATTTCTAATAACTGATCAGAAATAACCAGGCAATAATTAAGAACTATAATTGCTTTTATTGTTTTATCTTGCAATAGTATGAAAAGAGGATTACAACCTGCAGAACAGCTAATGAGCCAAAAATTTGTTAAAAGACACCCCAAAAAGAGTAAAAAGCTGTCCAGCAATGAAATATTGCATTAAAATTTTCAGGTTTAGAAGTACAAAAAGCAGAAAGAGGAATGAACATCAAGTAATTCAATCTAGAATCCAGAGATTTAAATTGTCAAGCCATCAGCAAAAAGATTGTGTTTTCCATTATACAGTTTTACAAGTGAAATTTGAAAATTTCGCAGAAAGAAAAAGAATATTTTGAATTCTCAAGTTTTCATCAAATTACTTATGCAGAAGAAAATTAATCCTATGACTTGTTCAAGTAAAGAATTTGTTTAAGCTGTCTAGCCTAACAACATAACTGTAAAGACAGCAGTATACTGTGTTTGGCACAGGAACAACAAAAAGGTTGCAGAAGTTGAATCAGAAGTCCAATCAAAATACAAAGAATTTGATAATGTTCTATGACCATCAGTGGACTGTTTTCTTGGAGAAAAAAAAAAATTGTGTTTTGGTGCTTTAATAAGCTATTTTTATAGCCTAGTCTCCATCTAAGATCTCATCTGTGCTACATAAATGAAGCCTATTTTCACACACTACTGTTGCTCTAACAGTTTTGAGAACAAACACACAGAGTTCACCTGCCTGTGAAATTTCTGCCAAAGAAACCAACAGTGACAACTCCTTGTTATTGTCAAAGACCAAGTCAAGGGCCCTACTATAAAATGACTACAGGTCATGTACCATGCTATAGAATGACAGTTATTGCAGGATCCTTCTGATCATTGTAAATAAATGCGGGGTTTCTGCAAACTGCTCCATATTTGCCAGTGCTTACTTTCAGTTGAGGTAGCATTAGATCAACAACAAGGGCTTTTGAAAATCTAATTGGAAGCATGCATCAATATTTCATAGTTTAACTCACTCTTTGCTCTGATAAATCCTCTAAAAATCCTGCACTTTTCTGCTCATGTACTTTGTCCACCTTTCTCTCCCCTTCATGCCCATTCTTGATTTCTGCCAACAATGCATACACGCTCTGAAATCAGAGATATAATTATATAACTGTCAAAGTTGACTGCATTCTTGGGAGTTCAACAGTGTAATAGAAGAGTCATGAAACATGGAATTCATATTCAGACACACAGACAATGCTGAGCTGTGTTCTGTGTCTTTCCTTCTTACTATAAGAAAAGAAGCTCAATTAAAATTGGATTTAAATTGTCCTGACAATTGCAGCACAAGCCTATCTGTAGTGAAAACAAAAAGTAGTTGTTTCCAAGGTGGTCTTTCTATTCATTGAGGTAGTGGAGCTGAAGCTTTCCAGATAGAGGCCATGCTACATCTTATTTCTCCCACTCTCCAGAGTAAACTAATACTTAGTAGGAATATATTGATATCTTCTTATCCTTCAGGTGACCACAACCGCTGTATGTGATCCTGCTGTTCATGGCGTGTTGGTCATATTTTGCATCTTATTAACAACTTAGGAGAAGAAGCCCACAGTTTCTGGATTCCAGTTAGACTAAGGCATAAATCAGGAACTTGATTATGCATCACTGCTAGTATTACTGTTGTTCTGCAAATACTTAGAGAAACAGCACTTGGCATCTGGGAAACTATTAGCTTCTGGTTTTAAATGCTAACTGAGGAAACTGTTTCTAGAATTGGTTTTAGTCATAGACATCTACAACCCATAAAAGTTCTGCTTCAGCCGTCTATTTCCTATACCACAAGTTTGACTTCCAAGGCATGAACACAGCATTATATACAAAGTAATGTGTTTGGGAGAATATGGCTTTCCACTAACACCAATGAGTAAGATCATAAAGAATAAGCTTTCTTCATTGAGCTGTAATTTCAAGACATAGTAAATAGGACCAAAGTTACAGCCATTCTATTCCTATATATATATATATATATATCAATCTACATCATCTGATAAATGTGAATGCACAATTTACAATGTGTTGTTAAAACTTTACTGCAAAGAAAATGTATTTAAATGAAATATACATGATTTTAAAGCAGTGTACTTAGAATTATGCGTATTCATATCCATTATCATTAGCATATATTTAGCAAATATTTATGAGCTAATCAGTAGTATAACAATGCTGGGCATTTTTACAGGATTTAAATGTGAAAATATTGACTAATGGTTAACAAAGAGATCCCAATTAACTGGCACGAAAATGATTAATTACATATATAATAAATACCCATTTGGGAAACTTAACACAACACCTACCCATATTTATCTGACTTACACAACACTTATGGTACCTGGAACTATGGAGCAAAAAACAGATAAAAGCTTATGACTTATAATAAAAATATCAGTTATATCAATGTTTTTTCATTCATAAACAATTTGCTGGATCAATTGCACTTAAACCTGGATTTATTATATATTCTTTATCTGCCCATGGTATATTGGAAAGTACATATACTCAGGAAAGAATGGTTACAGGTACTATTACTCCTTTTTTCTTTTTTTTTTCTTCTTCAATATTTACCTATCATTTTCCCCTCATTAAAGAAAATCTTTTAAAGAACAAGTAACATGAGGAAAGGAGTTACTGTCATTGTCTAAAAATGCATTTCTAGGAATGCCAATCAAAAATAAATAAAAATGTTAGAAAAAAATACAGATAATTATATTTAGAGAATGAAATACATCTCTTTATATGTGACATCCTCATTTTCAAGGAATCTTCATTTTCATTAGAGAATGACATAGAAGGGAGAGGTTCTTTTTTATAAGTTTCTTTTTAAATATCATCATCCATGCCCTTTTTCAAAAATATTAATTTTCCTCACAGCATGCTATTTGCTGTCCTCATTTATATACTGTCTCTCTGATTGCATTCATACTTGCTTTGTTTTAAGCATGTGAGTAATAGAATTTATTTCTGTGAGTCTACTTAAATAGCTAAAAAAATAATAAAAAAAAAGACTCTTAATGACTGCTATGAGAAAACTAATAAAAGTAATGTTGTTGAAAAAAATATATTTATCTAGTACTACTGTGGGCAGAGATTTGGCTCAGCGTTTCATTTTAGTATTAGTCTTAAAGGAACATAAATAGAATGTGAAAAATTAGTGGGAAAAACTCCAGTCATGTAAATAACCAA
Organism: Anser cygnoides; assembly: GCF_040182565.1. Taxonomy (NCBI): domain Eukaryota; kingdom Metazoa; phylum Chordata; class Aves; order Anseriformes; family Anatidae; genus Anser; species Anser cygnoides. The sequence continues at coordinate 102,372,786 of NC_089874.1, read as the reverse complement.
CATAATAAGACTTACTGTAGAAAATATACACTGGGGCTAGAGTTAATTTTCCAGCAAACAACCCAGCCACCTCTTCCACAATTGAGGTGGAAGATCCAAGGGATTGACATTTTCAGGAACCTCAGCCAGAGCTCAATGAGTGCAATAATGAAATTGTTTTACAGTAGCATGGTAACACTTGTACAATAACACATATCACTTCAGTGTTTTGTGCTGCCTCAGAGACTATCGTCAGGTCCAGTTCCTTTCCCTTCTTTACCAAGAAACAATGTGATTTGCACAAATAGCAATAATAGCCGTGCTACTTCCAAGTCGCAGCTCAAGAGTAAGGTCTCGATTACCCAGCAATAGCATAATTCTGCTCCCAGTGTGCTGTCAGTACCTTGCTTTTCCTGGAACTGCCAGAACAAATGTGTTGTGTTGGCAATACAAACTTCAGTCTTCAGATAAAACACAACTCTACATAAATCCGGAAAATATTATTGTGTTCTTACAGAAACAAGAACTACCCATAATTGCCAAACTGGACTCTGATTTCAGAAAACCCAAAACAAATCTAAGTGCGAGAGTTTTAAAAACACAGCCTTTGTGTATATCAAAATGCAAAGATCAGGCTGTTATAGCCAACCCTATGAAAATGAATTGGTGTCTCATATCAAATACTTTAGATCAGAAGGAAAAGCTCAGGCTATGTTTAAAATGCTTTGAGATGTTCATACAACATACCATCTTGTTTTTCATAATTCTGTAGTGATTTAAGTAATCGGTTCTACACAGTAAAATGTCAGAGAAACCACAAGCCTCATATTGTCATTAATGGGGAATACAGAGTGATAAAAGGTGGTCTTACATGGCATAAATAGTGAAACTGTTCCCTAATCCCAGAATACCTGACAATCTCCAGCTTTAAAAGGGCTTTATACAGATCAGTTTGCATGGACTATCTGTAAGAGACTACAGTTCAGCCATGTTTTCTTTATATTTTACACGCATGTCAAAAATAAACAGGAGGAGGAAATAAATCCTTGACTTTAAGTACTTTCATGATTATGTAAATTATTTCAGTGTAGGACCATATAATAAACTGCAGAATTCCTAACAAAAGTATAAGAAATTACTTACATGTCGGGAAATCTATTTTAAATACTACTTCATATCCTATGTGATCTGCCATTCGGAATATTGAATTGACTAACTAGTAAACCATTCATGGAACTATTTTATAACTAGTTAACTATCTTTACTGATATAAAATTAATTTTGCACTAAATCTTAGTTGAAAAGCCTAGTAAAGATCTCAAACAATCCAATAGTCCAGACAATATATACTATAATATAACATATTTGGCAGACTTTCAATGAATCTTGTTTCCTTGTGTGGAGTGACACATTTATCAAACATGATACATGCATTTTTTGTCAGTGTCATAAAATTTGATCTTCTCTATTTGCTTTTGCTTCTAAGCACCTTAAGTATATGCAGAATTAAAAGCTGAGAGAAAAATCCAAATATATACTTTTCTGCCTCAGAATTGAAAACACAAACGCCAAGTTCACTCTATTAAGAAATGAAAGGAAATATATATATATATTAATACATAAGAGATATTTAGTACTGTAGTTTTTAACTGCAAAGCTGAAACCACTGAGAAAAATAATAGAGATTTGGAAAGACAAAAACCACTGCACACATAATCTTCTTCTTTGTGCCAGACAAATACCTGCTGAAATTTTGATGAACCTGAATAATATTACTTACAAAAACTATTAAAATAAATTATTTTCAATGTTCCTCACTGTCTTCAAAACTTCTATAACTTATAAGCACTGGAGAACTTAAAAAATCATCCCAATTTATCTATATAGTGAATTTAAATAATAGACAGACTGCAAGATTGCTCAAACACCTACCAAATGTTCTTCAGTTTTAGTCTGTGTCCTTGGGCATCACTACCCTTGCCATGTCAGTTCGTTACAATGAGGGCATTTGTCAACTTATTCATGGGGCAAAAAGGATGCTTCTAAGTACGTGTTATTTTTGCCATTAAAAGAACTGTTAAGAAACAGAGATAACAAGATGCATAATAGGTGGCTCAGAGGCTGGTGCCAGCATAGAAATTTTGGGTTTTTTCACCATGGGGAGCTTTACTCGGCACCCGGCCTGATGGCCCCAGACGGGTCTCTATCTCCAAGGGGAAAACGGATCCTAGGCCAGGAGCTGGCGGGGCTCATAGAGAGAGCTTTAAACTAGGTAAGAAGGGGGACGGGGCTCAAACAAGGCCTGTTGGAGCTGTGGCGGGGGAAACAATGGCTAGGCCGGGGAAGAAGGCGATGGCCCAGCTGAAGTGCATCTACACTAATGCACGCAGCATGGGTAACAAACAGGAGGAGCTGGAAGCCATCGTGCAGCAGGCAGGCTACGACTTGGTTGCCATCACGGAGACGTGGTGGGACCGCTCCCACGACTGGAGTGCTGCAATGCCTGGCTATCGGCTCTTCAGGAGGGACAGGCAGCACAAAAGGGGTGGTGGCGTGGCTCTCTACATTAGAGAATCTTTTGATGTTGTGGAACTCCAGGCTGGGAATGATAAGGTTGAATCCCTGTGGGTTAGGATCCGTGGGAAGGCCGGCAAGGCTAGCATCCTGGTGGGGGTCTGCTATAGACCGCCGAACCAGGATGCGGAGACGGATGAGGAGTTTTATAGGCAACTGACAGAAGTTGCAAAATCGTCGGCGCTTGTCCTCGTGGGGGACTTCAACTTCCCGGACATATCCTGGAAACACAACACGGCACAGAGAAAGCAGTCTAGGAGGTTTCTGGAGAGCGTGGGAGATAGCTTCCTGACGCAGCTGGTCAGTGAACCTACCAGGGGTGGTGCCCCGCTAGACCTTCTCTTCACAAACAGAGAAGGACTGGTGGGAGATGTGGTGGTCGGAAGCTGTCTGGGGCAGAGTGACCACGAAATGGTAGAGTTCTCTATTCTTGGCGAGGCCAGGAAGGGGACCAGTAAAACTGCTGTCTTGGACTTCCGGAGGGCTGACTTTGAGCTGCTCAGGACGCTGGTTGGCCGAGTCCCTTGGGAGGCGGTTCTGAAGGGCAGAGGAGTCCAGGAAGGCTGGGCGCTCCTCAAGAAGGAAATCGTGATGGCACAGGAGCGGTCCGTCCCCACGTGCCCAAAGATGAGCCGGCGTGGAAGAAGACCGGCCTGGCTCAACAGAGAGTTGCGGCTGGAGCTTAGCAGAAAAAAGAGGGTTTATAATCTTTGGAAAAAAGGGCGGGCCACTGAGGAGGACTACAAGGATGTAGCGAGGCTGTGCAGGGAGAAAATTAGAAAGGCCAAAGCTCATCTGGAGCTCAATCTGGCTACTGCCGTTAAAGACAACAAAAAATCCTTTTACAAATACATCAACGCGAAACGGAGGACTAGGGAGAATCTCCATCCTTTACTGGATGCGAGGGGAAACCTAGTTACTAAGGATGAGGAAAAGGCTGAGGTGCTTAATGCCGCCTTTGCCTCAGTCTTTAGCGGCAATACCGGTTGTTCTCCGGACACCCAGTGCCCTGAGCTGGTGGAAGGGGATGGGGAGCCGGATGTGGCCTTCGCTATCCATGAGGAAATGGTTGGCGACCTGCTACGGAGCTTGGATGTGCGCAAGTCGATGGGGCCTGATGGGATCCACCCGAGGGTACTGCAAGAACTGGCGGAGGAGCTGGCCGAGCCGCTTTCCATCATTTATCGGCAGTCCTGGCTATCGGGGGAGGTCCCGGTTGACTGGCGGCTAGCCAATGTGACGCCCATCTATAAGAAGGGCCGGAGGGCAGACCCGGGGAACTATAGGCCTGTCAGTTTGACCTCAGTGCCGGGGAAGCTCATGGAGCAGATTATCTTGAGGGTCATCACGCGGCACTTGCAGGGCAAGCAGGCGATCAGGCCCAGTCAGCATGGGTTTATGAAAGGCAGGTCCTGCTTGACGAACCTGATCTCCTTCTATGACCAAGTGACGCGCTTGGTGGATGAGGGAAAGGCTGTGGACGTGGTCTACCTTGACCTCAGTAAGGCTTTTGACACCGTTCCCCACAACATTCTCCTCAAGAAACTGGCTGCTCGTGGCTTGGACTGGCGTACGCTTCGCTGGGTTAGAAACTGGCTGGATGGCCGGGCCCAGAGAGTTGTGGTGAATGGAGTCAAATCTGGTTGGAGGCCGGTCACTAGTGGAGTCCCCCAGGGCTCGGTACTGGGGCCGGTCCTCTTTAATATCTTTATCGATGATCTGGATGAGGGCGTCCAGTGCACCCTCAGTAAGTTTGCAGATGACACCAAGCTAAGTGCGTGTGTCGATCTGCTCGAGGGCAGGAAGGCTCTGCAGGAGGATCTGGATAGGCTGGAGCGATGGGCTGAGGTCAACTGCATGAAGTTCAACAAGGCCAAGTGCCGGGTCCTGCACCTGGGCTGCAACAACCCCAAGCAGAGCTACAGGCTGGGAGATGAGTGGCTGGAAAGCTGCCTGGCCGAGAAGGACCTGGGAGTATTGGTGGATAGTCGGCTGAATATGAGCCAGCAGTGTGCTCAGGTGGCCAAGAAGGCCAACGGCATCCTGGCCTGTATAAGAAGCAGTGTGGCCAGCAGGTCGAGGGAAGTGATTGTGCCCCTGTACTCGGCTCTGGTGAGGCCGCACCTCGAGTACTGTGTTCAGTTTTGGGCCCCTCGCTACAGGAAGGACATGGACGTGCTCGAGCGAGTCCAGAGAAGGGCGACCAAGCTGGTGAGGGGTCTGGAGAACAAGTCTTACGAGGAGCGGCTGAGGGAGCTGGGCTTGTTCAGCCTGGAGAAGAGGAGGCTCAGGGGCGACCTCATCGCTCTCTACAGTTACCTGAAAGGAGGCTGTAGAGAGGTGGGGGTTGGTCTATTCTCCCACGTGCCTAGTGACAGGACGAGGGGGAATGGGCTAAAGTTGCGACAGGGGAGTTTTAGGTTGGATGTTAGGAAGTACTTCTTTACCGAAAGGGTTATTAAGCATTGGAACGGGCTGCCCAGGGAGGTGGTGGAGTCACCATCCCTGGAGGTCTTTAAAAGACGTTTAGATGTAGAGCTTAGGGATATGGTTTAGTGGAGTACTTAGTGTTAGGTCGGAGGTTGGACTCGATGATCTTGAGGTCTCTTCCAACCTAGAGAAATCTGTGAATCTGTGAATCTGTGAATCCCGTGGTAAAAATAAATAAACAGATAAATAAAAATAATAATAATAATTTAAAAAGTAAAAATCAAGCCTTTAAGTCGTTGTCCTTGAAATCACATTGCAAATTTTATAGAAATTCACAGGAAACATGAGTGTTCAGATAAATTGTATTCTCTATCTCACAGTGTGTTTTTACAAATAACCATCCATGTTTACCCAGATTAATCTCAAACTTCCTCAGTTATCTCAGTTATTTAACAAGCTTTCTGTTAATCAAACTATTACCAGGTGAAGTTTTAAAACATTACATGATTACACATTTTCCAATATTACCAACTCTTTTACAAAGCATAGAAAATACACTGCTCAGGGCTCCACTGAAATTGCATCTAAGACCCTGAGAACTGCAAATTTCAACAGTCTCTCAGAATTGGCACACAATCCATCCAAAATCCCTCAAGTTATAAAACCTATGCTGAGAAAGTCCATGCTGGTCATAAGCAGAGTTAAGCAAGAAGAAACTCTGGACTTATCTTATGGAGTATAGAAAGCCAAATAGTTCAAGTTTACCTTTTCTATTTTTTCTTTCCTTTTTTTTTTTTTTTTTCCTTAACAAAGTAACTATCTATGGGGGAAAAAAAAAAAAAAAAAAGACCTATGTGTAATATATATGGAGAGACATACATATATGCCATATATGCATATTTACATATGAAGTGTAAAAGTAATTTTCACTTTAGATAGAGATTCAGAAGTTTATTTTACATATGTAATTGATAGCACAAATGAAAGCTAATTAAAACAGGTTTAAGTAGGAAGAGGAGTTCCCACAGAAGACATTACACTAATTTTGTACATTCTGTTTGACATCCTGTATTTAATTAAACTATAGATGTCTTATGTTCAGAATAAAAAGGGTAGCCAACGGCATGTGTAGACAGGAAAAAAAAAAATTGAAAGTAATATTGCATTTGTCGTTTGTTCACATTCATGTTGTTCAAACATAGGAACAACAGAGCTGCCTGGTAGGAAATAAATAAATAAATAAATGGCAAAACGGAACACTTCTGTTACAGATAATCCATTCTTTGTCATTGGCAAAATTCATACTTACCTCCAGGACAGATGACAGCACTAGCTGAATAAGTAATCAAAAGACTGTAAGTGGGTAAGTCAAACTTGATGGCTGTTCTTGCATTGCTTTGTAAAGTTTATAGTCAGTATGCAAGCCAGTTCATTGAAAGCAATGCAACCAACTCAAATGCTTGAAATGGAAATGCTTCTATGGGTGCCAGTGCTGGCTGACTTATATTTCACACTTCCATGGCCCAGACATAAATGATTTCTTGTGGTACAAGGCAATGGAGAATCGGGATTTCTAATAACTGAGTAGTTACTCAGTTAAATGAAAATACAACAAAGTTTGTTTAACTGACAATCCAACATGCATATGTTGCTTCTGGGGTGGAGATAGGATGTACTGCCAAAGGGACAGTTCTGTGGGGTCTTTTTTTTATAAAAAAAAAAAAAAAAAAGGGTTGCTTCTGAGAAAATGCAGGCAGAATAGCATGTGATTGACTCTGAGCTACTAAGCTTGAAGCCATATAAAAACAATATAAAACTCTATGATTCTATTATTCTATGATACAAGGTTTCACTTCAAGTTGAGTGATGAATCGGGCTGAGTCTGGCCGGGATCTCCAATCTGCATGCATGGGAGAGTGTGTATTCGTTCTGCAGAGCTTTTTTGTTGTTTCAACACAGATCCAGCCTCAGACACGAAGGAAAGACAGAGTTGTGAACTGTCAGATTTGTATCTCCTGATTATGCACTCAGACACCAGGTGGTATCTTGAGGCAGACAAGACTTGTTATTACACAAAAGGTGTCAGAGGACATAAAAGACAGAATGCTCACTTGTCTCATGTCCCTGGCTCAAAGATGTATCTTGTTTCCTCTTGTGTACTCACGTGGACATCACATGTAACTTCTGATATCCATTCAATCTGTCCCAGTATGTGCAAGAAAAACACGTGTTCCAGGTTAGTACTGGTAGCAGTAAAAGTAGCAACACTAAGCAGAAATAGTATACTATGTCTTTTCCAGAACACACACAAAAAGAATCCAGTCCTTATCTCTGGAGGTGTGTAATTAAAGTTGCTAACCCTGCACTTAGCTTTATAGAGATAAATCTAAAAAACAGTAGAAAATCTCTTTTAAGTCAAGAACGCTCCTTGAACCTGTGCAGTTCCAACTATCTCAAAATTGCTGCAGGTTAAGGGGATAGAGTGAAGAGACTTCAAAAATCACTGAAACAGCACAAAAGAGATGATATTCAGTCATGTGACAAGGAATTACAGAGTAGGATTTGACTGAGAGAGAAGAACAAGTAAGACGTTAGACGTCAGTAGCCAAAAGAATAGGCAAAATATTGTTGGATGATCCCAAGGAGAAAAGACAGAAGATGAAAGCCCCAGGGCATAGGAGATCATCCTAAGAAAGTGAAAATGTGAGCCATAATGCTGAGATACTACAGTGCAATGATGTCAGGAATAGAAAGCGAAATGCAAAGCTCAAATTGACTGGTGAAGCTGTAAAAGACCTGGAGGGGTTCTAAAACGGCAGCAACCAGATTAGGCATCAGCGGGAACTGGTGATGGAGAAGGACTGCTAGGCACTGTTTGCATCATGATGCTGCTGTGATAAACCCTAGAAAAGGGAAGCCTGCAGGGAAACCCTAGAATGCCACATCAGGTTGTGATGTTGTTCCTAATGTTTCATGCATTTCTATTATAAAGCAGCAGCAGCAGTGCCAGAACTGCTGAGGACAGGCACAAACGACAACAACATTTCACTGAATCTAAGCCCATGGACTGAAGCTACACCAGGAAAGGAAAGATCCTTGATTCATTCAGTGGTTCCCCCCAGCATCATTTCTGTTTAATCTGCCAGACAGCACAGCTCAACATAGCTGTGCTCTTTCAGTAACTGATATTTCTTTTCCTTCCTTCCTTCCTTCCTTCCTTCCTTCCTTCCTTCCTTCCTTCCTTCCTTCCTTCCTTCCTTCCTTCCTTCCTTCCTTCCTTCCTTCCTTCCTTCCTTCCTTCCTTCCTTCCTTCCTTCCTTCCTTCCTTCCTTCCTTCCTTCCATCACAGCTTATTTTTTAAACAACTAAAAGGCGCAGGACATAGGCAAAGTGCAATTAAAAATCACAGCAGTGATCAAAAGGAAGGTTTTGAAATGGGGGAAAATTCAAGCTCCCCCACCTTTCATAAGCTTCTTGAAGCAGAAATTAATGAGCTGAGCCTATGTTTAAAGCATCTTTGGCAAATATTTTCAAAATGCAACTCACTGATTGAGTGGACTCAACTGGATTGATGAAACTGAAAAAAATGTTTCAAAACTTTAAAAAGAGCTGAGATAAAATGCTTTTAGTGTTAGGACTATTTTCATTAGAATTTTACACAGACTAGAAAAGGAATGAACAATATGAAGAAGAGACAAAAGGGAAATATCTTTTTCCTCAAAAGGTCATTATGATATTTTTTTATTTCATTATACAGAAGCAATTATCTGAGCAAATAATAAGTTCTTCACGTCAACTCCTTAGTAAATTGAATTAAAGCGCCTTGTGTAAATGTGGTTATTCACATCAAGTCAACTCATCGAAAAGATGGCCAAAGGGTTTCCCCAGTAATGAAAATCACTTACAATGTAGTCTGCCATACAGCTTACATATGTGATTTAGGCTCAGCACACAGTCATTCTGCCACAAGTCACCCTAAGTCAGATGTATTTGTATTTCTGTATGGACACTATCATGTTCTTTTACTACCTAATGGTCAGTATTTGTACCATTAAATTTTACTTTTTCTATACACTATAGTTGAAAGCAGATTTTGTTCATTCTTAAACCATGTAATAATGAACAGATTGATAATATGACTTCTATAAATTGCAAGCAATATCTGATGTCAGGACACTAACAGATGATCGGATTTTGTTACAGCAATACAGGTTGTTTCAGCTCTTGGCTTTCTGTCGTCACACCTAATCTTTCTACTACTGTTGCACAGAAGAAGCAAACACACTGCAGCTGCTCAACCTACTCAGCCTCTCATAGGTCAAAGCAGCATCTGAGGGACTAACACTTAAGCTGGAAATTAAAGGCCAAGAGATGGGTTGGACCAAGCTTTATCTTGTGGAGTTCAATGTGGTATAATGAATACTCAGCAGAGTGGACTGAAGTGCATGTTTGTCAATTTGAACTGCAGCAGATTGTACTAATAGATACCTGAGGAGAAAATAAAGCGTCTTAACAAATTTCTCAACAACAGGTTAATCCTACAAAACTGTAAGTATTCTGTAACACACCATTGGGATTATATTCATGCTCTGACTGGAAATCCCAGTACTCGAACATCTGAAACAAGCAGGGGGCTTACCAGGGGCATCTCGGGGATGACTGAACCTTAGACAACTGCAACTACAGTCCAAAAACATACAGCCAGGAGAAAAAAAATACTTCTGCAGGAACGAAAGGAGACTGGTCTGAAGGAAGAGAGAAACATTTGATGACAGTGTGTGGGATAATCCACAGGAAGCCTGAGGAAGAGTTTTAGTAGTGACACAGAGGGGAGACCAAGCTCAATACTGTGGAGTCTTTAAGTTCTGGGGAGGATCCTCACTGTTTACTATGCAACCTTGCACACTTACTTACCAATAGATAATCCACTCTGTTCTTTCCATGCACTCTGCATAAACCCAGGTTAGATGCAAACTGGTTAGTTTACCAAGGTGCTGCTTCACCTATATAATCTGTTCTTGGTAGTTGCTTCATTTTAGTACAAATGGCTACTCTGCACTACTGCTACTTTTTCTCGGGTCTCATTTATAGCCTCTGTTCCAAGAACCTCCTGCTTGCTGAACCATGTCTCTAAAAAGATAACAACTTTGGTACTTTTGTGTTCCATAGGTGTTGTAATTTATACAAGAAACAAAGGCTTGTTAGCAGGAGAGTTGACACAACATTCTGTCAATTTAATTTCAGTAAGACTGTTATACCAGACCTGTTACTGTAGTTCACTCTACATCTGTGCCTTTTCTGTATGTAATATTGCCAGTTCACACAGATATCATATAAAGCTGTACAGTAAAATGAAACTTTCTTCAACTTCTTGTTGCATACACAGAACTGTTTTACCTTCTCCTTCCATACCTTTTTCAAGATATATGTGACCTAAATCCATCCGTTTCTGCCCTTTTCTCTTGTGACAGCTATTCTCATGGTCACAAATAAACAGATTAAGATTACTTTTTTTGGCTTAAATGGACCAAAAGTTATACTGCTATCTGAAGGGAATGAACAAAAATGCTTTATATGGCTTGTTCTGTTTGCTGACTCTGGGCTATTTTATCACAGAATGGTTGGGGATGGAAGGGACCTTAAAGATCATCCAGTTCCAGTCCGCCTGCCATGGCAGGGACACTTCAAAAGCAGATTCCTCAAAGCCCCATCCAACCTGGCCTTGAATGCTTCCAGGGATGGAGCATCCACAGCTTCTCAGGGCAACCTGTGACAGTGCCTCACCACCCTCTGAGTGAAAAATTTCCTCCTAACATTTAATCTCCCCTCTTTTCGTTTAAAACCATTCCCCCTTGTCCTATCATTATCTGCCCAAGCAAAAAGTTGCTCTCCATGTTTTTTTATAAGCCCCCTTTAAGTACTGAAAGGCCACAGTGAGGTCTCCCTGGACCTTCTGTCCTCCAGGATGAATAACCCCGGCTCTCTCAGCCTGTCTTCATAGGAGAAGTGCTCCAGCCCACTGACCATCTTCATGGCCCTCCTCTGGACCCACTCTAACAGCTTGACATCCTTCTTGTGCTGGAGGCCCCAGCCTGGACGCAGCACTCCAAGTCGGGACTCACAATGGCAGAGCAGAGGGGGATAGTCACCTTCCTCCACTTGCTGGCCACCACTCTGTTGATACAGCCCAGGACACAGCTGGCCTTCTGGGCTATGAGCGCACACTGCTGGCTCATGTCAAGGTTTTCGTCCACCAGAACCCCCAAGTCCCTCTCTGCAGGGCTGCTCTCAGTGAGTTCTTCACCCAGTCTGCAGTCTTGTCTAGGATTGCCTCAACCCACGTGCAGCACCTTTTACTTAAATTTTTTTTACTGCACCATTTTACTATAATCATATTTAAGACGAGCTTATTTTTTCTGTTTCCTTCAACTAGTGTTTTTCTACTTCTGTTCTAGGCTTATCTTTTTGTTTTCATGTTTTTGTTTTGTTTTAAATAAGGTAGCTAACTATCCATGTTTATGAAGTAGTATGCTATTTCATTACAGTCTCCTTACAAAATTTTCTTTCTAGTGAATACGGACCTCTGTCATAAAAGTTCCTGAAAAGAACTTTTATAGTATTTTCATTAAACTTCAATTCTCACATTATTTCAAAGTTCTTGTGATTCTCTTTCCAACTGCAAAGTTTCTGTCAGTTTCTTCTAACTGGTCATACCATCTGATAAAGTTTTGTTTTAAGGAACACTGTTTACCCTGAAAATTCTAATAATTTTATTGAGGATTCTTCATAAAAAGGACCACAGAAGGATATCACAGCACCAAAGCATATTGCACTGTGTTTCCCACTAGACATGCCATTTATTTTACAATAGAGCTGAGTGTGCCATATTTTCTGTTTTTGCCTGTTTAAGCTCACAAAAATTTGTTAGAGAAATCTCAGGGCTCAGATCCCTGCAGAAATAAGCTATTTTAATTTATTTTCTATCTGACAGATGAAAGCACTATGCAATGTGGCCACATAGTCACAGATATTGAATTAAAACTGCTTCTGCCAAATTTTCTGAATAAGTAATCAAACACAGATTAAAGCTCACATTTTCCATCACACCATGAAATCATTGCACCAGAAATACCACTACCAGGTTTCATTAAGGCATAAAAGCAGAGCACAAGGACAGTATTTCCTATTATTTCAATGATATACCAAATTTTCAGATTAAGGTATGCAAACACCAAAATAGCAACAAGATATGTTGCATATCTGCTAACTGTTGTCTAAAGGTCAACATTTTTCTGATGTCCTCGAGGTGCTTCCCTGCTCTCTGCTACTCTGTCAGCAAGTGGTCCTCTGTCTGAGCACTGTGCAAATAGAGCTAAAAAAAGAAAGAATCAGAAGTGCTCCTGCTGTACAAAGTAAATTAAGTCAAGAGGATATTGATGAGATTACTAATTTATTTAACACATACATTGAATTCAGAATGGGAGTAAAACTTCATCTGTCTCCATTCGTCAGCTACACGTTGCCTAGGGCCATCAGCCTGCTGCTATCTTGTTCTTCATTCTCCTTGGTTTTACCCAATTTAGTTTTGTTCTTTGCTCTTGTCCCACACTTCATTTGTGACAAACAATTTAAAAAATAAATGTTCTGTTTTCTCACAGTCAACATGCTGTCACCTCACAATCTTTAAAATGACAGACACCAACATTTTTATAGTAGAATCAGGTTTGCTATTCTAAAAGCTCTCTATACTGAATTAAAAAAATCTGAAAAGTAACTGTGAGAAAATAAATTTTCACCAGCAGCGGGTCCTCCTTACTGCCTAGATTACCTTCTACAAGGACAGGAGAGATCTATATGTATATGCCAAGCTACAACAGACTAAGCACTGCTTACCACAGGATTTTCTGTTTCATCAGGTGTACTGGAAATGACTCTAAAGAGAACCATACCAAGAAAAGCAAAACATCAACAAATGCCTTCCCTTATCTCTCTCTCTCTCTGCCTCTCCCTCCCTCTATACCTCCCTCCCTCACTCTCTCTCCCTCTCCCCTTCCCTCTCCCTCTTTCAGAGATCTGCAGAATAAATGGCCATTTGAATTTGTAGAGTGGTTTTCAGTTACAGGCTCCAAGAAACAACTTATTAGTTCCCTCAAAGACTACTGTAGGGACACCTCAAATGTTGTTCAACCTGGAAGCCCTGGAGAACATGCAGTACACAGCCAAAGCAGCGAAAAGGTGCAGAGGACTGGCATTTTCAAGAGAAATGATAGGAACCAGCTCAGACCCACCTCCTTCTCTCCCAGATTAGATATTACTCTACAACACACTATTGCCATTCTTAATGGGATCACACAGTGTTTGTACTGCCCTAATCTCTTGTCATTGCTCTCATAAGACAAACCACAGAAGAAAACATCAATCAATGGGTGCCCCTCTACTCAGACCAACACATAATTTTCTGTTGGACAGAAAAGGGAAATCAAACTAAAAGAGGGGAAACAAGATGGATGACTGAAAAGTAAAAAAAAAAAAAAAAAAATTTAGAAAAGTGTAAAGGGACACAGAATAGGAAACAGACATGAAAAATAAAAAGTAAACAACTGAATGGAATCATGGCAAAAAGGCAAGGGCACACAGCCATCTGCCAGTACCATCAGGGATACTGAGATGAGAAGAGAAGAAGGCCTGAGCAGCCCTTCTATTGCCACATGCTTACTCCCTTAGCCATGAGCTGAAAAAAAATAAGTTTTGCTCCCTAATCTTACTGCTACTAGAAAGGTCTTCAGCAAATCAATGTGAATGTAGTACCACTCACTATTTCTAGAAGGAAAAAAAAACTAAAACACTTCATTCTGAGTGTTTCCTACATCTTTCTTACCCTCAGCCCCTGCAAGGTTTAATTTCTCTCAAGAAAGACTTTTTCTGACCAACTTTTCAATGTTTTCTTTTCCTTTATTCCCTTCCCACCTGCCTCATCTCAACCCTTTCAACCCTTCCACTCCTCTTCCTTTTTTTTTTTTTTTAGTCTTTCCATGCTTATTCCAGTGCTGCTACATCTCACCCACCCTGCTTCAGACTAGTACTAGAGAAACTTATCTTGAAATACACACACACATAGTTGTGATGACTCTAGGGAGAAGAGAAAAAGTATAGCATTGGCTTTAAAAGAGGCTCAGAACACAAGCACATTACCAATTCACTGAAGAGTTTTCCAATTAAAAGGTAAGTTAATGAAGGTAACATTAGCAGGAAACACACTGAAAACAGAAGCCAAATCCCTGAGTTCTGATTATTGTTTTTTATGCTAACTTCTGAGCAGACTAATTAAACCAAGATGACCATGGCTAACAAAATGTCTATGTGATTCAGTTCAAGGAAAGAACAATGAAAGGAAAAGGTGCTCTGTGTGTGTGAGCACGCGTGTGTGTGAGTTCATTTTTGCTTGTGGGATCAGAACATGAGAATAGAGCAAATCAGTAAGACAAATATCCTGATTTTTCTAAAAGTCTCCTTTGGTAAAATTCCAATATTTAAATGTTCATCTTAATAAAATTTACCTAAAATTTGTATTTGAGGGCAGCTGAAATGTTTTTTGTCTGTAGCATTTCCTTTTCTTTTTTGTGCTTCAGTGTAAGTATCTTAATGAGTAATTAGCAATATTTATGCTTCCACCCAAAATCTTCCATATCTATTCAACATATTCAGATATATTTGCAGTGTTGTCATCTCTACATTTTCAAAATGCACACCATTTCAGCCATACTGGTTTGTCTTCTTTTGCTTGGATGGTTGGGAGTGGCTTGGAGGGGGTATTTCTTTGTTCTTTGTGTGTTTTTCAGGGTCTTGTTTGTTTGTTTGTTTGAACAACTTCATGAGAAAAATAAAATAGATTTTGGAAAAAAAAACAAAACTATATTTCTCAATTAGAAATCATTGCATAGATTATATCCACTTTCACCCAAGAGTTCTAATTTTAGCTCTTAGCCCTGGATCATATCGTAAGATATGATTTGTGCAAACCACTTACTCTTTCTGCAGAACCTGCACTGAAACAGACTGTTTCAGATGATGATAGAGAACATCTCCCTCTCATTATCTATTAACCGTGTAGATCCTACTAACTGTAATCCAGGAAGACTACAGATATCTACAGCTGGATGATATGTGTCCTCTCCCTCTTCATTCATTGAATCAGAACATTAAAATGTCATTTGTCCATCTCATTGATTTATGTCAGCAATACTCTGTAATAACAAAGGCCTTGCTGTAAAAGTCTCCGATCTTGAAAACAGATAAATGTTTAACATTACTAGTGGTATAACTGATAACTAGTGAAATTTCTCAGGACAGGAACACTTAATGCCTAACACAGAGAAGTCCTGATCTTGGCTGATGCTTTCAGTGCTACATCTCTACTAATAAAAACAGTTACCAAACCAAGTTTAACTGGGGACTTTCTGTCATAACACCTATACACAACTTCATACCACTATTGCAATATTATCATTTTAATAGATTAAATTCTGGAATTGTCACACACATTTACTCACTCAGTGATATTTAACTATTGCCTTTGTGATTTCAGATAAGAAACTGTGCACTATTCAAATGCAGTAAATGATTAAAATTCGATCCTTTTGCTTCCTCCCAAGATATTAAATGTTATTTTACATAAAGACAAGATCTCAGGCTAGCTCAGTGATTGCCTTTGTACCTGCCCATAATTGGGAGAACAGAAGTTTTTCCTGATTGTTTGCTTTCCCAGTGCTTACACTGTTGAGGTGAGACCACATCCAGTTTGGCAATGAGACAGCAGGCAAGCATCTGTACGGAGTCCCAGAACAGATGCACTGTTGAATGTAAACTGATACCAACAAACAAATAAATAAATAATATTAAACCATCAGATTAAAAACTCCTCCACCTGCCAAGGTTTTGAAGTATAAATGGAATGTTCAGTGGGCTGCACTAGTATGATTAATCATCATTATAAAAGTACACTGACTTGGCATCTCCATTTTTTTAATCTGATTTTTCCTAGTACATTGACATCTCCATCTGACTTCTGCATTCCCACTTGTAATAACAAAGGTTCTTTGTCTCTCAAACTTTAAAATCTTAAAGGAAAAGGAATATTCATATTCTCATAAGCTTCAAAGTTCTCTTTTCTTCAGGAAGAGTATGATTAGTAGGACAAAAAGTAAATGCTTTGCTCTTTGCTTTTCACTGCAAGTTACAGAAGAAAAAGTCTAGTAACGTATGCAAACTGGTAGCCTTCTATCCTCCTCTTAAAACAGTTAATTCAACTGGATTTCATGCGTACGTTCCCCCTAGATAGATTTCCCTCATTAACTTAAATAACAGCGGACATAAATCTTGACATAATCTTCTCCCTGAACTTTACTGTCCATAAAGCATATGGAGTCTTCCTTGCCAGAGAGAAACTCGGTCATTTTTACTCTCCTGGTGTGGAGCCAAGGGATTATGTCAGTCTTGCTGGCAGGATGAATCAGCGAACTAACTGTACCTCTCTTTTTTTGTTGAATCCTATCAGATTACCAAGTATTTATTGGTTACGGAAAAGGCTCCCAAACTGAGATGTACACTTATGACTTTAGATAAACAGACTCTCAGTCACCATCAATGCCAAAATCCATACTAGGTTACAGATGTGGATCTAACATGATGAACATCATCAAGATCAAATGGTCTCTCTCTTCCCATTCGTACACCTGGACCAGGGGCACTAGAGCTGCTGCAGCCAAATGATTTATTTCCTACTGTATGTCCTTGCTATGAGTTGAATACTAGCACATGTAACTCATTTGTCAATTCCCTTCCACCTTGTTCACAGCAAGGAGCAAAGGTTTCCTGTCAGAACTGGGAAGGAATTTTGCCTTCCATGTGTGTCCTGAGGTTAGGGATAGGGGGAAGATAATGAAGGATAAGGCCAGACTGAAAATTCCAATAGCTGAGGGAAGTTGCAGCATTTATTTTAGTCATGAATTTGTTGCACTGTGGGAAGGTTAGTAACAGTTCGAGGAGAAAAGGTATTTAGGACCACATTAAAGGGTAGGAAAATGCTGAAAAAAAAAGACAAGGATCCAGGCAAAAAAAAAAAAAAAAAAAAAAAAAAAAGGAGAGAGAGAGGGTAAGAAAGAGATCCTACCCAAAGAAGGCTGGAAAAATATGCAAAACAGTGGAGCACTTCAGTAATTCAGCATTCTCTCCACCATAACAAACCATCTCAATAGAATAAAAGACTGCTAATCGATAGTCTGATGGTTAAGACACTGAGGGCTCAATAATCCAAATGCCCCTAAAAGCTGGAGGAAGACATGCAACATAGGGCTGTACAAATGACCTAAGCATCATGAAGAAAAAAACATCTGTCTATATACCACAATGGAGTCTTTCATAGCACAGGTAAGACTCCAGTCCTTCAATTCTACCTGGTTTAGGTGGAAGTCCTTTGTTCCAACTGCTCCACATTATCAAACAGATGTAAATTGTCCTCTCTAGTAGATAACTGCAAACTCAGGAGTATTATAACTGCCTTTAATTCTAGTATTTGCCATTTATTCTTCTTGCCTTGGTTGAAAAGTTGTTTCCTTTCTTTCTGTAGTTTTCTGTGGGCCAATCTCTGCTTTCATTTACTTTGTTGCAGACCTTTATTTCAAGCTGGAGAAATCAGCAACGTTCTTGCTTAAGGATATGGTTTCAAATGAAGCTACACTGCGTGCATATATGATTTTAAAAAATAATTAAATATAGCTGGAATATGTGTGCATGTAAAATGTCACAAGGATCACATTCAGGGTGCAATTTTCAAGATATAATTGTACATTGCATGGGCTATTTGTAAAATCATTGATCCTCTGACTATACTAAATGCTCTGCTTTCATTTTGAGAGTAAAGGGATAGGGAACCAAAAGCATCAGGATGACATTACTTCAAAATTATTTTCCTTCTAAAATTTAGCTTTGTAAACATGACAAAAGTTTAAGAGGAAAAAAGTAATTCATATATCATGAGACTAGCTAACTGAAAATACTTCTAAACCTATCAAGTAAAATCCAATCCAGCAGCATCCAATGTACCCGTTTCTGTAGACAGTTGTTTCCCACAACTAGTTTACAGATAAGACCATGTTCACTAAAGTGAAACAACGGGACAGAACTACAACTCAGGGAGACATTAGTGCGAATAACAGTGATGGAGGAAACACAGTCAGTTTCTCACTAAAAAGACTTTCAATATTATTTTCCTTGGCAGCAACTCTTTGATATTCTGTTTCTTAACTGTTAGCTTGTACAAAATTCAGAGACAGGAAAGAAATAGTTCCAGTAGAAAACTTTAGCTTTGGTCTGTGATGGTGTGCTCCCCTGCCTCCACACTTCTTGCCTTCAGTCTGGCCGATGCTTTGCTCAAACAATGGCCGATGCTCAGGCAGATTCAGATGCGTGCTGGAGAAACTGACAGACAGACATATTGCTCAGCAGCTGAGGGCCAATGGAGCCCTTCTGTAGGGCAGCTGGCTGCATGACAGGATCTCCCCTTGAGTTGGGACACCTCTCAAGGTCATGCCTGCTGCAGAGATCCTGCACTCTTCACAAGAGATAATTTGCCACAACAGATCCCCGGTAAGTGATTTATCACTTGTTAAACTCTGTAAACTTCACTAAGATTATAGCTTAGATTGATTGTGCACATATATTCATCAAACCCTCAGACATAATCCATTGACCAAATCTGGGTATAAGAGGAGATGCAGCCAAACCTAGGCTCTTTACTTCAAGGAGTTTAGAAAGCAACGAGGTCCACTTTGAACCTCACGACTCAACAGGAGGGTCTCCCTGACACGTCTGAGTTACCCTGTCCACTATCCAGTAAATAATCAAGTGTGCCTCTAATCTTATTAAGTCATAGGCTTATTTATGGTTAAGCTTTGTTAGATAACTGTACTATATCAATAAATATATTGCTGCTTCTCTTTTACAAGTGAAGTATACAATTTCATCTGAGACAGGTCTTGTGATAGGCTGTTATGATTTTAGACAAATTCTGCTGAACTGGTCTTAAAACATATTTATTTTTTGCTTTCAGAATTCCCCATGCTTCCCAGATATTTTACCCTTTGCACAGACACATTGATATGTAAACTCCAGATACAAATTCACATACAATTTGCTACCCACCTTATTCATTATATGGGAGATGGACTCAAAAATAGCATAACTAAGATTACATGTGTATATTTACTATGTCTCAATTTTTGCCTAATCAGCAGAATAGGCAAAAGCAGCATTCTTTCATATGCCATAGATATGTACATATTGTAATTTACATTTTCTCATAAATATTCCACTTCAAATTAATTTAATTTTTCAAATTTTCTCATTAATATTCTATATCATTTCCCCACACGTTTACAGATTAATCCTTATTATTTTTAATCTGGCACTCAATTTTCACAATTATAATACTGTGTATTTCACAGATAATATTGTCTAGGACTTATAGGAGAGATTTACAGAAACTTCTGGAGATAGCTATCATTGGAAAAATAAACTAACTGTGAATAGAAAGTGAAAAATAAAAATGTAATTTAAAAAAAAAAAAGTCTCATCTTTTATCAGTTTGCCCCGATTAAGGTTTCAGGAGTAAAAAACCTATGTTAACTTCAGCTCAGAAGCCAAGTTCTCCACAACAGAATTGAAAGAAACTCTGAATCAAGCTATTACCTAAATCTCTGTAACAGGCCAGCATTTGATTTTGTCTCTTATTTCTCCAAGGTTAACCGAAGAAACTTTAAAAGGGCTTTCTGAATTAAATATTAAAATGTATGACAGTCCAAACCGTACGTAAGTTTCAATCATTTGAATATTTAATTCAGCACCAAAACTATGTTGCTGACTTACTTCATTCTGCCACAGGAATTCCAGCACACTATGGTGTTAAGACTGGACAAGACATCATTCCACTGTAGCACTCATCCAAGAAGAAGAAAGTCACAGTGCTAGGTGGAATATCGAGTTTGTGACATAAGAGCAGGAGTTATCTGGGATTTTTTATTATTAGGTTGGAGTAGGACTGCCTGGATGGATCTCTGCTGAGGAGACAGCAGACTTAGACCACAGATGTTTGGAATGAAATAGTTTCTGTGGCAGTTCTGCTCTGAACTTGAATAAATCCCTTATTATTCCTTGTCTTGATTCTGCTCTCTATAGGTTAAGTAGGCCATAGTAACTCTCAATATTACCAGAATTTTAAAAATATCAAACACTCATTGTACTTTTTAACATCAATGAGAGTGATATTCAGCCTGAAATAGCAACAGCTGTTTATATCACACAAAATGGAAGAGCAGTGCCACTGTGAGCAATTCCAGGTTTATCATTTGCCATCCCCTTCACACTGCTTCTTAAATTTACTGCAAAGCCCTTCAAAAGCAGACAGCTTCAAAACTTTAGCAAAAGTTCAAAAAATGGCAGGAGTATGCAAGCTGTTGAGGCTAACGTGTGGGAAGCACATGTTCTCTGGTTCTTTCTTACACCAGGAACTCAACCTCCATAGCTATTTGTACTCTCCTATTCCCTCATTTGCTTTCCTTCTTCTTTTATTTTTATTTCCTTCTTTTTCTCCTTTTTATCCCCTGAAACTCTGTAGAAAGGCAATCTCCAAGTCTTCTTGTTTATATTTATGTTAGATTGGTGAGGCAGCCTTGGCCTCTGCCTTGGCCCGCAGCACTGTGCAGACATGCAGTCAACCAGATAGCTAGCTGCAGGCACCTCAGAGCCATGGCAAAATTGGGTTAATTTACCCAGGCACACTTCCTATCTTTTCTGCCTTCACCATTACATTTGTCTTTTCTCTTCTTTAATGACTTGTACCCACAATCTGTCCTCTTTTCTCTTTGTATCTTTGTTCTATTGCCATTTAGCTGTTCTATTTTCCTTTCAGCCTTTTGTTTGTTTGTTTGTTTTATTAGTATTATTACTACTATTTTTGACCTTCTCTACACTGCAGTCTTTCTGAGCAGGAGGCTGAATACCTGAAGGTGTGAACATGACCCACAAAAGTAATAATGTTTTTCAAGAGGAAGTCAGCACTTCAGATTCCTAGTGCCACTAGCCACTACAATATGGATGGGTTGAAAACTACAGGTTTCTTTCTCATTTTATATTTTTGGAGCTTGCTTTCTGCTGCTTCTTTCCTGGAAAGTGAGTCTTAAAGGAAGAACAGGAGAAAGTCCTAATACTAGTCCTACTGCCTCCCAGCACTTGAAGTATTTCTAGGCTGGAAAGACAAAGATTTCTATTCCCTGTTACCTCACGGTATCTCTCTTTCACAGAGAGAAAAACAAGGCTGCTGGCAGCTGCTTCCTGTGTTTGCACCAGCTCTTGGCAGTTCTCTCCTCCCGTGGGGTGTTAGTTGCATGTATCACTCTCTACACACTCTCTGGTGATAGAAGAACACTGCCAAAAGCACAGCAAAGAAAGTTGTCTCTTAGGGCCTCATGCATCCAATAGCTAAATGACTGTCTATGGCTCCTTTTATGGCTGTTGAATTAAGAAATTCAGATAACAGTGACCTATCCTAGTAATTTCCATTCTACTTGTGCTAAGCTACCTACAAAATTATGACTGCACACGCAAATACATGGGAAACAGATGATTTTTTTTTTTTCTTCTCTGGTTTTGCACAGAGATTTGTAATAGAAATGTTAAGGTTGCTAGGAATAGAGAGTGCATGTGTATGAAACACCAGAAGGAATAAGAAGAGAAAGGGGAAACAGATGGCAGGTTCAGATGACACCTAGCCTGTTGTGAAGATCCCAGCACATCTATACATGGTTTCTCAGTAACACCCAGTAAGTAGGAAAACAAAGGACAATCTAAAACAAAGGGTAGACTAGAGTCATTTAGAGATGATGACAGGAAGATAAGGAACTGTTGTGAAGCTCTTAGTCAAACACAAAGAGGAAAGACAACGAGCAAGTCTGCAATGCTGCCTAAAGGTTCTGGAGGTGGGACAGGAGGGAGACAAAAGACGGCAACCAGCATCAGATTACAATGCATATCAAAGAAACCAGCCCACGGTTGCCAACCATGTCAGCCAAATGTTAGTCTCTCTTTCTCCAGCACACTTCACACAAGAGGAGGGCAGTCATCCTCTGTAGAGACTACTTGTCCACAGTGTTCAGCTGTCTTAACCTTATTGGAAAAGATCTGTGTATTTTAAGGAAAACAATCTATCAACGCCTAATTCCAGAGACAGTAATTTGAATCTAAGCTTTTACATACACATGACTGACACCTCCCAAAGCTTAGTCCCAGTGGAACAAATACTAAAAGCAGAATGTCACTGTCTGAAGGAAAATTAAATAAAACTATGTGTTTTCAAAACAGAAGGCTGTAACTGTAACTGGAGCAGCACAATAAGAAATAAAGCCCAGCTCTGAACACAGATAAAAGAAACTGTCCCAAATACAAAAACTTAGAGAATATGAAATAATTCTATGAGGCATTCATAGAGGTGTTTTTTTGTTTTTTTGTTTGTTTGTTTGTTTACTTGTGGTTTTTTTTTAAGAAATCATGCATTCAATCATTTATAAAAATATGCCACAGTGTCAGCAAAAATGAATATGGTTGGCCAACAACGTCTGATGTAGCATTTACCCTTCAATGAAAAACTTTCTTTAAACTGTTGCTTACTTGATAGATAACATTCCTCTGCACAAAGACTTTGTAGATTTGTTTTGTTTTTTTGTTTTTGTTTTAACACCATCTTCTGAAGCTGATTTCAAAAATTTCTATCAGAGTGAAAGACATTAAAAATCCTTCTAACAAAGGTTTGAATGCAATGTTTTTAAAAGTTTTACAGCAAGTGGCCAAAACTAATAGTCATCCTGTTTTTAGTAATTTAGTAATTAACTCTGCTGCATTTCCGTTTAGGCAAAAACTCTTGTTATGTAATAAATTGGTCTTAGGCAGATATCCGATGATAGAGTTCTGTCTGGGATTGTTTCCCTAAAGGATGCTAAACTAGGATTGCTTTGCAATAGTCCTCAGTTCTAAGTCAACTTCCCTGAAAATATATTGTACATAACACTAATTTCCCAGTTGCTATATAACTACCATTACAGTGGAAGCTGTTGATGGGTCTAAAGAAAACCTGCATCAGACAGTACTGTGAGAATGCCTCAGAATCAAAGTAACCTGAAAAAAACTGCATGCATACATTCCCCAAAAGCCCAATTACTCTGCAACATCAAAATCAAAATTAATTCTCTTATATATGTTGGCTGATTCACTGTTTTCAGGGTTAGAACCAAGACTCTAAATTAACCAGAAGCTTGGAACCAATCAAAAATAAAAGAAAATGTAAAGTACAAAAATGATATTGCAGGAAAGGGCATAGAACAGCAACAAATGAAGATCTTAGAGTTAAGTATCTATCAAAGCTCTAAAGATGTGGTGCAGTGAAGGAAAATTGCAAATTACTAAGATATTACAGCTGGATCTCAGAAACCAGAATTCATCTTCCTAAAATAGTTCTCTAAGACATGTTAAAAAAAAAAAAAAATCACTAAGGAAATACAACACACTATCAGTCAGGTGCTGTGCTTAAATAAATATAGTAACAACGAAAGTCCACCACTAACAAAAATACTGAGAAGGCAGTGCAACTTGCATCTCTCTAGGTTACAGTCATTTTGCTTTTTCTGAAGTTTTTATGAATAAAACCATCTAATAGAAACTGAAAAACTACCCTCCCCACCAAGTCCTCAGTTTCTAAATGCATTGGTACCAATACAGATCTGTAGAGAAAAACTCCTTGCATATGCATTGTTCAAGGGTAAAAGCCTACTGCTCTATACACTTTGGAAATCACCTTGCTAATCTGTTGGGGCACTAAAAGATGAAAGCTGCACAGCACAAAGAAAAATTGCTAAATGGGATCCACTCCATTGCAAACATTCATTACAAGTAAGTTTTACATCCCATTGGCTTCTCTCCTTTTCTCTAATAACAAAGACCCGGGCATTTCAGAAGATAACATTTACAACACAACTAAAAAAGGGCTTCTGTTAGATATTTTACACAGGGGTATTATTACATTATCAAGCTCCTTACATCAATCTACCGGTGAGCAAGCTGCAGCCATGGAACTGCATACATGGGTGCCTCAGACTTCTCATGAAACTTAAATATATACTTTGGCTCACTAGATATATAATTTTAATGAGGAAAATATCCTTAATCCCATTTGCATAAAGTGTTCCCAAAAGATGTGTTATCATCGAATGCCAATTGACTGATAACTTCTAGGTAAATCTTAGTCTTCTAGGATAATTTGGAGAGGGTACTGTTTCTGAAAATTAAGATTGCAAAGCAATGTTTTTTTTTATTTTATTTTTTTCCTCCCAAGACTGAGGAGTCAAAGGGAAGAAGATAAATGAACTGGACTGAGTTCTTATTGAGTTATACATCACAACTGACCCTAAAAAGTGGATACCTCCACATGGATTTGGCAGTCTCAGGGTGAAGTGGTACGATCTGACTGAATTCATTTGGAAAGAGCATTGTGAAAAATACCGGTTAACAAGAAATCACTTTCAAAGGGAGCTTTCTCATTCACTATCTCTGTAGAGACATAAACATTATTTACAAGTCCAGATGGCAAAGTAATATAATATCCAAATATACAAGCAGTTACAGCCTGTATCCTTAATATGAAAACTACCCAATAACTTGTACATTTTTCTGCAGAATAAATACTTTATATAAGTACTCATAATAGTCACCTAGAATGTTATCTCCTGTATAAAAACACTATAAACACTAGATTAACAGAAAATGCAGTTCCTCACTTTATTTCAGGAGTTGTAGATCTGTTTGAAATTTTAATTTGTACTTTTTTATCCTCCATGTAAATCTCTGGTATTTCCCTATTTTTTTTTTTTTTTTAATTTTCATAACTAGTTGCTTTTTTTTTTTTTTTGGTTGGTTGGTTGACATCAGCACAATCCAAATCAATTGGAATATCAAGGGAAAAAGCAAGGTTAATGGGTGAGGATTTATTTCCAGCTGGTTACTGCAACAGATTAATATATCCCTGAAACTTGCATTTTTATTTAAGACTGCTAGAGCAGACATGTTAAAACTCCCCAAATTACACACAACATAGTCACAAAACTGTTTGATAACCTTCTAAGTTCTATTCCTTTCCGTATACTTATCCACCTTAAATTCATGTGGAAATTGTTGATATCAGTAATAAGAGAACAAAATATAGATTAAAGCATTTTACCAAGTTTTTATACTACTCATAGTATGATAATAATAATGGAGGGGAAATGTCAAGTCTAAACCTAATAAATATTTTCCCTTTATCTAGTCCACTGATAAAGTTCCATAGTTAGTTATTAGCTTCTTATCATATCTCCATGGAGTCTTTGGTAAGTTATTTTTTGACATAAATGCTGACTGCAATGGCTATATACCTGCAATCATCCCACACAAGTCATTCTGTGTTCTGAATTATTGAACATACTGTTCTCATTACAAAGGATATGTCAGTAGTTTTAACTAAACAGAGCTTATCTTGAAAGGGAAGAAACATATTCAGAGCTGTGAATAAGAAAAAACCCAGTAAGGTAGGGCAAGAAGTCTACAAGTCTGCTCTCCAGCAGTAAAGGAAAGGCATCTCTAAACAATATACAGACTGCTGACCTCCTCCGGCATGAACTGAAGGAGGTTCCACACGTTTTCTTGGTAGGCTGTTTTACTAGTCTCACCATTTAATAGCATTTACTTCATTTATTCACATAATCTACAAATTATTTCTATTTTCTTCTGGTATTACTGGGGCATAGTGAAGTAATCTTTTTATTAGGGATTAAAAAAGGTTCTCTTTTTAAATGTATCATATCTAAATCATTTCACTGTTCTTGAAGTTTTCCAAACCAGATCTTTCATTTTCTTCTGGACATCCTTCACTTTGTTTATACAGTACTTCAAGGGCTTCAAAACTTCATACACTATTCAATTTGAGGGTTTCATTCACATCAAAGAATAATAAACTCCCATGTTTTACAGGAAAACCTCTTGCTACTTCACTTCAATGTAAAATATGTGATTTTAATTCTACACCAAAAAGAAATGTTTATTTGACCTTTTCTTGTTCTAGACATGTGGTTAACCATCTGTTACAAGCCCTAGGATCCTCCACTGCAGTAGCATGGATTAGCCAACTCATCATTTCTCCTTTTATTAATCATTTCATTTTTTCTTCTTAAGTTTGAACAATTATACATCACGTCTTCATTAAAAAAAAAAAAGCTTATTCCAGTATTTTCTGTGTTATTAAAAATATTCCTAATACAATGAAATCCAGAAATGTTCTAAGTATATGCTCTATTTTAGCAGCAAAAATGAACTTGAAAATGTTAGATAGAGCTGCACCAAAGAAAAACTTGCAGGTCCCTGCTAAATGCCCTTTCCAATTGAGAGAAAAAGTAGTTAGGGGAGTTGTGGAGGGGCCAGGAGACCAGCCAGTTGCACATATATTGCATAGTAGTTTCATCTGATGATTTCACTAGTTCATTTGCTGATGTCACATAGGATGGCATCAAAATCCTCATCAAGGTACGGTATTACAGGCTGCTTTCCCTTTCTTTCCTATTCACTAGAACATGATTTCAGAACACAGAAATTTTGGTTCCAACACAGAAATTTTGGTTTTTTTTTGACCATGGGGCGCTTTACTTGGCACCCAGCCTGATGGCCGCAGACGGGTCCCTATCTCTAAGGGCAAAACGGATCCTAGCCCAGGAGCTGGCAGGGCTCAGTGAAAGGGCTTTAACCTAGGTAAGAAGGGAGATGGGGCTGAAATAAGGCTTGTTGGAGCTGTGCCAGAGGGAACAATGGCAAGGCCGGGGGAGAAGGCAATGGCCCAAATGAAGTGCAGCTACACTAAAGCACGCAGCATGGGTAACAAACAAGAGGAGCTGGAAGCCATCGTGCAGCAGGCAGGCTATGACGTGGTTGCCATCACGGAAACGTGGTGGGACCACTCTCATGACTGGAGTGCTGCAATGTCTGGCTATAGGCTCTTCAGAAGGGACAGGCAGCACAGAAGGGGTGGTGGTGTGGCTCTCTATATTAGTGTTTTGATGTTGTGGGACTTGAGGCTGGGAATGATAAGGTTGAGTCCCTATGGGTTAGGATCAGTGGGAAGGCCAACAAAGCAAGCATCCTGGTGGGGGTCTGTTATAGACCATCAAACCAGGATGAGGAGACGGATGGGGAGTTCTACAGGCAGCTGGCAGAAGCTGCGAAATCGTCAGCGCTCATTCTCGTGGGGGACTTCAACTTCCCAGACATACCCTGGAAGCACAACACAGCCCAGAGGAAGCAGTCTAGGAGGTTTCTGGAGAGCGTGGAAGATAGCTTCCTGACGCAGCTGGTTAGAGAGCCTACCAGGGGAGGTGCCCCGCTAGACCTTCTGTTCACAAACAGTGATGGACTGGTGGGAGATGTGGTGGTCGGGAACTGTCTTGGGCAGAGTGACCACGAAATAGTAGAGTTCTCTATTCTTGGCGAAGTCAGGAAGGGGACCAGTAAAATCGCTGTATTGGACTTCCGGAGGGCTGACTTTGAGCTGTTCAGGACACTGTTTGGCAGAGTCCCTTGGGAGGTGGTTCTGAAGGGCAGAGGAGTCCAGGAAGGCTGGGCAATCTTCAAGAAGGAAATCTTAATGGCTCAGGAGCGGTCTGTCCCCACGTGCCAAAGATGAGCCAGCACGGAAGACCAGTCTGGCTGAACAGAGAGTTTTGGCTTGAGCTTAGGAGAAAAAAGAGGGTTTATAATCTTTGGAAAAGAGGGCGGGCCACTCACAAGGACTATAAGGATGTTGCGAGGCTGTGCAGGGACAAAATTAGAAAGGCCAAAGCTCATCTGGCTACTGCCGTTAAAGATAACAAAAAATGTTTTTATAAATACATCAACACAAAAAGGAGGACTAAGGAGAATCTCCATCCTTTACTGGATGCGGGGGGAAACTTAGTTACAAGAGATGAGGAAAAAGCTGAGGTGCTTAATGCCTTCTTTGCCTCAGTCTTTAGTGGCAAAACCAGTTGTTCTCTGGATACCCAGTACCCTGAGCTGGTGGAAGGGGATGGGGAGCAGGATGTGGCCCTCACTATCCGCAAGGAAATGGTTGGCGACCTGCTACAGCAATTGGATGTATGCAAGTCGATGGGGCCGGATGGGATCCACCCGAGGGGACTGAGAGAACTGGCGGAAGAGCTGGCCAAGCCACTTTCCATCATTTATCGGCAGTCCTGGCTATCAGGGGAGGTCCCAGTCGACTGGCGGCTAGCAAACGTGACGCCCATATACAAGAAGGGCCGGAGGGTAGACCCGGGGAACTATAGGCCTGTTAGTTTGACGTCAGTGACAGGGAAGCTCATGGAGCAGATTATCTTGAGGGTCATCACGCAGCACTTGCAGGGCAACCAGGCGATCAGGCCCAGTCAGCATGGGTTTATGAAACACAGGTCCTGCTTGACGAACCTGATCTCCTTCTATGACAGAGTGACACACTTAGTGGATGAGGGAAAGCTGTGGATGTGGTCTACCTTGACTTCAGTAAGGCTTTTGATACTGTTTCCCACAACATTCTCCTCAGGAAACTGGCTGCTCGTGGCTTGGACTGGTGTACGCTTCATTGGGTTAAAAACTGGCTGGATAGCCGGGCCCAAAGAGTTGTGGTGAATGGAGTCAAATCCAGTTGGAGGCCGGTCACTAGTGGAGTCCCCCAGGGCTCAGTACTGGGACCAGTCCTCTTCAATATCTTTATCGATGGTCTGGATGAGGGGATTCAGTGCACCTTCAGTAAGTCTGCAGACGACACCAAGTTAGGTGCGTGTGTTGATCTGCTCGAGGGAAGGAAGGCTCTGCAGGAGGATCTGGATAGGCTGGAGCGATGGGCTGAGGTCAACTGTATGAAGTTCAACAAGGCCAAGTGCCGGGTCCTGCACCTGGGGCACAACAACCCCAAGCAGAGCTACAGGCTGGGAGATGAGTGGCTGGAAAGCTGCCTGGCAGAGAAGAACCTGGGAGTACTGGTTGATAGTCGACTGAATATGAGCCAGCAGTGTGCTCAGGTGGCCAAGTAGGCCAACAGCATCCTGGTTTGTATAAGAAGCAGTGTGGCCAGCAGGTCTAGGGAAATGATCGTCCCCCTGTACTCAGCTCTGGTGACGCCGCACCTCGAGTACTGTGTTCAGTTTTGGGCCCCTCGCTACAAGAAGGACATGGAGGTGCTTGAGAAAGTCCAGAGAAGGGCTACAAAGCTGGTAAGGGGTCTGGAGAACAAGGCTTACAAGGAGCGGCTGAGGGAGCTGGGATTGTTCAGCCTGGAAAAGAGGAGGCTCAGGAGCGACCTTATCACTCTCTATAGGTACTTTAAAGGAGGCTGTAGCGAGGTAGGGGTTGGTTTATTCTTCCACGTGCCTGGTGACAGGATGAGGGGGAATGGGCTAAAGTTGCGCCAGGGGAGGTTTAGGTTGGATATTAGGAAGAACTTCTTTACGGAAAGGGTTGTTAGGCGTTGGAATGGGCTGCCCAGGGAAGTGGTTGAGTCACCATCCCTGGAGGTCTTTAAGAGACGTTTAGATGTAGAGCTTAGTGATATGGTTTAGTGTAGGACTTGTTAGTGTTAGGACAGAGGTTGGACTAGGTGATCTTGGAGGTCTCTTCCAACCTAGACGATTCTGTGATTCTGTGATTCTGTGATTTTCCACTGAAGAAAGTAAATGGATTGGTTTGACACAATTTGTTCTCATCAAATTCATCTGGTTTCTTTCTTCTTATTTAATTATCCTCTAGGTCTTATAAATTGATTCATAATTCATTTAGAATTCCCCCAGTACTGCCTATTGTGCTCATTTTTTCCTCACCCTTAAACTACATTTGCTATATACTGTTTGTTCTGTTTCAGTCCCTTAGGATCTAACCTGTCCTCTATCATTTCTCAAAAGTAATTAATGATTCAAAAAGTGCCTCTTTTTTTTTTTTCAAGCCCTTGAGGGGAAAAAAAAAAAAAAAAAGATATTTTAGAGTTTGCAAATTAAAAAACATCCTA
Organism: Anser cygnoides; assembly: GCF_040182565.1. Classification (NCBI taxonomy): domain Eukaryota; kingdom Metazoa; phylum Chordata; class Aves; order Anseriformes; family Anatidae; genus Anser; species Anser cygnoides. Next base: position 102,342,647 of record NC_089874.1, on the reverse strand, counting down.
GTTAATAAAATGCTCTTAAACCCACTGTTTCCTTCCTGCTCTGTGCTTATATTAAAAACTAATGTATTAGTATTAGATATCCAGTTACAAAGTATCTCTGTTCTGAAAGCCAAAATAAAAGGTTTAATGTCATCATTCACTCTTCCAGTTTGAAGAGACATTATACTTTCCTTTATTTCTCCGCTTTTTCCAAGACTGTTAGAACATTTTCATCTTCCTTGTCTGTTAGGCATTTTACAGGCTAGCCTGCTTTCCTATACTATCTGTTTGCTTATACCATCTGTTTATTGTTGTCCTTAGCCATTCTTCCACCCCTCTTTCAAATACAACCCTGATGCAGAAAAATTATCCTTGAACACATCAGAAGTAATGGAAGCACCTTTTCGATCATTAGTGATTACATTAGAGAAATGGTGGAGGAAAGTAAGCTGCCAGGAATTCAAAAAGAACACACAAAATATATAACTGAGAAAAAAAGTACCATAGGCAGCACTAGGGAAATACTAAGCAAAACCTCTTCATATGCTTCATATCCCATCTTCTGCACCAGGATAGCTTGCTACTGTTTTTTTTGGTTGTTGTTGTTGTTTGTTTGTTTTTTGTTTTGTTTGTTTGTTTTTTGTTTTGTTTGTTTGTTTGTTTTAACACAGTCCGTTTTCTCATAACTTATTTACAGAAAGTATGAAGCTTTATTACTTTGATGATTTTCCTAACAGACCCAGCTTGCCTTTTCCCAAAGACTGATTTTTCCTCAGTTTTTTAACTTTACTCTGCTACTCTATTCCTTTCTGTAGAGTTGTAAGTGTTGTTAATTCATGAACACTTCCAATGAATTAATAGGTCACTTCAAATTCTCCAAGCATTCTCCCTATGGAGAAAGAACATAATCTAAAATAGTCACATTCACAACTTCCTTCACCTTCTGAAAGTAAAGAAAAGCTGTCAGTGTGGCTTCACAATGCCATTCAGACTTGCTGTGACCTGTCTTGCTGTTTTTCCTCAGTAACTGAAGTCTATTATTATCATGAGCTTCTCTTCTTTGGATACCTATTTAAATTTCTCAGAAACAGATTTTTGACAAATAGGTGAAGTTTCTGATCTTCTCATTCTTAATCAATGACATTGTGTACTTGAATAAGCTTAAAAAACACAGGGAAAGATCTTGATGAACCATTCAATACATCAAGTGGAGACACACTGCCAGAACAGCCAGATTTTTCCATCTTTACTCATGCTGATAGTACTTTAATTCATAAGTAATTACACCAATTTAGTTAATTACTCCAAGTTTAAGTGTAAATAATACCTGAAATAAAACTTTGGCTGAAATAATGGGTACAAAATTAGTGGAATAACACTTGACTCCACATTTCTTAATTAAACAGTTCTCTCTCTAGCTGCAGTTGTATGATTCACAGTCAGAGACTGGAAAATCCTCCTAATGATTTTTTTCATGTCCAATGAGAAATTTAAACTGGCTTGATTAAGTATCTTTAATAAAATACAAGTCTAGGGTGCAAACATATGCAGATAAGGCAAACTAAGTTGGATAACTACTGCTACCTACATAAAAGTACGCAACAGTGCAGTTAGTAAACACGAATACAGTATAATGTTTAATTAACAGTTTTAATAGGGGAATACTAACTTAAACAAGCGAATTCAAAGATAGCTTTTTCTTCCGTATGACTTTCATAAAAATAAAAAGTAAGAAAATAGAGATCAGCTAGGGACAGGAATGACATATAATCAGATATACGGGAGACATTTATGCCCTTCACTATCCAATTTCTACTAGATATTTTATACCAAATAGAAAAGAAATAGAACATTCTCAAGAATGTTCATCTAAAATGGCAAATGAATTCTGAAGTGCTCATTTCTCTTCACTTCCTATAAAGGAGTCTAAGCTAGTTTTAGTGCAGATATATACAGAAAAGACCTCTAAATTATGATGAAGTTAATCCTCTGCTAAGTAGTGGCTCTGTTGTTGCCCTCCTCAAAACTCTCACATAACTGGAATAATTGTTTCAGCTGCAGAAGAATAATTTCAATTGCAGACATGACATAAAACAATATCTGTTTAAGTAGAAGTCCATGTAACTTGAAGGAGCTCCTGGCAAAACAGAAAAAGTATGTATACAGAATGTGGAAAAAGGGACAGGCCACTTGGGAGCAATATAGGAATATTGTCAGTGTATGCAGGGCTGCAATGAGGAAGGCTAAGGCCCATTTGGAATTAAATCTGGCAAGGGATGTCAAGGACAAAAAGAGAGGCTTCTTCAAACACATGTAGCAAAAGAAAGGCTAGTGAAAATGTGGGCCTACTGCTGAATGGTGTGAGTGCCCTGGTGATGACTGATATAGAGAAAGAAGAGTTACTGAATGTCTTTGTTGCTTCAGCTTCTACTGCTAGGGACATCCCTCAGGAATCCCAGACCCTGGAGACAAGAGAGAAAGTCTGGAGAAAGGAAGACTTTCCCTTGGTCAAGAAGGATCAGGTTAGAGATCATTTAGCCAAACCTAACACCCACAAATCCAGGGGCTCCAATGGGATACACCCACGAGTTCTGAGGGAGCTTGTGGACATTATATCTAGGCCACTCTTGACCACCTCTGAAAGGTCCTAGACAAAAAAAAAAAAAAGTGCCTGAGGAAAGAAGAAAGCCAGTGTCACTCTAATCTTCAAAAAGGGCAAGAAAAGGGACCTAGGAAACTACAGGGCAGTCAGCCTCACCTCCATCCCTGGAAAGGTGATGGAACAGCTCATCCTGGAGGTCATCCCTAAGCACACAGAGGATAAAAAAGATGATCAGGAGTAGTAAGCATGCATTCACCAAGGGGAAGTTGTGCTTAACCTATCTGATGGCCTTCTATGATGGAATAACTGGCTAGGTAGATGAGGGGAGAGCAGTGGATGTTGTCTACTTTGACTTCAGTAAGGCTTTTTCACACTGTCTCCCACAACATCCTCAAAGGTAAGTTCAGGAATTGTGGTTTAGATGAGCGGACAGTGAGGTGGATTGAGAACTGGATGGATGACATAGCTCATAGGGCTGTGATCAGCAACACAGTTTACTTGGAGGCCTGGAGCTAGCAGTGTCCCCCAGAGGTCAGCACTGAGTCCAGTCTTGTTCAACTTGTTCATCAATGACCTGGATGAAGGGACAGAGTGAACCCTCAGCAAGTGTGCTGATGATACGAAACTGGCAGGAGTAGCTGATACACCAGAGATGTGCTTCCATCCAGAAAGACCTGAACAGGCTGGAGAGTTGGGTGGACAGGAACCTCATTAAGTTCAACAAAAGCAAGTGAAGGGTCCTGCACCTAGGGGGGAATAACCCCACGCACCAGCACAAGTTGGGGGCTGCCTTGTTGGAAAGAAGATCAGCAGAGAAGGACCTGGGAGTCCTGGCTGACAAGTTAACCATGAGTCAGCAATTTGCTCTTGTGGCCAAGCAGGCCAGTAACGGTATTCTGGGGTACACAGGGGCAAGGGTTGTCAGCAAGTCAAAGGAGGTTATCCACTGCATCTACTCAGTCATGATGAGACCACACCTGGAGTACTGTGTCCAGTTCTGGGCTCCCCACTACAAGAGAGACATTGAGCTCCTGGGGAGGGTCCTGTAGAGGGCTACTAAGGGCTACTAAGATGATTAGGGGACTGAAGAATCTCTCTTATGAGTGGCTGGAAAGCTGTGCAGAGGAAAAGAATCTGGGCGTGTTGGTCAATGCTTGCCTGAACATGATCCAGCAGTGTGCCCAGGTGGCCAAGAAGGCCAATGACATCCTGGCTTGTATCAGGAACAGTATAGCCAGCAGGACCAGGGAGGGGATCATTCCCCTGTACTCAGCTCTGGTGAGGCCACACCTCGAGTACTGTGTTCAGCTTTGGGCCCCTTGGTACAAGAAGGACATCGAGGCCCTGGAAGGTGTCCAGAGAAGGGCTACGAAGCTGGTGAAGGGCCTGGAACACAAGTCCTATGAGGAGCGGCTAAGGGAACTGGGGTTGTTTAGTCTGAAAAAGAGGAGGTTCAGGGGAGACCTTATTGCTCTCTACAACTACCCAAAAGGAAGTGGTGGGGAGCTGGGAGTTGGCCTCTTCTCACAGGTAACTTATGATAAGACAAGAGGGAATGGCCTCAAGTTGCACCAAGTGAGGTTTAGTTTGGAAATTAGGAGAAATTTATTCTCAGAAAGAGTAGTCAGGCATTGGAACGGCTTGCCCAGGGAGGTGGTGGAGTCACTGTCCCTAGGGGTGTTTAAGGACAGGTTGGATATGATGCTTAGGGACATGGCTTAGTGAGTGACATTGGTGGCAGGGGGACGTTTGGACCAGATGATCTTGGAGGTCTTTTCCAACCTTGATGATTCTATGATTCTATAAAAGGCTGAAAGAGATGGGCCTGTTTAGCCTGGAGAAGACTGAGAGGGGATCTTATCAATGTATACAAATATCTTAAGGGAGGGTGTCAAGAGGATGGGATCAGACTCTTTTCAGTGGTGCCCAGCAACAGGATAAAAGTCAATGGGCATGAATTGAAATGCAGGAAGTTCCATCTGAATATGAGGAGAAGCTTCTTTACTGTGAGGGTGACAGAGCATTGGCACTGGTTGCCTGGAGAAGTTGTGGAGTCTCCTCTGGAGACATTCAAAGCCTGCTTGGACGCAATCCTGTACAATGTGCTCTAGGTGACCTTGCTTGAGCAGGGGGGTTGGACCAAATAGCCTCCAGAGGTCCCTTTAAACCTCAACCACTCTGTGACTCTGTAAGCCTTGAGTGTAAAGAGTCCCAGTGAGTGAGCAGCACTGACATCTGAAGTAAAAGGCTGAGCTGAACATGTCAGTAAAGGCATCTGATTGAGAAAGAGAAAAAAGGAAAAAAAAAAAATTGTCAACCTTATGAGTCATGCAGGACACTTCGTGTGAAGCTAGATGTCTATATCAAGTCTAACCAGGACAGTCTGCAGTTTCCTGAAGTGTCTGTTAACTCTACCAAAGGGGTTGTGCCATCCCTTGGAGTATGAAGATGACACACCTATATCCTGTGTCCTATTTCCTAGCAAACATTTCACCATAATCAGCCTAGATTATTTCAGCGTAACCCTTGTAACAGAGATGCCAAGTACTATGTTCAAGTAGCTTTACTATTAGTATGCACCACAGAGACCCAAACTCCCTGCTACAGCAACTTTAAAGCCCAGTTTTCTGCCACTGCAAGATGTTAAACTGCATAAAACAGGATAATTTGATCTGCATACAGAGTAAACTCAGTGCATTCATAAACTGCATGTGTACAGCTCCAACTGAACTACACTTGCATCTGAAGCTTTTGCTCACACACAGCAGGCAGTAAGTCTTTGCTTTTTGGACATTTAACAGTGGTCAACGTCCATCTTTCAGTTGTCTTCTTGCCTGTGGACCTAAATGAAGGCTAGGATCTATCCCGACCAAGAGTGCTAGCAATGACAACCCAACCCTGTATGGCATTGTTGGCAGGGGAAAATCCCTAGTAAATGTATATACATCATCAAGAGAAACCACAGGTATCCCATGAAAGTTGGAAGCTACCTTCCCAGGCTCTTCACAAAAGGAGAAAACTGGGTGAAATATTTGGGGCTAGAAATAGCCTATGGACAGACAGCTGGTCCTCCCTGTTCTCTACATGCAGTAATATATTAAAGCAATTTTAATGAGCCATCCATCTGTTCAAGGCACTGTGTTACATATAAGAAACACCTATTACAAGATGTTAATTGGATCCCAGAGGTTAGTAGGGTTAAACCTATGTGAATAAAGGATTAAACAAAGACGACAACAGAGAGAAACTCTCTGTACCTGAACAGGTCTGAGAACAAAAACCTTGTGATTGCATTTCAAACATATTATCAGTCTTCATATTTTATTAGTTTTAAGCTAGGGCAGAGAATAATAGTGGGATGTTTTTATGGCAAATCTAATTAATCAGCAACATCATTTTGGAGACTCCTCATGTTCATTTTCAACTGTTCTCATCTTTTTGAGACATTTTTAGCTATTTTCTTCATTAAGCACTGGAATGTAGAACTAAAAACAAAATAATAATAAAAAATTAAATCCCTAGTTCTTGTGTGCAGCTAACAGCTTAAGAGAAATTAACCTCAGTTTGATATTTCAACTCCCTCACATTATAATTACAGAGTACTTCATGAGGGCACTTTCCAGGAGTTAGTGTAAATGTTAAAGGAAAGAATGCTACTTAGTCTGTGAGGAGTTCTATTTTTTGTAACCCTTGCTAAGCTACGGAGAATACAAATTGATGTTTTACTAATAGCTAATAAAAAAGGCTGACAACATTGAACAAAGTGTTCTCCATAATCATTTAAAAATAATGTAATGTCAAGTCATGCAATATATGCCTGTTTTTTCCTACCCCATGGTACTTATTTCCCTCCAGCTTTCTATTTTTATATCTGCCTCCTCATTTCTGTAACCTTTTAAATTGCTTTGAAAACAACAGGTTTGGCAAACACATATACTTCAAAGCCAGACCCTACATCATTTACTGTGTTTATAAATCGCCTGGTAAACACCTGCAATGGATTTTCCACTGCCTTGTCAGTCTGACCACAAAAAAATGAAAGGTGTTTGATTCAGACAGAAAATGACCATACCAGTAGATTTAGTACATCAGGTACATCAGAACCAGAATCTGAGCAACCGTGTGTGTGTGCGTGTGTGTATATATATATATATATATATACACACACGCACACACACACACACACAAACCCATATGAATAATATGAAAAAGCCACTGTACTGACAGTGTCAGACAGACTGGACAGATGATTATGGAAAACTAACAGCAATTTGACATGACAGACTTGACAGTTTCCAAACTACTGTAAGAAGGGAAAACAGTGACAGAAAGCATATGGAGATCAAAGTCAGAATATATATATATGTTATATACATATAAAAGAATATATACCAGCAACACTTCAGAGAGCCTTGTGTGAAGAAAACTGCATAGGCCAATATAAAACTTTGAACTAGCTATCAAAAGTAAAAAAAAACTTGTTTTCAGTCCTGGGCAGCAGGACTTAGAAGAGATGATATTCAGAGCATAAAGGAGTGAGCTAATCCTCATTAAGGGTACACTCAAATGAGGGGCAAGGGAGCAAAGCAATTGCCGGAGAATTTATAAATATCTTCCATAGGTTAATGAAGCTATTGAAAGTTACATGGCAAAAACAAAGTCTAAGTCAAACCTTTTTATTTTTTAAGGTCCTACCTAGAAGAACATTATTATTCAGAGTCATTTGAAGAATAGTGGGGTTATTTAAGTAAATATTTCCTTACAATTCATACATACAGAAAACAGTTGTGCATTATATATGAAAGAACACAGTCATGAACTAAGCTGTTTGATATTTCTGACAGCTATCAACTTTCATTGATACAAACAAACGTTAAAACTGGATTTCAGCATATGAAAAATAACTCAGTCCATAGTATGGCACGTCATCATATTGACACCACATGATCAATTATATTGCAGAGATCAGTGAATTAGCAGAGAAGCAAGAGTATAGTGTTTTTAACGATTCAGAGAGACATTTGTAAGAATCTGTATTCAAATTAATTATCCCTTTAAGAGGTAATAGCGCTTCTGACACATTGGACAGTAGGTGTTTTGTTAGTAAGCTTGGAACCAAGTGTCCTCAACACATGATACCAACAATTTCAACAGGCAAAAATAAAAGATACATAGAAAACAAGAAGCTTAAGTACTTTTCACCTGCTACTTTATGCTACATTCAAAGCATGATTAAAGTGCAGACTGTGTTTTTTAGCCTTAGCTAAATTCTACCTTATAGTAAGAGGTATACTAAGAGATTTTCAAATAAAGCACTGCATTTTCAATAAATTTAAACAGCATAAATTTAAACAGCATAAATTTAGAATCCTATAAATTCTGACTACTGACAGATTATTCAGAGTAACAAGAAAAAAGAAAACCAAGACCAGATAAGGGACATTAGTGCAGTATTCCTGCACATACACCTAACAGACATAAATACACTCTTTCAGTTTTACTAATAAGGAAAGTCTGATAGCAGCTAACATCCTAATTGTTGGACTTTGCTCAAGGCCTGAATTCTGAAAAACTGATTGCTCACCTTAGCCTTTCTCCCACAAGAGTTCTATGCTTAGAACACTAGCCCAGAGGCTAGCATGAGTTGGTGGATTTTACACATAATCCAGCCTCCTCCATTTCTTCTGTTTCTAAGGCTAGAGGTGTGGGCCGTTATTGCTATGTTTAGAATAAAGCAGACAACTTCTAGCGTCTTCCAAACACAGAAGCTAACACACAGACCAGAAGACTTAGCTCCCTCTCTTCCCATTCTCCCTTCCCCCACACTTGCAGGTAGATGACAGCAGAGAAGCTCAAGATAAACACAATTATCCATCCAGCAGGAATTAGGTTTCAGCCTTAAAGCTTGGTTGGAATACAGTTCAGTAGATTACCATCTAAACAGATGAGCGTTACTAGGAGAAAACCCCATAAAGACCACCTAAATTCCAGTAGTTGGGTTAGTTTGTTTTAGCCTCCAGAATATCCTTACTAAGGAAAGTCTGTACTGCATTAATTTATTTTCCTCATATTAGCAGAGCACAAAATTTTCCTTACTAGATATTGTGTTATTTTATGCTCTTAGAAACTCACATTAGTAATTTGTCTCATTTTACCAGGTGTTACAGAGAGAGCAGAATCCAACCATATAGCTTACTGGGCTTTCAAACCCATTCATTATCGTATATTTAAAGTTTTTACATTCTAATCACTCTTCTCTGAATGGGAATGACTAAAGGGGCACACCCAAAATCTGGCATGGTTAACAGCCACTGCAGAGATAAGGTAGGTGTTAAATACTTAAAGAGAAGATAGCAGAAAACACCTATAAGGCTCTAGATGCAAAGATAAATACAGAGAATGGTGAGAAATGACGGAAGTGTTTGTTTGCTCTTTTTTGTGTGTGTGTTTGTTTCAAAATGAAAGCTATCTGATCATCCTCTACTCTGGATATTTTGTGTGCCTTGCCTAAATATGTCCTGCACCTGAGGGCAAGAAAGAAGGTATGTGAACCACAGACAACCTCTGTGTGTAATCAGCTTGAACATTTTTTTCCTATTGTCCATAAGGTCTCTTCAAACTTCCTTGAGGCCTGACAGCAAATACAGGGAAGTTGAAATGCACACATTGGTGCTTGCATTGCTTCAATGGATGAATGAACACACGTTCCATATCCTTTCAGTCACCTTTGAAAAGTCACTTCAAAAACGTGAGAAAAAAACCTTCACTAATGGCAGAGTTGGACTCAATGATTCTCTGTTTCCCTACCATTTTTAAGTTTCACACCAGTGTGAATGGAACAGCCAGCCTCTGTGGAGAAAGCAGTCACCATTCCCCATTTACCTACAAAGATTTGGTGTCTCTGAATGCTCACATGCAGACCACACTATTAAAACATATTTTGGATGGCTATAAGTCAAAACAAATGCACTGGTTATATTTTTTCTAGTTTGTCATTTATGAAAACATTCATACATCTAATTGCTTACATGGCATCCTCCATAGCCATTCAACAGTACTGTCTTTTGCTGCTGGGCACATCAGAGTTTAACCGGTGTGGATACTCACCTGCAAAGTGGCTTCCTACCAAACAATGCTAATAAATCTTCAGAGTTTTGATCTGACATCACATTTCTCTAACAGGAAAAAAAAATGCTCCAAGGTGTTAGATGTAAAAGTCTTATGCATTACAAAATCTACAGCAAGCTTTGCAATATGGTAATACAGTTAGTTTGTTTTCTTTCCTCTGTGATCTGCTCTTCACATATTGTCTTGCATTCTAGAGGCAATCGTAGTAGCAAAAGAACTCATTTTTGCCCACTGGCACAAAGCAGGAATGGAAACACATTTTGCTTTGTTCTTCTTCTGAAAGCAATTTATTCCTCTACCACAAATTCACAGCTGAATTTCTCTCTTTTATTCATAACAGGACCACACCAGCAAATGGCAGAAAATGGCATGGTTCCATGAAGCTTGATTAAAAGATGGACTAAATTTATCATTAAGCTCTTGATGCAAAAAATGCAAAAACATAGGAAAAATGTGGAGAAGCCTCTGAGTCAGGCCTAACATACAGTTTTGGTGTATCTTCTGGAGCAGTTTGGATGCTTCAGTAATACAACACCAGTTTAATTTATTAAACATGAATACGTCAGTTTTCATATTACATGCTAATAATAGAGGAAAAAGCAAGACTAAACAAACCTAAACAAACAGTAATAAATTAACCAGGAGTTCAGAAAATATTTGGTGAATTTCTTAAATAAAGTATGAAATATTACATACTATTTCTATACCAACAATCTATCAGCCACAACAATAACTGATACATCATGTACCACATTCCACTTGGGCCCTGTTTCACAAGTATAACTCTCTCATGGGATCAAAACCACTCACTTTCCTATTGGTCTTAAACTGTAATTTGCTGCATGCATATTTTTAATCTGGATTTTTATGGAATGCAGCAAAACGGTTTTCACAAATGACAAATTTTCTAAGATGCCACCTGAACAAAACATTTTTGCTTTATCAAGAATATCAAAAGGTGTTCTTACCACGTGCCTTAATAATTTTTGTCCTAATGTAGTCATTGACCATGTAAAACATCAGTTAGGAGGATAAAAAAAAAAGGGTCTTCATATCTTTACCAAATGCACTGTCACATTTCAGTACTCCTCTGTAGGAGACAACTTCTCTGTCCATCACAGACACTCCTTCCCCATCTGTCTCTTTCTCTCCACAAAATTGCAAGGTATCTGAGAAGTTGAATAAGGCAAGCACTACTCTTTAGAAATAACTCATACTGAATTTTACAAATACCTTCTCTGCATACTATATAATGCATACTACCGAAAAATAACTTTCACCATGCAAAGGTAGGTCACAAGTGTATGATGAAAGTACATTTAACACACATGGGATGAAATAGTTAAGCTATCAAGGCAAAGCTAGTTGGTCATATTCCCTTTCCCAGTGAACAGATATCTTCAGGTGTAATTCAATGTCTAAAAGATGCTGGATAAAACTCACATCAGCGCCCTTTTATTCCTGCACTGATATAAAGCAAGCCTTGGACAGCTTGCTTAGACTACCTTTTTAGATATCCAAAGTGTATGTTCCTACTTTTTGTGACTCTACCTTCTTCACCTCAGAGTACTGTGTGCAGTTCTGGGCACCACAGTACAAAAAGGACATTAAACTCTTGGAGAGTGTCCAGAGGCGGACGACGAAGATGGTGAAGGGCCTAGAAGGGAAGACATATGAGGAGCAGCTGAGGTCACTTGGCCTGTTCAGCCTGGAGAAGAGGAGGCTGAGGGGGGACCTCATCGCAGTCTACAACTTCCTCGCGAGGGGGAGTGGAGAGGCAGGTGACCTATTCTCCATTATCACCAGTGATAGGACCTGCGGGAACGCTGTTAAGCTGAGGCAGGGGAAGTTTAGGCTAGACATGAGGAAGAGATTCTTCACCGAGAGGGTGGTTGCACACTGGAACAGGCTCCCCAGTGAAGTAGTCACTGCACCGAGCCTGTCTGAATTTAAGAAGAGATTGGACTGTGCACTTAGTCACATGGCCTAAAATTTTGGGCAGACCTGTGCGGTGGCAGGAGTTGGACTTGATGATCTTTATGGGTCCCTTCCAACTCGGGATATTCTATGATTCTATGATTCTTTATGTGTCTTTTTGCTATGTTCAAGATCCAGCCCTATTCCTATTAGCCTAAATCATTCTAGACCTATAATTCAGTGATAGCACGTCTGCAGACTATAGGTCTTCCTTCCTCTCACCTTCCTCTCCCAAAGTGCCAATTAAGACATCTGAAAGATAAACTGCTGAGACAAATCACCTCTAGTGCATATAAACAACATTAATATTTTGTGTTTCCCGCTGAAGCAGAATATTCATTTAAATGAACTAGGAAATATTCATGTAAATATGCTGAATATTCATTGAAATATGAAATATTAAAATAATATTCTGACCACATTATTTTAGAATACTAACACAGAAGACTTTTTAAAACTTTTTAAAATAAAGTTTAATAGAAAGGAAGTTTCCACTGGCAGGAAGTTACAAGGAGTTTAATAGTAAAGTCATTTATCAGTGTCTGTGTTCCTAAACTGTTCCTTCCCGCACTTGCTCAAATAAAAAGTGGAATTAAATGTAGAATTGTTTCTGTGCCACTCTTGTTATTAGAAGTTGAGATTGGTATCTCAAAATGAGAAACCTCTCTATTACTTCATGACCTGGCTGAAAGCTTTCAAGGAACATTTTACCCTCTTTAGAAGAAATGAATCTTTTAGCTGAATGTGCATCTTTTAACATTCTTTAAGAGTTGCCTTCTTTTCCAGTACATCTAGTTATCAACTTTTAAATCTTGTCCATCAAGTCTGGTATTGCAGCTCGCAAAAGTTTTGGTTCAAATAGTTACAGAAAATGTGTGTACTTCTGAATGTTTGAAGTGTACATTTATGAATGTTTCTGTGCTGTTGATATTTGTAAGAATACCACTATCTTTTTAAAAAGTCAGTGATGCTTAGGCTGGTTTTGTTTTTCAGGCAAAACAGAAGCAAATCTTAGACTATCTAAGTGAACAGTGAAACAATGCTCATTTTATAACTTTTATATCATACATTTATTTATTTGAGAGAGCACTTCAAACTCTTGTACTTATAAAAGCTGATAACACAACACAGATAAAGCCTATGAAGGAGTTAATTATACACTTGACAAGCACTGTTAGTTCTACAGTAAAACGCTTCAAATAATGGGAAAGTTTAACAAGAAGACAGGAATCAATAGATTTCCTCAGAGACTAGAAAAGACACTTACAGGGATGAGCTGTTAAGAGCTCCTTCACGGATTCCCACTGTTGCTCTCTCGATATTTTCATTTCCCCTCATTTCTCTCACTAGAGAATTAACTGTATTGCTCTCATTCCTCTGTGGAATGATTGTTGTCCTTGCACATCCTTGTAAAGCAGAAAACATGGTTCTCACTGCTACACAAAGCAATACCTCCATTCAAGCTTCATTACTAGCTCAAAATTTAAGCCAAATTTATCAGCATATTAGCCAAGGTTAATGAACAATTCTGGGCCCATTTACAGTTTGAGTGTCAGTGAGAAAGGCATGCAAAGACCCAAGAGGAAGCTTGACTGTATGTGAAACTTCAATAGGTCCTGAATTGTGTGCTTTTCTCAACTTTCTAGACATGGTATGTTCCTTACACACAATAAAATTATTATTAAAAAAATGTAGAAATACTCTTAATTATGGCGCATCATAAATCGTTCTATTGTTGGCATTTCAAATTGTAAGAAGAGAGCACTGAACTAGTCAGTGTGTATCAAAAACCTTCCTTCCTGTCTCTGGTGCTCAGTTGTCACTGTTATTGGAAAGTCAGGGCAAGTCCCTGAAACAGGCCTTTTTACAGAAAATGCATTACTGGAAACTTACTATGCCACTAGTTGCCACAAAGAATCAGATGATGGCTTTGAGTGCTCACAAGATAACTACAGTATGGCTGTTTTAAAAGGGGATTTTCAATCACGGAGCAATCAAAGAAAAAGAGTGGCTTTTTAGGGTAATGCATACCTGAGCAGGCTTTTCTGAAGGCATCTTGTGAGGAGTTGTAGTATCTGCAAGGATATCATCAGTTCCACACTGCATTTAGTTTTCAGCCTTTTTCACAAGACTCTTCGCTCCTCTGTGAAACTATTTTCTATCAAATTAACTCGTATATTTCTGGCTGCAAGTGAAACATTCCTTTTAAAGTCATCTAACAGTCTTCTCAATTATAGCAAAATAAAAAAAATATAAGTCCATATGGTTACACAGTTCATTTCTTTTTTCCTTCATTAAAGTCATGGATATTTTGCAGAAGTTTTGTACAAGTAGAATATGTGTGTCAAATTGTAACTTGGCTGGTTTGAACAAAATACTGTTAAAGGCATTTCTAGGGCCCACTGTAGTACTCAGCTTGATCATTGATGGAGTCTGAAGTGCAAGCCTCCCAGGAGACACACTGTTCAACATGTGAGTTAATTCTGTGCTATTTTGGGTAGAACACTTGATATAGGAGGGCAGCAAGAGGGTAGAGGGCAAGAGGAAGGCAAATGAGAAGGTAGTGAAAGAAGAGACAGAAGAAAAGGAAAAAAGTTAACTTTTGAAATATTTGAAAAGATTGAACAGCAAACACTTTCTTCACATGAAAGTTTTGAATTCAGTTCTCTTTTAGTTCCACCCACTCTGACATAATATTCTCTGACATTATAAAATGACTGTCACACCTCCGCAACAGGACTTGAGTAAGTCTAAAGGAAAGAAACTGCTTTTTAGCAAAGTTAAAATTTGTCAGAGCCAGGATATCATTGGGCAGATCCTAATATAACATTTTTAAACCCCTTAAAAAAAAATTAAAAAATCTATAACCAGTAAAAATATTCCTTGTTTTGATCCAAACCAACCAACCAAACCAAATGTATTGTATTGATGACTAACTAGAATACAAAGAGTAACATAAAAAGAAAGTGAAAGATTCTGAAAGTTAACTGGTTCCTTTTAAACATCTACACATTTGTCATTACACTCCATTAAATTAAGACAGCTGCATTAAAGTTGACCCTTTAAGAGTTATAGTACAAAAATTTCAAAATAAAAATAAACTGAGAAATTATATAAACCCATTGTCTACTTCACATATTTATTTCAGTATAAGGAATAGTGACAGTGTTCTATCTAAAAAAGAAAACCTCTACAAATATAGAACAAAATTAAACCATATTAAGTTAGGCTAAATATTCCAGCCAGGAAGGAAGGGAAGAAAATGTATTTTCCAACATGCACTCCTAAATAACTTAGCATTTCATTACAAGAAATAGACGACACCTTGCAAATCTGCTCAAAACTATGACTGTTCTGACATTCAGGTTCGTATCTTCATTTTAGAATGAGATAAGTATGTTTAAGGTGCTTTCCTTGAAATTAGAGTTTAAGTGTATTGCAGTGATCAATGTCTGAAAAACAGACCTTTGTTTCCAAAAAATAAAAAATAAAAAAAAAAATCTTTACATATATATTTAGTCCCTGACAATGGAAATCATGAGATGAGAGTAACTGGGATTTTCTTCTCACTATGTAAAATAGCTCCTCCTCCTTACTCAGTCCAATCATGAAGGCTCTGGACTATGTGTTAAGCAGTCCCAAATGCAGTCTTCTCCTCTTGAAGGATTTCAATGGAATGAAATTACAAACTCCTTTCACGTAATTTCCTTAAAAATATTTACTAACCTTCTGCCAAGATGTACCAGTATCCACGAGGTAAGTGGGTATATACACCTATATCAAGCTGTGTAAATTCAATACGCATTGCCTAGTTATAAAGCCTTAAGGGATGAACAAACTATTCTTTGGGATTACTATTGACACATCATTTAAAAAGGAATGGTGATAGATCAGTCTCCCGTAATTATAGAGACACCTGACTTTAATCAATAGCAGGCAAATTTTATCCAGACTAATGCTGAAGTTACTATTCAATCATAAGAGCTGTCATTTCATTTGAAAACAACTATGGATTCCTTGATAAATGAAACATCATGGAGAAGATCCATTAAACTTGACAAATTCAAGAGGAGTGCCAAGAAAACAACACAAATCAATATATGATATTTATCGGTTTGACAAAAAGCATTTGATGTGCAGAAGACGCACATGCACACTCATGACTTGATCTGTTTTGTTCTTAAAAACATAGTTGTATAATACCTCAACTTCCCACTATCATGTACAAAAATATAATTTTAGAGAGGCGAATCTAAATGACATGGCCTGTCCTCAGCAGTGCTAGGTATGTCTGTGCTACTGCTCAGTGTTTAATATCTTTCCAGTTTTGGCAAATAGCAGGGAGATCAGACCTCAGTGCATCTGCTGTCTATGATTCAGATGGCAGACTACATGAACTTTGCAAAGGGCAAGTCAAAGCCAAACACTACAGCATCTATTAACAATGTTCTGTTGATGACTGTGGAGTACAAATAGCTTATTCGTAGACAAGAGTGTCCTTAATCACTCCTCTGAAAATGCAAAGCACTTAGCAATTTATGGGCCAAATCGTGACTGGTTTGTAAGTAGCATGGGGGCACAAAAGCTCCAAAGGCTAAATAAACCAGCTTTGCTTTCAGTTTTGTGATCCTGAATATAGTCAAGAACAGTGAGTAATGTCTGAAGAATAAAAGTGAAAATTGATTAGAAGCCAAAGATTTTATCATATAACCTTCCTTTGTATCAGTTTCCCATTTTTCTTCCTACCAGTGTCCTAAGCTTCAACAAACACTTCTGTGGCTTCTTCAAACACATAAAAGGGAATATAGAGATCCCCCTCTATCTGAACATAAAACAAGGGTAGTTTGGCCCAGTGGGCTGATGAACAAATCCAACATTGGCCTTGATAGAGATATTTCACACATTAGGATGATGGAAACTAGTATGATGAGTGTGCAGTGCCGTGCATACAGTGAGCCCTCATTACTCAGCTGCATGGTCAGCAGTCCACTGATGCAGTGACAGAAATATGAAGGACAGTCACTATTGTTGCCGTCATCAGTTTTTGTCCTTCCTCATCGGGATGTAGAATGACCAACACTACTTCATAACTGCATACAACAATATGTTGCAGTTGATTTCTCAGAGAAGGGTCTAATAAAGGGTGTAAATGCATGTAATATACACACATGGTTGTTTTATATAAGCAGCCTGCTTGTCTGATGAATTTTCGTATGCTTAGGCCAGGAGATATAGTATTTCAGCACTTCAGTTTGGTAGCTACACAGCCTCAGTGCCACAATAATCACACCACAGGACTTTCGTGCCTACTCTAAAACAAGATTACATAGTCCTGCCTTTGTCCACTGTACATTTTCATGATTAGTATGTATGCTTGTTACACAAATATGTTTATCAGATCACTTACCAACACAATACTGTAGGATTTAGTCCTGCAATTACTGCAGGACTAAAAATGGTTCCCTGCCTATTCCAGAAATGTAAAAGACTTATAGTCTAAAAGGTAAATTTCAAACAACTAGAAAAGTCTTATTTCTAGTGACTATATCAGAGCATTGGCTGAAGGGCTTTCAGCATTATAGACTCTTTCCAGGCCAAATTGATCTCTTTCTAGAGGTGTAGGACATTAGGCTCAATCAGACAACAGCCAGGTCACACAAACACCAGAAAATCTATTTCTCATTTCAGCTTAAACAGCCTCTCTTGACTGTTCCCCCAATCAGCAAGTCCTCAACACTATAGCTTTGGTGCAGAGAAAGGATTGCAACATTGGTATGTTGAGAAAAAAGCACCAATGCCCCATATAAGCATTCTCAAGTTCTGAGCATCAGAGCTGTGCAAATCCTATCTTTACCCAACACACACACTAGCAGTAAAATCTCAGAATCACTTTAAATATATACTCATATACATTTTTTCCATAAAGCTACAAAGGATGATAAATAAATCTAAACAGTCACAACAATAGCCAACAGAATTTTCTGTTTTTAACTTTGAAGAACTATTAAGTGAGAAAGAATACTTTCCACTATACAGTAAGTAACCCCCTAGACTAAAATTCAAGCCCAAACATGAGATGATCATCCTGATGTAGATAGCACAAGAGAAAGGTCTTTTTGATCTAGATTAATGTAGGCTGAGCCAGAAAAGTACTAGTAAATCACAAGCTAGACTGATGGAAGGTCAGGTGGGGGCATCACTGAAAGTTATTCTATTGATGTTTTTTCATTCAAGATTTTCTCTGAAACTTTAGGGAGAAAGAACATTTTACATGAAGAATGACATAGTGAAAAAGTGAATGAAAACACACACACAGAACAACAACAACAACAAAAAAGAAAACAGGGAAAGATAAGAAATAAAAGGGATAGCTCATTAACAGCTTGGAATTAGGGCAGTGGCTACAGCAGCTGCAGGAAGCATTATTGATGGTTTTCTCCTATTTCCACTACTTTCTGATTTTCAGCTTTTTATTAGAGCCAACATCTGAGTGAAAGTTTACCTTTCATAGGAGCTTCAAGTCTACTTGATTTAGTAAACTTTGTTTGACCTAGCAAACAAAAAGGCAAAAGATTTTGGGAAAAAGCGTGCATTTAACAGGTTTGACAAAGTCTCTGAAAGGAAACTAACCTGTTTTGAGTGTTGGTTTTTTTCCTCATTAATTCATTTCAGACATCTGTCAGTACAAACCCCAATTGAAGATCTCCTAGGCTAAATTGGAAAACACACATTAACTTTATGATTTGAAAACAATAAAAAGATTAGGAGCTACGAAGGATAGCATTGAGGGGTGAAAGAAGTGAAGGAAATCTCTTTTCAGATGAATGAAAATACCTGAAGCTTGTAAAAACCTCATTTTGCAGTAGATCAAAACTTCTTTTTAAACTAAATCCCATTTGATTTTAGTCCAAACCAATATTATTTCTTTCATTAGGGCAACAATTTCTTTCATTTAGGGTAACGAAGCTGGTAAGGGGTCTGGAGAACAAGGCTTACGAGGAGCGGCTGAGGGAGCTGGGATTGTTCAGCCTGGAAAAGAGGAGGCTGAGGGGCGACCTTATCGCTCTCTGTAGGTACCTTAAAGGAGGCTGTAGCGAAGTGGGGGTTGGTCTGTTCTCCCACGTTCCTGGTGACAGGATGAGGGGGAATGGGCTAAAGTTGCGCCAGGGGAGGTTTAGGTTGGATATTAGGAAGAACTTCTTTACGGAAAGGGTTGTTAGGCATTGGAATAGGCTGCCCAGGGAAGTGGTTGAGTCACCATCCCTGGAGGTCTTTAAGAGATGTTTAGATGTAGAGCTTAGTGATATGGTTTAGTGTAGGACTTGTTAGTGTTAGGACAGAGGTTGGACTAGGTGATCTTGGAGGTCTCTTCCAACCTAGACGATTCTGTGATTATTTTCAAATGTTTAATTTCTAATATCACCACTTTTTATTCAAAAATAAATAAGTAAATAAATTATAGCAATTATTTCCTCTGTTCAAGGCAAAAATATGAAACTTCTAAAACTTTTTTAAAAACCAAAGCCTTTCTCAAGCTCAACCTCTTTCTGTCATAAGTTTTATTCTTGATGAGTCAAAATCATCTAAGACAAGTGCATAGCAAAAACTGTTGCCAGCTCCAGAACCACTTTGCTGAGAAAGTTTGCCACCTAAGAAAACTGACTGACTAAAGACTGGAGGAATTCTTCTGTTCCTTATGCCTTTGAGAAAAAAAACACACTGCCAATAATAAAATGTGTATGGTCAAACTGTAGTAAAAAATCAGCTTTCCCCTTGCTTTATTCTACATATAGTCAGAAACTGATCCAAATGAGAGGAACCTCTTACATCATTAGGTGATCTGTATGCAGATTTTTAACTGTCCTACAGGGGGGTGGGGGGAGGAGGGAGGCTGTAATTAAGGTTTGCTTCCATTTGTCAAGTATATTGATACCCAAATGTTCAAGCAAGAATTTTTACAGTGTCAGGTGTTTCTTTGCAAATTTGAAATGTCCTAAATGGGTCAATTTTTCTGAAACTCTTGCTTTTTCAAAGCACAGTCCATAAGAAAAAGCAAAATTGCTAGGAGCTTGGAAGAAATTTGGGGTGCTGCATTTGAAACAGTTGATTTCCCAAAGCTTATCAGGCCTAAAGAGAAGTTCTGCAGACAGACATCAGATGAACAACGAAAGACAATTTAGGCAGCAATTAGCAGTTCTGTTTCCTTTCTTTCTTCAGTGCCAGTCCTCCACAGAACCACTACTTTCGTCTTCATGAGACCATGAAAGCCTGTTCAGAATTGGGCTTGGAGAAGAGAAAGGAAGATAAACTTAAAAATAACCTGCTAGTTAAATTAAAGAGGAACATTGTCAGGTGTTTTGATTTTTGCAACGGTTTCAAGAGGACAAAACTAAAGTAAAAGTTTTGGAAATAACTGGAAAAAAACATTTGACTACAATCAAAATAATTTTAATTTCAATGTTGATAAAAAATAATTTAAAGCTTATTTATCTTAGTTGCGGATAGAATATTTTTCTCACCGTTCTTGAGTCTTCTTATGGGATGCGGAGCACGCTAAATATTACTGCTGAAATTCAAAATCCTTTTCCCTTGAAATTCATTAGCCTTATAATAGGCTATATCAATTGCAACCAACCTGCTCATCTATTAAACCAACAGGAACTTTTAGCTCCCTCTCTCCTTTTAAGAGTACATCTTAAGTATCCTGCTAGGCTCCACATCCTATTTAGCCAGCTAATCTTACAGCTTGCACTGTTTTCTCAAATCCAGCCCTCGTTCAGCAAGAGCTCCGAAGCGTGACACTATTTCTGGCAATTGAACATATGCACATGCTGCTCTGCTGAGCTTAAAGCCCTCAAATAGATCCAAAGAACAAGAAGTAGTAAAAAATAGAGGACTTGGACTTGGCTATCCACCAGCAACAAGCTTCTGAGTTTTGCTGAGACACAGCACAAATCCTATTTCAAAATGTTCAAGGTTTCTGAACTAAACACTGACAGTATTAATCTTTGTACGTTGTTGCTTAGAAAACAATTAAGTAAATGTCTCAGGGAAGAATTTTTTTCTTTTTCCTGGCTGACTCCTTTTAAATTTTCCTCTCCTCCTCACTTTTATCCTTTACCCATTGTAATTTGGAGAAAGTCAGGAAAGAATAAAACAAAACACTATTAATCTTGTAGCGAATCTCCAAGAATGGGAATAAGCCTTTGTAAAAGTTAAATATGCTATTTATATTAATAGAAAATTAATAGCAAAGTCTATTAAAAATAATATGATTATACATAATGTTTTAGAAGTTTATGCATAGTGTGTTTCTGCTGCACAGTTAGAAAATATTCTTTTATTGAATACTGCAGAGCAAACATTTTGCTGACTGAAAAATCAACAGAAGACAATGGTCAGAGTTCAAATGGACATGGTGACAACAACATGTCTACAAATCCTGCTGCCTTTTTCAAAATCACATCACAGGAAGCTCTACTCCCTTTCCAAAATGTTGCCTTGTATCAGGAGCACCAGGTTCCCATACAGCAAGATGTCTTATTTGGCATTCCTATAATTTAAGACAGAATATTTGCAAAACATGACAATAGTAACCCTCTGCAGAACAGTCTATAACCAAAGGAGCTGATCTTTAGTGATAATTTTACTTTGAAGTTTTCATCTGGTGAAAGCACATCAAACCCAGTGCAACCTTAGGAACACCAGATATGAAATTAAGAACAGAATTGTTATTTGGAACTTTAAAGATTTTCTGTGTGTGTGTTGAAAGTTATCCAGATCTTGGATGATCATGGATGAGTGGTTGACTTTTGCCTCATCAGCATGTCTCTCTTTAGAACTTCTCATGGCTTCCTCAGACAGCTGGGCCAAAATGTTCCTTTACTAAAATGATATATTACATGTCATTCTAAATATCCGAGTAAGAGATTCTGTTGGAAGCATTTCCAGCAATATCTGCAGTTCTTCCATCTTCTGAAAGTCATTAATTGCTCATGACTTTCCAGTTCTCAAAGTTCCCTAGAAAGTGTAATATCAGCACATCTTGACCATGAACTTGAACTGCATTGCAAGACAGGAAAGTAGATGGTTGTTTATCATCATTTGACCAATCTCAGAGTATAAATTAGGAGCTGAATTTCTCCTATTTGCTACCTCTTTTTCTATCCTAGCATACAAAAGCAAATCATTTACAGTAATATTTAACAACAACACAAACACAATGTAAAACAGAAGAGCATTCCTGTTTGCTACCATTGGTTTACTGCCAATAAGAATAGAATGTTTTATATGGAATTGGCAGTTAGCTTTCCTACACACAGATTTGAAAAATATTTGAGGAAAATAGCTCAAAAAATGGAACTCAAATACTGACTATCAGGCAGAAGAAAACTGCCATAAAGAATATCCTGATGAGAAGAACAGTGTCTCAATAAAGTTCACGTTCTATAGCTTCTATTTGCTCATTCTGTCCAAAAAGTGTAGATCTGTATTAGACCAATGACAAATTGATATCAGATAAACTAAGCAATAAATCTTCTAGTCTATGAATCACATGAATCATAAGGCTCTAATGCTTAATGGACCAACTTGAAAACAGACATTTTGCCTAAAGATGCCTATCTGAAAATTCCTGAGAGCGGGGGTGGACTCTATCAAGATTTAGTTGTTATGAACCTTAAGACCTTAAAAACATTTAGAGAAAATGTCTATTTAAAGTTTCGTAATCCTTGATACTTCATAATTGTAAATCTGCTCAATTAGTCAAAAGGGACATCGAATGTTCATTTATATTATCTTTCCTGCAAAATGTACTGACTGTGCATACAAACCTCTGCACAATTTTAGTATTTGTGATACAAGGTGTAAAAATGATTACATTCTTCAAAACTGCAAAGTCATTTTTAATGAGACAGTTCTGCTTACATATCTCCATCACAGTTAAAGCAGGAAAGAATGGAAGGGGGGAAAAAAGAAAAAAAAAAAGACCTTACACACAACCACTACCCACACTAATTATATACTTTATTGAACATTGAGATGCTTTATTTAATCTGAGATTCTCTGGGTAACAAAATGCCAAATTTTCACAACAAACACCACTGAAGTTTTCAAAAGAAAATGCTTGGCATATTCGTCATGAATCATAAAATAAATAAATAAACAACCCCCCCCAAAAAAGCTACATTGCCATTTCCAGCACCTAAAGGGACTCTTGTAATATTCATGTTGAAAAACATTCACACAGCATACTTCCTGTATGAAGCAAAATATTTCTCTAAGTGCTTTTACAAAAGACTCTTGAGCACAAACAATGAAGAATATAAAATCCATATCACAGCATTTTATGAATCATAGAATATGATTGGAAGGGATCCACAAGGATCATTGAATCCAACTCCTGGGTCCCCAAAGGACCACCCAAAAATCAGACCATATGTCTGAGACCATTGTCCAAATGCTTCTAGAACTCCGGCAGGCTCGGTGCCATGACCACTGCCCTGGGGAGCCTGTCCCAGTGCCCGACCACCCTCTGGGTGAAGAACCTTTTCCTGATACCCAGTCTGAACCTCCCCTTTCACAGCTTCAAGACATTCCCTCGGGTCCTAAGCTAGAGATATTTCTAAACTGAGACCTTCTTTCTTTAGTGTGACTCTGTCCTTAAAATATTCACTCCATATTATTACTTTCCATTACAAAATTGAATCAAATTCAGGATATATGATATTAACAGTAGAGATGTCACGCATCTCATCACAAGTCTGTGTTTACAGAAAGCTAATGCATATGATTTAAAGGGCAAATTAATGGATGATGTGAAAGCTTTCACATAAGGATTGTAATGTATATAAGTGCTTATTGCTTCTATAGTATCTGAAAATGTTTGTGTAGCAAATTTGAAAGAGATTTGCCAGTTGGCAGACTTGCAGCTTTACTCTTTTTTTTTTTTAATTTAATGTAATTTTAAATTAATGTAATATTAACTGTCTATCAAAGAGTCATTTGGAGGTCAAACAACAGTGATTGACTAGAAATAAAGTGGAATTAAGCGCTGAAAGGTGCAAGAATAGAAAAAATACTTTCGAGTATAGCAAAACCACATCTGTATGATTATAGTAGCATCCCCACAATGCCCAATACATAAGTATTTAAAGTGTAACCTTTACAAGGAAATCAAAACAGTTTGGACAACATCTATGTGACTAATGTGTCATGCTCTTTGAAGCCTATTAAAAAACACTTTACCTTCACCCTGAAGTTTCTTCAGGTTCTATAGAACTCTTTGAAAATGTTGAGCAAATACTAAACACCAGCACAGCACAGCATTTATTAACACACAGATATAAATAGACAAATAGGCAGATATAAAACTCAGAACTAAAGATATGAAGAAAATCATCTAATCATGTTGTATTCATATGCTAGTCAGTGGTAAAGCCATGTTAAAGTATTTTGAGAATTCTTTGTGTACTTTCTTTGACCTGAAAACAACCCAAATTCTTACCTTTGCTTCTTAAGTTATTTCCAGAGGCTATCTGACTTTCATCTTTTTCTGACTTTAGAAGTATTGACAATTATTTATCTGTCCAACCAAAGCAGAATTTAAAAATGTAATGGCTAGCCTCTTCCATAACATTTATTCACAGGTGATGCTAGCGTCTCTAGGGACAAGCAGCAGGTTCATTCTCATTATTCTGGCATGCAAAATCACTATGGTTCACCAAGAAGATTGGAAACTTTCTAACTAACTTCCCACAATGTGGATATAGAGTGGACAGGTCAGAAATGTCCAAGATTGAAAAAAAAAAAAAGATAGCTACCACACTTTTTAAAAAAAACAGGGTGGAAGGGAAAGTAAGGGTATGGTGAATTTTATGGGAATTTCACCCAGAAGTCTTCAGAGCAGTTGGCTTAAAATGATTAGGAAAACTAATGGTGTAGAATATGTGCGGGGATTTCATCGTGCTTGTCAGAGGAGACAGTATTGTCGCTTTGGGATTAAATCCTAATAATCCGTAAATATACAAAGCACATTAACCAGGTATCTAATTATCACTAGCTTGAGAAAACTGCCTTTTGGAGAGTGGTGAACATTCAAAAGAAGACTAGAATGGATATTAATTTTGTGATCTGAAAACAACAAGCAAGTCTGAAAGCTGCATGCTGTATCCATGTTGACATAGCATTTGTTTAACCTAAGTGATGTAACAGTAAATGCAAGTGTGACAGGTGAGAAAAATCCATTCTGTAAGGGTTAGACCTGTCTTGAGGAAGGTATTGGACAACATCCAAGGATAGCAAGTTCACAGCTTTATGCTCATTTTAATCACAGTACAAAAAAAAAAAAAAAAAGGCATAACAATAATTCATTAGACACAGTTTTAAAGTGGAATGATTAGAAGGAACAAAGAGCAGCCCCTGTCTAAGCTGCTAGGTTTGTCTATGGAAACTAAGCTACAGCAAGGGGCTGGCAAGATGAGCTGGAGAGGATGGAAACTATTAGGCAAAATTCAGGTAACAGACTTCTAAGAAAAACGTCAGAAATGCCTAATACCCTCCTATTATTTATTTGCAGACAGAACCAGTAAGATATCTTTCCCATCATTAGCACTCTTATGTATTATATAACCTAAATCTCATAAGTGGGTTCATCAGGCTGTTAGATACAACTTGTCAACTCTGAAAAAAAACTATTGATTCCAGATGAGATTTTCAAGAGAAGCACTTCTCGCTCTCTCTGGCATATGACTGAATATAGCCCAGGAAATTCTGACAAGAAATTAGAGAAGCTGTTACATACCAGAAACTATATGCAAAGAAAATCAAACATTAATGGAGATTAAAGAGGGAGAGGCAGAGAGAGAGAATAAAATAATGCTTTCTGCCTAATTGTGCCCCTCTGCCAGAACTTTAAAAAACAGCAGAGGATTTTTCAAATGTAAATCTCTCATAGAAACTCAAAAAACAAGTGTTGGCCAACACTGGCATTTACTAAACAACTCCATTTTTTCTTTCTTCTTCCAGTGGAAGCAAAGCATATTGATTGTGCTAATGATTAAATGATCTTTATAATCTCTTCTAGACTTAAAGTCTTATGAATTTATGGACTGGCTCAGAAAAGAAAGCACAAAGCGGAACAAAAAATACTACATATTTTTGTTTGCTCAATCCTTTCTGATTGATAGTGTTCTAGTGTATTTTTAAATGGCCTTCCCTGTGTTTGAAATTGATGTCATTCAGGAGCTAGCCAGTTCTGTTGAGAAGCATTTTACATCACTGGGACTGTGTCTCTACAAACCAACTGGTGGGGGGATGGGGAACAGGTAAAAAAAATATTCTCAGTGAATATGAAGCAGACATAATTTAACTCATAACTGGAAATGGTTACATTAAGGGGAAAGGTGCCAAAAGCATGTAGCAGCACATTCACTGCAATTTATCAGTATTTACACTTTTCTATCAAAATCAGGTAGACAATATATCATCTTGCCCAGTAAGGACTCCACCTAACTACTAGATACACTCAGACCCTACACATGCACTAGAAAGCATTGGGAACAGCGTTATTGCAGCCCCTATTCAGAAGCTGTACAAGAATTATGTAAACTGCAGCTCTCAACTGCTACTCAGTATTCAGGGATGCTTATGTATTTCACAGGAGACAAAATAAAAAGAAAGTAATAGAACAAGAGAAAATCTTTCAGTGTGGATGTGTAAACTAGTACACTACCTAGATGAGAAGCAGAAAGGTGTCAGTGTTTCAGCTGACTGTGACAGAACAGGGAAGAAAATAAAAAGGAGCAGGAGGAGTGTGCTAAGTCTAAGGCATCAGGAAGCCTGTGGCCAAGTCTGCTGTTATGGCTTTAAAGATCATAACCTTGGATTTAATTCAGAGGTCCCTTCTCAATTTGTGTCCATTATAGTTCTGTGAGTTCAACTAAGGTTTACTCCCAGTTGAATGAAGTACACAATAAACACTGCAAAACTTTCAGTTATCTATCTTATCACCTAATACAGCTTCTCCTTGTTCCCTTTTCCATACTGAGTGATAGAAACAAAGCCTACAAATAAGGACAAAATAATCAATTTAGAGAAGGAAACTAATGTTAACTTTTTTTTTTTTTAATAAATATTGTTCTGAACATCTCATTTTTCTCAGATGTTTACTGTTAATACTACAGTTTAAGCAATACTGAGTAGGATGTTAGAAAGCCATGCCAATCTGCAAAAGAAAATTAAAAAATAAAAATAAATCTAAATCAATTTTAGAGGCTTTGGATTCCAAGATTAGACATAAGCCCTGATATATGTGAAGGAAAAACAGAAGGATTATTTCTCAATAAAAATCAATTCCCAGGGAAAAAAAAAAAAAAAACACACTTAAGGTCACATTTTCTTCAGAATATTTAACCTTTTAATATGAGAAATAATCAGAAAGACAAAGGAATCTGCTTTCCAGGACATTAAAAAAAAAAAAAACAAGAACAGAAGAAAAAAATAGGTATTTGAGTATAGCTCATTAACGCTCAAATCTTACATTTACACAGATTTCTAAAAAATAGTTGGATAAAAGATTAAATTAGAGATTTAAATAGAAGACAGGTTATGTACCCAAATTATGACTTGTGGAATCCATTCTTATACTCTTCTTAGGATCAAGGACATATCAGTTCAAACACACACACACAAAAATCATCTCTAACAAAATACAAGTAGGTGTATATAGGTGTAGGTTTTTTCTACATGTATGAGCTGTTTGCAGGGCAAAGCTTCTCACTCTCTCTCCTTTTCTTCCAAGATAAGACAATTACCTGAATAAGAGTTCACAGCACAGGAACACAAGCAAACTACTGAAGGCTTGGAAGCCCTATGCTCCACCACTGCACACTAGCACTGCAAGTCACAAAACAGCATGAACAGCATGAGGGGAATTTTACAGAAGAGAATTTGCTTCTTTCCAGACATTAATGTTCACCTCAATACAAAATATTAAAAGGCATTTTGATGTATCGAATTCTCTCTCTCTTCTTTTTTTTTTTTTTTTTTAATGCCAAAGTGTAGAGTATGGCAGCAGCGAGTAGCCAACAACAGGAGAACTGTTTGGGGAAGGGTCTTATCCAGAAGAAACTCCCCCATTTTCCCTTCATCTCAGCCACTGTGATTTTGGATGGCCTGACCAATACCAGCAACATCAGGCGATCAGGTGAAAAGGTATTCTGCCTACACAAGCAGAAGCAAGATCTATAAATTCATGAATTTTTATGAAGTCAAATTTCTTTTACCTATATATTCATCCAACAAATATAGTATTGTGTACAGTCAATAAAAAGTCTATAATCAGCAGGATATATTTTTTTTGTACTTCAGGAAAAATGCATCAAAGATGAAATAAATTTGGTTTGGTATCTTAATGCACTCTCTACCTAGACACTCTTCAAATAGCTGATACAGAAATTCAGTGACCTATCACTGATAAAAATGTTAATTAAAATTAGGAATAACTCAGGATCTGTGCGTGCACGTGTATTTGATCGACTGTACTGGCACAAGCTAACTAATGCCAGTTAAAGTACATCAAGGAAGGCTAGCTATACGCCTAGGTTGACCTTTGACCAACAATGGATGCACAGGAAACAAGAAGTTCAGTGGTCAGCTTCATAGCAGTGGTTAAAGAAGCAGCTGTCAAAATCCACTTATTACACCATTCTAGAAAAGTTAGAGAGCCTTCCCCACAAGAATGAAGTGATAAGAATATCACAGAGTAAGGATAAGAACTTTATCTTGACAGCTGATACCCCAGTTTTATATGCCTTTGGATAGCTTTCTCCATAGTCTCTTGGCCTGACAACATATTAGGGATATGGTCCTACTTCGGGAGAGACTGAAAGTTTCTCCAAAGGCTTTCTGCATACTTAATGAAGGGGAATTATTACTGATTTAAAAAAAAAAAAAAGTTGCACGTGGACTGGAGGAGAGTGAAAAAAGTAAGCGAACTTGCCTTTGTACCAAGTATGACAGGCAGTCATATCAGCAGATTCCTGCTTACTGCTTGGAGATATTACCAGTGCTTCACTCCTATCAGTAACTGTCTGTTGTGACCACAGAGGTCGCCGGCTGTCTTTCAGCAAATGATAAGTCATCTCAGACAGAAAGCAACTATTCTCTAAGATTGGTCTTTTAATGCTATAACTTTTGGTACATTAGGGTTTTCTGAGTATATTGAGGATTATTAGACAGTTACACTTCTATTTAAAATAACAAAGAAATGTTTTCTGATTAAAACAAAAGCAAGCAAGCAAACAAAAACATACAAGCAAAAAAACCGTACCTTTCCTTCATAAACAGGAAACAAAAATGTCAAAAGATTCCTTCTGTAATTATGGGGCTGCTCTGCAGAATATTTTATTTTGGCACAGATTAGCATGACTCTGACATTTTGTGGAATCAAGTTCCAATGTTAACCTAATTTTAACACAAAGAATTCCTGTTGCATAAATAATGCCTTGTAATCTTTCCTTGGCCACGGATCAAATATTCCCCATACACACTGCTATTTCATATACCATTGGAGGCTGTACCATCATTAGCCACAATACTTCAAACTACTTTCCAATAACCTCTCTGCTGCTACAATCAAAATACAGTTTTATTTTTTAAGGAAAAAAAATGTTAAGGAAAGGTAAGTGATGATACATTCCCTATTGAAGCATTATTCCAGAACTAGTGAGTAAATGAAAAGGTAATTCTTATACATGGGTGGCATATGCTTTGAGAAAAGGACAGAAGGACGTGAGGAAGGAAGGACACGAGGCTGTAATTTCAGAATCACTTTAAACCTACCTGAGTGGTGACAAATAGAAAAGTACCAGCTGTCTCACTTCTGATTTTCCCAGTTTCCTCCTTCCTCCTCCTTCCCTTGTCATATACATATGTCAGATAAAAGAACAGATTCAGCTGACCAAACCCAGTACCCTTTTCTGCCAAAGCAGCTTTTTCAACTTCATGAACATCAGCACTAAAAGAAGAAAAGTGATAGAAATGTCAAAACTGCCTTTTTGCATCCTGGTCAAATTTAGATCTACTTTAACCAATCAGGAGACTTCAGTTTTACAGTAGAAATCTTAGAAATGTTGGTGGTTTTCCTCCAACTGAATTAGTTTAAAATTGTTTGTGTTTACTGAGACTATGGTATAACAAGCATTGCATACATATCACAAAAGATGTATGAGCATCTACCCATTTACAAACCTACCTATTCACATTAATTCAGATAAATAAAATGTAATTTGGCCCATGATGAGTCTAATTGACATTCTTTAGAATTATGTATGTAACTAAGCTAAAAATAATTGGAAGGAAAACAGGGAACCATGCAGTTGAAATAGTTTAAATAGCGAGATATCTATCTTGAGTAAATGTTTCAATATGGAATCCACAGCAGAGCTCTCACTCAGAATATTTCAAGTGGAAGCACAAAAAAATGGCAGACACACCAAAATCTTCCAATGTGTTTATGAAGTGAATCTGGAAGACCTAAGGATACTTTTTCTCTTTTCAGTCTTAGCTTCCAGAAACAGAGCTAAACAGGAATTGTTCTCATTAAAGCAAATAAAACTTTGATGTGAAAAACATTAACTCTGTTTTTTATTGCTTATGAAAAAAATCCAAATAAATAAATTGTTAACAAATGTAACAATATAACTAAAGTAGTGAAACACTTTCTTAGATTTAGTATAAAAATATTTATATATATTTATATATAATATATATTTAGTATAAAAATATTTTCTAGTGAAAAATTACAGCCAAATGTAAAAATAGTGCCAAATAATTCATTAATATAAGACCTAGAAAAAAGCACTGCATAGAAAAACCTAGAATAAAAGTTCAAGTGAACTTCTTCCTAAAAGTATAAGTTAATATGAAGTCTTTAATACCATTCTAGCTTTGGCAGCAGTCAAATACTTTCAATATTTGACATTTATGTCAAAAGAAAGTAAATTATTTTTGCTATTGGTTGGTCCATTCTTGTCAAAATCCAACTAACTTTCCATTTTTCTTCATTTTGGGAACATCATTCCTGCAGTTGTCAAGTAAAGATACAGCTAAATGGAAAGAATGAGGTTATTGGAGCACAAAGCACAAAGTGTTTAAAAATAAATAAATAAATAAATTTCAACTTTTATACATTCACTGAAAGTTACATAACATTAAAGAGAACCTGATAGAAAGTAATTGTCTTCAAGATAGGTAATTAGGAGTTTTGATTGAAATCTTTGCTAAAATAAATCAATAATTAAAACAATAACAAACTAACAATGAATCAAAACCAATGGGCATTTTCTTGACTTGCTAGAAATGGATTATGTATTGCCTAATAAATTGACCTCTCTCTTGAGTTGACCAAAAGAACTATGTTAGGAAAAAAATAGACCCATTTGTGTTTTCTTTTACTCACTTCAAATAGAGCTACCAGTGCTACCATTAAAAACTTGCTAGAAAACAATACTCTGCTAGCACAGCTAGAGCCAATTCTGTGAATGAAGACACAGTAAGATCTAAACCTTACAACTGACATGTACCTGGAGTCTCCTGAAGGAAAATTATTACTAAAAATATGTACTAAATGCATTACTACAGAATGTTCTCTACTATTAAAAAAAGCTAAAAATAAGCCATATATAAAGATTGTTCTTCAGTAGCACGAAAGACATAGTATACTGGAAACTATTTTCAGCTTGTAATTGCCACCCCGTTGGAAGCTTCCACAAGCACTTATTCAGAACATGTTAGCTAGTGTAAATACATACAAAAACAGATGACTTCACTTTTTCATTGCTATTAACTAGACTCTTTTCACAAACAGTTAAAAAAAAAAGATATAGTTTTTATTAAAAATATACTTATTCCATGAACCAGAACACTTTTGCCTTTGAATGAGGTAATCTGACAAACTGCTTTTGACTTCTTTAAAATTCCTCTGCCCAGTGACAGTGTTGCTTTGAAATGTAGCCGATATATGCTGTTTCTTCTCTTGTACAATTTAGAAGTAGAAACTTCACAATAGTTTATGATTTGAAAAACTGTGATAAGAATCTCAAGATAATTTTGTGAAGGAAAATTATTAGAGTCAATGTCGGCATATGTTACACAAATTTAAAATAATTTGTAATGATAGGTATATGCCAAATACTTCCTTTAAATTTCCCATATACTTCAGTCACAGCATCAGTGTTCGGTGTATTCCATCCTGGAACAGCGACCTCACTCTGAACTAAAAGGAAAGCAAGAAGTTACTATATTCAGCAACTGAGAACTGTGAAATGGCCAGTTTCCATATGATGATAATATCACATAGCAAGAAATTTTTCTTGGCCTTTGGCAGGAAAGAACAGATGTGAAACTCTATGTTTTGGACACATATCAATATTCAGTTACTGAATACCAAAGTGAGAACAAAGAGGAGAACTTCAGAAGGAGTAGCTGGATATTTAAAAGAAAGGACTACATTGCACCCACCAGTGTGTAGCAGTTTGGGCAAATTTCTTTGCTGAACAAGGCAGAACCAAGAACTCCAAATAGTTTGTCCCATTCTAAGTGGTGTTTAGTGCTATTTAGCTGGCAACCAGCAACATCTCCAGGATGTAAAAAGGACATTATAAACCAATGTTTTCATTTACAAATATGTAGTTATGCATTTATTTGACTAAACATTATGGCTAGAGCAACATTAAAACCATATGCTTACAAAACTGTGTGTATCTAACACAATGGGATTACTATCTGTCACCACAGCTATTAAAATATCTCTGCAATAATAAATAATGAACTACTTCAGTCCCTTCATGCTTATATATGGTACAGTCAAGAACTGAGAATGCTTGACAGTGACTCCTCTAAACTGTGCAAATAATAATAATTAAAAAGAAAAAAAAGGAGAATAATTTAACTGTTGCCCTATAAGACGAGGATATGAATTCTTCTCCATATTTTTAGCATGTAATTTACATAGTTCACATATGTATTTACTTTCAGAAGTTTATTAACTGTTTCTCCCCTCTGTTATTTATGAAAGAAACAGAAGTTTAAGAGAACAAGGAATCAATCAACCTCCAAGTCCCTCCCAACCAAGTGGGGGTTGGGGGGAAATACTTCCCTAGATCATCAATATTCCCTTGATGGTCTACAAGAACCTTGCTTTGAAGAAACCTTAAAATTCTTCCTTGTTCACTTCATGAAGATTCTGAATGCAAGAAAGATGAGGGGAAAAAAAAAAAAAAAAAAAACAACAAAAAAAAACCACTGGCCTAAAGAAAAGGGTCTACTTTATTTATTTTAATTTTTATCCAAAGAGCACTGGGACATCTTCAGGCCTAAATTCATGTTTGTAATCACATTGTACTGTTGCAATTCAAACCTATGACTAGAAGTCAAGGAGACAAAGATGTACCTATTCTAAAATTAAAATAGGCAAATCTAAGTAAGTTTAGTATAAAATCTAGCAATAGGGCCCAAATAAAGGATACCCCCAAATATGCTTTTGCAGCTCAGCAACAGAAAAAGGGATACCAGGTTAGTATGGAATCCGTATGAGTGGTTAGAAAGTGAGCTCCAACAATTTTGTTTAAAAACTACAATACCTCACTGTGGAAACATAAATACGCTATGCTGGCTTTCCCAGTTTCCCCTACAAGCAATGTCTCTCAGTTAAATATCTCTCAAGATGCATCGCAAAGACTCCTCAGGAAGAGTTCAGTGTATGGTATACATCCTGACTCACACTGTCTAACAGAAGGCATAGTTCCAGCAGAAAGTTAGTCCAGGAAATAAAAAAATATATATATATTTTTTTAAATGAAACATTGTTGTTTTATTTCTCTTGGGATGCTGAATTCTCTTTGCCACTAGATGTTATGGATATTAAAAATTGGGACAGATTCAAAAATCTGTTAGACAAACTCCTGAGAGCTATGAAATACAGACATCAAAACAGAACTGAGTTAAAAATTCTTCAAAACTGAGATATATATTCAGGGAAAGTACACTTACACAATTGCTTTATAAAATTCATTTTTAGATGTATATTCCTGGTCCCAGTCACTGGGCTAGAAAGACATTAGAACTAACCCAGGCCAACCACTTTTACATTAATTCACAGGAAATTATACCAGTTTCTGGTAAATCAATTTTATAAAGAATAACTCAATTTTTCATCAGAACACAAGGGGAAAAATACTTGATGACTAGAAGTCCATGATGACTAGAAAAAAGTCAAATACTACACCTATCTTCAGAACAATAAACCTGGGGGATCTGGGGTGCTACAGGCCACTGACCAGCTCCACTTCAGTCTCTCAGAAAATTGTAGAACAAGCAAACATGGAATCCATTCAAAGGCAAATGGAAGACAAGATGGCAGGGAACAGTTGTCACAGATTTACAAAGGGTAAGTTGTATCTAACCAACCTGTCTTCCTCGATGAAGTGACTGGGTCTGCAGAACAGTGGAAAGCAATGGATGTCTTTTATCCTGATGTCAGCAAGACTTCTAGCACAGTCTATCACAGCATCCTGGTAGACACATCCCAAAGAAATGGACCAAAAAGGATGAATACATAAAGACTGGAAATATAGGTTTCCAAAATATCATTATGAAGAGGCAACTGAGTGAGAAATCAGTTGTGGCCTTCAGCTACCCAATGGGCTGTTAGACAGTTACCTTCTTATAATTCCTCATCAGATGGACACAGCAATTGGACAAGAGGTGATGAGCACACATTACAGCAAGGAAAACTTCAACTAGATATAAGCCAAACAAATTTTCAGTGTGTGGCATAGTAGTAGATTAAGGTTCCCAGGAAGGTTATGGAAAATTCAGCCTTGGAGATTTTCTGAAGAACAGGGTAGGTGAGAAGTCATCCCTTTTTCAAAGGATTGATCAATTTTTAAAGTTTCCCTGATTTGAAGTGGAAGTTGGAGTAGACCTTTAGACACTCATTCTATGACTTGCAAAATGTAAGACATGCAGTTCCTAACTCTTCAAATGAAAGAAAGTTCTACAAGTCCTTTGGTCCACAATTTTGTTAATGCTATCATCAAGTTGTTTTTAAACAACTGACTTGCTTCCGTAGTTTATTCCACACTCAAATAAAAGCAACAATTAGGAACCTCTTCTTAGTGGTCAACCTAAATGCAGCCTTAACATCCTGCATGGAAGCCAAGCAAAACAAAGAATACTACCACTTCCAGATTTTTAGAAATGTGTTGATCCCTAAACTATAATTTCACAAATCTAATGCCTTCAGTACTTTATTCAGGCATCATTTATAAATACATTCATTTTGTATGACCACATGCTACACAATTTTATCAGTGATTAAAATCTTAAGGTTATTTCATGAGAATAAATATATAAGTGGCACCATGTTTTATACAACACTTTCCTGTGTCCTCACTTTTCAGCTATATTTGTTGGTACTACTATCATCCATTAAAGGGTCTAAGTTTTTTGTTTCTTTGTTTTTAATCTGTGAATTATGAATTATTATGCCACAGGTGCAATAGCCTATATTTTTCCACACTGAATCTCATTGATTTCCTGCTCATACTTCAGATCTCTCAAGGCTCCTATTAATTCTGTTCCCATCAATGTTTATCTTGTCATTCTCTGTTTCATATAACTGGCAAATTCATTTACTTATTTCATTAAGTTCATTTCATATTACTTCTATATCCTTAACAAGGATTTATTTTATTTTAATTTAATTTACAAGCAACCACTCCCATGGAAGAAGCTGTTTTTTAAACATATGGGGAACATTATTTTAGGTGACCTTGACTGTTCTTGCAGCCTATGATCTGGTGGCATGACACACAGACTTGGATTTAATATCTTTTTACAGAGCATTGCATTTAATTCTGGATATTAGACTGAGACAGTGCATGCCTAACCTGAGATTTTTTTTTTTCGATAGACCAAATACCTGCTCAGTAGGATTCCATTCCAAAGGCCTTTTGCTTGAAAGACATACCTTCTTTCAAAGTCTCTCATAAGTATTTTACATCAGAATCCTTCCACTTTGAGTCAGAACAGCTTGCTTAAACCTCCTAATCCCTGGCTGGTCAGAAGCCCTCAGGCCTCTCCCGCAACTCATACTCCCGATAACTGATCCACTTTTAAGACAAAACACTTGATCCCCAGTCAGGCTGGGTATCTTTCCCCTAAAAGGGTCAACGATTCTGTAACAAACACTAAACGATCTTAAATAGAGATAAAGAGAAACTTAAGAGATAATACATCTCTCGTTTTCAATTTCTCATTTTCAATTTCTCATTTTTCATCTCTCGTTTCAATTTCATTTTCGTTTCGTTTTCAATAACTGTACATCAATTGCATAGATTAAGTGCAACAAGATATAATACAAGATGACTGAAGGACTCCACAGCAAACTGGAACACAACATAATATGATGGTGAGAATCATTTCTTCACAAAAATAATGTTTGGGAAGATATAAATGGTCTCCTAGCTGCAAATGTTTCAAGTTTGTTACCTACTGCTGTTTTCTGAGCATGATAAATAGCTTGTTGTGCACAGGATGGAGATATAATTCCACTTCCCATGGCAAAATGCAGGCATTCTTATCCTTCTAGCATATATCTGGCCTCCACACATTGCTGTTTTCAATACCCACTAAATCCTAAGAGGGATGAGCTAAGAGCATTCTAGGTAAACAAGCAGATACAATTCTTTCCCAAAGGGACAATAAAGGAAATTATTGCAAAGCATCTTTAGTTCCAGTGACTTGCTGTACGCTAACAATCTTTTAATTCCCTCTCACACCTTCTTGCTTTCAATACCACATTAAAATCTTTCATTTGGATCAGTTAAAGACATTCAACAGAGGAGATCTGTTAAAATGGAATGAAGCAGAATATCAGAATACCCCAAACTGGAAGGGACCCACAAGGATAGAGTCCAATTCCTGGCTCCACACGGGACCACCCTAAAAACAAAACATATGTCTGAGAGCCTTGTCCAAACACTTGTTGAACTCTAGCTGGCTCGATGCCGTGACTGCTTCCCTAGGGAGCCTACAGAATAACAGAAGAGACATAGAATAGAATCTGCCTATAGAATAAAAGAAGGACATCTATCTAAAGGAAAAGAAAGAATATGCTTTGTTTTTCTTTATAGAGAAAATGAACCATGCTCAACACAAATAAACTATTAAAAAAGCAGGGCAGAAAAGTGTAATTATTCATGGAGATGCACTGGGTTTATGTGGCAAGGGCTTCACAGCAGGAGGGCTGCAGGGGTGGCCTCTGTGAGCAGAGCCCAGCAGCTGTCCCATGTCAGATCGGAGCCAGCTCCAGCCAGCTCCAAAGGGACCCACTGTTGGCCAGAGCCAAGCCAGTGAGGGATGCTCGTTGGGCCACTGGGAGAGCAGATTTAAGGAAGGGAAGAAGAACTGCTGCACAACAGCAGCTGGTAGAGAAAGGAGTGAGAAGCAGCCCTGCAGACCCCATAGCCAGTGCAGAAGGAGGGCAGGAGGTGCTCCAGGCCCCTGAGCTGAAGTTCCCCTGCAGCCTGTGGAGAGGCCCCTGGTGGAGCAGGCTGTCCCCCTGCAGCCCATGGGTCCCACACGGAGCAGATCTCCACGCTGCAGCCCGTGGAGGAGCCCCCGGTGGAGCAGGTGGAT
This sequence comes from Anser cygnoides, assembly GCF_040182565.1. Lineage (NCBI taxonomy): Eukaryota > Metazoa > Chordata > Aves > Anseriformes > Anatidae > Anser > Anser cygnoides. The sequence goes on along the minus strand of NC_089874.1, from coordinate 102,305,260 downwards.
GTGGCCTGGAGGAGGCTGCGGCCCATGGAGAGCCCCCGCAGGAGCAGGCCCCGGGCCGGAGCTGCAGCCCGTGGAGAGGAGCCCACGCAGGAGCAGGGGGTCTGGGGGGAGCTGCCGCCTGTGGGGGATCCGTGCTGGAGCAGTTTGCTCCTGACGGAGGGACCCCATGGTATGGATCCATGTTTGAAGCAGTTTTTGAAGAGCTGCTACCTGTGGGAAGCCCACACAGGATCAGTTCGGGAAGGACGGCATCCCGTGGGAGGGACCCCACGTGGAGCAGGGGCCATGAAGTGAGCCAGGAGTGACCGTGAAGGAAAGGTGGAGATGAAGAGTTAGGGACTGACCTCAGTCCCATTCTGGTCCTCTGCACCTCTTGGGGGGAGGATGTAGAAGAGGGTGGATGGGGGGCAGGTGTTTGTAGTTAGCTTTTAGTTTCTCACTGTTCTAGTCTGCTAGTGATAGGCAATAAACTACATTAATCTCCCTATGCTGAGTCTGTTTTGCCTGTTATGATAATTGTAGAGCAATCTCCATCTCTCAGTCCTTATCTCAACCCTTAAGTCCTTTTCCGTCATATTTTCTCCCCCTCTTCCTTTGAGGAGGGGGAGGGGGAGAGCAGTTGTGAGTTTATCTGTCCAGTAAGGTAACACCACCACACGTTCCAGGTATTTGCTAAATTTTAAGTTCTATAATTGAAACCAAAGCAAGTATCCAGTGGTGACAATATAACTTCAAAACAAATAGGAGATAAGCAAATTAAATTCTTCCAAACATTTTCAGAAGAAGCAAAGTTGAATTGATCTAATTAGTTTGATACAGTATCAGAAGTAGACAAGGTGTTAAACCTATAACAGCACCTTCATGCTTTTTAATCAGGGACTAATCTCTAGCTACAAGTCATGAAGTATCACACTGAGGCTCTGAGGCATACAGAGTATCTAAAATGAAGTCTAACCAGAGTTTGCCTGTATAAATCTGAGAAAATTAAGTTTCTTCTCATCCGACATGTCTTAGAGATCTTCTAAAAATGCTATCTTTACTGATAAAAAAACAAATAGCTACTAGTATCTTTTTTTGTGGAAGTGCTGCCACTTTCCCAGAGCGACACATCTCAGCGTTTGCATTCTGCAGTCACTGCCATGGGGAATTCACAACCTACTCAACAGTGCTGCAGAATTCCCCATCTGCACACACGCTAAGAGGGCTCAGCAGCTCCCTTCTTGGCAATATAAACGTTTATCTGCAAGACCAAGGCAAGGGGAGCCTTTTGACCAAATGCCCAGAAATCTAAGCAGTTGCTCAGTGTGCAAGTTCTGTACACTTTGAAAGACTGTTTCAAAGGAAATCTCAGCTTGAAAGAAGAGTTTAAGTCACATCTTTCATTTGCAAGATGAAGCCATAATAATTAGGCTTTATTCCAAAGCATTTGCTTTCTCACAGATTTGTTTGCATCTATAATGAAAATCCAGCATTTTTTGGCATAGTTGAAGGAATTGCAAAGATAACTAATTTAGATTAAAACTAACAAAACCATTACCCTCCTAAAAAAAAAAAAAAAAAAAAAAAAAAAAAACTATAACTATACATCAAGGGAAAGAAAGAAAATCTCGTAATAAAAAGAGCCTATTTATTCTATTTATTGAAATAATTTCCTTCTAGCCTACTAAGCTAAAACTACACATGTAATAAAAATCAGCACTGTTACAGAAGACAATGTAAATCATAGCACAGCTAGCTGCAAAGGCCAGTGTGGACTATATGTCAACTCTTTTGGTGTCTCACTAAAAACTGCTTTCTAAATATAATAAATTTTTCATCAACAAGCTAGTCTTGTAGTGTTAATTCCAGCTTCTCAAATCATGAAATTTAAAAGCATTGGTATAAGAGCATACTACTGATTCAGGTCCTCGGTTTGTTTTTCTTCTCCTTTCTAAAGCTAGAGGCCATTTGCAATACCCAAATTTAAAAACTGTACAGGAGACAGGGAAGATGTATATAAGGATACCCTGAGCTGGGATTTTCTTTTGACCCATTTGCTAGGGTGGCCTTGCTGAGTACATGCAATTGAAGGGTGACAAGCTTCATATTTTGTAAAGCAAGCTCTTAAATCACAATCATATCCAAGATGCTATGTCAAATCCTGGCAGTGAATATATAAATGTCTTATATAGTGGTATAAAATGGACTTTTAACCAACAGTGAAATGAATCATTCCTACACTCAGCACAAAGGAAAATAAAAATGTACCCATTGGCATTCATTCCCACAGCTCCCCTAAGTCACAGCATTTTTGAATATTCATCTTTTTTCTAAAGTTATTCCCACTATGTTTTTGGTTGGCTAATTTGCTAGTGCAAAATATTGCAAGAAAACTCAGGGTATTATTTTCTAAGTAAAGCAAAAATTAAAGCAAAGCTGGGGAAAGGGAGAGAAGAAAGTCTACTAAATTATAATAGTAATTAGGGATCAAGGATCATTTTTTCAGAAAAAAAAAAAGTAGAAGAAAAGATAAATCTCTGTGGATTTTGCTGACATCCTCTCAGGGAGTATATGGTTGCTATCCTTAGTGAAAACTACTTTTGCTTATTGAAAAAAAAAAGTCTTTATTTTGAGTTTACTCCATATACAGTATATGAAAACAGATCAGGTTTTGTGGGTAGCTTACCATTTTTCTGTCAGTCTCTCTTTGTTCTGCAGAAACCCACCTGTGACTGGCCACCTCCTCCTCCTTTCCTACACCTGGCAGACAGGAAGGATGTAAACAACAAAATGAGGTTGTTAGTGCCGTGTTAGTGGTAGTTAATGCCACTGCTTTATCAGATACATGTCAGTGTGTTCACATTACAGAGCATAAGATCTCTGAAAGGCATTTCCACTCTGTGAAATGAGATTACATTAAGGAAGTTCAAAGGTGAAAGTGTCTTGGTAAATAACTTTATGTTGGAAAAATGCGTTCCAAGGCTTGTACATGGCCTACTACACTCTCAATAGCATTTTTCCTATCTACAGTCTCATTATAGATTATGTAAAAAGTCGTTCTCACATAGGTTTTGCTTTAATAGGCAAGCACAAAAAATGATTGTGCAAGATTTTCTTTTTAAATAGAACTGTACTCAATATCTTATTTATTTTTTTTTAATTTAATTTTCAGATCTTTTTATAAAAAGAAAACAGAAATGTAGCTTACTGCTTTTCTCTGCATTTTTTTCTTGGCAGGGTGCAGGTTGAAATGGATTCAAAGGATAACTCAATATGAGAACATTAACCAGGAGAAAAAATAACCACACAAGTTAACCATAAATAGTTTTATGCTGGTTTAACTCCCTAAACTGACATATTGTGGGATCAGACAAGAATCTGTATTGGCACAACAGCTGTAGTAGGAGGGCAGTTAGGGGTGGACTGCCTCATTCTGAAGTCACAAAGGGTATCACTGGCTTGGCTGCATCACAAAACCTCACCTTGTAGGCATGTCTACGCTATGCAGGGTAAGGAAGCTTAGAAGGAAGCCCATAAGTCATTTCCCCAGATTGATAAAACTGCAGAGAAGATGGGGTCTGGTGTCTGGTAAGACTTGCCATGACCAAGTTGTGGCCAGACCTGGGAGCTTAAATGCATTTCTAGCTTCACCAGCCTAGAAACAATAACAGTAAAATTTGCTCTTCGTCCTCTCTGTGTCTCACAACAAATCCCAGCCTTATGTCAGGAACCCAGCTAACCTGTAGAATTTAGTATAGCTTAATTTCACAAAAACATACTCTTTAAAATGTAATAAGCTGTGGAAATAATAAGCTCTATGTTACCATACAGACTTTTCGTCTGTAGACACTATCTTTACAAGGTAATTCAATACATAATGCCTTAATAAATTGAAATATATATATATACAGAATAGACTGAATGAGTGACTTTTTCAGCATCCCCCAGCAAATCTCTCAGTGTCTTAGATAAGTTTCTGGTGCATGTTTACCAAGTCCCAGTCCAGAGCTTTATCAAGAAAGCACACTCGCCTATAGAAAGATAGAAAATTAAAGCTCACATCAAGAAACATGTTCCCTAGGCCTAAATCGTCACAGTGTTGGTGGAGGCTGGAGGATTTTATGTTTTCCAGTTTCTCCTCTGGCATTACTTATTCTGTTTGTATATGATTTCTCCTGTCCAGATAATCAACCAATTTTCTGCATTAAGCCCTTAGTAAGAAGAAGCTTCCTTCTGCTCCTGTAGCTTTAGAAAGAAGTTGTATTCTGCTCCTGTAGATTTATTATTAGTGTACACTGGACATCAGTAAAGTGATGACAGAGGGTGCTAAAATGAGGCCAAGACTTGTAACTATCATTACAACAAGATCGCAGTCCCTTCACATGGGAGGTGGGGTGAGGAGAAACATAGATCTTCAGGAGCTTATTGAGTTGGTTTCATGAATGGTGATAATTACACCTACAGCCACAGAAATTCTACAAGTTACTCAAAGGAACTTGTACATTATTTTTCTTCTTGTAAAGCAATTATTTTGCACCACCCCCTCTCCCCCCACGCTCCCAAATGCTATCACCCAAGTAAACACTACTGATGAAATAAAAGGATCCTCTTCCTTTGCCTTCAGTAAAAGAAAATGGAGAATAAATGGTACTTAACCCCATCACAATAAGGATACAGGCATTACCTTGCTACTACTAGTGGAACTGTGGTATCTTCTACTGATCTTTCTGTACTCAAAGCAAACGTGTCTTCTGCAGCTTTCCAAGAGTTGTTTTAATTTCAAAACTGAAGGAATAGCTATGTCCTGAGGCATTTTTCTCTAATACCTTTCATTTAACAACTGGCATTACCCAGATAACAAAAATGTTTATGTAAATACTAACATTTTCTTTCCCAGTCTTAGATAAGTAAGAGAAAAACAAAAAATACATATAAGAAAATTCTTAATAGTAAATAGCATTTAAGAGCCTCATCTCTTCAATTTTTCTTTATTACAGAAACATATACTATATGAAAGCTTGACTGGAATTTACTTTCTCTGCTTCTTCAATGAAAACAGACAACATGCATAAAAAAAATTATGGAAGAACACTTTTTTCCTTTTTTTTTCTTTTTTTCTTTTTACCTTTTTTTTTTTGAATACAAAGCTTTAATCGTATCATGTTACAGCTCTTCCCTAAAATGTCACTCACCAGTGACTGCTATATCTGAATACAGAATTAACAATCTATATACAAGATAAATTTCTTGCTTGATGAGGCCATGCTTCTCACCTGTCTTTCAAAGGGACCCACTGTAAAGCAACTTTCCAGTTTAATTGGATTAGCCTTCAAAAATCTCACACAACATATCCTTTTTATCCCTTCTGTTTCACCAGCAAATCAAAAGGTAAGAAGACTCGTTTTAAAGAGGAAACCTCTCACAAAGATATAGAGGCTAAAAAAAATATAAAAAAAATAAAGTGACTGAGTGGCCCAGTAAAAGGAATCACTGACAATGAACTCGTTACCACTAGAAGACTGGATTTACTGAATCATTTTACCCAGTATTTAACAAATACAGAGATTGATATATCCAACAGATTACAGATGCATATTCCTAGGGAAAATGTGAAATGTCAAAGCTTTACCACTTCACCAGAGCAGATAATTAAATAATTAGAACAATTAAACATTGACAGAGCACCAGCGACCCCCAGGTGAATTACAGTCCTGAATTATGAAAACATTAGCAAAGGAAACGGTAAACCTTTGGCGTATATAGAGGACAGATTAAAGGCAGTTGTAGGATTGTTTTTGTGATGTGTGCACTTGTTGTCCAGATGTGCTCAGCAGTCCACAACTTTTTGTTGCCAAACTGCTTATTTAGATGCCTGGGGGGAACACATCTAGGTGCATTTTCTCTCTGAAAAGCCACTGAATTAGGAAGTGGGGAATATATAGTCATCAATTCTCTCACTTACACCGCATGAAGAAAATGAAATAGTATGACTGCCCTAAAAGATTTGTGCCCATCCGAGTAAAAAATTTCAGGCTCCAAGGAAAGATGATGTTCAAAAGGCCCTCTGAAAGAAGTGTATATAGGGCATCAACAGCAAAATTATGCCAGAGGCTTTTAACCTTCATAACGTCCTATGTCAAGGATTGTTTGCACTTTAGTAACTGCCCTGACTATGATCCGTGTAGAAATACCCTATTTGCTAAACAAGGAGCACGAGCAGTATAGTTGTAGCATTGACTTCAGGATAAGCTTCCTCTCTTATTATTATTATTAGAACAGGCTCACTTTACTTATTTTTCCACACCATGGAGAATGGTTACAATATGGACTGCCTGCTATGACGAAGCAGCTCCAGATAGAATGAGTTTGCCCTGGGGAATGGACAAGTTGTCTGGATGGCCTGCAGGGACAGCAGTACAGATGCAGGCTCAGAGGTACAGCAGAGATGGGTAACCCATTAAATTCCTGGGAATTGTCACCAGTGACATCCATGACTACCACATCTGGTGCAAACAAGAGAATGGAAGCATTTTATAAGCTAAGTGGAAAATTGTTTAAAAATAGAGAGCAGGGAAAACGTTATATGAATAATCTATGAATACTCAGTAAAAAGTCAATACAAAAATGTTCATGTACATCTTAAAATGGTCACGTTTCTTAAAAGCACATTTAATATTCTGAAATAGTAAGACTTCATTTTGTTGTTCTTACAAAAGGTCAAGAGAAAAGAAGATTAATCAAGTATTTGTTCCTACAATTGATTAAACTATTTTCATAATAAAAAGATAGTAAGAAGACACTATATCCAATAAATTAAATACGACATGCTGTTGAAAACCAAATTACAATCTCTGACATAAAATATAAAATCCATATTTAAAGCACAGACTCAAATCTGAATTTGCAGAATTTTACAACTTCAATCCAGACCACTGAATATATTTCTGATTTAACATAAGTGGCCTCATTAAAAATAAATAAATCTGAATTATCTGATGACATAAAATGGTTAAAATATATCAAATGATATACAGTAAGGAATACAATTTTCAGAATGATTTCTATAGATTAAACATGTGGGTGGCTCAGTAGCTCTCAGAGTTCAGAGCAGAGAACAGAGTAACACTGATGTAATGAAGAGAAGCAGGTGGATGGTTCCAGTTATATGAGAACATCTCCTACTTCATCAGGCAGGGCTGCTAAAAATGATTCATTCTGTGCTACATCATTTTACGTGCCATGGCCATTTAGTAAGTTTGCCATCCCACTTGTCAAAGCCATGCACATATTTGGAGGAGGTGGTAAAGAAAATGATCTTTTGATTATGCTCCAGCACCTTTTGCTTTCATTTAAAAAATATGACTTTGAAAACTAGGAAGAACAGGGAAACTTAACAGGAAAAGGTGCCTAAAAAAGAAGTCATATAAATAGAGGGGGAAAACATGAAATTAAAATATGAAATGTGCCATTGGGGAAAGTAGACTGTGGAAATGTGGAAAAAAATTCAAAGGAGGAAATTCTGAAAAGCAGCATTACTGAGAACATTCATCTTATGCTAATATTTGAGGCCTTAATTAATACTTAGGTTACACAGCTGCATTAATATCCTAGTGAAAGTTCCTCTAAAGGTTTCAACTGTATAAGAGCATCCCTTCTGCATCCATTCCTTGGGAACAGCTAGAATAAATAAAAAAGAAGATGTCCCCCACCCCACCACCAATGCAAACACAGCATCTATGCAGCTCCTGAAGTGATAGTTTCCTCACTGTAAAATACCACCAAATCAATTAATACCATTATTTCATTTAGTATAGTAACCTAGAAACAGGAATCTTCGAATAGTCATACTACTACTTTACTAACATTTAACATTAATGCTTCCACACAGATCATTAGTTTAACAGGAAGTGGAAAATAGATGGAAAGCAAAAAACAGCAATTCATAGCTCCACGAAAGACCTTTCTGAACTTGCAATGACCACTGACAGTACTGAAATACAGCCCATTTACAACTGAACTGACCGTACTTTGCCTCTTACTAAAACTCTCATGATATTTAAACACGTACTGAAATTGATTTTCACTGAACAAGGAACCCAAACACGTTTAATTCTGAGCATATGCTCTGCTAAAGGCAGAAGAACTAAAGCCCATGTCCTATGTAGTAAAGGAGGTTAAGGAGAGTTAAGTGTTTTTCTAGATCATTATCTTCCAACATGCATATCTGCTCAATGACTTACGAATATATGAGTTCGATTAGTACTTTTCAGATCTGGTCTGTGTTGCTATCAAGGTTATCTGAAGTTTGATGCATAAGGCTAGCAATACTTTCTTTTGGAATAACTGCAACCACTACTTTTCTGAAAATATTTTTATCCATTAATATTTTGCTGTCTTACAAACTAAGCAGAAAGAATAGAATACACATGCTTTTTAATTGTAGCTGAGAACAAAAAACATAGCTAATGTCTAGAGACAATGCCTAGTGATAGTTGGAAATTAAATGGAAACCTAGGGATTTAATCCAGCCCATTTGGCAGCCACTGCATAGCATGATGCATTGAGTATGGGCTAGGTGAATGAACAAGAGCACTAAACACTATCCATTTAATGAGTCACATGAAAATCTGCCTCCTAATTCATAGGTAACTCTTTACACACCACAACAACCAAAGAATCAGTGTTTTCCTTGGCATTTCAATTTGATGGGGGCAGGAGGGAAAGGTAGGACAGAGAGAAACAAAGGAATTATAGTAAACAGAGCATAAAGTTCATCTAAAAACATCACTGCCAACACTTAAAGTTATAAAGAAGATACTTATTTACCAGTTCAAAATTTATGCGAATACTGTTTCCTGCATTTGCAGCTTTGATGAACCTACAGTCAGTGGCTAAAGATTAGCAGCAATCAGTACAATCCTTTAGCAAAGAGCAAGTCCTCTATTCGTCATGGCAAGAAAGTCATGTCATTGCTTCTTGGAACAATATTTAGTGATAGTACATGGAGTCCTTTCCTGTAAGAATACTAGCAATGCAATAAATGTGTGGAAATACACACTCCCTCTTCATCACAATCCCACTAAACCAAATAGGAAGAAAAAACAATACATGCATCATTTAATTGCCAAATAGACCAAAAGAACATTCTTAGTTTTGCTTTCATCTTCTTTTACAAAATACTGTTTAATGCATGAGAGCTACTTCTCAGTGCTTTAAAAGTCAAAATGTAACCTCTTTCTGTGTGCATGCATATGATTGCAGTGTGCTTAATTTTGGCATTTGAGGACCCCTCACACCTATTGCAGCCAATTAAATTCAAATCATCAGGCAGGTTTTACAGATGCATCTAAATTTAGGCACAAATAACAAGATAAAAAAATTAATACTCAATCTAAAGCATGTGTTTGCTTCTTCACACTCGCTTGCCTCCTGTTTTTTTTCCAGCTCTGTTGATTTACAGGTTCTAGAAACATTTTACATAAATCAACTAATTTGAGTTATTTACCTAAGATGAGTCTTTATAGAAATCTCCCTTTTGAGGATTAATTTGAACACCCTGAAAGCTCATATAAAGCTTCCTAGGAAGGGTCCTGTATTGCTGGCTTGCAATTATTTCAGAAAAATCGCATTATACCATTCATGTCTTCTCAACTTTCTGAAATGTGTACTCTGTACTTAGTAACAAATACGTAGAAATACAAAATTCTTTCTATAGTCCAAAAAGAAAGCTGACCATTTAAAATATTACTAGACTTTTTTTGTTTATCATACAATCATTAAGGTTATCTTTCGTTTTGTTTTAAAAGACAATGCACATTTCATCCAGTTTGGAATTTACACTCTCCAGGTGAAATGGCACTTTCTATCATGAAACCAAATCATTTCTGCATATTAGAGCTTTCACCAAGGCAGATTTAAACTTCTGGAATTAACTCAGAAAAAAAAAAAAAAGAAAAAAATAACTACTGCAAACCTCACTGTTCTCTAAGTGCAAAGCACCTTTTTTGATGCATGACTTCCTGACAGAGGGAATCATGGTACTTGTTTTCTAAAGGACTTTTATCAAAATGAAACCAGCTACAAATAAAAGTTGCCTTCCATGAAGACAATGAGAAGAGTAAACAACAAAAGATAGATGCATTAGTAATACACTACCAGAAGGCTTTTACATACTCCAGAGGAATATATGGGGTATATGGGATTGGGAGTGCAGGGGGTGGGTGGGGAGGACTCAGGTAACTGCCCTATGTGTTAATCAGTAAAATCTTAATTAAAAGAGAAAGAAATGATGTCAAATTACCATCAAAATGGCAAGGTTTCCCAGGTTCTCCTTTAATGGAGACAACCATTTACAGCAGTAAATTCTCCTGCACAAAGCAAGTGTATTTCTAATACTAGATGTAAAAAAGTAGACATTAAAAATTAGTATTACTAAACATGCACCCCAGAGAATATTAAAGAGAATGTAAAAATATTTTACCAGAAATGGTTTTATCAATTTCAGATTGTTATGCTCCTCCTTAATGAAAGACGAAACAAAACAATTATAAAACTGCAACCCTAGAAGGCTTGCAAAGAAAAATGTCTTTGTTTTTCCTTATTTAAGCACTTAATTCATTTCTCTTTCTGCTGCGAAGTCTCTAACATAAAATTAGTGGGCAGCTTTACCTTGGGGATAGCGGAGATCTATTCTCACCAAAACCTAATAACCCTTGATAAAATCTTTGAGACATTTCTCCCCTCACCTTAAGCAAGGATGGCATATGTGCTAGCGGGCCTGACAGCCCAGGACACAAGGACAAGAAGCATACTATGCCTGCTGAGTGGCCCTCAGAAGGGAGCTCCCTGGCTGTGCAGAAGTTCACAGAGTTGAGCATGTGACAACTCAGACTAAATACAAGTAGAGCAGCTTAGGAGAAAGTGAAAAGGCCCTTCACGAGGTGACAGATGACTTTTCTGCTTCCAGATAAATATTCTTATCTTGTTCACATTATTTTGGTAACGAATAATCTATACTGCTCTTACCTTATATCATCTTACCTTATATCATCATAATATTTAAAATTAAATCAATTAAAATTAAATTTAAATTTAAATTTAATTTAATTTAAAATTAAATTGATATCATCTTAAAATTTTTGCACATTACTAATACAAAATTTTCAGCTGAGACACCCACCAGCTAAAAAGCCTAACCAACACCACTCGTTAACAGGATTCTTCAAGACTAGGGAGGATGTATGGACTTAACAAAAGATACACCCTCTTCATTTTTCCTCGTTAGCTAGTCAAATGGCACCTAATAAAGGAAAAGTCATTTCTTAGTTGTGTTAGACACAGTAGAGCTAACTCTGCCAACGTTCACAAACAATGTACTGGCAGGCTTAGACTAGAAAAAATACAGCAGGAAGAAAGACTTGAGTGGAGTAGCCAAGCTTATGCAATTTTTGTGACATAGGTTAAACACATTCGCCTGCTACAAGTTTTGAAAGTCTTGTTGGTTTCCTTTTAATTCCTGAAAACCCAAGAAACAGAGGCTTGCCTCTGTTTGCCGAAAAAAATATTTACTATTTGCACAAAGATAAAAAGTTCCTCTTTCTCATCTAGATGCAATTATCACCAGCTTTTTTGAAGCAGCGCAAGCATTTTTTAAATAAAGCTAGATCTTACAACCACTCAAAAATGACAGATATTATCTAAAACATTTTCACTTTCATTAGGTTTTATTCATGTAGGAAATAAATAACCAGACTTTCACTATATAGAAATCCATTTGATTGTCTAGGGTCTTCTATGAAGAGATTTTCTGGTTGGCTGGCAACTCCCTTAGAAACTGTCCTCTTTCACCGCGTTAAAATGAGATGCAATAAACCAAACACTCAACATCTACCTACCTCAGCAGAATAGGGACAATAACAAATACAGCTTTCATTACAATTGCAGGCTATTTTTCTCCGAAGGACCCTCTCTCACTCAGAGCGTAAGATAAGTACATTCTGAGAATAAGTAAGGAGCACATAGAAAAAGCTTCTATCTGTATACCTTCTGTTCTTTTTTAGAGTTAATAAAAAAATGAACAAGGAGAAACAGGAAAAATTAATGTGCAGCTCCTATAATTTGGTCCCCTCTGAAGAAGCAGATCTTATCCTAGCATCTGCCAGAGAGATTGAAAATGGTGTGGAGCAAATCACTTAAGCTAATTTCACCTTTCATTAGTAGCAATTTTACTATTCACTAGTAGTAATTGACCATGCACTCTTCACACAAGTGTAATATTCACAGGTGACATCTCAAAAAACTCATTCACTCTGTTGACTGATTTTGTGAACTTACTTTGAAGAGCTGGTACATTTGCCAAGACAGAAGATCAAACTGTTCTAGTTGGCCACTTTCAACAGCACAGCATGGCTCCTTAAGGAACTTTGAAAATGTCATTAGCCATGTTTTGTCTTGCACAATAGACAATTGCACTAGTTCTCCCAGATGGGAAGAGAAGTAAACTGTGGCCCCCAAAGCAATCTTGCCGTCACTGAAGTCTCAACTTCACCCCTTCATTGCCAACAGAAGGCAGGGAAAAAATAAATAAATAAATAAATAAATAAATAAATACAGAGTATAGAAACACTTGAGACTGCTCCATGTTTGTCACAGGGTGCATGGAACCCAAAGTCGATGACTGCCTGCATGGATGTACATACCTCACCAGTCTAGGTGACTCCAATACCTGATCAGGCAAAAACCTTAAACTCTGATGGTTATCAGGAGTTAGAAGAACAATTAAGAGATTCTCCTGTGCTTCAGCAAATAGGTAATCAGCAAAGAGAGGCATAAAGTTACAGAGAGAAAATGACTGATTACTTTACTCATTTGTTTATACGTAAGTTAGCAAGTGAAGTAGCTACAAATGATACAACAAGAACAAACTATAAACAAAACATCACTGGGACATCTGTAGATTTGAGGCTCTTCAATATCCTCTGATCAGCAAGTCTGGAAGTCTTGGAAGTCTTAGAAGCATCTCACTACAGATATTGACTGATTCTCTTTTTACTAATAAGCACCTGTTCTGTATTAAAAACTTCTGTTCCTGGGACTTTGCAATGAGGTAGCTGAAACCACATGCCTTAGCTGGTAACTGGGAAAGATTCAAAATGCTGTAAAAAGTCTCTTAACTCTGATATATCTCCTGAGTTGCCAGTGAAGAATCCATGTGCTTCTCAGTGTATGTACTACGCCCTTGTGTAAGGAAAATAAATAAATAAATAAATAAATAATAAAAAACTAAAAGAGAGAGAGAGAAAAAAAAAATATCATTCAAAAGTTTGAAATGTGAAAATTCAAAACACAGTGCAGAGACATACATGACAACATGCAGACTACATGAGGTTACCTCATGTACCAAAATGTTTAAACAGCACCATATGACTATATGGTAAGGGTGGTGAGGCACTGGAACAGGTTGACAAGAGCAGTTGTGGATGCCCCATCCCTGAAGGCATTCAAGGCCAGGCTGGATGGTGCCTTGGCCAACCTGATCTAGTGGGTGGCATCCCTGTCGATGGCAGGGGGTTGGAGCTAGATCATCTTTATGGTCCCTTCCAACCCGAGCCATTCTATGATCATAATACATTCTCAATTACATTCTCAATTGTTAAAATGTAGCAAATTTATGGAAACTACCGCTTAGTGATGGCTATAAAAAGCTCTGTCTATGGTTTACTTAACCTTGCTATAAGGTTGGAAGAGACACAGGTAAACAAATCTAACTGCCCACCTTTCTTGACAGGTAGAGGGCTCCACTCCCTCCAGTGCTTTCTCTCCTCAAACCACTCCAGGACGTTTACTATGGTGGGGGGGAAGTGAGAAATACGAGTTTTATACATAACAAGATGAATTGACTCATGAAAAGGCCTAACAATATGGGGGGGGGGGGGAGAGAGGAGGGTATGGATATGACAGAATCAAGCAAATAGTACCTCAGCTTAGCTTCTCTGAAGCTGCAGTTTTAGTTTCCCTGTGTCTAATTTCCTTCTCTGTAAAACAGGAATATTCATAATATATTTCAGAGGAGTTTGTCAAAAATGTATTCAAATAAACGTCTCAGAAGCACTAAAAAAAAGCATGATGCACTATATTGAGTACTACAGTAGACTCCATGAGGAAATTAATAATTCCAGCCTCGTTCCATGGTCTTCTAATTTTAAATAAATAAAGTATAAGGCCAAAGAAGATAAAAATGAAAAATTAAATAACTGGTCATGAATGGCGAGCACCATTCATCCTGTATGCTTACCCACACACTGGTCCTATTAAACAAAACAAAACAAAAAAAAAACAAACAAAACAACAAACAGATAAGACTATTTAATTAAAGCTTATATTAAAGCCCTATTGTATTCATTTTTTTCCAAAGAAAGTATGAAAAGACAACAATAGATAAATTCTGCAAATGATGCCAAAGCTCACTGTAAAACTAATAACACTGAGAAGGCTCAGAGTTGGTGATGCTCAGACTGTCCAACCTGGCTGCCTTGCCTTGCTCACCTGAACAACATGCACTTTAGAACCCCCAAAATACAAAGCTAGACACAGTGAAATGAACAATAGGCTACAGTACAGTTCTACAGATAGACTGTATAGATGTAATACAAAGGAGTGCTAGATGATAAGATCAGACTGAGCATAATGCTACAAAAAACAACGGAAAACAAGCCCCCATATGAGACTGTAGCTAGGAGGATAAATGATTTTTTAGTGTATAAATGAGGAGAATGATACATAGAGCAAGGAGGTGAATTGACTGTTGACATAGAATTAATGTATTACTGACCTCATACTTCTATCTGTGAGATTCTGCAATGAAGAGTAAATTTCATGGGTCCACTTCAGCAAGAAACTTTATAAGCTTCTGCAGTTAAGCCCTCTTGCCTTTGCAAAGAAGCTGCTGTTCCCAAGGATAAGATTCCTGCTTATCAGCTTTGACTGCAATCAGAAGGGAAGACCAACTCAGCCTGGCTACTTACTGTTGGTGTTTTGTTTGCTACGTCAACAAGGTTGAGTATGATTAGTTGGATAACAGAAAAATAAATAGTAAGTATATGTAGAGAAATTTAGTTTTGAAATTTTGTAGTGAAAGTCAAAAACATTTGGAAAGTACTAATTAAAGTGTTTTGCTGTTGTTCAGACGTAAATACACCGACATTTGTATTACCACCACAAGGATATTTAAACATGACAGGCTCCAGAAAAATCAACAGATAGTAGTAAAGTATAAAGGCAAAAAGGTAGCTGAAGAGAATCTTATTTCATGCTCTAAGTTTTTCATTTGCAAGGTCTTCTGTGTTTCTGAATGCATATTTCTTTACAAGAAAAAAAAAGAAAAGAAAAGAAAAGAAAAGGAGGGGGGAGAGAAAGAGAAAACCAAAATAGTAGAATCATAGAATCATAGAATCATAGAATATCCTGAGTTGGAAGGGACCCTTAAGGATCATCAAGTCCAACTCTTGACACCGCACAGGTCTACCCAAAAGTTCAGACCATGTGACTAAGTGCACAGTCCAATCTCTTAAATTCAGACAGGCTCGGTGCAGTGACCACTTCCCTGGGGAGCCTGTTCCAGTGTGCAACCACCCTCTCTGTGAAGAACCCCCTCCTATAGTACGTTATTTCCTTGCATTTTTGTAAATATACTGGCTTGCATGAAAACAAGGAAGACTTCTTTCACTTATATTTCATGGATACAAGATTCCATATTTCATGGATACAAGGATGATAACTGTTTCCCAGCTTACAGAAATCACTGCTACATGCCATTAGAAGCTCATTATGTACTTTGGTTCAAAATTTATCGACCAAGATAAATCAGGAATTAATGTGAACCCAGAGGAGCATAAGCCATATAAATTATTCATTTAAAAATAATAGAGAAATGGAGAAAAAATGGTTGTAACAATTACAAAAAAATTAACCTCATGTCAAATGGTAAGAAGTTTTAGATTGAGTAAAGTAAAGGTTGGTAAGGCATAAAAATGCTTTAATGAGTTAAGCTAGTTCAACTGACAGAAAATATAACTCAATCCATTATAATAAAATCCATTATCAATACTATGCTAGAAATCATAGTTTTGCAGACATTTATTTATGCATTGTACAGAAGATGGTCACCAGATAAGAATGTTGACCTGGACTGACATTCGTATTCAGAGACATTGCAGCTATAGAGAAAATGATCTTTCAGAGCAATCAGAAAAAAGATGCATTTTGCCATTTAAGGCCCATGTGTTTCAGCAGCAAAAGAAACATTCAAGCTGGACAATTTCACTCTTTGAATCCATCTGAGTCTGACTGAACTGACAAAATCAGATTCTGAGATGTATTTGCTGGTTGTGTTCTGACCTACATGTTATTTTTCACTTTTCACAGCTTACTCTCAGATGCTTTTATTTGAAGTGTTAAACCCTGAGAAAGGTTCTAATAATAATGAATTTATCTGCTTAAAGCTCATTGTTATTTTTTCTTCCATGGCAAAAGCACCACTTCTTAAAAATAAGCCAAATTAACAGCTTATTGGAACTCTTGAGGAACTCAGATAATCAGAGTACTGCGGTTAATAAAAGTATCATTATGCAAAAAGAATAAGTAGAGATGGTTAATCTAATGTACCTACCTAAGGGATTAGGCTTCAGATACAGCAAAGCATTTAAATATACCTTACAAGGTAGTTTTAAATGTCATCCCATCACCAGAAAGTCTTTAGATGCTCTGGAGAAATCAGGCTGAGATAAAGGATGTAGGTAAAGGAAGTGGTTTGACAAATTGAAGCAAATAAAGACAGTGTCTGACAAGACAACAGTACACAGAAGAATGTGTTGCACACAGATTGGTACATGCTGACTTGGCAGTATACGTGGGCAAAATGTAGGTGCGTTTTCTTACTCATACTGTTTATAGTCGCTGGAAACACAGTGAACAGAAGCACACCAGCACATCCGCATTTTCACAGCCTGACTCGGAAATTTTGTTGCCATCATTACGTAACTGTATGGGTATGATATAATATACAGGAAATACCTACCTATACATGAAACAAGTAGTTGTCAATGGTAAAATGCAATCACACCTTGTACATTGCAAGAACAGTACACATACAGCCCCTTTCGTCTCCCAGTCTGATCAGTACTCAGGACCCTCTTGAAACCAGTAAGGTAACTTGATCATGCAAATGACAAATATATTGCCAAAAATACCAAAAACATCTTATTTGCAAAGCACATAGAGGAAGCCTTATTCCCTTGAGCAGCAAAGGACCTCAGAAGTAACCCTACTTTACAATTTTAAAGATGTCTTTCAGCCAGCGCAGCTCTCTGAGCTGCCCACAACTGTTTCCTGCTTGCCTGCCATCTTGTGGGTGGCATTTTTTCCTGTTTCCAGCTCAGACACCTACAAACACCCTCAGCACCAGTCGCTCAAGCAGTTGAACCCCTGCAGTGTTTGAAGGGTCCCACTGGGGAGCAGCTGGAGGGCACTGCCATGCAGTGTGCAGGGTCCAGGGCGAGGGGACATGGCCGCTGAGGAGAGCTGGGTGGGCCCAGCCATGGTGACCAAGATGCAATTGGCAACAGGGCCGGCCTCAGCTTGAGCCACGGCAGCCATTCGGTGAGGCAAGGCCAGGGTGGTGAGGGAGAGCACAGGCCAAAAGCCCCCATACAGCCCATGCCTGCAATGACCCATGCCTACACTGAGCTGCTTGCCCAGCAGTGTGACACATCAAGGCACCGTGTTCAGCACTGGGGAGCCACAGGGACCCCAAGGACAGGAGGCAAAGAGCAGAAAGAGGCCACAGGGTCTGCTGGAGCCCTCTCCCACTGGGTTTTCAGCTCTGCTCAGCTCAGGTGTTTGCCTGCATATTTGGCTGTCAATTACACCTCAACTGTGGAAAACAGGCAGTGACTGATCCAACACATCCCTTACACAGGTCAGGAAAACTGTCACTTCACAAAATGCTTCATTTGTTTATTTTAAACAATGTTTTCCTTGTAGAAACAATACCTTGGTTGATCAAATGCTTGCCTAAGAATGTTAAAATTTTGTTTTCATCTCCTGTTTGTCTTCCATCTCTTAGAAAGAAGACAGCAGCAGCCATCAGGTGATCAGTCTAAGTTAGGTGCATTCACTTTTCATCTGGAACTATGCCTCTCCCAGAGGGGGAAAAAAAAAAAAAAAAAAAGGTGAAGAGAAAAAAAAGGTGAAGAGAGTAGAATAAGGAACTTGAGTCCATGTTCTTGTGGTTGGGACACCGACAGGGAGACCAGCATAGGGTGGGGAATTCCGGGTTCTGGTTCATGCTTACAGGACAATCTCCAGGTTCTTCTCAATGGCCACTGAACCTAAAATCTGTAAATGGTTGTGAAAGCAGGACTGGAAAATGAGATTCCCTTCCTTCATCACCCCTCCAGGTATAGGTCTTAATTGCTGGAGTACAGAGCATTTATTAACTTCCTCTGGTCTTTACTGAATGCAGATCATTAGGCAAAACAGGTTACTTGGAGACTGTTCCATTGCATACCCCATTTTGACAGAAAGAAGGAAGACCTGCTCCATTCTTTCACAACAAACACCAATGTGTCTCTGTCTTGGGAAGGCTTTTAGTCTCCACACCTGTAAGCAGAACAGTTTCTAACATCTGGAAAGGAGCAAGATTTGAGACGTACTCTTGTGCTTTGTATCTTCTCTGGCTTTTTGCCCAACATTCATGGTTTTCTACTTGCTTTTCAGCAGGGAACATCCAAGTGTGGGCAATATCCAACTCACTGCAATTTTAGCCATTTTTAAAATTCTTGATCCTAGGAATCTTCTGTCTCCAAGTCTCTTATTCCTTATGTATTTTGTATTCCCATCAGTTTTAGCAAGGTCTAAGACTGTAGATGAAAGTCACTCACATTTTATGTCCTACTAAAGTGTTTGTCTTTTTCACTATGCAAAGGATTGAAATGATCACCAGTAGCAAAATAAAAGTAAAAAATAATAGAATTGGACAAACGTTGCAAATAATATCCATGATAATTTTTGCCTCTTTTGGGATTCTGATGCCATTTTCTAGCAAAAAAAATCAAAGTGAATTTGCTATATGTCTGAATGGACTATTTGGCATATATATAGTATTTACCATGCAACATACAGCTGAACAGTAAAACAAAAGTCCCTTTTTCTTTAAATCTCACTCTATAAACAGCTGATGCCACCTAAGTCCATCTTTTCATATATTATCAAATCTATCCTGCCTGACATACATTGCTCTTTTATCATGCCAAAATAGTCTCCAGTATCAATAAGTTGGGCTATAAACTGACTGGCAGGAGAATCACATTGATGACTATTTCCTCAGGATAAGGCAATTCTCAGGCATTCACTCTGTGTGAGAACAGAGAACTAATGATGGGAATCTGCAGTATTCTCTGCTTGCAAAACAGCTGTTCATATATTTGTAAACAATGTTTTGCACTTTCCCCTTCTATTTAACTCTAATGTCTTATTTGTAAGATAATGAGAGACATCAAGAATATTGTGTTTTTATCTCCATGACAAACATAACTTAGAGGGGAATAATAAATCTAATTTAATTTGGTTTAACTACAAATGGAACTACTCCCTCTGTAGTTTGTCATTACACCTTCATATATATACACTATTTCCTGTACAGATACATGAAAAAAAAAAAAAAAAAGATTTGCAGCTACTAAAACTATCACAGATCACATCACCCACAGTAACATCATACTACCAGCAAGAGAATCTTTGACAGCACTGAGACACATGAACAGTAACTGCCAAAAAACACAGATTCTAGTTTGTGGTATTACTATTGCCTCAGTCTGTCACAGGGAAAGAAGTTAACGTGAGCTGTATCTTCTCTGAGGTGCTAAGCCTCCCCCAGAATGTATATGAAGCTGAGACAGTCCAGTTGCCTATCTGCAGGGGCACTCCTGGGGGCTTTCACACATCTGTTGGATAGTTATTTTTGAGCCTTCTTTCATGGCATGTGAAATGCAAACTGGCAAAGCAAATAGTTCTGAACCATTGTCACAATATCTCTTAAACCACAAAGATCATCCTAAAATCAGTATTTCTATTTTTTCAGGAACAAACAACTCCTAGCTTTATAAAAAGAAATTACACCAGGAGGTGACAAGTCACTTTCTCTTCCTGAAAAGGAATGAACAATGAGTAAGAAAATGCACTAGGAAAAAAAAAAAAAAAAAAAAAAAAAGCATGAATAAATCTGAGGTTGATAAATCAGCCTCAGAAACTGACAGATTGCAGTCAAAACATATCAGTTTCTGAAATCAGAATCCAGTAGATTTCTAAATGGATTTCTTATTTCTAAGCAAAACTAATTCAATTATCTGACAGGTGAGAAACTACCACCTTAATTGCATGCATTTAGTTGGTTCTAAATAGAACACTGGTGTAAACATAGGAGAGAATAAAGATATTGATATGAAGGAAACTGGAAAAGCTAGAATGTTAGAAATGCAGTGAGGAAACAGGCAAGTGAAATTTCATTGGGAAATGAAACTCAATGCAAAACTGTGCAGTGAAAGGAGAAGAAATGCTGAGAAGAAAGAGCACTGACAGTAATTTATACATATTTAGAACTCAACATAATGAGGAAGCTAGAAGAAGGAAATGCAGGTGTAAACTGTTATCTAAAAGACATTGCATGTCAGAATCAAAGGGAAGGAAAGCCTTTTAATAGCTAGCAGTAAATGCTGCCCAAGAAGATGACATAACAAAGTCAGTTAGGAAGAGCAACATGTTATTACTGGTAGAGGAAGGTCTCCTCCTGCTGTAAATCTATGTTATTTTTGCTTCCTCCATCACCCAGCCAACCCACTGAATGTTGAACTTCTGTTCACCATGTCTTTTTGAAACAGGATTCTAGGCTGGCTGGGAAAAGCTGCTGTTTTCATACCTCATCAGGGATGCACCAGCTAGGGAAACACACATTGGGCAGTTACTATGCGGTGAGCATGGCCCTTAAGTGTGAATTACCATGCATAATGTGAAGACTGAACCAGAGATAAAACAAAAAGAAAGAACAAAAAAAGATCCAAATTAATGGAGAACTTTAAGACAAGTGCTTGTTTTTAAGGTATAATGATCAAGGAGGAGATCACTTGATTACAAGTACAGGAGTGTAAGTTAGAAAATCATAGAAATTTCCTAAATCACAGGTAATTAAAACTAGCTCTATTAGAAAAGAAAATCAATATATGTGCTTTATAGTAGTACAGTATAAATTTCAGAAATGTTCGTAGTATGTTCCCTGAGGAAAACAAAACAATTGGAAAATTCAGTCTTGGCAATATAAAGGTTTATCCAAACAACTTTCCTGCTTCTAAATCATAATTTTCAGTTATACAAGCCCTGCTTTAGCAATATTCTTCCTCTGATGTTTTGCAATATAAAGGCAGACATCTCTGGTTATCTTTAGAGCGGATATGAGTACTGTGCACAATGAAATAGACAATGTTCAACTTCTTTAATTAGATCCTTCTGTATTTAGCTTGTGGATGATGCTAAGAATGGTTCTGTGACCTTCTCATTTTGAAGATTAAAGAATCCACTTGTAAAGCTTTTTTTGGCAAATAATGTTTTGTGCAATTTCTATCAGGACATTTATGCACCGCTGACAAAGCAGATACTAACAACAAAGAGGAGAAATGGGGGCAGCAGTACATCTTCCCATCATCTCCTGCTAGTACTGACAGCTTTTGCTGTGATGAAAAAAGTAATGGGATATGCAGGTAAGACTGGATTTCTTGTTTAGATTTTACATCCTTTACTTGTTCAGTCAAGTGCACTGAAGCCAAGATGAAACAAAATGACTGATCCAGAGAGTTCAAATTTATCTTTTTTTTTTTTTTTTCGAGCCTCAAAGTCCTGATTTCTCCCAAATATCTATGAGAAAAGAGTGGAGCAGAAAAAGAAAATAAGACAATGTTATTTCTTTGCAACAGCCAGTCCCTATATCACAGAATTCTTCTTTGGAAGACAATATTGCTATATTTCATATAGGGTGCAATAAGAAAAACAATTTCTGTAGGCACTTTCATGGATTCGGGTTGAGCTTTGAAATTTCCACTGATGTGAACAGAAGTCATGCCAGTAAATCCCAATAATGTCTACTGGAAAACAGGAAAGAAAACAATAAAAGAGAGTTGAATGAGAGTGAAACAAAACAACTACTCTGAATTCCTGCTCCAACGAACCGAAATACTGCTGCTTCTGTGACGAAGCACTGAAATACTGCTGCTTCTGTCACAGAACCCACATGAAACCACAACCCCTATCACACCTCTTTTGTCCAAAGCTCTAAAGAGATTAAGGGGAAGGGGGGGCAGCGGGGCAGGGAAGTTATGGAGGAGGAGGTTGTAAAAAGCAAGGTTGGACAGCCCTGTGGAAAAGAGGCAAGGAGTTTAAAGAAGCAGATATGTTTATCTATATCATCCCTGGCTAAGTTCAGGCACTCAGTGGACCCCCTGCCCATTGCTCAGTTGATATAATTAACCAAAGTGGCAGAAAACTCATCCGCCCAAAGGGAAAGGAATCCATGTCCAACTGGGGTAGCAAGTTGAACCGGTTCGGAGAAGAGCCCGCTGCATTGTCACTGGGGAAGGAGTGTGGCTGCCCCTTCTGGCAACAAAGAACCCTTAGCCTAACTCTGCTGTGCATACTTTCAGTGGGCAATGAACTCACCAGTGATACCCCTAGCAGAGAATGTGTTCTCCAAGGGCCTTTTCATTCATCTTAAGGCTCCTTTACATGGAGAAATGCAGGAGAAGCTGTAAGTCAAATTAAAGTCAAAGAGATTCTACAAACTTTAATCAAAACACAGTAACAAAGGCAACTATTTTGTGTTTAGCTCAGAATACCCTAGGAAATTGGTGGAGCACAGCTATTAAGGACTGAAAAATACCCTTAAGCCCTCTTTACCATGAAATGGGACATCAGTTCTGTGTCTCCCCATCTACATTTAGTAAGCTCTGCAGTACAGAGTGAGGTAGGTGCCTCTATGTCTTTACGATGTAATAATGTTTTATATAATAACAATAATGTCTTTATAATGTAATAATGTGTTTATAATGTAATAATGTTTATAATGTATAATGTTGTAATACAACTCAATTGAATTAAACATTTAAGTAAAATTCCTAAAAACAGCCTGGGTTCAAAATAGGAGAAATTATACTCTACAAAACAAAATTGCTATTTGTTCCTCAAAGCTGTCTTTCAAGATAACACACTCAGCATATCAAGTGATAGATAAATTGTTGTTTGTGAAACTAATTCCATGGGGTTATTCCACAGCCTAATACTGCACGTTCTTTACTCACACATTTGGGAACAACAGCCAAAAGACAAAGGAGCTGAGACTTTAAAACAAAATTAATTTTAAGAGTTAAAATTAAAGAAAAAAATAGCTAAAAAAGAACAAAATATAAAAGATATACAGTGATTTACATAATATATAATGTAACAGTGTGGTTGAAAAAAAAATAAGAGAAGGAAAAGAGAAAACTTCAAAACATTACTGGTATTACAAAGATCATTAAAGGCTCTTTAAGATGTTTCTTTTACCACCATTTAAGGATCCTTTCTAGAACACAACATAATTTTCTTCTATGAGAAGAAATAATGTATTAATTATTTTATTTTTACAATACAAGTCATGGAAATCCTAAAATCTCTTAGATAAGATCACATTAATAAAATCGTTTAAAAACAGATAAACAGTGTCATCACTACGTTAAAGTCTGGCAACCAAGACAAGATTTTTCCTAAGAACTGTGCAAAGAATCTGCACACTAATTCAGAGATCAGAGAGATTCATATACGCAAATATTGTCAACGAGTACATAGGAACACAGTCTGAATGCTTGCTGAACTAAAGGATAAAGAAACACACAGATGTAGAGTTCAGGGATGAAGGATGACATTCCAAGTAACTCACCTGAATACATCAAAGCCCGGCCCCCAAAGCATCTACGTTTTCACATACATCAATGGAGCAGTAACTCTTTCTATACTGTTAGCAAAGCATACAGCAATTAGCACCAGTTGCACCATTGACATTTTCTTGCATATTTCTATTTCATGAAATAGTTTGCTTTCATTTCTATTCATGCCAGCACTTAAGCATGTACACTGAGTTCAGCAAATGCTAAAATATTCTCTTGAACTGAAATCTGGAATCACTTTCCTGTTATTCTGTTAAAATCATCACAGAAAACTAAGCAAGATTTCAGCACAGATTATACATACATAAACATTTCATTTATTTAAAAACTAGATAAATCTCATTGAGGCAACACCCATGGGTACTAAAAGCCGTACACACACG
This sequence comes from Anser cygnoides, assembly GCF_040182565.1. Taxonomy (NCBI): domain Eukaryota; kingdom Metazoa; phylum Chordata; class Aves; order Anseriformes; family Anatidae; genus Anser; species Anser cygnoides. The sequence continues at coordinate 102,280,878 of NC_089874.1, read as the reverse complement.
TAGCCAAATGGAGAATGCAAAAATTCACACCACCAGACAAGGGAGTGGAATCACTAAAGAAAGCTGCCATAAGAATTATCTTGCCATTGCTCTTCTTAAAAGTCATGCTCCAAATGGCCTATGACAGCTGCGGGGAGGTAATCCGATTATTCAATCTAAAATAAGTTGCTCCTGTTACTGTGAGAAATACTTTGCATAAGAAAGGTTTGTGAGAATGGTAAATAAAATGCAGAATGGCCTTGGAAAGTATCAGCAGAGTTACAGCCTACCATGAGGGAAATGGCTCTGAATGCAGAGACTTTAGATTCTGCAGTATTCAAATATAGCTCCTCACTATTCCTCCTCACACAGCACTATTGCTGTCAAGGTCCAATCAGTTAATGGATAAAGAACATCCATTTGAAGGACAAGAGGAAAATTTTGCCAGTAGACAGAGAAAAATGCTTGCTGTAGCACTTTCAGACCTCATGAAGTTTACTGTAGTTGAACCAAACTCCAAATCTGGAGTTTAGAAGTGTTCCTGGATTCCCCTCCCACACTAAGCTAACACATCCCCCAGATATGCTTTCTGCTATATTTGACTGGCTGAAAAAATCTATCCCATACAACTTATCAGTCTTTAACCATGTGATGACAGAAGTGTTTTCCTGCTCGGCTTTAGAAATGAATCAGTATCACAAAAAGTTGGAGGCATTCATCTACAGGAATTAAAAGTTGTGCAGGAGGCATGGAGACAGTAAGGAAAGAAGTTGCAGGTAAAGGAGCCTCAGGTCCTCCCTGCTGAATAGAAATGTTGTTACAGTGGGTTTGTGTGCACAAGCCTACAGGAAAGCCTTGGTTTGCATTCCAGCATCACCTCTTTGAGAGCTGTGAAGCTGCAAAGACACAGGGTCTTGGCAAACTCTAGTTAACAGTCAGAGGAAAGCCATCCTACTGCCCCAGTCACTTGTGTGAAGTGGGGTAAGAAAGAGTGATTTAGGAAGCCGATCATTATTGCCTGTGAATTCTTAGTTGCTGCTTTTCAGATCTACTCTTTCTCCACGCTGTGTTTCTGGGCAATAGCAGACTGCTGCCAGTCATACAATAGCTGCCTTTCCCCTCTAGACCTCTGGGTCCTAGCACTTCAAAGCTGTACATTGGAATGTAAGATTAGTATGTCAAGATGCATATATTTTTATGTGACACCAATGCTTTTAAACATTCAGAACAGTACTGAAGACCCCTTTCAGCTGCTGATTGCATATTTATGATTGTAAAGACGTGTCATTGTGATTTTCGTTGTAGCGTGTACCACAAAGATATAACATGTTTTGTTATAAATCTGCTTACACTATACTGTAGACAATTTATATCATTTATCTTTTTGCAAATTTACGCGAGGTGCTACTGTGAAAAACAAGCTCACTGACCAGTGTCCCTGACCCTTTTATATAAGACCATTTTTATCCTTCCACATAGCTTCCAATTTAATATCAGAAAAAAAAGAAGGAAAAAAAAAAAAAAGATATATGCAGTTGCCATTGTCCAGATAAGGCAATGTTTTCCTGACCCTCAAAGTCATAGTTTGTTTGATAGATTAACATTTCAATCTAAAACATTTTTTCTCTGTGCTGGCCTGAAAAGATATTTGATACAGAATTGAACAGACAACACATCTTGTCTTTATCCTCATGAAATTTTCTTATACAATCTCCAAAATTCTGATCTAAGGTTCTATTCAAATACTGTAGGTGATATAGATGAAACGGCTTATGCTGCTGAATTATGCTTCATAAATGTTTTCTTTGTTATCTTCATACCCACTTCACTTTTGGCTCCATACGCCTCAGGATTAGTCAGGCTACATTAATTCCAGATATGGAGGCATTAGGCTTCCTACTAAGATAGGAAAGTTCTGTGATTACAGTGTAAGAATGTGATCATGAAATCTGCTTCAACAGGCAATGATGCTATAGATTTTCTGTCAATTACAGTCTTAGCTCTTAAAAGATAAAATCAGCTGCTCAAAGATAGGTATTTGCTTTAGCATTTTCCCACATGAGGCTTCATATCAGTTCTCTTCATCTGTAAAATGGAGGCAACATAATTTCTTCACAGTTACAAGGGTAAATTTGTAGAGTCTTGTTCTCATTTATATGGTTATTTCATGTTTCTTTAGCAAAATTGAGAGTGTATGTGTTATTTCCATGCCCTTTTCAGACTGCTGCACACCACTTGTGCATAGTGGTGTATTAAGAGGCTATTGTTGTATAGATTAACTGGGTTCTAACAAATATGACCTCATGATACCTTCATAAAGCAAAGTAAATTGTATCCATCTCCAAGAAGGAATATAACATGAGTCTTCAGACTATTAGGCTGATGACTTCTGAAAAGCTATGAGTGGTTGCTCTTTTAAGGCATTTCAGAGTGTCCTCTAAAGTTCTTAAAATCCTAGTATTCCATTAGCCTTGCAGGAGAATTTTAGCACTGAAATGCTTGAGTGTGACATGTTCTTGGAACAGGCATGAACATGGACTGCATTTGGAGTAGCACCTTTTACACATTTAGAGATATGAATTTGGATATACAGATAAATAGAGCATACAGATGTGTCAAAGGCATGTGTTCACATAACACATACACACAATTGTCCCAGTGTAGAAAAGCCAGTGGGGACTTCATTTCAGATTTTGTATCAGCTGTAATTGTGAGAAAAATCAGGTCATTCTGAGTTCATTCCTTACCAGTTTACATGCTAACTGTGAGCTAAGGAGATCTTCAGCTACTAAAACATTACCAGGTATATTACAGATTTCATCTGATATTTTGAAAGTCTCCAGCAACATTATTTAAAGATAAACATTCACACAGTATCACAGATTTCTAGGTTGGAAGAGACCTCAAGATCATCGAGTCCAACCTCCAACCTAACACTAAGTATTCCACTAAACCATATCGCTAAGCTCTACATTCAAGAAAGTACTTTCCAAATCTTTCTTCTCTTTATAGAGGGACATTATAAGTGAGCACACTTTCTGTAGCAGATTCACATCTGAGCAATCCATATATACTCATTCTATTTGTTATGGTGTCTGTTGCTCCAAATCAAAAGAATATAAAGAACACAAGAGAAGACGTGGGCCATCAGGCTCAGTCCTCCAGAATCATAGAATGGTTTGGGTTGGAAGGGACCTTAAAGACCATCTATTTCCAACCTCCCTGCCATGGGCACCTCCCACTAGACCAGGTTGCTGAAAGCCCCATCCAACCTGGTCTTGAACACCTCCACGGATGGGGCAGCCACAACTTATCTGGACAAAAGAAGCTTGAGATCCAGAATCTTGTGAATGGAACTAATTTTTAATACAGAGACTACAGAGAATCTGTTTCACCTCCAGAACACTTTCCATCACTCAAAAACAAACATAAAATTTATAATAGACCATAAACAGACATTTGCTACACCAGTATGCCAGGAAAGATCACAGGCACTGTTGTGTCTTCTATCCCTGCAACACAATGTGCAAAACTATGGTCCAAGTGAAGTTAAGGAAAAATCAGATAAATCATTATACATAATGTCACTGTCCATGAATAATGGCCTGAGAAGTTAATGACATCAGTTTTGCATCATAGGATGTATACAGACTCTCAATGTATAACATAGTCTATATAAAGACTTTCAATGTATAACACTGTTCTACAGTGATGTGACAAATCTTGCCATTGTCTGCTCTATTTCAGCTGGAAAAGCCCACTTTACTCAAACTTCCATTGTCTTTTGATCTGTGAACTTTTCTGTTTTTTCTACTGCAGAAATACGGATCAGTTTGGACAGTAGAAGGAAGGAGAGAGATATATGCATCATAAAATTAGCTCATATCTGACAACCCAACAAATATTATGACTTTAAAAAAAAAAAAGTTGATCATGGAAAATGATGTGTCACCATTGATATGTAACAGACAAATTATGAAATGCATGAATTAAAGCAGCAAGGAAATGCTGGCTTGTGATAAGTTCTAGATAACACAGCTGCTTTACCTCTGTCCCTTAACTTCAGCTGCTTTATTTCACACTACCAAAAAAGCAACATTATTTAGGTTCCTTTTTTTTTTTCCACTGTTATTTGCAACCTTATTCCATAAGTCAGCTCCTGTAGCTTTAGATCCAGCTATGTGTACAATCACTATAAGGAAGGTTGGATTTTATCATGACATTATACAAGGCACAAAGTGATGTTTTGTAAGAGATAAAGAGAAACATCACAAATGAGATATACAGAAAGAAATATTCTCTTTTACAGATACAGAATTCCTGATCAATGATGAAGGATTAAAGTATACTATCTTCAAAAAAATGCCAGCTTAAGTAATACTCCCACTGTGCAATAAAGAAAAAATACTGCCTGAAACAGTAATAGTTTCTCCTTTTAACTGGTATTTGCCGTACCATTTCAAGAAAAGAAAAAAAAAATATATATATATAGGTAAACTGCACCACTCCAATCAAAATATATTATTAAGATGCATATATACCAAGAAGCAAGAAGTGAAGAACATCTTACATATTGCATGTTGTTGCAGAATTCATCTCTACCATACAAAGAATGCAGTACTGTAAATGCATTTTAGGATATTAGGAAGACCTGATATTGAAAGGGAAAGAAAATATCTTACTAAAAATTTACAATGCTTTATTTTCACTTATAAAGATGGATTGAAATACAGCTATAACTGATGTGATATATGCAGAATATTCTTTCAAGAGCTACCTGTAATACTATTGCACTAGAATTGGAACCATGATGAATAAAAGTGGACCAAAATCACCCAAATAATGATTGAAGTGATGAATGCAGCACTGAAATTAAAACAAACCAAAACATACTGTTAATATCTTGGATAGTAGTTATTTTCTAGGATACAGGGCAAACATAAAGCTTGTGCACTAGGAGACCATGTCATGTCACAAATAAGAACTGGAGACCATTCTACCATCTTAAGTCCTTTAGGAAGGTTAGAATTGTAGGTCTGCCTTCTCATCAGAAAAGCATACATTAATTTGTTTCAATGCCACTTTCCAAAAATACTAAGGAGAAATGGCACAGCTCACTCAAGGTACTATCCTGAGCTAAGAACTAAGTTGCCCAAGCCAGTGGCAGTTGTTGAGTCCTACAAGCATTAACCTTATTTCCTTTTTTTTTTTTAATTTTATTTTTTTACTGCAACCCTAAGTAACTAAATGTTTCTCATGTCTTTCTCTTCTTTCTCTAAAAAAAATAGTTAGTGGAGAAAAACAGTATTTGTCTTAAAAGTTAGTCTTGCCTTCTCTCGTACTCTAGAAACTTCAGGCGAAGCCTCTGATTCAAGACAGTATACTGCATAGGTATACAGATAAGCACCAGGCCAACCTTTTTACCACCCTTGTTTAGTATTTTTATTTCAAGAATGTTTTACATTATGTTGATAAAGCTCATTGACTTTTTCCAGTCTTGCAGAAAAAAAGATAATAGTAATCCTATTTTTGATGTATTTGATTACAGCTATCCATTCACTGGGAACATAAATTAAGGAGAAGTAAGGTGAGCCAAGTAAACCAGTCAAATCCTGTTCTCCTAAATCCAGTGAATAGAATACTTCAGTATTACACATCCTTATTTGATCTAAATATATATATATATATATATATCTGGAGTTGCCCCTATAAATTTATCTTTGAACTGCTAATTTAGAGAAGTCAGTTTGAACAGACTGAAATATTTATACAGGATGAGCATGTTCCAAAACATGTGATTGACTAAGAGCTCCTTCACACCCACTGTATACTCAGATGGTGTCTTTTCTTATCTACTTAACTCTCTTCCTATTTTTCCTTTTTATTCAGATTCTTTACACGCTCTCACTAATCATTAGAGCATTAAAACATTACCAGGTCATAAGCAACTTTGTAAGTAGAGTTACTTGTAGGGCAGACTCCAGGGATAAAAATGAGCCAGAAATGTCCGCTGAAGTCATATGAGAGTCTTCAGCTGACAAAAGAATAGGCATTTTTTATTAACATGTGTCCTCCTACAAGCTTCTTTCCTGGAACAGTCAGAAAAGATATGCAAAGGAAGTCCCAAATGATGGATGCCCTGCAGGGACTCAGGGACCAGTTTTCAGCATTATGTTCTCAAACTATTTTTCAATGCTGAACTGAACTTCTCTATCATAGCATTCACCTTCCCCTAAGGAAGGACATGTGTTTATATCACGTATTGCTAGGTAAGAACATGGCTAGTAGAGATCATTCATCCCATTTTACCACAGCAGAGTCCAAATTTCTGTTTGCACAAATGAAAAGTTAGAGCTCTTTATACAGTTGGAACCCATTTCTATCAAGTGGTAGAGAGGAAAAACTTTAAAAGATAAAAGAATGTTTTTCCTCAGTTTGAGTAACCAGAAAGTACAATACCAGCATGCAATCAGAGTGAAAAAGAGCCGAAAGAGAGAGCTGCTGGTAGCAGCTCAAATACCCTGTATGTTGCTGACGTGGGCACCAAGGAGAGCCTGGCAGAAAGCTAAGATGTATTATTTTTTCTTTATGGAGAAGTTTAAAAACAACAACAACAAATAAAAATAAATAATAAAATAAATAATAATAATAATACAAGCAACAGCATTTATTCACATGGGAAGACTACTGGAGCAGCATTCCTGCCCACTCTTGGTGAATCAAGAGCTGGATTTGATCCTCAGTCCTGAAAGCCCTACATATACAGAACCTCCATGCATATTAAAAGATGGTTTAAAAAGACACACAAAGTTTGAAAAAGAAGACTTGAGACTGACTTGTTTATAAAATGACATGCTTCAGAAAAGCCTTCATATAACTGAAGTGGAATTCCTTGGTTGCCTCTGTTTTTCACAAACAGGATGTTACTCAGATGCTGCTAAGTGGTAAGATCGCAATTCATCAATTAAAAGGAGTCAGTGCCATCAACCTGAGTGTTATTTTGCAATGCGTGAGCAGCCACTCTGCTCTAGTTGATTACAGAAGCTGAAGATTTTGCCACGATATTGACTCTCCAATTCCAGCATTTCAGCCTTAAGTGAATATTGAGTCATTTCTCAGGAACTACAAGAAACAGCTAAGCAGATGTGCTCAGTCAGCCTTGTCAGCTTTTCCCTCATGCAAATCCAAATGTATCAAAGTTTGATTAGCACTGCAGAGGAAAAAAAAGAAAAAAGACCATCTGCTAACAAACCAAATGTATGTCCCATTGGAGAAAAAAAAAAAAAAAAAAAAAGGAGCAACGATCTACCAGATACCCCATAAAGGGAATCACAGAGTTTTTGTTGTTTCTCCATTAAATAAATGTACACCCTAAATAATATGGAAAGCTGTGAAAACAATGTATCAAAGGTGAAATCATATAATCAGAACACTTTTTCTTACAACCTACTTTTGCCACATGTAAAAATACAGCAAGTACTGCTGTTGCATCTAGTTTTTAAATCAGATTAAAGAAATCCATTATTCACTGGATAAAATGATCATGATTATTTTTTGTAGTTAATCCTAAACAATTTAGATTAAATTCCTAAGCCTGTGTATCCTTAAATTCCTGTGGAAAGACTTTTGGAACACACTTTATAGCCATCTGCTTAAGTGGATGATGTAAGGTCACATTCAGTAGAAGTCTTCAATGAAAGATTAAAAAAAAAATAAAAAATTCACAAGTCTTGAAGTCTTGATGCTTTTGAAATGTTGATTTGGGGTTGACAGGGAAAAGTAAAAGGGGCCCTCGCATCATTTTTTTTTTCTGTTTATTCAACAGCTATTGCTCCAAAAAGACCGCTAGCAAAACACAGAAGTTCAAGTGATATTTCATTCATGCTTGCAATATCCATTACTTCATGAAATAAATGACCCTGAGAAATGTCAGTTTATACCTTTTAAAACAAGTTTTAATTTAGGCCTGTTGTCACAGTACAGAGCAATATCATAATTAATGATGTGAAACTGGTAGCTAAGATGTCATTACACATGAGGATGTCACAGTGAATCAAGTTAAACTAGCTACTAAAAAAAATCAGCACTGGAATATTAGTTGTTATACACACAGTATATCAAATAAATCTTTGACAAGTTACAAAAAAGGGTATGGATTAAATATGATATGGGATGAGCAGATTTGGTACAAAGCTGGCCCAGAATCTCAAAATGCCAGCAAATCAAGGCCTGTGGATAAGTCAGGCTATTTATTTGCCAGCCTGACCTACTTCTATTACACTTATCATTCTTTGGAATACCATTCACAAAAGTCTCTGTCAGAGCAAAAGACACTGTTAATTCATCAGAGTTCTGATGTAATTTCTAACAAGGCTGCGTACCTCCTGGAAATATATTTATGAACATTTTTAGGAAGTGCTCTGAGCTGCTCAAAACACCTTTGTCCTCTTAAAAGACAGCTTTTTCTAGATCAAATTAGCATTTACACCTAGGAAAAGACAGATTTAAAAATACTTGCAGTTGCTATTTTTCATTACAGAAACACATTTTAACTGCATACGTTATTTCTTATCTAAGTATCCGTGAACAATACTAAGTTTTAAGAGAGCATTACATAACTTAAACTGTATAACAGACTGGAGATATAGTACTTGCTGGGCCCGATTAAGAGCCACACAGTCCATTGCTTTGTCATCCTGTGGGTTAGCAGGAGGCAATGGGCACACTTAACCAACAGAAAGTCCCAGCCCTAGGGATAAAGGTGGAATTTACACTTGGAATCTGTTACTTCCATAAAAATAATTTGTGGTTTGCCATTATTCCACTGCATTCAGTTTATCTTCACTCAAACAATACACATTATTCATTGACTGACTGGAACAGAAGAAAGCCATTTAAAAACAAACAACCCCAAAACCTCCAAGTCTGCCTTGTTGTACATGTATTAACTTATGGCAGGAGACAATTATCTGCCTGCACTTGCACATTCTAATACACAGACCTTTCCTTTTCAAGAAATAAGCACATATATGAGCTATTATTGCTCTCATGCATATTTTTTGTTCCATTTCATGGATATCTTTTTCTTTAATAATCCTCCATTACTAATCTTCTTAAACTTGATTTCTACTTTTGAATACAATTTTTTCCCCTTAACTAAGGACTGTACTCCTGTGGACAGTTTCAGCAGTCACTCATGCTCAAGAGTTTTGTACCAACAGACACTACAGCTACTGGAGTGCCTGACTGGAAGCTGCAGGTATGCCCAAGCTAATTTTGAACTGGCTTGTTCAGACAATAACTTGAGTGAAGATTTGGCACTGAGGGCTTTATCCTGCCTCCCCCACCCTCGTATTTAGAATCCCACACTGCTGCCATTACAAGCCTCAGACCCTTTAACTGGGGGGGAGGGGGGGGGGGGGGAAACAAAAAAAAAAGCAAAAACAAGTGTAACTATTCCCACAGGGTACTTTAGGAGCATCCTTATGGATAGTGCTTTCTCTGCCTCTCTCTTCACTACCATACATTTCACTTTCCTCTCACGTAATCCTGGCTATCTGCATCTTACTCCCAGTGTATATCTTTAATGTGCTCTTTTGTACATGCACTCAGCCTGGTGCACCTGTATGGAACATATTTACTACTCTCTTTGAGGACTCCTGGCTCAGTGAATACCTGAAAGAGTATCGTGTATTCCCTTGTACTGCAGGGGTATTTTCTCTTGTTCTCTCTTTCTACAAGAACCAGCAGTTAAAATCACCTTGGCTCTGATTTTAGGATACTAGCACCAAAAAAAAAAAAAAATAGAGAAAGAGATATGGCAACACCTCACTATTAATCCTACCTGCAAGGAAGACTTGGTGAACTATTGTTGCCTTGATCTTACCACTAGGACTGTAAGAAACATACATTTATACAAGAAGGGCTTACCCAAACTTACTGGGATGTGTTTGCAGATAGGAAGCCAGCCTCAGGTGATGTTCCCTCCTCTCTATCATTTCTTGGAGGGAGGGAGGAACGGGAGGCACGTACCACCACTACAATAGCTTTCATGCCTTAAAGGGGTGTTGGATCAGCAAGGCAGGCTTTTAGGATATTTAATAATTCTGTACCTAAAAACTCTCAATATGGAGCAGAAAAATGCACTCTGACCTCTCTTTACTTCATGACTGAAGGCAGAAAACTAAAAATTTCACTATTGACTGCCATAAAGACAGTAAAGAGAGCCTAACAAATTCACCAAAGTTTCTAGGGCGTGCCAGGGATGAGATCTTAAAAGCATACTATTTGTTATGCAGTATGCCTTTTCCTCAGGTACCTTAGGGGTGTTGGATATAGCAAAGGGTAAACCGAGGTTCATTTGGTTCAAGTGACTCGATGGAAGGTCACCTTGCCTATCCAAATGCATTTATGGTAAAATAGTGGCAATGCAGTTTTGAAGGTGAGAGAGGAAAAGGAAGTGAACAAATACCCTTTGAAATTCAACCCTGTTAAACTCAAATACCCAAGAGAACATGGTCACTGTATAGAGGTCAGCTTTCTGCCAACCATGGAAAACTGCAACTTGTTTAGAAATCAAATCCTTCTTTTTGTATGCTGAGATGCAAAACCTATGAGGAAATATTTAAGAGTAACAATGTGAGTAAGGTTTGAAATAATATCATCTGAAAATCTCAACTATTTCAAAGTGCAGTTGCTGGCCAAAGAAGTCATGTTTGAATACCACCTTACCAAAAAAAAAAAAAAAAAAAAAAAAAAAAAAAACACAAAACACCACAGCAAATCATGGCAGGAGATAAAAGCAAGCACTTAGTAGAGTGTGTGACAGGTATATTATTGCTGTTCGTAAATAGTACTGTAGCCCCAGCAGCATAGTAGGCAGTTTACAGACAGACTGAATAACAAGATCTGTGCTGTGAAGAGCCTCCAGTCTAAGCTGACAGTTACATAAACGGGGAAGAGGAAGTGGAATAACAAGTAGGTGCAAGGATACACATTTGCATGAATCCATTTCAAGAAACAGGAGAAGTCCACCTACAGTTTGCTGCTGCTGAAAGTCCTTCTCCAGTCCCTCCCATTCCTAGCCCCTTGCCTGCCATCCCTGAACCCAGATGCAGCTCCTTCATCAAATTCTTCTCTGCCTCAAACAATGGTTGAGGCATGGAAAGACCCCTGGAAATCACCTAGTCCAGCCCAGGTCTAAGCCAAACCATGAGACAATTTGACTTACTAGAAGATCTAAAAACTACTAAAAAGACCCTAAACCACTTGGTACTGTCAAATGAGCTAGATCAGGTCCCAAAAGGGGCCAGTGAGATCAGATCTAGCATAAGGGGCAAGATTCATCTCTCTTATGGCAGCCACTATTTTAGTTCGACTGCACACAGTCATCCCATATTCTCAGCTCCATCAAATATTGCTACTTTTTTTTTTTCCCCAGTAAACTAGCTGAGTATGTGCAGGGAGGTAGTCCATTGCATCTCTTTCTGAGAGTGTGCTTTCAGGAGCATTTTTATTCTGCTTTGCCATAGGAATACTTGTCTGGCAAGTGAAACATCTCAGCTGCATTTACGGAAGCTGCCAAGGGCACTGCAAATGAGAGATTAAAGATCCATGGGATTTATCCCCCTAAATCCCATAGGTATTTTCAAAAACCCTGTAGCAGGATTCTCGAGGTTATTTTCCTCTAGTACACATTTTTACATCTAACCTCACTACCCTTTGAGTGACCTCAGCAGAGGAACTTCAAGGAATTCAGCCGGATGTTGTGCTTCTGATGTAGCAAAACCATAAGGGATTTCACTGGGAGCCAAGCCAAAGTAGGTGCTATGGCATTTGATACTGTATGATTACACAGTCATCTCTGAGGGTTTCTTTTCATTAGTTTGCTTTTACAGATGTGTGAATGTTTAGTGGTTTGGTTTGGTTTGGCTTGTTGCTTTTCTGTGTGTGGTTTTTAATCAATTATCACTACACTCTTTTTTTTTTCTTCATAACCAAAATATATTTTAAAGGAAGTGGAATTTTAGCCAAATAAATTTCCTTCTGCTTTACCCGATTCAATGATTATTTATCCCCTTCCTTAAGCACACAACACTGTGTTCTCAATTCCATTTTCAAGCCAATCTCAGACAAGTGACAGTTCTTACCCTTCCACAGACAGGTGGCCAGCAGAGAGATTTTGCAGCATTACTGCTCAACTCATTTAGACTTACACCAAGACTGGGTGATCCCTGGGAGGGGACTCAACCTCTGTGACCTCCCACTGCACTGTGCTCTGCTGCTAATCACTCTTCCATCAGTCCCTGAAAAGCAGTTTTACATAATCTTCACCAGGCAAAAGGAATTAAAAGTATTCTGCCTGCTACTCTACTGCTCTCATCAAGTTACAATTCTAACCAAGTATTTGCATCTGCCTTTATATATATACATATATATCTGTACATGCATATGGACTGAAAAGGCAACTCAGTTAACAGACTATGGTGCTAGCTACAGAAGCTTAGGCAAAGAACGCTAAAATAAACCAAGACAATCAATATTGTGTACTGGAAAGTTCAATTTTGAGCTGACTATATTCATTTTTTATTCAACATCACATATATTAATCTATAATAACTGTAACAGCACAAGGTAAGAATAGAGCAGTGACTTGGATGGATACTGCACTGACCTCTGACTCCTGTTGTGATAGGTCCCAATTATAAACCAAACACAGTAATTTCTGCAGGCTTGTTGAAGACGTGGGCTCCTTCTATCAAAATTATCTCAGGTCCCTTGCAAAAGCAGCAATAGAGAACACATTGATGCCTCAGTCGCCTCCAGCATCTAGAGCACATTGCCACCTGCAACACAACCACTACAGAGTCTAAATTACAGCGGGTGAACACTGGACACACATTACGTCGGCTGCTCCTGCCAGAGAGGCAGTAGCTCTTAGCTGATTTCTCCAACCGCAATAAAATCGACTGTAGCTTTTGATGGCATTACTTTATAGTGGGTGACCACTGATATTCAGGTCCATCAAATCCATATCTTCAATTAAGAACATCAGTGGATTACATAGAAAATTTCAGTGGTAAAATACATCACAAACAGCTGCATTTGAGGATACATCCACTTTTCAAATCTAACACAGTGAACTCTTCTCTGCCAGAAAAGCTGAAAGATCAAACAGGATCAACCCTTCCTCAAAAGCTTCACGTCTCCCTTGCCCATTACCCTTTAGCAGAGCTGAGCAGTTCTGCACACAGCCATCAGGCTGAAGCTGGGTCTGCCTGGGAAAGGAACGGAGGAAGCAGTGGATATTAGGTGTAGCTTGTAAATGAAAAAGCAAGTGACTGAAGAATAAGTGAGAAAGTCAGCAAGGAAGAACAACAAGCTGTCAAAGGATGGTTTTTTGATTGTGAGTGCTAGTATTTCCACCAGCTTCACTGTGATAACTCATGAATGGCAAGTAGGAATGGTTCCCTCTCAGTTGCTGGCACACAGCTAAACTCAGGATTCCAACACAGCACTATGGTGAAAAAGCAAGCTCACCCTCGGTCTAAGCATGGCATTCATATTCCAAACACCTCCTTTCACAAGGGAAGAAAACAGGTGTCTGACTTGAGTTCAAGAGTCTGACAGTCAGTTACGCTTAAGTGCTTACAAGAAAAGCACTGTGCAGTTAACGCTGAAAAGGAAATACTGGGATTATCACTCAATATTGGGCCAGCAGCAGTGGAGAGCGCAAGTAGACTTCTACTCTGGCATTTCACAAACCTAACAGAGAAAGGCGAGGAATTGAGAGCCTCTCACCTTTTTGGAAAGGCACAACTAGAGAAGAGGATTACCACTCAGGAGAAAGTGATAAAAAAAATCTTGTAATATATGCTGGTAATTGAAGAGCTACTGCTTAATCCTGTTCATAGGTTTAATAGCTTCTGAGGGAATTTAAATAAGTTAAAGAGGTTTAACATTCCCTTGAGAGATGAGTCCATGTATAACCTTGTATTTCATAATTAAAAATCTCTTTGATCTGTATGACCCAGAAAATTGATTATAGTAAATTATAATCTGAGCAACCAACTACTTGATGCTATGAATAATGCAGGAAAACTTCAGGACCAGCTTTAGTATGTCTGGACAGTCTACCAAGGATGTGGGGCAATAGAGGACTTACCTGCACAAAAGACAAGCATGTGCTTTTTAACAAGAAGAATAACATCATAATCTGCTTCCCCTCACTCCTCATTAGCACTATTCATAGAATAGGAAAATGTGCATAATTTTAGCAGTGATGTAAGGGTATAAAAGAACCTGTAATCCCTGAGCTGGGCTGAATGCCTTAATAAAACAAAATTAAAATTAAAAAAAAAAAAAACACTTTACTGTGACCAAGAAATATAAACTGAGTCAAAGGAAGCGCAATGCAAATAAAATAACAGCTTGACCTAGGGACAGATTGTCATGAGCTAGTTTGACTTCTATAAAAATTGTATTCATTTATTTAGATTAAATATTGGACATGTCAATTTAGTAACTAAGCTAGACATAAACAAATGTAGGAGAATACAAATCGAAAGCATATTAATATTTAAAAACAAAAACCAGAATCATTCCCTTGCCTTAAGTCTCCATCTTGCTCTCCCTCATCAACCTGCTTCCAAAAATCATTCCTTTTTCCCAGGAAACTGTATTTGGAATTAGCAAACAGGAAATATGTCATTAAGGTCATAAAGACAAAGACCAAAGACCAACCATGGGAAATAAAGATGAGGAATACAGAAAGGGGTTTTTCAAAGGCAGTGGCAATATGGAACTATTTTAAAGCAAGAACGTTTCAAAGGAAAGGAAAGCATAAAATTCCTACTTCTCAGACTATTCTGAACTCTACCAAGGCAATTGTTGTCCTTTACATTCAAACTGTGATCCCATAGACAATACAATATTGTCAGTCTTTTCCCTATAACTGAGCCATTCCAAACCAAAGAGCTATGCCATAATTTATTCCATATGGGAAAATTATAAAAATAACTTCATTCAGCAATCTGTCCATCCCCAGGTAGTTTTCCTATGAAACCGCATGGGAAATGTATGCTACAAATCAAAGCCTTGTGCAAAATTTGCATAGATAATCATTATGAGGTGTGAAAGAAGCACTATCCATGGGAGTCACACCTTTATTAGCTTTGATTTTTCTTTTTTCCTTAAACAGGTTTTATTTGGGGATGCTTGTAATTTTTTCTCTACAAAGATGAAACCCTTAAAGATGAGCTTTTTGATCTCAGATCTAGGTCCTAAGAAGAAAGCTCCTTAAATATCTTGTTTGTTGGTGACAGATCATAAATTGTTGGAATACAGCTTACATTTTGCCAGCAACTGAATGTTGACTGAATTTCAGTTGTAACAGATTACAGCTGGAAAGAGCAAGTTATTTCTATAGAAATTCAACTAATTGAATTAGTCCCTAATTTCTTTGGCATAAAGAATATAATTAGAATATAATTAAGTTTTGTTGTTGTTGTTTTTTGTTGTTGTTGTTTTTCCCATTTAGATAACATCATACAATTCTGTAACTGCTTAAATAACTTTTGGACTGTTTCAAATTCACCATTTTCAAAACATATTCCAAAATATGTACTTAAATTTCAATAATACGGGTCATCCTATTTAGTCTTATTCTTTGGACTAAAGACATAAGTTTATGCCAGTGTAACTATTAAAGGTAAAATTGGTAGGAGACATATGCTAATCTTAACTAGACTAAGATGAAAACTCGCCTCATTTTTTCTTCAGTAGGATTTTATACTTGGATAACTATGTTCAACTGTGCCTCTCAAAGGAAACATCCTCTTGCATTGAAGACATACAACTTTTTTACTCAGCAGTTCAGCATGCAAAATAGTTTCATAATCTCTACAGCAGCTTGTACTCAATGAGACAGAAGTCTCTTTCCATGCACCTCATTTCAATGTTGATTCCAAAAATTATGACAGATAAATACTTTCAGAATTTTCTACTATTCTTTCTTCCCTCCTCAGTCAATCTTGTAATATTTTTGTTTAATTTCTACTGAGATGCAACTCTATAAATTAAATACATTCCATAAAATAATAATAAAAAATAAAAATCACTTTCTTAAGACAGTATCACTTCTCAGTGATTAGATATCTTTAACAGATGAAAGGCATACCATTCATGATCCCCCAAAATAACAGTAAGTCATCACATAGGTGTTAAACAAAACACATTCACAAAACATCTACTTCAACCAAAATCACCTGGTATCCTATCCTGCAGGCACATAGTCTGCACTAAAGTCCATACTGCATTCTAGCAAGAATACAAACATATACTGTAGGCAATTTTGATTGAATCTGATAAAGCCTATCCTATATTCACCAATTAGAAGAATTTTCTGTATACTTGACTATAACTTTCCATTGTGGGGTTGAGACTTCAAGGTCAAACTTCTACTGTAGCCCTGCCTTTTCTTTTAAGTATCTGTTGCAGTCATTTGATTGCAGCATACACAGCACACAGCCAAATAAATAAGAAAAGCATTAAGCAAAAGCCAGATAAGAGGTGATTGCTGAGAGCTGTGAACTAATGATAATGCTTTTTCCTCTTTTTTTTTTTTAGTGATGTACCCAGCAGTATACCTGCAATAACTAAAGTAGCAGATAATCCCCCTATCTTCTTGTAGAATCCCAATGATACCAATTATTGTCAGAGGACTACATTTTTAGTCTTACAAATAGCATCCACTGGCTTCAATTTTTCCCTCTTAAGAATGCTCAAAATAGCAGCAGCCCTTTTACACTTTGGTTGACACTGCAAATCTATGTCTGCTCATACTATGTCTATGTGATAGTTCTTCTAATTGGATCTATTTGTGGGAGGAGGAAGGATCAGTAACAGAAAGCCACACAGAGGTATATTTTCAGAGATGAGCTAGGAAAAATATTGAAGCAGAATTTTCATCAGTATGACAGGAGCTCTGCATCTAATTTCCATGAATTTGAAAAATAGAAAATTTTTCCTTACAAACATGATTTTAAAATAGACTAACATTCAACTAAATCAGATGTTGCTTTTTTTTTTTTTTTTTTTTAAGTAAGTCTCAAAATATCCATTCAGAACATTTAGGTAAATCTCTGAAATAAATCACCTGTAAAAAACAATGGAGATTCTGAGATACAGTCCTTGATGGACATCAGCAGTGGTACAGGCAGAGGCTGAACTCTTCATAGCCTACAGGTAATTTACATTAAGATAAAAATAAATTACCATACCAGTGAAAAGTATAGTAACCTTGCCATAAATAGAGCTTCTATGCTGCCTTATTACATCAGATATTGTACGAAGAAAAGTGTTCAACTCCTTAACATCTTTTAACAGAGTAATGTCAATGGCCTTTTTCTCACATATGGATTCACAGGAGATACAGATGTTTGGTAAGGAACCACAGCAATTGTTCTGTTCATGACATGAAAACTGTACCACTCATGGACATGGATCTCTGCCAGTACCTTAAAAAAAAAAATTAAATTAAAAAAATAAAAATAAATAAAATAAAATAAAATAAAAAAATAAAATAAAAAATAAATAAAATAAAATAAAATAAAATAAAATAAAATAAAATAAAATAAAATAAATAAAATAAAATAAAATATAAAATAAAATAAAATAAAATAAAATGTGGTATATAGTTTTTTGCCTTGTATTAGTACAGGAAAATGCTAATAGTAGAGGCTGGCAAAAAGGAAGGAGAGAAGTGGAGGGGAGGGGAGTATGAGAGTGAGAGAAGTGTGATGGTGAGGGAAGAAAAGAGGAAAGAAAAAGGGGGAGAGAGGAGAAGAGAAAGAGGGAGAAAAAGAGGGAGGGAAAAGGAAGGGGGGGGCGGGGAGAAAAAGAGGGAGAGAAGGAGTATGGGGCAGGACAGCGAATGTCAAGTCAGTTGAAATGGCTTATTACTTTACCCCAGATACATAATGAGCTTCAAGCTAGAAGAAAAAACAAACAACAACAAGAATTAGGGTTGTTTTGCCAAAGGAAGTAGCACTTAATAGCTCAGCAGTTTTAACTCTATACGAGAATATAGGAGACCGAGATCCTATTTACTGCTCAGCCTGAGGGAGAAAGGATTCAAAGCTCATACTTTTCACCGTCCAAGAGGTGTCTTGGCCATTAGCTAAGGGGGATGAGCTCCACCTCTTGCTGTGAAACCTAATCCGTTTTGTAAAAGCTATAAGTTCAGTGGCAGCAGGAATGGTGCCCAAGTGTCCCAGCTTCCACAGAATTGTCTTACTGGGATATTTTTAGACCACTCTCAACACCTGTCAGATTACATAACACAAATTTTCACAATAAAACCCCACAGTTTTTGGCCTATCATCTTAACAACAGGACTTTGATTAAGTCTTGTAGTACTGGAGAACAAATTGATTGAAGCCAAAATCTCTCTCCTTTTCCCACCAAACTGCATAAATTAAAAATTTCAAAGCCCACTGTAGTGTGTACAAACAAGGTCATTTTCAGTATTTATATAGTATTTTTCTAGCATGTTCTTCATCACATTTTGGGGAGGCCTGGAGGCAGGGGACCAAAAAAGCAACAGCACCTAGAAAGGTTAGTCACAAGTTATTAACAAGTGATTATTTTTGTTTCAGGTGTTTCCAGCACAGACTTTGTAAGGTCAGCATGAGCACAGAAGTATTGTTTAGATGATAATAGCATTTCCATGAGAGTGTCATTCTGTTCTCCTAGTGACTTCCCCCAATCCAGAGGGATATGTTACAATTCTTGCTTCACTGCCTTTAGTTCTGCTTCATGCTAAATTGATCCCATGCTGTGGCATTCTTGCCAATAGCACTTTTTTCTTACAATAAACAACTCTAAACTTAAGAGTTAAAGCCTCTGGTTGCTGCTGCAGTGCTCCCCGAATTTCTGCTTCAGATAAGAAACTTCTGAATCAGCAAGAGATTTAGTATGTAAATATCGGCATCAAGTTTCAGGGGAATGTCTGTATTCCCTTTCACAGAATTATTTTTTGTTGCTTTGATTCTTACAGCTTATACTTCAAGATGAGGATAGCTTAACATTCAAATTCTCCTCTAGAAACTCCAGAGTATTTTTTTGTTAACTGCAAGAATTTCCATTGTTGAACTTTAAACATAAATAAGTCATACTGGTACAGCTGTCAACTTCCTTTTGTCTCTCTGTTCCCACCCCAGTGAAACTGTGCATATCAGCTCACTTCAAGACAGGCATATACCTACATTTCACATCCAACATGGACCACCAAATCTCTCCAGGATGTTTACAAGAGGGCACATTTTGAGAATGACGCTCTCTGCCTTGAAGCAAAGCAGTATAGATGCACACACTGTACTTCTGACAAACACAAGGGGAGCAAGAAACAGCACTTTGTCCCTGGCTGCCCAGAGAGAGACAGCGAGAGTAGCGGTGTGGCAGTTCTTTCCAAAGCTGCTTTCCAAGCTGCATCCTGCAAGCCTCAGGAAACAGTCCAGAGGAGGTTCAGAAAGCAACATAGCCCAAGAGTTCTTTATAAGATTGGCCCATAAGGATGATATATGGTTAAGAAACAGTGGGTCTTAACTACATTCCTTCTGGCACAAGCCTCTCTATTGTAAAATCTCCCAGGAGATAGCTCCAGAGGGGCTCTGGGGCTCTCAGGCCACTGGGGTTCTGACTCCTCACAGTTGGTGGGACAGGACTGCAAGCTGGTGAGAGGAAGAAGCTCTCCAGATGTGGGATATACACAAATATTTCATCTTGTAGAAACTGATCTGTGTCTGTTGTACTGCAGTTAATTATAGAGAAACTTATTTAGCAAATGAAAATATCCCTTTTTTTTTTTGAATCTGTTCAACAGAATCAAAATAGCATTATAATAGAAAAGCTGTTCCCTTTTTAATCGTTCCATCAGAATGAGCCTGCAACAAACACTTTATAATTGAATTACTCGAATAAATATAGCAGTGTAAATCCAGGTACTTTCCCTTATTAAAGAATTCTGATTATCTTCATTATCTTTAATATGAATTCTGGACAGAAAAAAAGAAATAGAATATGCAAATTAATTACGTGCTTTCCCTTTGTGAAATTAACTATTCATAATATAAATGTTTCAAACATCCAATTATTAAATATCTTGTCTTAAAATAATAATTCCAGGAAAATTCAAACCATGCAGAAACCATCAGAAACTCTTCCATTAACTTTAGTTCACTCAAATATCATTGTAAAAAAAATAGCTCCTTTCTTTTTCTCACTCAGCATTACTTTTTAGAAATGAGTTTCAACAGCAAGACAAATACCTCTGACAGCATCACAGAACATACATACTTGAGAGAAAAGAGCAAAAATCTGTATAAAAATAACGTTTATTTAGGGCTAGGTATGGTAGCTCTTTTTGCATACAGCATTGTAGTAAAACCAAAAGAAATGTTTGATCTTGCTATTTGTATGACAGAAAAGAAAATCTGGGGAGTAGGGAGCAAGTTACCACACAAATAACTGGAAATTCTGCTTGGAGTGTTTCACCTGTTCTTTCTCTTTCTATGGATGTTCACACCTCGTGTGTAAAATAACAATGAAGCTTGGCGCATTATGTCATGTATCTTACAAAAGGTGCTGTATATTTGTTGTTTCCATCAAAAAAACACTTACGTCTTGTTTCCTGGAAGAGCTCAATACATGACCAAATGGTGACATAAGCTTCATTTTTTTTCAGGTCACATTGCTTAAATACACGATATCTTTTTTCTTCCCAACATCACAGCACTGATCAACTAGTTGAACATATGGCATTTGAGAATTTATGTTGTGTCTAAATGGACTTGTCACATTAACTTTCAACAGATATTTTATTAAAAAAGACCATTTATAATCCTAGGGTTTTCTTTACATAGATTTCTTTTTAGATAATAAAAATGTTTTGCATCAATTCCTGAATTAATTACACACATTAATAACAATATTTAATGCCACACACAAGCACATTGCAGTACTCAAGAGAAAGCATTTTACCTTCCATTACATTATTCAGTGTTTGATATATCTCTCATATTGCATTAAAAAGTGGCATGATTACAATTACAAGACATGATATTTGATGTCATTTGATGACCTGGATGACACAGGTTCAAGAAAAATAATTTATGGTGCGACCAACTCATTTAAGGTATGCACACGTGAATTTGAGTTGCCTAAAACTTTCGGAAACAAACTAGTCAAGATAAAGTGAGTCCTAGTAAAATCAATGAAAAGACAGCTGTTTCTGAAGATTGCTATAGGATGGTCCAGTCCAGTAATATTTTTGCACGTGTCACTGATTGTGCAGAGCTGACCAGCTAAGATACTCCTCACTACCTGAGCCAGCTGACAGTAAACTCTCACACCCAGCCATAGAGTGTAAACAGGCAGTGGTAAAATCCCTCCCAATATCCACATGCTTACTAAAGGCAGAAGAAAGCCTGACATGATGCAAAACACCAACTGACACTGAAGTGACTTCCATCTTGTCTCTATTATCAGCTCACAAATCTGTTTTAACAATTATTATTATTCTCTTGTCTATTGAATGTATTTGTCAAAGTAAATTTTATTTGTCTTCACCTACTGAAAATATTCAGATATCACCTTCTCCAGTTTCCTCAAGGAACTTTTTAAAACAAAATTTAATCTATGCCCAAATAGCTTGGCATAAGTTTATGGTTTCTGGAGTCGTAGTCCTAGTTGGCATCTGGCTAAAGCACTGGTATCTAAGGATTCTACTTAAAATCCATTGATGCTACAGTAACAAATGTCCCTACTGAAAGTATCTCCCTGCTAACGGATACCATACATCTTATTACCCTCTTCTTTACAATGTATGGTACAGGCAGACAGTATAAGTGAATAGCAGGTATTGTCACATCCCTTTCCAAAGTTATTTCACTTTTTGCATCTTACAGAGTGATAAAAAGAAAGGGGACATGGTCTCTCTCCTCATTTCCATCACAAGAGGACAAGTATAAAACTTGAGAAAGAAGATACTGATCTAGGAGACCTATAAAGGAGGTCTTTTTTTAAATCAGCCTCTTCAATAAAACCAGCACTTTTGAGAAGTTCCAACCGCTGCCTAAGAACTGATCTCTGGACTTTTATTCAAGGAATAGCAACATCTAGGAAAGTCTGAGAAAAAGCCCCAGGATGACAAAGTTCTCTGATATCTTACTCCTTTTCCTGTAAATCCAGAAGACTCTTGTAGGAAATCATGATGGCTAACACTGGTATAAGAAACACCATCATTTTTGCTAGTTTTTATTTTTACTCTGAGAATACCTTCTGATGGCAGCTTTCCACAGAACTATGTCCTTTCAAGTTCAGCAGTGGGCTGAAGGAGAAACAAGAACAAAGGCCCATTTTATTTTAATCTTTTGCTTATTGGGTTTCTTTCGGGGGCAAGGGAAGTGACAATATGAGCAGTTTACTTCATTCAAGTGAATTACCTTTATAATCCAGTATTATAAGTTACTTCCCTTATGACTAAGACAAAGTCATTGTCAGCATCACTAGTAATAGGTTTAAGTAGTTCTTGAAAGTGTTTCTAAACTAAATGTAAGAATATCCAGGCTTTATTCCAGCAAAGTTTGTAATCCACTGCAATCTCACCCAGATTTGATCTTTGGCTGTCTTTTTCCTCAGCTGCATCAGATTCTCATTTAAAAAGAAACCTCAAAAAGAAACATAGCATGTGAAAGAGCTAAGTGGAGAGGCCTTTAAAGCCTCCAAATGAAACACCTGCTTCCCACTGCCAGAAGTGGTTACCACCAAGCTTCTAACAGAACAGGAGCAAACCATGTTAACCCCCCAGATACTTGCAGAAGTGGTCACCTCACCTGTGTTCCAAACAAGCTCACTTGCTGAAGGACTGATGCTTTCCCTTTTGCACTGTCCACAGACAAGGGGCAAGGATAAAGACCTCAGGTAACTGGCAAGGATGTAGGATCACTTACCTGCCTGACAGCCCCGACGCCATGCTGATGGGGACCAGCTGCTGATGAGCTGTATCCCTGTTTTTTTTTGTTGTTGTTTTTTTTCTGATGATGATCTGCCATGAACTTGGCAGAAATCCAAACTTTCTGGCATGTTCTGGTTTCATTGCCCCCTAAGCAAAGTTGTGTAAAATGTGTCACACAGACCAGGACAGCAGCAAAGAGACATAAGTAGGTAATGTGTTGACAAATGAAAGAGGTTATTTATAAAAATTACATACATGGAGAACCCAGCACAAAAAAAAAAGCAGAAATGTTCCTAAGTTTCAAAAAAGAAAGGGCATGCTTGGGCTAAGAGCAATGATTACTGCAAGAAAAGCTAAATTTTAAGATCATACTGAAAAAGCACATTCAATTTGGTAATCTTAGTTTAAAGAGAGAGGTAAACCAACAGATTCGTATGCACAAATGGAATTTTAAATCATCCTAGTTTGGTCATGTCACATATATTTATGTCTTTTTAATCTGATCTGATAAAGAAAATCTCTCTTCATCTTAACACAGATCAGACTAAGAAATATTTTTCTACTATTTATTTTTCATTAATAGGTTTCAAATTGAGCATTCATCTTATTTTTTGATTTGTCAGAATCATATCCGAGCTATTTAATTTTAACACAACTTT
The DNA here is from genome assembly GCF_040182565.1 of Anser cygnoides. Taxonomy (NCBI): domain Eukaryota; kingdom Metazoa; phylum Chordata; class Aves; order Anseriformes; family Anatidae; genus Anser; species Anser cygnoides. The sequence continues at coordinate 102,257,226 of NC_089874.1, read as the reverse complement.
ATGATGGCTGCTGAGAACGTTTCTGCCTGCAATTCATAATCTCAAGAGGTGCGACACCTTCAGACAAAGAATTGTTATAATTAGTTACTATCAGCTGTTAGAAACCAATGCAACAGACCAAATTACAATGTTGAGGCAAACCACGTTTACTGATCAGTGTAAGTTCAATTGCAATAACCGCTGATCCATGTTATAGCTGACTTGTAATACAAGCCAATGTATTTAAAATACAAAATGCCAGCTTTTACCCAAGCTGCTAATGCCTGGGAAGTAAAAATGCTTAGTTGCATGCATCAAGAGAAATAAAAGTTGCTGAGTTAAAAATATCTTCATTTGAGCTCTACAACCTCAGCAATTCTAAAACAAGCGGGGCCCATTTTATGTGTCTTATATAGCTTTCAACTACCATCACTGTTAGGTCAAGTTCTTTAAAATTTCCCAGAGGAACAGAACTAAAGTCAAAAGACAAGATTTGTAGCCAAGAATTTCAAATGCATGTATTTTATTGCATATTATACCACTAAATACATGGCATTTTTTTGTTCGTTTTACTTAAATTGTTTTTTGTTTTTTTCCACTCTTAGAAAGGTACTTATCATCAAGTAAACCCTTTCCTGTAGCAGGCTTCAAATGTCAATGCTTTAAAAATCACTTTGATACCAATAAAATATGTTTTCACATATATAGTTTCCCTCAAGATTAGTATTCCCACTTCTAGCTCATCATCCTTAACTATCTTACCATTCTTGTGCCAACCTCCTAGTATTTTCACTGGATATCAGTACTAGTGGAAATGTTTTTGTGTCCCTTATATCCTCTTGCGTATTGATGCACCAATCTACAATGGCTGCATACAAAATGTTTCCATGAAGGAATTTTCACTGCAAGGCCAAAAGGAAGAGAGATTGTCAAGAGAACACTTTGAGGAAATTAGGAAATTTCCCACATCCGTATTTCTTAAAAACTCTGTGTCTCCCACTACCCAAATCAGATCATTTAGCTTATTACCCAATATCCTGCATGGTCTTTGATGATACAGATGGAAAGCTATATTTAATCTCAACATCTCAACATCCTTTGACTATAGATCTTATTTTTCTAAACAGAATACTCTATGTTTTCTCAGTAAATATAAGATCAAAATGTCCACATTTATGAGATTTCTCCCACACAAGATTTGAATCCCCCATATCAGGATTTGAATTTCCTATCTTCGTTTCACTAGGATCTAAAAAATAATATGGTAAAAGCAGCAGGCTTTCCTAGCTTGTAGCTTTTATCATTCACCCAGTACAAAGGATTACAAACACTCTTAGTATGACAAATGAAGAATGAAAAAAAAAATAAAAAATGAAAAGAATGCTTTGAATCCTATTCACACAGTCTGTTCCAGCCCCTGCAAGGAAATATACACTCATGATCTTTACTGTGGGCAGTAAAGAAAGTAAGTTTTATGTATTTTTCCTTATTCTTGGCTTCAGTAAGTGTGATTTTGTGTTTGGTAAGTCATCTGATTTTTAAGATGAGTAAACAAGATTTATTTTTTTTCTTCTAAATAAGGAACATGATTCTTGGATCAATTAGAAATATTAGCACAACATAAAAAAGGATCATAAAATCATAGACTTATCTAGGTTGGAAAAGACCTTAAAGATCATCAAGTTCAACCGTCATATTAGGAAAGGGAATCCACACACAAGCTCCATGAAACTCTGTTAACGAAAGTAACCCACAGCCTTTGAAACTTTTGCTGCTATAAAGTAATATGACTATACCTTTGCTCTGCCAAGTTGCTTATGTAACAAATGCTTGTGATTGTCTGATAGCTCTACAGCTTCTTACAGCATACAAAAAACATATTTGACTATCTCTTTCCATACAGAACCACAACTATATCTGCTTCTCTATACAAATAATGGTTGTTTTTTTTTTTATTCCACGACTGCTTACTGTAAGCTGTAAAGCAAGTGAAATTCCAGTAATAAAAAGATTAGAAATGTCTAGTAACCTTCATCAGCTTTAATCTCAACATGACCTATCTTATCTGCTAGGGGTTATAATCATATCGCTTTGGTCTCCTACTTGATTTTAGTGATTTTTTAAATTACTTGCAGTTAAAAAAAAAAAAAAAAAAAAAAAAGACTTCTACCAGGCATCTCTACCTGTTATCTTTTTTTTTTTTTCCCTTCAACCTTGAAACTACAAAGACTTCAAGAGAATACAAAACTCGCAGAAATTACATTGTGTAGGAAAAATCCCAAGTTGGCTGAGAAAGAAATGTGGTTTGCTGTTCCCCAATGAAGGGATGGTGAAGTCTGCAGGAAAAAAAAAAATCCTAACAAATAAACAACAACAAAACATTCCAGTCAAACATGTTTTAAAATAAATTTTTATTCTGTGCTTTTTTATACTAGAAATACCACTTTACAAGTCTTTTACATATAATTGGTCATTTTCTTTTTTCTTATGAATACCTCAAAAACATTTTTTTCAGACATGTTGAACGGTTCCCAACAAGAACAAGCACTAATATACTCTTTGAGGCATCTTTGGTTCCCTGCAGGAATTCTGTAGCACTCTATCTGCTATCACAGCCCCAAAGTGAAACAATAAGACAAAGACGCTAACATTGCATGAAACCTAAACATCGCTTGTATCAACCTTCTCTTTCATTTGGGCTGAGAAACTAACAAGACTCTCTGAGTACCACCTGGAGACTATTTTATAGCTATCAGCACTTTGCTCTTGGTGCACAAATGCTTGGTATTTGTTGATATGAAACTATTAAAATATCACAGCACACCCATGCTTTAAATTCATGACTCCCAGAGAGTATGCCATTATGTTCAGACATAAGAAATCATTAACACACTAACAAGGCAGAAAGAATATCACAGGGAAAATAAAATTTGACTTGGTTATTGGCTTCATAAAATGCATCAAAGAGTACAGATAGTATGGCTGTTTCTGTCAGTGCACTTACATGGCACCATTTGTTACTCTTTTCATATTCTTTCACATCATATTTCTTATTAAGTGATTGGCTTAAATCAGAGATCAACAAGGAAGGTATACCCTGAATTTACCAGTTTACCTATCTGGTGATATAAGAATGATACTGTAATGGGTCTGCACGTGGTGTTGTGGCTAAAACAGTGTTGATAATGCATTAACGTTTTGGCAACTGCTAAGCAGAGCCTTGAGGCACAGCCTTGAGGCTTTCTCTTCAGACACCTCCCACCAAAAAATAACAGGCTGGGGTTGGGCAAGAAGTTGGGAGGGAACACAGCCAGGATAGCTGACCCAAAATGACCAAAGGGATATTCTATATTATACAGCATCACACTCAGTAATAATAGCTCAGGGAAAGGAGGAGGAAGGGGGGAGATTTGTGGTTATGTCTTCCTTAAGTAGCTGTTTCTCCAAATAACTCTTAGACATACCAAGGCCCTGCTTTCCTGGAAGTAGTTTAACATATTAACACTACCCAAGGCAGGTAGTGAATAAGCTCCTTATTTTGCTTTGCTAACACATGTGGTTTTTTCTTTCCTTATTAAACTCTCTATATCAAGCCACAAATATCCTCACCTTGCTTCTGATTTCTCCCCAAACCACGGGAGAGGAGAGTGAGCAAGAGGCAGGGTGGGTATTTGATTTCCAGCTGAGGTCAAACCACCACAGTAGCACCCAACATGGGGTTAGAGGATTCAAGATAACCACAGTAACTGGGAGAGGAAACACGCAAAATGAACCAGACCTTTGTCAGGGAGTAGAATAATTGCAGGGAATTTTTTTTTTTTTTTTTTAAAGCAGTGAAGGGGTGAGGGCTGGAGGTTTATTGTCTGTCTATACTATCCATATTTGTTTGTGTCATGATGACTTTACTTTGATATTAGTGTTGGAATCTGATTTTCATGCAAACGAAGTTTGTGAAGAGTATGTGACAAATGTATATTTAAATGACAGCTCATAAATATGGGTGGAGAGAGGTGTTCTGATTTGAATTTGGTAAAACTCTATTTTAATTGGAAATAAATTAATTTTCTCTAAGTCAACCCTATTTTGCCTGTGACAGTAACTGGAAAATGATCTTCTGTCTTCATCTTAACCCATGAGCTTTTATACTGTATTTTCTCCCTCTGTCCTGTTGAGGAAGTGGTGTGAGAGAGCAGCTGGAGGGGGGAGTCTGGTAACAACCTGATGTCAACCCACCACGGCCATTTTAGATACAGGCTTGTCAATCCCAAACTTGCACTGTGGCCTCCATCAGCACCTTTTATGCACATGTCTCTAAGTACAGCTGTGATAAATCTAACAGCAAGAAAACATTGCCATTCCACATTTATTTCCCACTCACAGCTTGAATAATCATTTCACTCTGTTATGAACATACTTTTAAAGGTCTAGATGTCATCAGTAAAGCTTCTTCCTTGCAAACACTGATATTGAATTACAATATTTTTCACTGCATCCAACATTAGAAAGCAATACTTTGTCAGTAATCCAAGCAATTCTAATTGACAAAAAACACGCTCTTAATGTCTGTCATTCAGGCATCATAATTGTAAAAGCAATTTTCACCAGCACTACCCATACAATGTAATGAATATTATTGCCACTCGAACTAAAGTTCCAGAGAACTGTAGAATTACAAACTGACACAGGTAATGCATGAAGCACATGAAAATCTTCACAAAGTGTTTTGGGTTGTGCTGTATAAAGAAAAAGTCACTGATAAAAAGGCACAGAAATGTGTCTCAGATCAAACCATTATATATATATTCAAATTGTATTCAAACATATTGGTACTGAGGTAAAATTAGGGTCAGATTAAGGTGTTTTAAAATGTAATCTTACCCTTAAATTGAAAAAGACCTCAAAAGAGAGTTGAGGAATATGCATCACATATTAACTGATTGATTAAAAAAGAAAAAAAAATCCTTCATGATATTATCTTCGCAAATTATCATTGCAGAGAGCTAATAAATCTTGCAAATACATGTTTGTGTACCCTAAAGAAATACCTTAGTAAATTAATTAACTGGAGGCTAGGATGAGGTTTTGCATATCTATAGCCTTGCCCTAGGGCTAATCCTAAATCTTATAACTGCCTAAAATATTGTGCTTGGTTTTAATAGAAAATAGCTGCTTTTGCTCCCTTTAATAGCTGACAGCTCAAAAGCGTTCTTTTATATCTCCTGAAATATCTAAACAGTGACAGTAAACGAAAGCTCCTTTTATATATCTCCTAGGTGACACTTAATATGAATTCTATTCAGTTATCCTTGATGCCAGTCAAACAGAGAGAAAGAAAAAAAAAAAAAAAAGCATCTACATTCCTATACTTAAGTAAAGTTATACTAAAACCTTCAAAAAATCAGTAAGCAGCTTCTTCATATTCCTTCAAATTATGGTGAAAGCAAAATTAAAAAAAAAAAAAAGCCAAAGACAATATTAGATATTTAGATTAACATTTGGGCTTGTATGTTAATGGCTTATTCTAACTGATCAGCAACATGTACATTGTACGTAAACACAATCCAACTATAAAACATAGCCATATAGCTAGCTTCTTATTACCGCCTGGGCAATATTGCCTGGAAAATTACCAGCTGGACAATATCTTATTTAGTGCAGCCAGTTCTTGCAGTTTATGACTACGCTATGCTAAGACTGTTCCTCTTTAAGACCACTTTTAAGACCTCTTCCTTTTTTAAATAGGAAGAGTGCTTCTTCATCCCAGTTATTGTTGGCTTACACATTGTATTGTACATGCATCTACTTTAGAATTATTTAAGTAGATCTTTAGAAGACAACTATTCTCTGTCTTCCCAATTTAAGGTTAATCTATGATTCTGTGATTCTGATCACTAAAATACAGTACATATGATTAGCATGTATTGAGCAAAAAGACTATCTAGAAAATAGTTCTCTTAATATTCAGTTTTGATACTCTATTTGGATCTTGAAAATTGAAAGATTTACTGTAGCCCCATCACATTTTTTTCTCACTCTTTCTGTAAAGTTAAAGCCAAAAATGGAATCTTTTCCAGGACAACCTCTACATGAGCTCTGCCACATAGTATATTTATCAATTTTTTACTTGCTTAACATTGAAGGAATTACAAAAAATGGAAGCTTTCATTGCTGATTGAAAATATCTGTTTCTGTAGTCTCTCTTCTTACAAGACCTTTTTGTTCTGTCTTTATTATTTCCCACTGAGAAATGATTCAACACGGATGTTGGTATAACTGCTAGTAATTTTGTTTTCCAAAACATACATTTCAAAATACAGCTGAAAGCTTTGCATTATTATTAACTGTAGCTTTTTTATCAGATATCTTTAGCAATTTTCACTAAAAATTTTTCCCAGCACACATACATTCATGTCCCTCCTCCAAAACTTCAAAACATTACAAGAGATAAGAAAAACTGGATGAATTTTAAAGTAAAAATAACATTGTTTTTTAGTACTAGCTGTTTTTATATCAATCCTAGATGCACAACTCTTCATAGGCCAAGAATAGAAACATTGTGGAGGATCATTGAATCAAAGCTATAGAACTTAAGAATTTCCTCCAAATTTTATAAAATGCGTTTATTATTATTAATCCAAAGCATTTAAAACATCATTAGCTAAGCAGACAAAACCTTTGTTTAAGGTACAATTATTCTTTTTTCTCTCTGATTGACTACAGTTTGGTCAAGTTTCTCTCAAACAGAAAGACCAGAAACCATTTTGAATTACTAGAGCTATGCTTTAGGATACATTTAGGAGGATGTGTATGCTGAGGCACACTTCTGCTCCACTCACACTCTCCTTCAGATGAAATGGGACCCAGTTCTGCTGTAGTAGTGGAGTACCACTTTGCTAAAACTACAAAATAAATTGAGAATATTAGCCTGATCATGTCTATCTTTAAGGCAGCTTCTTAGTTTCTGCATCAGAATATCCAGGTCCTTTGGAGCACCAACTGGTGTGACCTTCTCTGCCCAAATACCTGGTTTTAAAGTGAAAAAAAAAAAAAAAATAAATCTTTAAAACAAATGCTTGAGTTTCTAGTTTAAAATAAACAAGCCTTAATATCAGGTTGCAAACTTTTACACCTCTAAAACCTCATCTCTAAAAATAGGTAGAGGAAACGTGTTTTCTACTGATAATCAAATAAGAAATCTCAGATTAAGGCTGTACATTAGAAATTCTCTTGCTGCTTTACCACACATCTTTTACCGAGGGATGACAGCTGAGATGAGACCTCAGAGGCTGAGAGTGAAGAAGCACCAGAATCCAAATGAAAACTCCAGCCAGCTTGCTTGAAATCTGGGTGTGCTGACCTACCAAGTAGCTAAAACGTGTTAGAATTAAAGCTTCCAAAAAAAAATTCTCAGAAGGAAGTATGTGTAAGGAAAACATTTTAATTTTTCATGACAGATGAAATTACAACATTCTGTTAAAAGCATGTTTTTTCAGTCAATGAAATTCTGTTAAAGGTTTGTTGACAGCTGCACTGAATCAGGATACTAAAACATGCTATAGCTATATGAGGTCTTAAACTCAGTCCAGTGGGTTATCTTAAATGCACACTGGAACTGGAAAATAAGGTTTTCCTCTATTTTTAGCATGCATTTGAGATAACCCTTTTGTTCTGATTACTGGATATTTTTGTCCTTCTGATGGTAATGTAAAATGTTCCATCTTGTTATTGGCATTAATGAACATTGAAATATTTTATCTTCAAGCTCAGAACCTGACAAAAATACTCATATAATAATTGTAGACTGCCACTGCCCCTAATATTTTAGACTGAAAAATGGCCATTTCTGTTAGGTTGTCTAGCCAACACACTGAAAATACTTGCACCAAGTGTATTGTAGCAAACTAGGAAACATACTTTCCCTTTCCCTGCTTTAGCAGAAAGGTGAAAGCCACATTGTTTTTTTTTCTTTTTTTTCTCTCCTGGAACAGGCTTCTTTTCCTGTCAATCCTGTATAAACTTCAGCAAAAAGAAAATATAACTACACATTCAAAGGAAGAAAAAGACAAGGACAGATTTGTTTTGTATCATTTAATACATGACATGAATAACTAAATCTTTTTTCTCTTCAATTTCTATGCACAGATGCCGTCGTTCAGAGTGAAAACACTGCCCCCACTCAGACTGTTTACAGGTGTTATTAGACACCATAAAATCAAAATCACATGCCTGAAAGTCTATTCTGAAAATAGTGAGCTTCTGAAGAGTACATATTAATTATGCAACTTGCCTTGGCATGAAGTTTTAACTTTCTCCATTAGGGACAATTAAAATGTTTCTTCTGGTCTAAAACTTGAGTTAATTTTTTCATTAATTAGCTGTGATGTATAATGCTGATGCACCGTAACTGTGTCATGAAACACTGTTGAAGAAAAATGAAGGAACTGCAACATCATATTTTAGCTGTGTGGAGAGGCACACTAAAAATAAATTCTGAATGCTTTAGAAATGAACACTTAACAACCTGTAAATGAATGATTTAGAAAGTTTGTTATAGGTATGTTTGATAACGTGCATTTACACCTGTCTAATCAGAAAACTATTGCTTAAAACAGTCCCAAGATGCTGATTACCATCAGTACATGAATAATAAAGAGCTAGGCAGCTTTGCTCATAGAGGGAGTTTTGTACATCAAGCAAGAAAAGTTTTTTAATAAAGTGGCTCTGGTAGCTCTGATTCAGAATTGCCCGCAACGCTGTTCAAAGTGATGGGTCACAGTATCACAGTATCACAGATTTCTAGGTTGGAAGAGACCTCAAGATCATCGAGTCCAACCTCCGACCTAACACTAAGTACTCCACTAAACCATATCGCTAAGCTCTACATCTAAACGTCTTTTAAAGACCTCCAGGGATGGTGACTCCACCACCTCCCTGGGCAGCCCGTTCCAATGCTTAATAACCCTTTCGGTAAAGAAGTACTTCCTAACATCCAACCTAAAACTCCCCTGTCGCAACTTTCGCCCATTCCCCCTCGTCCTGTCACCAGGCACATAGGAGAACAGACCAACCCCCACCTCTTTACAGCCTCAGTCAACCTTCATTACACCAGGAAAATACAGCTCACATATAGAATGTTACAGTTTGACATCTTAATGCAACAGACTCCTACAAAACGCTACAGCTGTAGCCCCACAGCAGGAAGTCACCTATTCTTGGCACCCAATAGCTTATTAGGCTGGCACAGCACTGTCCAGCTGGAGACACAGGGGCTGGACCAGGGCCTACAGGATGCTCCTGGTTCCCCACAGGACACTGTGGAGGGAAAGCCAAGCAGTGAGGAAGGGGTTGCCACCACAGCCCAGGCCCCCAGCCAGTGGCAGAGCAGGGATTTGGCAGCGGTGGCTGCTGCTTGCATCCCCGTTGGCAGTAGCAGACTACCTGTCTGTGCCAGACAGAGCACGCAGTGACGATCTCTGGCAGTGGTAAGAGGGTCTGGAGAGAGAGAAAAGAGAAGGGAGTTAGGGCAAAGTGGCCCTAACATTCCTGTAGCAAGCAAGGTTGCAACACAGCCTTAAAGGCAATAAAATAAAGCATGCTGTGTGGATGAAGGCAAGTCCATATCTTCCCTCAGTTCCAAGAAAATATCAGTAGAAAGCGGATTCTTAAGAGCCTGTACATGAAGTCTAGTCTGCTGTGAAATTTACTCATCGCCACTCATTCCTGAGGGTGTTCGTATTTCTGCAGGAAAAAGAAACAAACAAAAAAAAATCAGATCCATTTTTTTCATCAGTTTGTGAAAGAGGTCACTGGATGTACACAAATGCAAATGACCTTAATTAATCCCACTTCATCCCCCTACAATCCTGGCAACGAGCACAGGGCAGGGGCACAACATAGCCACTAAAATAAAGTACCAAATGAGTTCACCTGGAGGGGGAAAGAAAGCAAAAAGTGGGAGCAAATCCTGCTAATGTCTCACCTACTGCCATTTTGCCTGCCCTGACATCTCAGCCCGGGCCATCACTTCAGCCCTTCCTTCCCTTCCTGTTCCATGTAAGACAAGGCTTTTTTTACTTAATGGTTTGCTATATTCAAGCCCAGGATAAATAACAATGAGTGAATTTCAAAAGTTTTCAAGGTTTAATTCAGGGAAACATCTGAACGGGCTTACATCCTCTCAAATTTAATGAGCTGAAGAGCTCATAGGAATCAGGTCTCTGTTGACATTTCCAGTAACCTGTTCTTAACAGCAACTGAAACATTACAACAGCCTCTCCTGGTCCCTCATTATTTCTTTATATTTTCCTATGCAAAATCAGACATAATAGAATATGGGGGGAAACAACAGGGAACAGAATGAAAGAAAAACACCATTCAAAAGTATTTCGAGTTTTGAAAAAAAAAAAAAAAAGGGGGGGGGGGGTTAGCTAGCTAGTTGTAACAGAGACCAAAGAAATGATCTGACTTTTGATCATAATAATGTCACACCTTTGGCAAAGTGTGAGCTCTTCTTCAGTACAGTTTAATTTGCAATTTGCTTGTTCAGGCTACCAAATTGTGCTAAATCTGAATTATCATTCATAGATAACATAATCCTTGTCAACAAGGAGTATTCCTTTTTCACAGGTCATTGACTGATACCTAAGATTTAGCATGGATATAATACAAGGTAGGCAGAACTGACACTAAATTTGCTGTATGCAGCCTTGAAATTAACTTACAGATATGGTTTTTAAAATCTGTGAAGATGATGTCATCAAACTCTGTTCAAATACACAACCTTTCTTAATGTAATGTACATTTTTATTGTGTGATAATTTTTAGTCTTTCCAAAGTGTCAGGCTGTATGATTTCCAAGTTACGTGATGGGAGTATTCATTACTGAAATACCTGCATCCTTGATAACTCAACCCCCACAGGGTTAACTTCAGTTTAATATCCAATTTCAGTCCCATGAATTCTCCGTGCAGAAGCTGTCCCCTACAGCCATGGCACTATGTCACCCTATGGCACCATTAAGGGAAAAACGCATTCTGGAACAGATTGTTCCCTGCTGTAATGCCTTTGAAGCCACTTCAGTTTCATCAAGGGTGAACTCAGATCACAGACTTTTAAATTGGACCCCTTAGTATTTATTGAAGGAAATCTAAAGAATGACCCGTTGTTTCAAAAAAATTCTCACGGACCTTTTTCAAGTACTCTTGTGTATTGTTTCTTGACAGGGTCATTTTATGTATGATATTAGTCTAATCTGAAATGTACAATATCTTCTGAATTTTCCAAAACACAATTACCTTTAAAGTACCTGAAATGAAAAGGTCGTAGCAAAGATGTTCTGAGTGGATTTAATAAACTGAGGATAGGTCTGGGTCTCCAGTTCTTAAGTAGGGCTTGTCTATGATTGCTAATATCCCTAGTTTCAAGCATAAAGAAAAGTTTACAAAAGTTACTTCTTCAGTTGTTAAACCAATTATCCCTACTTTTATCTTAAGTATATCATCTTTTTCCATTCCCTTTCATTTTCTCTTGTATTGGCTAAATCTTTTTGACCTCTGAACAAGGATGTCAGGATTTTTTCCTATTGTATTTGTATTCTATGGTCTGGAGGTTCTTCTTCCATGTTTTAACCTGTATCTAAAAAGGCTGGGAGGTTGTATTAGCCTCAGAGATACAGAAGTAGCTAAACCTTTGCGAGCTTCACATCAACTATAACAACAACAATGGAAGAGAAATAGAATTTTATGTGACTTTACCCCAAATAACCATGCCAGTCTGTTTGAACTGGAAGGGGGAAAGTATGCAATTCCATAAAATCAAATAGTCCATGATATGTTCAGTAGTTTGATGAACTCACAAGGAGGCTACAGTCACACAAACTGAAACACATTAACAGAGATCAGATGATTTTTCCCCCATATAAAATGTTAAAATTACAGAACACATTTAAAAAAAAAAATCTAAAACGACACTATCACAAAGGTATATATGGCTAGGTTGTTTTGCTGTTGCTGTTATTTCTTTGTTTTGTTGTTTCTTGAAATCTAAATACTTTATCCCCAGTAACATGATTTTTTTTTGAAAACTTAAAAATGACTAAAAATCATGGAACAAGACACCTATTTCTTTTTGATTTACATTCAAATAGAGTTTTGCCGTTTGTTAGAAGAGTAGGAATTCACTCATTATTTTGAAGCAAAACACAGCACAATCCCCCTCTCACCCATTAAAATAGCGAGAGCCGCACGCCATCTTTTCTCCAGTTATTCCTGCTAAAAAGGCACCCACACTAGGTTTGCCAAATCTTTCTCACTTTCTCGTACTGCTCCCAGTGCAGCTTGTTCCAGGAGGCTGATACAAGCTTCATGTTAGTGGCACTGATTTTGGCAGAGGAGTGGGAGACTAAGAGGTAAATTTCCTTTTACTGTCTCAGCTAAACCTACACCTGTCAGTCATGTTGTAAAGACTGTGAAAGGAGTTGAAAACAGAAAAAACTCCCTACAGATATCCTCTGCTCGTGCACACACTGTTTAACACCTGGACCTGCACAGAATAACATTGTTTTGGACAAGAGCTATGCTTGGTCAGAACAAGCTCTATCTCACCCACTTTCTTCTGGTTCTGATGATTAACAACAGTAAGCACTTAAGTACAAAAACTAAGCAATTATGTAATAATACTTTTCCTGAATATTCTTCCATCCCTTGATTTCAGAAGGAATTTGTCTAGTGAGACAGTGTATCCCATTTCCTCCTTAAATAAAACAAAACAAACAAAAAAAAAAAGTACAAAAGAAATTGTTGGTCTTCAGAATTAGAAACTGTATTATTGGGGCAACAAATTGTAATGGACAATACACTATCCATATCATAAAATCTCTTGCCGCATTTTTACTGTCAGTCACATAGCTCCTAGATGTCAATATATAATGTTTATGTATAAACAGGGTCCCAGTAGGATTCCACACCCATTGTAATAATTGGTTGTTTTATTTATTATTTCTTTAATTCAATGGAGAAAAAAATGTACTTTTGGGGGCACCTGACCAAGGATAAACAATGCATCAAAACATATTTTTTACTTATTTTCTCACAACAGTCCACCATTAGTAAGAAACACTATTAGGAATAAATTTGGTTTCTAATTATTTGGTGCAACCTTAAAATTGCTGACTTCTCAGATAGATATATTCTTCCCAAAGACAAAAATGTATGCATCTTAGAAACACAGCTTGAATTTTGTATTAAGGTTGTAAAAGTAATTAAGTGTCAGGTTTCTTAATAACACTACTACTTACTATGTATAAATAAAACATCTAGAGTCGGTATGCTTAGTATTATTTGGACATATGCCAAAATTCCTGATTGCAGCTGGCTAATTGCTGTATGGTTTTAGATACTATAACATCCGTTTTTAATTTTGTCATTTGTCTACTGTGACAAAATCACTAACAAGAGCAGAAGCTACAATTAAAACTTCTGCAATATGCAAAGAGTGGCAAGAATGTGAATAATATCCATGTAACAGAACTTGACTAGGTCAGTCTTCAGCCTATGCGTTTCCTGAATTCAGTTGATCTTTGGCAAAGCTCCATTGCGTTCTTCTCACAATATCTAAATGTTGTCACCTGTGACTGAATGAGCTTACTCCCCAGAACCAGAAAAGTAAGGAAAGAATCCACCGCTGTGTTATAAAACAGTTAAGTTGCTATACACAAAAAACGTATAAAATCACCAAATCAAGGCAAAGGAAATGCAAAAAGCCTGACAGTGTCACTGCCTTGTAATGCAATCATTCCACTGCATGCTTTTGTATGTCTTCCTCTGAGACCCTATCTACTAGGAGTTAAGTGACTATACGAGAACATCAAGCCCCATTAATTTCTACAGTCTCTGCCTTCATAGCTGAAAAAAACACTTCAAATTACTACAAGAGTACAGCTTGAGAGGTGAGAGTCAGAAACACATGACTCTAAAGAGTAATTTTGGATTTTTAGAATGATCTTGTGGGTTGAGAATTCACCATTTTCAAATGCTCAAATGTTGCAATGTGACATAAAGCCTTTATTTTGCTTCCTAGACACAAGCTCAATTTCTCCCTCCTGCAACTACCACACATCAAAGAGCTCCACCTTTTCCTCTTTAAACAGCCACTCAAATCAGATTATATCCCAGCTTCTTGAATACTCCTGAATGGACAAGAGAGAGAGTTTGCAAATACAGGAAGGCCAGAATCCTTATGTGATTTGTTCTTACTCAAGTTAATTGTAACCTTGCTCTTGAAAGAAGCTGAAGGACAGTATTTATCAACATTTTTATCATCCCGCACCTGGATCAAGGCACTCCAAAACATGAATACAGGCTGAGTAATGGCTGGATTGAGAGCAGCCCTTTGGAGGATTTTGGGGTGTTGGTGAATGAGAAGCTCAACATTAGCCAGCAGTGAGTGCTTGTAGACCAGAAAGCCATCCATATCCTGAGCTGCATCAAAAGTGTGGCCAGCACGTTGAGGGAGGTGATTTTCCCCCTCTACTCTGCTCTCATGAGACCCCAGCTGCAGTACTGTGTTCAGTTCTGGGGCCCCCACCACAAGAAGGACATGGATGTATTAGAATGAGTCCAGAGAAGGGCCACAAGGATGGTCATAGGGCTAGAGCACCTCTCCTACAAAGACAGGCTGAGGGAGTTGGGGTTGTTCAGCCTGGAGAAGAGAAGGTTCCGGAGAGACCTTATAGCCTTCCAATAGCTGAAGTAGCCTTCAAAGCCTCAAGTAGTCTTCCTCAAGGAAGCCTCAAGTAGCCTTCCAATACTGAAAGGGGGCCTACAAGAAAGCTGGGGAGGGACTCTCTCAGGGAGTATAGGGTTAGGACAAGGAGTAATGGCTTTAAGCTAAAAGAGGGTAGGTTTAGATTAGCTATTAGGAGGAAATTCTATACTCAGAGCGTGGTGAGGCACTGGAAGAGGTTGCCCAGAAAAGCTGTGGATGTCCCATCCCTGGAGGTGTTCAAAGCCAGGCTGGATGGGGCCCTGGCCAATCTGGTCTAGTGGAAGGTGTCCCTGCCCATGGCAGGGGCGTTGAAATTAGATAATCTTTAAGGTCCCTTTCAACCCAAACCATTCTATGACTCTATGATTTGTTATTTAGATAAATAAAACATAAACAAAACCAGCATGGGCCAGCATTTTTAACTTGTCTGTTTGAAAAATAAATAAAAAATAAAACAGAAAAGTCATAGTAATCTATCACTAAGGAAATTATTTGAGAATCAAATATTAAGACCATCTTATGCACTCAGGTAAGAATGGGAAAGATTTCAAGGATCATCAAGGACTGCCCATAATATATTTATATAGAATTCAGGATTACTGTTGGATTTACTACATGTCCCTTTTCACAATTTTAAGTCAGCATAACTGGGAAAGGGAAAGGAAATATCATTATGTTTACTTCCCAGTTAGGATTAGGACACAAATCAATCAAAAAGACCCTGATGGGGATAGCTGCTACAGATCAACAAGAACTGCAGAAGTTAATGTTTCTGAAAATAAGATCTGAGTATCAATAGTTCAACAGTTTAGTATCTAAACATTAATGGTAGAAATACTCTTTAGGAGGAAATTGTTCATTTTCTTTTTGGATGATCACTTCATTACATTAGCAGAAAAGCAGATGGTAATACCCCTCAAGAGATCAGTTGTGCTCTTGTTGAAAAAGACTTAAAATAGCAGGAGAGAGATCAACACTAAGAAACTGTATGTGCCAAAAGCTAACTTATAGTAGTATATGATTACTATTCTTCACTAGGCTTAGAAGAGAAAATTTCCATTTTCAATTGCTTTTAATGTCAACCATTATCACTTTTGGAGGTGATAATTAGTCAGCTAACACTACATGAGGAACATAAACTGAACACATTGTATGTCCTTTTCTAACTAAAATAAGAATAATTATTCTCCCATTGCTGCAACATCCTAAAGTCAATAAGAGAATAGGTTCTGAAAGCTGAGATAAAATAGGTTAAATAGAAGGCATTCATCAGAAGCAATCTTCTCATTTTAAGTTCTAACTTCCACTAGTGGTTGAATTTCTTCTGAGACATTCAGTTCTACCCACATTCTCCTGTTGAACTCTGTCCCTAACAGGTTCAACAGACTGTTCTGCATAAAAATCCCTTCAGATTATCTCAAAACCACCTCCTCAAAATTTAATCATCAAAAATTTACTCTTACTGTATTTTCAGACTTGCTGTTTTGCCGTAATAAAAGTTACATTTTTCATTAGATCCTACTGTATTTTATACCTATTGCACCTTAAGAAACACTAAAATCAGCTTAATTCTCGTTGCTTTAAAACTGAACTCTCTACTAAGCCTATTTCAGAGATAATTTGCTAGATTTATAGTGAAGTATGTGCTAAATTGATCTAATTACAGTGTCTTGAGAATAAAGGTTGCAAGACCTATTCTGATTAAAGCACCAATATTAGCAATTTATGGTGTGGGTTTTTTTCTGAAACTAACTCCTTTGGGACTGAGGCTATTTACTGTTTAGTCTCAGCTCCATAACTTGGAGGAGAGGGTATTGTATCAATCAGCTGTCCTTTTGTCTTTAGAAATTAGCTAGAAGCATGACATTTTTGGTGATATTCTGAGTATTCCTAATAAATGTAAGAAATACCAAATACTTCACAGTAATAAAGACGTCTTTTTTAAAGAGACCTTTATTTACTTCTATTTTTAAGAAAGAGATCCCCAAATTACATGTCAAATTTTTAAAAATATATATTTTTTCTTTTTCAGTTTGGAAACGAAATGGCCTTTTTTGTTGTTGTTTTAGAGTGATAACTAAACTGACATGATGCCATATGCCCATGATATGTTTGAGAGGAGGTGTTTAGCAAGGAGGTGGAGGGGGAAAGAGGAAGGCTGTTAGATATTGTATCACTCCAAAGTGGATTATCTTCCCAGGCTTGCTGTGGTACCTCACTTTGCCAGGGACTTAACTCTGCAAGGTGTTGTTTCTTGGGGGCGCTATTTCAGCAAAAATACACTTAACATCAAATATGTCCTTAAATATGTCTACATAAAATGCCCTGGTGTAATATTCCACACACCTTTAAACCAGCTGGATTGCAAGGAGCTATCTGCCTACAAAATCATTTTGTTGCATGTAACTTCAGTACAGTACAGAAAAGCACCAGACTATAAATTTATGATACCTGCCCTGATATTCAGAAATACACTCTTCAAGACAAACTAGTCTGAATGCTGCCACTGATAACACCACTACCATGGGTTCAAGTATTTCCAGTTTACACTAGAAGCAAGCCATCAGGTAATAATGTTCATAAGGCCCTCCTTCATAAGTAGGGAGAGAAAAACAAGTAAAAAAACAAAAACTAGATAGACTTTCAAGTGTACAAACCAAAACTTTTCTTTGTCTAAATCCTTAGAGCATTATGCCACAAGGACACTCATATTCCAGCATAAAGAGACTTGTAGTCACATTAAGTGTACCCCTGGGCATTTCAGGATCATTGATCATTAACATCCAACAAACTGCTTCAGCACTCACTCGGCAAAGACCAAAAGCACCAACATGATGCCCAGAATGTTAACAAAGCGATGACAATTTACAATATACATTAACTCCAAAACAAGAAGAAAAAGGGCAAAACATTTTGTGCTTTCTGTGTGAACAGCCACATAAGTCTACTCTACTGGTTGTACCTGCCTTGGTATTTAGTTGGACCAGACACTGTTTTTATTCTTTCAAAAATCAAAACCTTAGAATCAACTGCTGATATTATGTCTGTCAATATGTAAATGTATCTTGCTTAAATTAGAGGATATATATTCAGTTGCAAATGCCAAGACAGAAGATGAATTCATTTCTTTTAAAAGTAGGGACAAAGCTAGAAAGCTAGGCATTTCCAATGATGAAAATGTGGTTTAGGATTATTTGCAGAAAGAGCAGAACTAAAAAACAATTCTAATGCTTTTCTTTCCTTCATCTTTTCCTTATAATCAAAGAAAATCCCTTAATTCTCCATTCTTACCCCTGTATTTCACTGAGGAATGGATTAAATGGATCAGACTAAATACAGAGAAAATCCATGTCATAAATAAATCACCTTGCCCAGGAAGGATGTAAGCAAGAGGCTACAGTATGGGGCACTGGTATCAGCATCCCAGGGCAGGTTCACACTTAAAGTGTGCCAGTATTTTCACAGTCATCACCTTTGGTGAAAATTGGATGATTTGTTCTCTAAAACATAAACAACGACAAACAAATCAAATATTTCTGAGGGTTTTTACTCTCAGCCTTCCTAGTTCTTCAGTAATTAACATTTTAACTATAAAAAACAGGACTTTTGAGATCACAGATCACTTGGGCAGTTCTTTTGTTGGCTGAAGAGAAAACACACTGTGCACAAAGATGTTGTTGGAAAAGCTAAAGTGCAGAGTACATGAGTCTAATATTGGCAAAACTGCTGAGCATTAACCTTATTACCAGATTCACATACTGTCAGTACCCACAATGTAGAGAGGCAGGCATTCTCTATTACTATATCATGAATACAACCCTTCAAAATTATCTTTCCATCCACTGTACCAGTTAGTCCTGAGAAAAGTTAGCAAAGACAAGGAGCAGTTGATAATCTTCTATAGTTCACCTTACCCTCTTTTATCAAAGACCCATTTTAAAGAACATCTTATCGATAAGCTTAAATCATAGAATAATTAGGGTTGAAAGAGACCTCCAAGATCATCTGGTCCAACAATCACACTACTACCAATGTCACCCACTAATCCATGTCCCTAAGCGTCACATCCAACCTTTCCTTAAATACCACCCCCAGGAATGGTGACTCCACCACTTCCCTAGGCAAGCTGTTCCAATGCCTGACTGCTCTTTCTGAGAATAAATTTCTCCTAATTTCCAAACTAAACCTCCCTTGGTGCAACTTGAAGGCATTCCCTCTTGTCTTACCATAAGTTACCTGTGAGAAGAGACCGACCCCCAGCTCCCCACCACTTCCTTCCGGGTAGTTGTAGAGAGCAATAAGGTCTCCCCTGAGCCTCTTCCTCTCCAGACTAAACAACCCCAGATCCCTCAGCCGCTCCTCATAGGACTTATGTTCCAGGCCCTTCACCAGTTTTGTAGCCCTTCTCTGGACACTTTTCAGGGCCTTGATGTCCTTCCTGTACCAAGAGGCCCAAACCTGAACACAGTACTCGAGGTGTCGCCTCACCAGAGCTGAGTACAGGGGAACGATCGCCTCCCTGGTCCTGCTTGCTACGCTATTCCTGATAGCAAGAAGTATTTAAATCTCAATGAATTTCTCATGATTTTATCTGCTTCCCTAATTAAAAAGGCCCTTTAGTTGCATAATCCTGTAAAGTCTGGTTGATTTTGACACTGTAACCTTGTTTGATTATGCTCATGGCATCTCTCTACCACAGCCCAGATTGCAATTCCAGCTAATGTGGACATACATTAGCTTGGTATCTGTTCGAAAGGTCAGCTTGGGTTTCACAGAGCCAGAAGTTTGTCCAGAGGCCTTAGTCAAAATGTCTCCCATGATCCATAATTCTCTGCAGTGCCAGCAGTACCAAATTGTCTCTTTTAAAGCCAGACAAGTTATACCTATATGAACTCCAGCCACATCTTGGAACCTCAAAGGTGATGGGTTATTTAGAGGACAGATCAGGAGTGTCTCTATTTTGTGCCGTTACAGTAATTTCTACACACCATAGCTTCATCTAGGGAGTATTTTGATATGAGAACAAAGTAACATTTGAACATTTCTTCATATACTTTCTGAAGGACAGACTTTTGCATTGGATAATACAGATGTAATTCTATCAAGATCTTTCAATAAATATTCTATTTCAGGTATAAGAAAGACCTAGCAAGACAAAGACAGAACATCTCAAATTATGCAAAGTATTACCATTTTTTATTGTGTTAGATTAATGCCTGCAGCAACTTCTAATATCAAACTGCTCAGCACATACTATACAGCTTCCATTAATGTTGTTTAGACTCATTCAATATCTTAAAAAAAGGAAGCCCACATATTACAGGTCTTCATGGGGCAAAGTAAATAAAGGTATTAGAAAGATATCTCACAACAGTTTATGAACATGGTTTCTAGAAGAGCTCATGTCAGCTTTACTCATCTTCCTACATCAACGACAGTAGACCTCAAGGGCAGCCAACATAAATTTATATTTTTAGAATCCTATCATATACATTTTCATTCTTTTTTTTTTTTTTTTCTAGAATACAGCTTAAAAGAAGATCTAGTAACAAATAGCAGCTTGGAGATAAATTTGCCTCCAGTGAAAATAATGATCTGAATACTGTGGCCATACAGTGTTTTAGAAATTTTCTTGTATTCATTTTCACCTAAGAAACATGCTTTATTTTAGGATGACAAAGTTCATCCCTTTTTTTTTTTTTTTTTAACAACATAAAATCACAGGGAAGAAAGAAGGGCCTCTTGGAAGACCTCACACTCTGGTGCACTAACAGTGAATATAGCTAGTCTTAGTTAGCAACCTTAGTTTGCAACCACCATGTTGGAAAAAGGTGACATGCTACACTTTAAGTAGAACTGAGGTACTAATAAAAACAAAATATCATTTTGCTTGAAGAAAAATCATAGGTTCTATTTGCAGTACTCTTTTGAATCACCAGTCAAACCCACTCTAATGAAAAGGTGAGTTTAGACCCTGATTGATTTCTGGGTGCTCTGCTGAAGAGAGAGCATAGGAGCACAGTCCACCCACAATGCACTTAAAGTAATTCAGAACTGACAGGCAATAAAAGAAATATTGTTCCTCCTCTCATTTAGTAGAACGAAAATAGCTGTATGCAATTGCATTTCTGAATTTGATAAGTGAAAAATGACTCATTTTATTAGACAAAGACCATTTAAAAATGTTAAAAAAGCCTGCTGTTATAATTTGCATATTTTAAAATGAAATTGGTTCATCACAGAATGTTTAAATATAGTATTACGAGATATGCAAAAGCCTGCAGGTATTAAAAAAAAAAAAAAAAAAAAAAGCAGTTTTATCATAATACTTTTCAGTTTGGTGCTATGGTAATAGTCATTAAAAGTACACAATAAAAATGGTATGTAACTGTTCAAATGCCATTCAGCTTGTTGGACTATCAAGGTAGGCATGACTGGAAGACCAAATCCAATTGCTCTGAGAGACAAAAGGTACAAGGATGCCTGCCTGACACACAGCAACAAAACAAAAAGAAACAGACTAAAACAGGGATCCTGTTTTAAGTTGTATGCCTCTTTCCTGCATTTACAAATGGATGTGCCCGTCAAAACTGCAACTGCAAATCAGATTATCACACGTGAAGAGTGTACAAGAGGTTGCACATAAATGCATGTTATCTACCTCTTACAGAAACACAGACAGTTTTAACATGTGTTGGTATAGCTGCCTTTCCTCTTTTTGTCCTTTTCACATCTGTGCTATCAAAGTAGAGTGAGTAACATGAATGCAAAATATGGTCACACACAAGCAGAAAACAGTTCAGTGAGGTTGCTTGTGTAGATATTAATATGTAGAGTAAAACCTCAAGACATTTAAAAAAAATCGTTGACACCATTACAGACTCACAACTGGATCACCACTTATAGTCAAAATACATGTTTCCAGTTCCTTAATATAAAATAAATAAAAATAATAATAATAATAAAAAATATAACACACGCCTTAATTTGAGAGGAATACTGGAAAAAACTCTAGGAGTCAGAATAGATGACTTAGTAGTTAAGCCATTGGACTGGAATTCAGGACCCGAAGTTCAACCAAGTTCACTACAGACTTTATGTGATTTAAAAACCATCTAATTGAAACTCTCCATAAATCTTTTGTCTACAGTTTATTCAGGTTATGAACTCTTTGGGGAAAGGAGCAGGTTTTTTACTATAGAAACACAGCACCTAGCTCGCAGGGCCTTGCAATGGCCACTTACACTTGGAAAATGAATCACGAGGTTGTAAGACCTTTGTGCTTCCCACATCACTCATGCCAGAGAGGATCCCCCAGTGAACATCAGCAGAGCAAATTGATTAACCTCCCAAAACCTTCTTCCCTTCAGATGCCTACAAGTAAATTCAACAGCAGCTAGAACTGGTGTGTTCAGAAACCTCTACACCAGCCACTATCACCTCATGCTTTATTTTACTCTCCACATTTTCTCTGTGCTTTTTGGAGGGATATAATCTCTTTGTTATGTCTTTACAGCTTCTATAACAAAGAGAGTCCTGATCCATGACTTGGGATTTTGGTGCTCCTACATTCACTAAAAAAAAAAAAAAAAATACACTTCCAGTACACTGCCCCGACAGCCTTTAAGGAGCCCCCACTGCTCCCAGCCCCCAGGAAGGCAAGTGCCTTCACAAGCAGTGTCCTGATGACAATTTTGATGCATCACTTTTCTCGTTTAAAAAATAACAGTACAGGATAATCCTGTTTAAGCCACCTAACTTTTAGAATTTCTGATTTTATAACAGAAGTGGTAATAGTAAACACCACAAACAAAAGTCTTAAGCAACAAATTATCTGATATGTTGTCTTCTCTAAGTTTTTCTTGGTCTGTGGTCTCTTTACTTCTGTCATGTTCCTTGCTGGAACTCCTGGAACAAGGAGTTCAAGTAGATCATCCTTTGCAAGAAAAAAGAAAAAAAAAAAAAAAGATTCAGTGCAGCTATCTCCCTCCACTTCTTGTCAGGAGTGGAAGGGAGAGGGAGAACTGTAATCAGAACTGTTATAGCAGTTTTGTATTTTCTTTTAATTTTACATTTCTTTTTAAGTAAAAAATCATTTCAATGCTATCTATCTTAGCTGACAAGAAGTTAGAACTAGTGCAAAAGCAGAAACAGAGAAAATGAGCAAACTTAGAAATGAGAAAAGTTGAATATGGAAAAAAATCATAAACAAGGTCTGGAACTGGTTCATTTTTCAAAGCAACCTCACTTCCCATTTTCATATTTTGAATCATCATCACATAATGAATCATTTTCATATAATATTAATATCTCACATGTTTTTTTTTACTTGTTAGGTGATGCAGTGTTAACTTTTATTTATGGAAAACAGAAATTAGTGTTAATAACCTTGTAATGTTAAATCCTTTAGTTAAAGAAGAAACTTGTCATAAGTGTTAATAAGTTTCTTTTTTTCCTTGTTATTATTTGGGAAAAGTTGCACGTATTATACCAGGTCAGAGGCAAAAGTGTTTGTAAAAGACAAAAGGAAGAAATAAAACTGCAGCACCCAAAGGACCATTTCAGCATTTCCTGACATGGGCAGTAACTTTGAGACCATGCTTGGTCTATATAAGAAGTTGGAGAACAGAAAATGAATCAATGTGAGGTCCAGTTTTCATTTGTGCTGTGAGTGTAGTTTCACATGTGATTACTTACAGCCACATCATGACATAAAAAATGTGTAAATTGGTACACTGACACACAGATGAGGTCAGGTTCTGTATTTAACATATGCACAGTAGCCCACACGTTATGGGTTCTGTAGAGAAAAAATTATCTCCTTACGACATTTACAGAAAGTGCAGTAGATTCAAACCCAGTCACATCCAAATTTGGAACACAAAAGTTTGACGGTTTCAGTTTGTGCTCTCTCTACCTAATTACCATTTTAGAGGCTGGAAATGCAGAGAGAGGTTGGGATTGGTACCAATTATTTGAGCAGTATAGCAAGTAATTTTGATTTCAATTTGTAGTTCAGAAGATGGTAACAACTTGAACCATCATGTAAGGATTGCAGGAGGTCAGTAGATAATGAAAGATCCTGTTTACAGAAGCTAAAACATTTAAATCATTTTAATTCTGAGGAAGAAATCATTACCTTGAGTTTAGAAGAAGTGGGGTATTTTTCTTTTGCTTTTTGTAATTTTCTAATTTTACTTTTTGTGATAGTCCAAAGAACCACCTTGTGATGTTAGGGATCCAGTTTTGCATCACGGCAGCCTGAGAAGAAAATTGTGCTTTGAGTTACACAGAGAAGAGGTCTGAATGAGGGCTTCCCCCTGCTCACAACATCTCTATCTACCAAGCTGTCCTTTTTGTCTCTTTCACATTAGTAAATTCTGATTTTGAGAAAAAATCTGAAAGCTTGGAATGAAAAACATAAGTACTGTAGAGCAAAGCTTAGAAAAAATCATGAGAATAGCCATCTCATGCACCCCTGTTCTGGGTATTTGAATGCTGTCAATGAGAACTGTAGGCACAGATGAAGGCAGTAGCTGCTGAAGGCAGGACGCTGCAGAAGGCAGCAAAAGAGCCATGACTACCTGTCTAGTCAGCCTGTGCCAGTCCCCCAACATGCCAGGATTGCTATTGCAGTTGTCCAGAAGGTCTTTCCTTTGAAATATATATATATCCCCTTTCTCTTGTTCATTCTTCACCTTAACTGTAGGTTTACATCAAAGGCAAAAGTAGAAAGACAAAATATGTTCTATTCACAGTCAAATATCCAAAAGCTTATACATTAGACAAGCCAATTCTGGATATCCAAAATTGAGTCCCAAACTATTATCAGCACTTGTGAGTTTGGCAGATGTTCAAATAACTGACTTGAACATAAAAATGGCATTTATGTTTATATATCAAAGATACAGGGCACACATACTCTTGTTATACGTTGGCAAGATGCTTTTGAATCTCTACTTTCTGTGGAAACTTCTCTATCAAATGGTATCTAATTTTAAATTAAACCTACCTTTATTAAATCAAGTCCTGTTAAGCACAAATTGTTCACTATTGACCCAATTATCTAACTTGTATATGTACTTACCTGCCCACATGTACTCTGGCGAATGCTATAATTACCCTCAATGAATCACAAACAAAATTATCATTTTACCTTGCAAGTACAGGAAAGCAGTGGTGAGAGCATGACTTGATTATATAAATGCTACCTTATTTCCTGGAATGACGACAAAGCTGGTAAAAAATCTTGTTAAATATAGTCCTAAATGAGCCACTCTGTTCAGTAGATATAAAACAATCAGAAAAATGGTGAAAAAAATAACAAAAAAGAAAAGACCTGAAAACATCACCAGTCTGCTTTAAAAGCTGAAAAGCAGAGAAAAAAAATTATATATATATATATATATATATAAAGCATTCATAGAAAGGATTTTAAAGTGGAAAGACAGAAAACATATTGTATAACATAATGCTCAAAATGCAGGAAGCGTACAGCTGTGATCCTTCTCCTGCAGTTTTCTAACGTTTTTAAAGCCACTTATTTCCACATAGACAGTATATATGAAGCTGCTGAAGAGACCCAGCTATTTCTCCCAACGTTTATTGAAATTTACATTCAGCACATTACTTCCAGATTTTTCTTTGCCTTTTGTCTGAATACATCTTCAGAAGGGCTTTTATTTCAAATGCCCTGTAATCAGAGGATACAAACATTTAGAGATACGTAATGCTATGGAGAAGTCCAGCCACATTCTGCCTTCAGATAACTATTTAACTCACTGAAAAAAATTAAATAAAAATAAAAATAAAAATAAAAATAAAAATAAAAATAAAAATAAAAATAAAAATAAAAATAAAAATAAAAATAAAAATAAAAATAAAAATAAAAATAAAAATAAAAATAAAAATAAAAATAAAAATAAAAATAAAAATAAAAATAAAAATGGGAGAAGGATGTGGGAACACTTACAAAGGTGTGAAAGAGCTAGACAAGAGCGGCCTTGAGTTCTGCACAGTAGGACCAAGAGATAACAACAGCTTTGGTTTGCTTTGTTTTACTTTGGTTTTACTTTTTAAAAACCAACGTTAGAAAATATTCCCAATATTTGCTTAGAAATTGATTGGTGAACTTCCAGCTGCAGCTACATCTCCATAGAGTAGCATCATGATTTATGAGGTCATCAGAAAAATATTTAAGTAAATACTTCATAGGAGTTTTCTTGGGAGATAAACTGGTGCCTTCTGAAATACCTATTGATGATTATAACTTTTAATCTGAAGGTTATTATTTTACCAATCAAAATCAGTTTGATCGTTTTTATTTAAATTCACATCTTATAAGTATAAACTTAAAAAATTATCCAGAAGAAAAAACAAAAAAAAACTATTTGAATATAACTTCGGTTCTAATGCATGGGACTGAATTTGACGTTCTGTTTCTCCTTTTTTAAATGTCATCTTGATGAGATGTCATTAGGAGAAGGGAGGCATTTTTTTCCTTTTATATTTTTAGAGGAAGATGATACCCTTTTTCCTGGGATAAATACAAGAATACACCAGAACAAATGCAAAAACAGTTTCTAAGCACCTGAAAGTTTAAAAAAATAATAAATAAAAAGATTAGAGCATCAACCAAGATGACTTTGACAAGAACAAAGCTCATTAAACCCATCTAAGTGCATTTATGGCAGGGTAACAGGCCTTGTGAACAGAGGAGGTGTTATACACCTTTACCTCTGACACTGTTTAATGTGACATTTTCAAAGCAAGCTAGAGCAAATAACTCTAGCTGAAATAGCTGTTAGGTGGGTGCAGAGAAAAAATGACTTACTGAGTATCAGTGGTTCACAGTAATACTGTGATGAAAGAAGGAGGTATTAGGTTCTAGTGCTCTCTCCAGGATCTGGTACTGTTAGTACCGTTCAGCAATAATAAGGACTATGGTAAAGGCTTATGAGATTGAAAGAAAATATGAAGCCGAAACAGGCTGCAAGCACTCTCAGGGAAAGATTACAACTCCAAACTAATTAGAAAAATGAGAGAAGAGAAGGGGGAGAGGGAAAGGGAGAGGAAAATCATTAAAGATAAAAGCTCAAGGGAATAACCCAACTCGCACAAATAGAAGATGGCAAAACTGACCTAGTGTGTAGGCCTAGTATGTGAATCATAACCTGAACATAGTCAACATAGTGCTGTAAAAAAAATTTAAATAGAACCGCAAAATGCCATGCAGAATGCATTAACAGGAGTATAACGGGCTAGCAATGCATCTTCTTCAGCCCATACTGACATCTCACTCCATTTGGGGATTCACAGATCAGGAAGGGTACGATCAACTGCAAACGATCCAGGAAATGGTCACAGATCTCAGAAATCTATCTTAGGAGAAAAGACTACTAGGAATGCTGAAAACTTCTGGATTATTCTTGTTTTGGAGAGTTTTTCAAAATAATAGTAGAAATGTTCTCAATTTTCATAATAGACATTGTTCATGTTTGACCAATAACAACAACTCACCAATTCAACTTTTTAAAGGAAACATATGAAGTAGATCAATTTCAAAACTTTTTCTTCAAGATACTATCAAACTTTTAAAGTACAAATGGCTCTGAGTACAAATTCTCAAATATCCCACATCTAAGAGATAATTAAGACATCAAAATTAAGTAGTGCTAACAAAAAGCTTTCATTTACCAGGCCATTCAAAGAACCGTGTTTACTTTAATGTGAACAAATCTCTGCTACTCTGTAATGCCTTTCAAGTATAGGTCATAACGCCATCTTATTCTACATAGGTACGGTTGGTTTTTTTTGTTGGTTGGTTGTTGTTGTGATTTTGTGGTTTTTTGTTTTTACATCCCTCACTTTTGAAATATAACTGCCAACTATGCTATTTAAATATAACCATTTATTTTAAAAGATGTTAACCATCATTATGGAAAGGCTTGATTGCTAGTAACATGACAGTCACGTCTTACATCTCTGCATTAGTAAGTGCAAAGTCACTAATTCCCTTGGACACAATATTAATAATGCTCTAACATTTGCATGCGCTCAGACTATGAAACTAAATGGATGGCATAGGAAAAGGCAGCTATGCTCTGCCAAATCCATTCTAAATAAAGAGGTACATTACATACTTCCTACAGGCATTTTGGCTGTGATACATTACCAGAGCAGGACATTCCCCATAGTCAGTACATGCAAGAGCAGAATTCATTCATTTTCATCATATTGGACATCAAAAGAGAAATTCAAAAAATTATGGCTTTGGAAAAACTTTCTCCAACTTCTTTCAATGCTGCGTCTCTGGTTTATGCAGTTTGGAGGTGAAAAATTTATGTTCCTAGATTAATCATTTTGCACATTATTTCAAATCAATTCTAGGACCACACTGAATTTTCACCCACGGATCTAGCGTAGGTAGAACAGGTAAACTGCAATGAACAACTCCAAATTATCACAGCTGTTCATTCTGTATCAGAAAAATAATTTAGTCTGTAATTGTTATTGTTTAGGCCTAAACTTCTCAAAGTATTTAGCCACTAACAAGGATCTGCCTTTAAATCAATTATACACTCTCATATCCAGTCCTAGATTCACACAAGAAGAGACACAGTCTGCTTTGGGAAACATATGCTATTATGTCTGCAATTCTAAGATGTTCCCATAAATATGTAAAATCTTATGCCTTTCCTACCTTTACCAAATTGTCTCCTGAAAACCGATAAAGTGTTTTACAACAGGATTCTTCCCAATCCCACTGTACAATTATTTACTCAGTTGTAGTATGGTCACATTTTGAAAGGAAAATGTTTTTGACTGTATGCATTAGAAAAATCCAACACTTGCTAAATGCAAAAAAAACCCTCAACAGTCTCCTGTTGAGAGCGCGAGAAAAACAACGCTTCTGGTTGATTGAAAGCATTTATCCACAAACTATAACAGAAAAGATCAGCTAAATTTAAATATATATATATATATAAACTCAGATTGCTAACAGTGAGAACAATACATATAAAGTGAAAAATCTGAACCTCTGATACTCATTACATTGAAAATACAGCCAAATGTCCTAAGTTTGGAAAGTGTTTTCTTAGAGTCAAAACCAATGAAATGTTACATCATCATCTGATGTTAATTAATACCTTTGTGTTGACCTCAGTGAGCACAGGCGTTTTGCAAGGTATGCTCTGTTAAAAGCTATTGATTGGCTAACCACTTTGTAGTAACTAGCTCTGTCTTCCTCCTCCTTGCACTTCTCATGCTGTGAACTAATTAAAACTAGGAATGATTACTAGTATTTAAAGAAACGCTAGTAATTTAATGAAAAAGGCAATCTTCACCCTTGCTGAAATTGTTTTGACTTGGTACAACACATTTTCCAAGCAAAGCTGTAGGCTACACACTAAAGAGCACTGGATGTAAAGAAGGTTGAAATGTCAAATCCAGACTGAAGACAGTGAAGATGCAATCATTCAAGAGTAACATAGAATGGCTGTGGGAAGTGGAGATGAACTTACTTATTAAGCAGTGTTATTAATTTAGCAGCTCACAGAAAGCAATGTTTTGCTGAAGCAAGATATTGCTTTACTGATAATATGTAAGCAAACATCTGAAGAGGCAGAGAGCATCACATCCTTCCTGGCACTCAAAATTACACTGCAAAATATTCATGTTTGAGTATGATTCCAGGAACTGCCTCATCCCTGAACCTAGGCTGTTGTATATCTGCACGTGCACCCCTCTGTTTTGAGAAGTCTATCATATAAGTCCAAGGTTAATACTCAGTCTCATGTTCTGTCTGTGACACATTGATAAGTTACAGAGAGTCTAAGCTGACATATTTTTAGGCTAACCAAAAAGTACACAAGACCCTCCAGCAGCCAACAGCCACACAGCCCTGACATTACATGAAGAGTTGGGTCTTCCTCCACATCCTCTCATAAATCATGGTCTGCAATGCACAACAGCCCCAGCAAAAGGAGCAGGGTGAGAAAAGAAGAACATTCAGACTCAGTATAGCTAATCACTGTTTTCTGTCAACTGAAGTCAACAAATCTGACAACCTTTATATAACTCTCCAAATTTCCAGTCAATAAAATCTCCATTGCAGGTCTACAGCAACTGTAATTCAGTGGTACCAAGCACCCATTGATGTGGAGATGCAGAAGCAGCTCTGTAGTCACGCTTGAAGATAAATCCAGAAGAGAAGGACTTGGGTAACCCTGTAGCGCTCCTGCCAAGGCCACCAACCTTTACATCAGTCTCACACCTCTCTGACCATCCTCCTCATCTCTCTGCAGCACAACTGATGGAGTGAAAGGAGTGCACCTCTTTCAATACAAAGTTCAGCACCCTGCTTAAGACTACTCTTACAGCAGCACTGACTCAGTAGTGGTCTTCTCCCAGAAGCAGCTGAGGTGCAAATATGTTTTGTTTTGTCAACTTTGCAGTGCTAGCAATTACTTCAGGCAGGAAGATGGTAACCCACCACTGGTGAGGACAACGAAATCTTAAAATGCTGCAGCTGCTTGCTGAGGGAATGCAAATAAAATTGCAACTGAACATCCAGGCCGTATCTATCCTAGTCAATTAAAACTGCCAGGAGCATGCCAGTCCTAGAGGCCAACTGGCAAGGATCAGTCTTCATTTATGCTGGTGATCTTCTAGCCTCTGACACAAACTCCCTCCATGCTAACAGCAATTAGGAGCAGACCCTGAAACAGTTTTAACTCTCTTCACACCCAAGTAATATTTCAGTGTGATGCATTCATCTACCTGTCAACCTTCCTGGGGAATACTTAAATTAAAAGTACAGATATGGATTCAGCATATGGATCCTGGTATTGTCAATATCCAGCTTGCAGATGCACAGGTTGGTGTTCTGACTGTGCTGGGTGGGGAAAGATGTTTTCTTTTCCTTGTAACATTAAGGTATCAAAGTGCAAGAGATTTCTGCCAGCAGTGTATCCTAATATCTTTTCTGGATTGGATTTTTTGAATTTATCATAATATCCTATCCTTTTGTCTTTTTCCTTCTTAAGCTTCTAAGTCCAAGTATTGAAACCATAAAATAAGACAAAATTTTCATTCAGCTTCCTAAAAAGCAAACAAACTAGGATTTGCCATTTAAGACAAACTTCAGAATGTCAGACTTTCTTTACATACACTTTTCTTTCTAGCTCAAGTTTATTTATACTTGTAAAAATACTTAGATCAAGTGGTGTTATATCAAAGCAGAAAAGTCAGGTAAACCAAAAACAGGTCAAAGGACTAATACTGTTTTCCCCTCAGTGGAGCTGCAGCTGAACATACCCACCTGCTGTCATAGAGCGCTTCTTGGAATCTAATCAAAGAAAGGCTGAAAATGCCACAAACCCGGCCTACTCAAAAACAAGAGATACTGGAAATTTCCAGAGAGACATGTCCATGACTTTTCTGTCTGATTTTTTTTTTTTTTCAGATTACATTTTGATCCTCAGGTAGAGTGAATCTCTGAAGATGCTGCATTGTGCCCACACTTGTGGACAGCTTACTAACACCTGTATTTATGCCAGCATTGTTTTCAAACTACAGCCAGGTTTGGCAGTCAGGCAGCTGAACCAGATGCTCTAATGCCATTTCTGGACACAGAATGTAAAAATATGACAATTCAAAATCCTGATAGGGAAGAACTAGTCCTCAAAAACAACTTATCTGATCTCCAGAGTACACAGAGCAGGAAGATTCCAGGTTTGGAGGCTATGCATATTGTGGCAGACACCCCTGAATTTACCCAGGTACAAACAGATCAGGTGTAGCAGCATGGACTCAGTTCAGCACATGCTGGATCTGCTGATTTTTTCCAGTTCCCAGCAAGTTCAACAAACTCTGCTGAGCTCCTTGCTGCTGAAGCTATATTGCTGGCAGTCCCTCCATTAGATAGCATAAAGCCTGTCTCAGGTACATACAGATTACACCGAAGCCCTGATGCAATTTTTTTTCTCCCCACAGAATAAGCATTACTATATTCTATCATAACTATGTTTTTCTAAGGAAGATACAGAGATCTAGCTTCATAATTTTTTTTTCTTTTGTAACTGTTCCATATCACAATGAATTGCACTGTTGCAGTCACTATGATAACATACTTCTGTCTATGTTAAGTGAGACTTTTAACAATGTACAGGACAACTTTAAAAAATAAAACAAGCAATTATTTTGTTTCTGCATTTTATTTTTACACATGGTTTCAGTATCTCGAGTACAGCAAAATATCCTATATTGGATAAAAGGCAAATGCTGCTGTGTGGACTTTTTTCACACGGGATTTACCTTTTTTATTCCCCTGAGGAAAAAATATATCATTGGTACTCTTGCTTCTCCTTGCTACCAAAAAGTTGTCCAGAAGTTTTGTGATACCAACACTATTCTCCAGAGGTTAACTTCAATTTGGAGGAAGAAGTCTGGGAATATTTCAGTGTAACTAGACTCCTTTACATACCTAATTACTACTCATGGAACAGAAATAATCCTCTTGCTTTAGTCCATTTCACCCAGGGTTCTCTATCAAAAGCTCTGGCTCAAGAAGGGCGAACTTTCCAACACCCATACCAAACTGTGAAGATACAGTGAGTACTCTAAATCATCTCTTCTATTAAATCCTCCACCACCACAAAGTCACAATATCTGACTTCTCAGCACTAAGCAGGTGGGGTTAGCATTAATATTTTAATGCACTAAGCTTTTTCCTTTTTCAAAATTTCCACACAGTGATCTTCAGCCAAGTATTAAACCATTTGACTATTGTAAAGATGTGCATCTTGATGAAATCTTTTAACACTGAAGTCACTGAAAAAAATTTTTACCGTACCCATAGGCCCAGGTTTTCTCTTAAACTGCAACAAATTAAATAGAACTCATTATTATGCATAAGCTAGATACCTACAGACTCAGGATGGAGTTTACAGATTTGCTTTAGGGAGAGTTTTTTAGTTTTTGTTTTGTTTTGTTTTTTTTTAAAAACTCAGTATCATATCAGTAATCACGTTTATGGTAAGAGTCCACACATTGCTGCATCTGCACAGTTGCAAAGGTAATGAACCACAGCAAAGAAACAAGCCTCTGGGAAAAGAGGAAAAATTTACAGATGAAAACTGGCTCATCACAAGACTATACCCTGGCATTTCTTCTTCCCATTTGCCTTTGAGACACCTTGTTAAAAATATGCATACAGAAGATTTATCTTTTTGCAATAAGCTAAAATAAAATGCCATTCCTTTTCCAGACATCAATATATATTTACACTCATTACACATTAAACAAGCTCCCATCAGAGTCGGTAGAAAGTCTTCTAGTAATGCTAATGAGCTTTGTATCAAAACCAATAGAGGTTCCTGTCATTATTACCTGTTATAACCTTGTATTTGGAAAGCTACATTCATACATTTATAATACAAGTGTAATTACTTGTTGGACTTGCTTATGATCACTTTTAGAAAGTGATAAGAAATATGATTTGATTTATTTGCTTGGCATTTTACCTCTTCCTTATTTTTGCTCCTTTTTCTTTTTTTTTTCATTCATTTAATCAAATGCATATAATTAAGATTAATATAGAAATGCTAATGATTTTGTACAGTACCATGTGTACTAGTGGCCCTGCAAGAAAAGGGTGTTGATTTCACTGTGTTGTTTTTACCCAGGCTCTCAGGAATAGGTAGCAATTTCATTCATTGTTGCCTTTACCTGAATAACCAGCTTGATAACAACAGTACTTCTGCTGAAGAAAGAATGGGAGAATTAGCAATTCACCTGCACAGCTTCAGTGCAAATGTTGCCTCTCTGGGGAATCTTACATCCACACCCTTAGCATAGCTAGAGAGAAAAGCAAGCATCCAGCAGAACAAATTTTTGCAAAAGGTACTGGCTACCAAAACCAGAACTAATGTAGCAAACGTAGCTTAAATCATCTTCTCAGAAGTGTAGGTGGCTTTGGTTTGTTGGGGATTTTTTTTTATTATTGTTTGTGTGTGTACATGAGGTGTTTTTTTTTTTTTTGTGTGTGTGTGGTTGTTTTTTTTTTGGGGGGGGGAAGGGGGGGCTTAGATCAACTCAACTATAGAGAAGAAGAAAAAAGTGCAGGACGGCAAACAATTCTGTCAAATGTCAGATATCAAATAAGAATTTTTTACCTTCACCGGAGGGTAACCTCACCAGAGCAAGGACACTCGAGAGACTGCAGCCATGAGAATAAACAGAGAGAAACACCCATACCCCAGCCTCCCACACTGTTTCATCAGCAGGGCTGGGAGGCACTTAATCTTTCCCAAGGCATTTGATTTTTTTTTTTTCTTAAAGCCTGAATCAGTGATGAAAAGTTTGTTTCAATTAGCAATAGTTGGCATAATTAAGTAAAATCCCAATCTGAGCCAGTTTTGCCTGCAGCAGTGTCCATTACACATACTGCCTATATCTAGCTATTAGCTAAGTACCGATCCTGTACGGTTTTGATGACTTTTAGTGTGTGAGAATTTTTTGTTGCGGTTCCTACCCATTTTTCATCACCACCATTATCAACCAAAAGGCACCTGACTTCTGTTCATGTTCCACTTGAATAAAGAAGAACTGAAAGTACCAAATTCAGGATAACTGTAAAGAGCAGGCCATGGGGCTCTTAAATTATATTTTCCATCGCCTAAATTTATAGAGAAAGGAAAGTCACCCCAAAAAATCTGAAAATGGATAGAAACAATAAATTGCCATTTTTAACAGGGTGCTTTGCTGAAGTATTACATATAAATCCTAAGTAGGGAAGAAGCTATAAATCTTATTTACACATTTTTTGGCATAGGGAGTGTTCCATATAATCCTCAAGTCCCTGATACTACAGTCTTTTGATATATGTATATTTATATATATATGTTTAATCTTATAGCATGAGTTTGTGTGTGAATGCTCATTTGTTTTAAATATATTAGAATGCCAACATGCAAAGATAGTAACAGATGCCAACACTCAGGATTTTACATTAGATGAAATACATCATCACAGCTCTCAGAAATCGTATTTTCACTTGATTTTCTGGGCTTAGATTTTTGTCATGTATTCGAGTCCAGAAATATGAGATTGTAACTATAATATGAAAACAATGAAAACAACAGAAACTTGAAAGCAGAATAGCATTAACTGTCAATAAGAACCCAAACCCAAGTGCTTGATTTTGCTCTTATATAAAATTTTGGGTTCAGAAGTCAAGTTGCATACTTTTACTAGCACAACAACCATTAGGCGTTTAAAAGGATTCTGTAGTGCACTTGTACATGTGTTTTGTGATTCCTCTCACCCACCTTCTGCTGTCAGCCAACAGGTACCTGTAATTGAAATTATACACAGCTACAGAATACCTTTGTGTGCCTAGGTGTCAACTGCCATGAAGGATTCACCTTACTCTGCCTCCTAAAAGTTAAGGATCTGTTCGATGTATGTTCAAAGTAGTACAGCTAGTGGTACAGCTGTGTGGTAACTATTCAGGAATGATCCCTAAGCCACTGTAAGCATGAACAAACTCAGTTTGCAACTATTATGTATTAAAGCTGCATTTAGACAAAGTCTGTTTCATCCCCTAAAGCTCACTATGGGTTTTACTTTTATTTTAGAAACAGCTCCTTCCTCTCCTATGGTGGTTGGTACCTAAAACGTATTCACAAAAAAAAAAAAAAAAAAAAAAAACACTTTGATACATCACATAAGGGATAATGAAAGCTGTGTCACATGTGTGAGAATCATTGCTAATGAATTAATTCCACATAAAAACATTTCCTAATAGTGAGTTAAAGTCTGCATCATACAACTGGTATTTTGGTTAGTTCCTTTGAAAAAAATTAATCCACTCTGACCTCTTCCTACCCACCCAGTCCCCCAAGCCCTTTGGAAAGTGTTTAAGATTACAGCACACCTAGTCTAAGAAACCATCATTATATCAGAACTCATATTTTGGGTAAAATCTAGAAACAAAGTTAAAATAACAGGCCAGCAGAGATGAAGCAACTCTATAATGAAAACACAGAACTGTAAAAATTGGAGTGTTTTCATCTTGGATGAAGAAATGATGATTCTTTGATTTTTGTCACAGGCAAGGGAGTAACAGGAGGCAAAGTACTTTGATACTAGCTAAATTTAGTGCCAGATTCAGAAGTCATGATGATAATATTGCTGCGATTGAAAGGATGAAAATTTCAGATTTGTACCCCACAACACTGATATTCAATATTACGGCTGACTTAACATTAAATATATTTTTATCCCCATCATACCTTATTATATCCTTGCCATAGTCACTCTCTTTTTAATTAAAAAATGAGGCTCTTCACTATCACTTCTAAAAATTATCAGTGACTAAAAGATAGGCTTTGAAAACTGAATTTGCATGATAACAGTTAGCTGAATGTTTAAAAGGACTACCCTGGTAACTTCAACTATAAAGATATCTCCATGACATTTTTAAGGCTTATTCTGCTAAAATCAAAAGATAAAATTGTAAAAATCAAACTAAAAACATGAAAGACTTAAAATTTTAAGAACCATTTTTTAACATGGCTTGGGAAAAAAAAAATTGCTTCAAGACAAAACTGCAATACACCTGGAAATAAATACCAAAACCAAATGTGAGCAATAAGGGCCTAGAGGAAACTTCAGTTAGTGTAATGCCTTGGCCACTATTTGGGAATCACCAGAAAAGTTAGAGTTAAGTTTAGGGTAGAGATAAAAGAAAGAGATTGAGGTGCAGCTGGATTGGAAAGGGGCTACCAGAACTAAGTAGGGGCAGCTGCAAAATGATATGGCCTAGGAAAAAATTTGCATCAGGATAATTCCTCATGCTTTTCAGGTTCAGAACAAAAATTAGCATTATGGTTATGATAGAGAAAAGACTAGGTCTCCTGTCTGCACTGGGGATGGAAGAAAGTAGGCAGAGCCAAGTGTGGGCAGCAAAGGTACCTAGCCCAGGAGAAACTGTGCATCTCAGCAATATCTGAGTGAATTCAGGGGGATCACCAGAAAAAAAAAATAAATAAATAAATAGGGTAAGGAATAGAGTTAAGGTTGGGCAGAGCTCCAACTGCAGTAGAGCTGAAAAAGGACTGCAAGTGTTCCTAAGGCAAGTGTTCCATGCAAAAAGATCTGGCCTGGAATATGTTTTCAGTCAGGACAAAGCTTGGAGGTATTACTTGATTTTCGTTGTTGCTGACGTTTAGGGTTCAGCACAAACATTGTGGTTACTGTCAATGAAGAAGAGAAAAAGCTTTGATCTCCAGGTGTAGTGGAGCTGGGAAGCAGCTGCCAAGGTAATAACCAGGCTGCAAAGGGACCCTTCCTGGGAGTTTTGCATCAGGACCATGTCTCCAGGACTCTGCAGATTTTTTAGGATTAGCTTTAGAATGTGGGCTAAGGCAAAGAGAAAGTCTAGATTTTTTTTTTGTCAGTCAAGCCTCTGTCCTTCTATGTGTATGATACCATTACTTCTGGGCTGGGGAAACTTTTCTTCACTCACTGAAGTGTGTGCATGCGCACGCATGCTGGGGAGTTGTTGTCCAGATTTTTATTTTATTTTTTTCAATGAAAGGTCTTTCTGTTACTATGTTTCATCAGCTTGAGCTAAGCTATGCCAGATGTATTCTCAGGATAGCCCGGTCATCACTCTCAGTGAACTCGACTTCTTCCTCCAACACTCTTTCATATCAATGTTCAGCCGTGAACAACAAAAAAGCCACTGGCCATTTGACATAATATCCTTTCATCTATTTCGCATTTTTAGCTTTTCCATTCATTGCCTGTGGTCATTTTGTTCTATAAATTTTGTCCTAGGAAGGAAACAGAGCAGGGGTTAAGAAGCTCAATTTGTGCTTTGTGGTTAAATTCTCATTTTACTTAGAGTGGCATCAGTCTAGTCTGTTAAGTGAAACAGCGAGGTTATACAATGAGTTATGGGTGAAAACTATCCTATGTCCCCTGAATCATAGAAAATGACGAAGTGTTTCCAGCAGTTCTTAAATCAACTCTTCCCTTCCCCAAGAAGCATCTTAATTTTATCATTATCACACTACCTATTAATTGGTTCACTATCATTAAGAAACAGTACTCTTGGAAGATCTCCAGGCATTATTAATCTAAGAGCAATCACGCTTGTTACAGCCTGCCTCTTTCTGACGCCATGGTTCCCTTTATGCCTGTTCATCTCAGGGGTTCATCTTACCCTGAGCTGGATGTTACACAAGCACTTCCTTCATGGTAACCATGGGAACTGAACTGAGAACGTGATCTGCAAAGTGAATGCTTGGCCAATGTTTTCAACTTACAGTAATGTTTTAAGGACCCAGACATACTAATATAAAAGTTTTTACAGATTAGAGCTTTTCCTACCTTAAAAACATACCGAAGATCAGTTGTTGAAAAACATTAATTCTGCATTTCAAGCAGAGATTCATAGTTCTGCGTAGAAAACTATCCTTTCCAGTGAATAACTGCAGTAATAAGAAAATAAAACCATCTATCAAACACACGCATTCTTAGTCATCCCATGACCAATTTAAGCAATGCATCCATAAATCTGGAAGTCTCGAGTTCTCTGTGTAACCCACAGGCAGTTAACCTTGTTCCAGTCAGTCAAACCACCTATGCCTCAGCCTACTTCTGTGTTAACATGTATTAAGTACCTAAATACTTGCTTCTTGAGCAATTTCATACACTCAAGTTCATTAGACAGATTTCTCATACAGCAGTAGTACAGAAAATCTTAACCTTAAAAGCTGGGACAGTTCATAGGGAGATGGCACAGCCACTACAATTGATCATAAGAAAACCATAACCTACAAAGCCTACTGAGCAGACACAACTGAACTACATAATCTACAAAAAACGTCTCATCTGAGATTTCTTCCATATTTTTTGTTTTGTTTGAAACATAAACATTTCAAATACAATTTATTCCATGCTAGATTGATAAATACGTCTAGAACTGAGAAAAAGAAAGAAAAAGAAAAAGAGAACGAGAATGAGAGCAAGAAAAAAAGAAAAAAGGAAAAAAAACTTCAAAAAGTTTCATGTAGGTTCATTTTTTTTTTGAGAAAGATTTAAGACTAATGACTAGGCTGCAATTTAGTTGCTGATCCATCCTTAATACAATGATTTACCCTTCTTTCTGTTTGTATGGAATGGAATAGTTCAGTTGGAAGGGACCTACAAAGATCATTGAGGCCAACCGCCTGACCAGTTTAGGGCTAACCAAAAGTTAAAGCGCATTACTGAGGTCATTATCCAAATGCCTCTTGACAGGCATGTGGCACCAACCACCTGTTCCAATGTTTGACCACCTTCACCGTAAATAGTTGTTTGCTGTTGTTGTCCAGCCTGAACCTCACATTCTAAATCTTAGCCTTAACCCTCTGTCCATCCTCCCTTTCCTCACTACTCAACAACTACTCTCAGATCTGCACAGAACAACACAGTATGTACTCCCAATGGTGCCAATACTGTCTAAAGAGGCAGTCTAAAGCTCAGACAGATAAAAATATGCCTTGACAATAATATACGAAATTCACAGAAATTTGTATTTTAACTGCAATAGGTTTTTGCTAATAGAAATACAATAACTTATGACTGCTCTGCTTTCCCATGTTCAAGACCCCACCCCCAATTCCAACCTTCCTTGCCATAGAAGTTTCTACTGTTTTCATCTCTGAACCTTTCAGATATCCTTTATCCATTATTTGTAACAGTAATCCCAGATTCCTTTTTCCTCAGACACTACTGCAATATCAGAGCATACACCAAGTCTGACTGGATATTCAAAGCATTCACTAAATAAAATAAAATAAAAATACTTCCTAGACTCAGATCCCAAAGGCAGAATCCATCCTTCACCCCCACACCTCTGCTTACATTACAAAGAGACATATTAAGGAGCATGCTATTAGACATATGTTATGGGATCACGTACCACAGACCCCCAACAAAGTCCTAATCTCTGGCTAGATACTTGAACCAACATAAAGACAATCATGTTATATGCCTTGGGTTTTTCTCCAAAAGACAACCAAGCAGGGAAGAAGACATACTGCTTTTTCACAGATACTCCAGTCTAAGTGACAGGGGTTTGTACCTGTTTGCAGGCAGAGCTGGCCAAGGGTAGCTCTCAGGAAGCAATGCTGACACGGCCTGTAATGACAGAGTATCAAGGTCAATAAAGTTGTTTGATTCCTTTATTTAACATGTTCCCTTCCCCACACAGAGCTATATATTCCTCCACCAATATTGTTACCAGCCTTTTCTCCTAGTCAGACATCCTTTGTTTTGGTATTTTTTTATTCATTCAAACCCAATCAATATTTTTTTTTTCAGGATAGGAGTTCTCTGAGCATCTTTGCTACAGATCCCATATTCAGCATCTGGGTACCCAAAGACAGCCGCTCAAAAACTCTGAGTCCAAAGCAGCTCATGCAAACAACAGATCATGTTTCTATGAATTGCGTAAGTCTCTACAGAAAATAGAGGAGTTCGCTTAGATTTTTTTTTCCATACCTACCTGTGAAAAAAAATAGATATTTGACTGCAACAGATTTTGTGTTTTCTGTGTGCTTTTCTTTCTCTGTAACCAAATTACTTATACTCCACACATTTCTTCTGTTCACAATTCACCTCCAAGCAACACTTAACACAACCCATGAGAACAGTTTACAGCCAAACACAAGGTCAGCAACAAAAGCTCTGATTGCAAAGCAGCACTTTTAGGGAGTAACATTTATCCCATTTGTCTTTTGTTTATTACCATCATTTAAGCCATTTTCTTTTCTGAGGTGTTCTCCAAAGGAATCACTTTCCTCCACACAGTATTATTCAACGTCTGCTGCTCTCATCGTATCTGTGCATTCTCTTCTGTGTGTTAAGTGCCATCACCTCTTATTATGAGCAGTTTCAAGTAACTCCCCTGTGAAAAGTAGTTTTCTTACATACTTGCTTTAGATTTATTAGCTTAGCATGAATGTCACTAGAAAAAAATATTTCCAAAATAACAGAGGTAAAAATAATGTAAATGCAATAAAAACAGCCTACCTATCATTCAATCTGCAATAAAATATTGATTTCAAATTATAAATATATTTATTATATTTATTTTATTTACTGTCTTACCTATAACATTCAAGCTGCATTCTAAGATCCCTCAATTATTATGAATTCACATAATGGTACATGTAGATATTCAATCCCATGTACTACCATATGGAAACTTTAAACATCAGAGTATACATGCTTAGTCACACAAAACGCATCATGGCAACACACACACTGCCATTTTGTTGGCTTGATTTAGTGAATATTGAGCTACCATGAGTAGAACTTCTAGTTAAGAGGGTAGCTTACTCAAAATCACATAATTCTTACATTATCGAAAAAAAAAAAAAACAGGTATGTTACAGAGGACACAGATGACTCCCTGCACACCACCCCCCCACCAGACATCTAAAAAGTCCTATAATTGTCACGAAAAAAAAAAAAATCCAAATCTCTTTTCTTATGTGAACATTATTCTAAAACATGAACCCAGTCTCATCTTCAAAACCAATTTACACTAAATACTCATGATCATGTCTCTTTCCATTTATTTTCGTAATAGCCTATACAAACAACTATACACATAACCATAGAATCACAGAATGGTTTGGTTGGAAGGAACTTTAAAGATCATCTAGCCATGGGCAGGGACACCTCCCACTAGACCAGGTTGCCCAAAGCCCCATCCAGCTTGGCCTTGAACACCTCCAGAGATGGGGCATCCACAGCTTCTCTGGGCAACCTGTTCCTGTGCCTCACCACCCTCTGAGTAAGGAGCTTCTTCCTAATATCTAACATAAACATACCCTCTTTTAGTTTAAAACCATTACCCCTTGTCCTATCCCTACACCCCCTGACAAAGAGTCCCTCCCCAGCTTTCTTGTAGGCCTCCTTTAGGTACTGGATGGCCGCTGTAAGATCTCCCCAGATCCTTCTCCAGCCTGAACAACCCTAACTCCCTCAGCCAGTTTTCATAGTAGAGGTGCTCCAGCCCCTTGATCATCTTCATGGCCCTCCTCTGCACTCGTTCTAATACTTCTGTGTCCTTCTTGTGCTGGCGGGCTCCAGAGCTGAACACAGGACTCCAGGTAGAGTCTCACAAGAGCAGAGCAGAGGAAGAGAATCACCCCTCCCTCGACCTGCTGGCCACACTTCTTTTGATGCAGCCCAGGATATGGTTGACTTTCTGGGCTGCAAGTACACATTGCCAGCTCATGTCGATCTTCTCATTCACCAACACCCCCCAAAGTCCTCAGGGCTGCTCTCAGTCCATTCTCTGCCCAGCCTGTGTGTGTGCTTGGCATTGCCCAGACCCAGATGCAGGACTTTGCACATGGCCTTGTTGAACTTCATGAGGTTCACATAGGCCCACCTCTCAAGCTGGCAAGGTCCCTCTGGATGGCATCCCTTCCCTCCAGTGAGTGAATAATACATGCAAACACTCTTTCACTGGAATATTCTGAAGCTGTGTGAAAAACGGTCAATATTTGCTGATGAATTATGTATTTAAAATCAATGCAAGTCTTTAATTGTTTCACAGGCTTCAAATTCTTTTCACTGAAGACAGGTGTGTGATGATCAATATGCTTACTTACCTCAGACTTTGCATTTTAAATCTGATTTAGCTGAAAGACTTGTAGAAGTGCATTTTAGTAATTTAGCTTTCAGTTGCTTTCATAACTAATATGCAAGTTGCAGATTTTGAAAGACTTCTATTACTACATTTGACAAAATCACTCAGTACTCAAACCCCAGTTTATTTTCAGTTTCTGGTATTTAAAATATCCCCCCAAAGTAGGGGAGATCTTTTGAAATCCAGCATGTATACCAATATCAATTAAATGTCAGGTATATTTGTTCCAAATTCTATTAAATGTCATACTTTTTCTTTTTCTTAAGGATATGCAGCACTGACAACACAGAGAACTGAAGCTGAGTTTCTATATTTAATATACTATTCAGACAGTGGTCCAGTGTCAAAATACACCTGCTTACAAACTTATAAAGACACACAGTAAAAGAAGTATCATAAATTAATCCACCTAAAAATTTGTAGTTTCTGCAAAGCTAGTACAAGTTATGTTGGGTTTTTTGTTTGTTTTTCAAGACGGGTAGTGTAGCAGAAGGGGCAGACAAGCTTTTGAGCGCATGAGCTAAGTCTGAAATCGAAGCAGTGAAGTCAAAAAACAAATATGAACTGACCATTCTTCTTAATTTCACCTGAGTCACAGTTAAACCACCTTAGAGAAAAGCAAGTTGGTCACAGTGAATAAGAGGAATGCCAGCAGAGAAAGATCATGCCATGGTTGGTTAATTCCTAAAAGACACACACCACAGGACACACAAAAGATGATAGGTGAAGACAATTATACTGTGTCACAAGAATGTAGTGTCCAGTAGAATCAGAAATTTCAGGTCCTA
Source organism: Anser cygnoides (assembly GCF_040182565.1). Lineage (NCBI taxonomy): Eukaryota > Metazoa > Chordata > Aves > Anseriformes > Anatidae > Anser > Anser cygnoides. Next base: position 102,213,972 of record NC_089874.1, on the reverse strand, counting down.
TGCTTGTTTTTGGATGGCATTCAACCTTTGAGGATCAAGACCACAGAGACCACAGATCTGTTCTGTGAAAGATTTGCCCTCTAGTAACTGCTCTTGGTCTTTTCTGATTATGTGTTAAGTATTTGAAAATGTAAGCAATATACCACAGTATGGAGTTGCTTTAAATTTCCTTTTAAGAACCAAGACCTTACCCAGATAATCAAAACCAGCTAAACAATGATTAAAGAAGAGACAAGAGATTACGGCCTATTAATACTGCTATCTTTCAGGTCCACAGCTAGAGAGTTTTGTAGTGTGTTGCATATGTCCTTTGCTACTTACAAACAACAAAATTAGCCAGAACAACTTGCAAATCAACAGGAATTGCCTCTGTGACTTCCAACAGGCCAGACTCTTTCCCCAAACCCAAAAACAAATTAGAGGAAAAGGAAATTTGGACTCCATGGACAGCTTCACAAAAGAAATGATCAGAAGGAAATGGCTAAGCCTTGATTATAAGAAAAGCAGGGGAGGGAAAAAAAAAAAAAAAGTAACAAAAGAGGGGAAAAGATAGAAAGCTTTCCCAACTCAATGCTCCAGTCCCCTTCCTCTCAAGGGGATTTTTATCCCAATTAGATTAAAACCTTGGCAGCAAGCCTTGTATCAAACATCCCAGAAGTTAAACTTAATAAAAGTTCCTGGTGTCAGACCCGTATCTAAAAAGAACAAATCTGGCCCAAGCTGCATGTTTAGCTCGGGTACTCCAAATATTTTTAATTTCCATGTAATAGATATCTCTTTGCTCTATCCCTTCTTGCACCAACCAGCAAATTCCATAGCAAGGAAAAATCTGTTTCCAGTGTGGATTGGAATTACACCATTATAATCCTGTAACATGCTAGGTGTGGTAAGTACTACAACACAAAAAAAAAAAAAAAAAAAAAAAGCAGCAGTAATTCTAAAGGAAATATCACTGGTCAGCACAGGGCTTCATTTATTCACAGTTTTTGAGTTTTTCACTGTTTACAAAACAGAAGCAGGGCTTTTCATTTTCCAAAGAAGAAAAGAGATTTGTGTGAAAATTAAACTGCCATCTTTTAGCAGATGCCATGTTAGTTTGATATACCCTGGTCATAAAGACAACAAAATAAATGACTGCATATAAACAGTCCTCACACTGCTAAAAGTCTGCAGAAAAATGTGCGCACGCCAAATGATTCAGCACATTTGTTGCCAGTTTTTTAAATGGCTTTACATAATTTAATGAAATTTAAATACAGTGAAAGGATAAGCTTTGATGCCTAAATGCCGATATCAATATTTTCTTTTTCATGAAGCAAGCAAAAAAAAACAATCAAAAAAAAAAACAGAGCAGCTTTGATTAGCTTTGTTCTAATCAGATTTAGAAATTAGACAAATGGATGTCCCAGAATGCATCCACTTTGTTTTGTGTAGAAAGAATTCCTGAGAGAACTTGTGACTTCAGTATTTCCTTTAATGGAAAATAATAATTAATAATAGATAATGAAATCTGAGCAGGAGGACGTCTTACACCAAAATAATTTGCTAAAGATTACCATAGCTGAGATGTTTAGGGTTTTAGAACTTTCTCACATCCCACATCATCTTTTTTTTCCACATTTAAGCGAGTCAAGTAATGCAGATCTCATATCAAATGCTGCCAAACAAATTTGGTTCTTTTAAAAAACACTATTTGCATAAGCCCATTTATGTACTTGAGTTTCTTTCCCTGAGGAGCTCTTCAGCTCCATGCTGTGATGTCTTTTTAAGGGGAAACTTGAACGTTAGGCAAACCTGGGGCAGGAAAACACATTTTTAAGTCCAATTTAAAACTCTAAATAGCACAAAGCTACAATTCTGATGAAAGTACTTAAAATTGGCAAATGACTCCATGTCTGCTCCTATTTTAAGAAGAGAAGCAATGGCTCTGCCCATCTCAGTACAAGCAAAAGACATTGACAACTTTGAAAAGTTTCTCAGTAAAATCTGTCTCCAGCTTGATGTCACATGCTCCTGGTGACGTTTCCACAGTACATTCCCTATTCAGATGTATCAGCACCTCAGGCAACACGTTTTGTAATCTGCCTCTGCAGTGTCCTTCCTCAGAACAGGCTCAAAGTGTTAACCATGCTAACACAACTGTAGCTGCTACTGAAGTGGCTGGGGAATGCACAGAAGCAGAGTATAGCATGCCCAGGCTTCAGCCTGGATTGAGCACTATTCAAACAATTCAATTCACTTTAAGTGCATTTGAATTATCAGTATCAATTTTAGCTAATGAATTTAGATATTTCCTTTCCTGAGCTTTTCAGGGCACCTCACGCATCTGTTCCCATCTTAGCTGCTGAGCTCTTCGGGGATATAGATTGACTACATAGTGCTTTTTGTACAGTTCTAACAGTGATTTTAATATTTTTCTGTACAGGGTCAGTGGTTAACAGGAGTGATCATACAAGCCTTGATCCAGAAAATCACCTAATCATGTCTGTAACTCCAATTTCTTGAGCTGACCATTTAATCTGACAATACCAAGCACATGCTTGAAGTTAAAGACATGTCCCAGTGCTTTGCTATTTATCAGTGAGAAAGTTTAGCACTACGCAAGGAGAAACACAACTTGGTAAAACCGTTATCCCTGCTTTGAGTGAAAAAAACATAATGTTCTCATAATTAAACATTGGAGAATGCATGATTCCACTTACATTAACATTTCCCCTGAAGATATGCTTCAGGACAGGTCTTACTCTCAACTACACTATGAAAAAATCAAGGCACGGATTTCTTCAGACAGCTATCCATAGTCACTTCTTTTTATACAACGTACATAGGACCCAGCAGATTCACTTCAATCAAATGTTCTCTTTTAACCTGAAATCCACTAATGTCATGCTTCTGCCTCTCACTTTCAGCAGCAATTTTGTTCTACATTTCATTATGCTAATAAAAGGGAAAACTTGATTAACCAGAAGGTGTGAAAAGAATTTAGACTTACCAAAAAATCACCTCAGCTCTAAGAAAATTGGTACTGCAATGAAAATGCTTGAAAAACTCTACCAGGGGCTTAACAAAACAGCACCAGATACAAAACTAGACTTTGACATCAGAAGGAAAATGCCTGTAGCTTACAAAGCATCTAACCATTAAACCATATTTCTCTGCTTGCTACAGTATTAACCCCAAACTCTTCTTGCAAAAAAGCTACTCGTATGGAATATACTTATGCAAGGAACATTATGTAAGCAGCCAAACAATTATTTTCAGAAATGGTATTATATTCAGATTGGTATTTATTAGTAAGGCATGTTTATGTAATTCTCAAAATTAGACACAGATACACTGCACACGAACTTCAAAAAAGATGTCAATTAAAATAGATACTACAGGCTAGAACAGAACATAGGAAATTGCAGTAAAGAATCAAGGAAGCGATAATGGAGTTCCTGAGGAAATGATAGACAGCTTGTCCAACTATGACAAGCACCAAATATCGCAATTTCACAGACAACTAGTAACCAGCTTGTTAACTGTTGTATCTTCAGATAAATGGGTAATTTCGAAAAATCTGCAAACAACCTGACACATCTGGTAATATTTTTTTTTGTTGTTTTTTTTTTTTTTTTTTGCCCATCTCTTGCCTTTTTCATCATAGTTATGCATGATGGATTCTGGCTAATAAAGGCAATAATACTTTAATAATCTTATTACTGTGAAAAAAAGTGCAGTTTTAAACTAGACAGTGCCAACTCAACAAGACAAAAAGTGTCTGTAATGTCTATATGCTTTCTAGGAATAGTCAACTCAGATTTCAAGCCACTATCTTAACAGAGGAATACAAGGTACAAGTGGCAGTATGAGGTTCATCCTTTATAATTGTACTGGTGTGTCACAACCCTGTTTTTTAAATATTCACCTCTTACAATTAGCAGATCACTGTTCTCTGCACTTTTCACTGTGTGGTCGCTGTACTGACCACGTTGATAAAAACAGAAACATAGAGACTGAGACCAACAGGTAGATTCACATAGGTCACTGTGAACAGATTTGGTCAACTTCAGCTAAATAATTTTCTGTCTAATAAATCTACATTTCCATCCTTATCCCATCAATAGGACATGTCTGTGGAAGATATTTGGTTAGATTTTGCATACTCACTTTGTGTAAATAGATTCAAATGGAGAGAAACATGCTATAGGATCACAGAATCATAGAATCACAGAATATCTGAGTTGGAAGGGACCAACAACGATCATCGAGTCCAACTACTGGGTCCCCAAAGGACCACCCAAAAAATCAGACCATATGTCTGAAAGTGTTTTCCAAACACTTGAATTCTGGCAGACTCAGTGCTGTGACCACTTCCCTGGGCAGCCTGTTCCTATGATGCAGAGCTCAGAGAAACTAGTATAATTTTAAAAGTGAAGCTGGTTATACCCTTTTGTAGTTGTCTTAACACTTACCAGCTTTAGAGAAAACACAAGAAAGCAAAAAACATAGCAGGAGTTCAGTACAGAACTCCAAAAGTTGTATCCAGTCACTGGTGGCTCTGGGAACAAGAGGCCAGCAGCAGCTTCTACCTTGCACTGCCCACAACACAAGGACCCAGAACTCAGTGAGGAGGAGGAGACAACCAAGTGCAGAAGCCAAACTCCAGCTAAAGTAAAATTAAGAGATTAAAACCAGATAACCACTTTGACTCCTCACACCTAGATGCAGCCTAGAAAATTCACCAGTTTTCACTAACTGTAAAGGCTGTTAGCTCACTGGGATGTCCTTTTTTTTTTTTTTTTTTTTTTTTTAAGGATTTAAAGTTGCTCAGGGTGATTTTAGATTATTATTGTTGTTTTCTCTTTTCCCCTGCCTGAAAACTTCACCATTTTGTGAGACAGTATACATTCAGAGAAATTACAAGGAATCTATTTTGTTTGCTTTTGGGTTTTCTGTCTAAAGCATATAAAACCCCATGAAAAGAGGTTATCACTTTGTCTCCCTAACATACGGCTTTTAAAGTGATTACAGACAGAGAAATTGTCTATGAAAAAATGTAGACAATTGTATACTTTGAGGTAAAGATAGCATATACTTTTAAGTTATTGTACTTTAAAAGCATCACTCTAATTACCTGTTTCTGGGGAGTTGTGCCAGTGCCAGCTGGAAAAAGCACTCTTATCGAGCCATCAGCTACAAAGAAGGAAAACAAAGTGCAAGAATTATTGAGCTTTTGGAGTTTGGAGTGATTGAGACCTAGTTAAAAGAAACATATGCTTCTTTGATTACATAGCAGCGTCTACTCTAGAAGTAAAAACAGCAGTACAGAATATGTTAATTGTATAACAATACTTAAATAAAGATACAAGATATCTAGCAACATAATATTAAACATTATGGAACAGTGAAATTGTGTGAATAAAATTCACATTTACACCACCTCAGTTTCCAGTCCGATGAGTGGATACTGTGTACTCCAAATAAGAATATACTGACTATAATACAAGCCTTCAAACAATATACTGAAAAATTAAACACGTCTCTGCATCCTGCTTGGTTTGGGGGAGGTTTGATGTCATACAACAACATCCTGTGCCTTCTAGAATTATGTATATTGAACTCAATTTGCAAAATAAAGTCACGCTATAGCTAAGAAAGTAAGGGCTTTAGTACATAAGCAGCAACAAAGTCCTATGCAGCAAATTACAGAAAACTTGAAGTGGGTTTTAGATTACATATTAACATTAGTAACTTTAGTAAGAGTATATATCCAAGTGAACAATCCACAAAATTTTGCTTAATTTCTTAGCCAGTTCAGGTCAAAGGTGTCTGTGATCACATTTAACTGATGTAAGGAGCACGCAGAAACCCAGAACACCCAGACGCACTGGTATATTCTACTTGCAGAGTACCAAAACACAGGTTCATGTCTTGAAAGCAGCATAGCTTCAGCAGGGCTACAAAATTTCTGACAAGTGCTAATACACCAGTACAGATACAAGTCAGCCCAGGGTATCTCAGTCCCCATGCTCCACTTGGATCAGTCAGAAAGGTTAGCTGGAAATCTACAGTACTGCTACCGAACTGCCATCACACCAAGGACACTATGGAGTTCACAAAGTATCTAAGGTCCCTTAATTAATTTGCATCTATTACCATCAGCCTTTTAAAGAACCAGCATGTTCAAATAAATGTTTCCTACATCTCATGTGCCCTAGTAATTAAGCAATTAAGTGCTATGAGAATATCTCCAACTTTATTTTTCCTGTGCCTTTGAGTTTTGCAGTAAACTCAAAACTATGTTAAAACAATAAAACAAAGCAAACAAAGGAATACAACACTCAAGCCTGCTGTTGCATTTGCTACATTGTGGGAATACATCTCATTTCTCATCTCAACTCGCATTAACTGGGGAAGGCCCAAGCTCCCCACTTCACTTAAGGCTGCCTTAAGCATTCCTCCATGCAACAGGCAGGGTTTTACAAATCCTATTTCTACATCCATTTTGTACAACAGACAAGTTATATCCCAGAAATTCTATATCCTGAGCATGAAGATGCATTACAGGTGAAATCCTACTTTAAGTTGTTAGCCCTTCTTGCATGTGGTGGGCAAGTCAGATATGGCAACACACAGATGACAGCTGCATCATCACTGACACCAGACCTTTTCACTGCCAGACCACCCAAAAGTATCAATCCAATCTGGGTTTGGCAAAGACATAAAAAATTGCCTTCATGGTAAGGCTGCTATACCCCAAGGTATTAGTTCATTGAAGTTTCATGCTTTCTTTTGTCATTTACCAAAAAAATGAGGATACCTGACACACCACAAAAACAGAACGACATGGCAAAAATGACAGCAGATCCATTGTAAAGACTTCAGTACCTAGTTAGCTTATGCAAGTATTTTTCACATATGTGAACCAGCACAGTAAACTCATCAGCTTTTCAGCACTTTGCCTCATACATTCATGGGTTTTCTGATGTGATCGATCAGAGAAGCCTTTAAGCCCAATGCACTTCATGGTCAGGCTGCAGACTAACCATTGCCATTTTAACTCCTTGGATCCAGGCCTAATTGTTTGGCTGGAAGGAGCATTAATAAACAATGAATCTTGTAATTGCAAGAGGTATAAGGTTTTGCTATGCCTAACTTAGAAAACCTGCTCTCCTAGCGGATCCTCAAAGCTCCTTTTATTATCATTACATACATGCACAGTAATTTTTATAATTCTGCTAATTAGTCAGTATGGATAAAACTGTGGCTAACCTCCAGTTTCCCAGCGTTTTTCCAATTATAAGCTCTTAGAAACTCCAGAAAAAAAAGACTCAACAACTCTTAGTAAAATTCGTGCCTATTTGGATTTGATCCAAGACATCCTACACAATTCCATTAAAGCACAGCAAACAAGGCTAGGCATTAATGCACAACTGAAGAAGGCTTTATGCTGTCAACATGAATCAGATTCAGGCTGGCTCCATTCCAGAATTATGCTTTTAAAAGCTTATTTAGTAACAAATTACACAGAAGATAAACAAGCAATTAACCAATCTCCCAAGAAGCTAACAATCAAAATACTCTGTGCTGAAGTATTAAACATATCAGGTTGTTGCCCTCATCTATCATTTGGTTTGGCAGTATCTATGCTACTATGCTATGTGACTTTCAGCCACAGCAAGGTCATAGTTAATTGACATAAGTGCATTCCACCATTTTTTAATTATAAATTCCATGTTTTAACTACACAGCAATATGCTGAAAGTTAGATGGAATACAGATCAAGGAATGAAAATGTACAGACTCCAGATGTACGCTGTGATTTCCACAGTACTCAGAAAGTGGATTTACAGCTGTGTGGTATGAATGACTTCCAATAACACTACCTATATCTGTCCCTTCATAGTGATGCTAGTTCTCGTTATTTCAAAATTTATATGGGGACAAATCCTAATCATTTTATTCACATAGTTCATTAAAATCAAATAAGAGACAATGCAACTCTGAGTTCAGTTACATCTCTCCACACTGTATTGAGTTATAACCTGTATGTTTTCATTAGATCAGATAGATAGCTTGGAGCTTAGTTTCTTTTTTCTGCTGAAGTTTAGGAATGAAACAGATAGAGTTTAAGACAATCACTTCTGAGTATGCCCAGGAACAGGGCTATAAATCCAAGGTCATTCAGGAAATCTGAATCAATTATTCAAAGTCCTTACTTTGTATGCTTCTAAGGTTAGCAAGGATCCAATTAGGAATGGTAATTATAGACAAGAGTCAGAATAAGTGGCATAACTCTGGATTTATGCCTCTGCAAGCCCACATAAGAAAGATTTCACTACTTTGGAATCAGCTGTTTCAGGTTAAGATTACCAGGTAACTGCCTTGTCAGAAAACATACCTGTCACATAGTGTTTGGGAGGTGATGTATTACACATCTATGACTTTCCTTACAAAGGATCAGCTAGTTTAGATCCCATCAAGGCATTTTGTACTTCTGCCTCCTTCTACTAGACATCTCACTTCCTGTTTTCCATAGCTGTATTATGATTGAATAAAACCTTTTTCAAAAATCCCTCGCATCTCATTTCCACATGTGAGCTTGTTTTCTCCTCCTGTTTCAAAGTCAAATGGTAGTGAGTTATTTGAATTATTATGGTACGCATTTGCCTACCTCCTTGATCAAGCTGTTTTTCACAGGTGCATGCTATTATAGCTCTCAATTGTCAACTTATTAACAAATTTCTAAAGAAACTAAAAACACCTTCCCCCATCCACTCTCTTCTACATCCTTCCCCCCCAAGTGGCACAGAGAAATTGGGAATGGGGGCTGTGGTCAGTTCCTAACACTTCATCTCCACCGCTCCTTCATGGTCACTCTCTGCCCCTGCTCCACATGCGGTCCCTCCCACGGGATGCCGTCCTTCCCAAACTGAGCCTGCGTGGGCTTCTCACAGGCAGTAGCTCTTCAAGAACTGATCCACCATGGCTCCGTACCACAGGGTTCATCCATCAGAAGCAAACTGCTCCAGCACGGGCCCCCCACAGGCGACAGCTACCCCCCCAGACCCCCTGCTCCTGCGTGGGCTCCTCTCCACGGGCTGCAGCTCCGGCCCGGGGCCTGCTCCTGCGGGGGCTCTCCATGGGCCGCAGCCTCCTCCAGGTCACATCCACCTGCTCCACCGGGGGCTCCTCCACGGGCTGCAGCGTGGAGATCTGCTCCGTGTGGGACCCATGGGCTGCAGGGGGACAGCCTGCTCCACCAGGGGCCTCTGCACAGGCCGCAGGGGAACTGCTGCTGCGTGCCTGGAGCACCTCCTGCCCTCCTGCTGCACTGACCTTAGGGTCTGCAGGGCTGTTCTCACTCCTCGCTCTCCTAGCTGCTGTTGCGCAGCAGGTTTTTCCCCTTTTTAAATCTGCTCTCACAGAAGTACAAAGAACATTGCTTATTGGCTCAGCTCCGGGCAGTGGCGGGTCCCTTTTGGAGCCAGCTGAAACTGGCCCTTATCTAACATACGGCAGTTTCTGGTCTCTTCTCACAGAGGCCACCCCTGCAGCCCCCCGCTACCAAAACCCTGCCTCATAAACCTAATACAGCTGGGAAGGTGATGATCAGGCAGGAACAATAGTACTTTTTAGCCATAATCATTGGAAAAAGGACCATCCTGCTGTGTGCAAACACTCAGCTCTAACAAGACACTAGAAACAAATGTTGATCAGGGTGATCTATTTAAGTTGTCAAGTTTGACAGCAAATATAGACTCCTAAGTTGCATGCTGACAACTGATACCATTGGGCTGTCTCAGGGACAACCCTCTGCTAAACAGTGCTGGTATAAAATAATACAAATGCTGCCACACAATAAACAATGTGGTGCAGGTCACAACTTTCTCATGGTTCAAAACTAAGAAGCAGGAGAAGTGCTGAAGAGGGGTTTTGTAAGGGTGTTTCAAGAGTCTGCAAAATAGGCCACTACTGGGGTTCCCCCTTGCTCCATTTTAGGGCCAGTTCTCTTCAATGGTTTCATAAATGTCTTGGATGCAGGACTCAAAGGTATATTAACTAAGTTTGCAGACAACACTAAATTAGGAGGCCTGTTGACTCCCTTGAGTGTAGAGAGGCCTTGCAGATCCTGATAGAGTAGAGGGCTGGGCAATCACCAACCGCATGAACTTTAACAAAAGCAAAAGCTGCATTCTGCACCTGGGATGGATAACCCTGGATATAAGTACAGACTGGAGGACAAGAGGCTAGAGAGCAGCTCTGTGGAAAGGGATCTGGGGGTTCTGGTCAACAGCAAGTTGAATATGAGCCAGCAGTGTGCCCTGACAGCCAGGACAGACAACCATATCCTGGGTGCATCAAGCATGGCATTGCTAGCCAGTCAAGGGAAGTGACTGTCCTGCTCTGCTCTGTGCTGGTGCGGTCTCACCTCAAGTACTGTCTACAGTTTGGGGTGCCACCTTATAAGACGGACGTAAAACTACTAGAGAGCATCCAAAGGAGGATTACAAAGACGTTGAAGACTCTGGAGGAGAAGGCATATGGGGCGAGAGACAGAGGTCCCTTGGTTTGCTCAGCCCAGAGCAGAGCAGGCTGAGGGGAGGCCTCATGGCGGCCTGCAGCTCCCTGACGAGGGGAGCGGAGGGGCAGGCGCTGAGCTCTGCTCTCTGGGGACAGCGACAGGACCCGAGGGAACGGCATGGAGCTGGGACAGGGGAGGGTCAGGCTGGGGGTTAGGGAAAGGTTCTGCTCCCAGAGGGTGGTCGGGCACTGGGACAGGCTCCCCAGGGCAGTGGTCAAAGCACTGAGCCTGACGGAGTTCAAGAAGTGTTTGGACAATGCTCTCAGACACATGGTCTGATTTTTAGGTAGTCCTGTGTGGAGCCAGGAATTGGACTCAGTCATCCTTGTGTGTCCCTTCTAACTGGAGATATGCTATGATTCTAGGTGTTAGATTTGACCACAGCTGGCAGAGTGAGACACTTGCACTTTATCCATTTATGTTACTATTTTTAACATTGCCCTATTCTTTCCCATCTGTAAAAGCCTTAGAAGGCAAACAGTAGCACCATGAACACACTGCAGTTATTAGGAATAGTCCAACTATTCAGTTTATATACTGGAATGGTTGAAGGGACTGTTCACTCAGGTGGGATGATTTCATCTCCCTGTTCAGCCAGACTTTACACATGCCCTAGGCCAACACAGTCATTCTGAAAGTGGGACTACATCCATCTGCAAAGTCAGACTAGTAATACTTCTGTGGGGGTATTACAACCTTAATAGTCTAATCAATATGCAGAACAAGTCAAATCAAGGTTATCATACCTTAAAAGGAAAGCACTGCATGTATTCATTCATACATATCCAAATGAGTGGCAGTACAATTGGTTCAGTAGCTCTATAGCTGGGTCTTTTCCCCTTGTTTTTCTTGCACTTCCCATATCATTCCCTGACATGCACAAAGTCAGAGCAGTAGCCTAAGTGCTGAAGATGCAAGGTAACATCCCTGAGAAGCTGAAGAGCTACAACACAGCAACTCTGTGGCAGTCATTCACAGACCTGTCATACTTGCTCTTCTCCATTTCTTCTGCCAAGTAACAGTGGAAGCACAATTAGGCCAATCTTTGGATGTGCCCTTGTCATGACCACTCGGAGCCAACACATAGGAAGTGTTCTTGTTCTCTCCCTACTAAGTATTACTGAGCTATCTACAAAAAAAATGCATCATGCCTGCATGTCAGAATTCAATGGGATAACACTAGCAAGAACAATGGAAACTTTGAAACTTTACAAATGCACGAACATTTTCTGCATACTAATATCAGCGTTAGCAACAGTAAGGAAGCAATTTTTACATGGTAATGAACTGTTCCTCTGATACACAGCACAAAGCTCTCTCCTTCAAAATCCCGCAAGTAAGTCGTCTTCGTCTCATTAACCTTTTCTCAGGAAAATGTACACCGTAGTCTACAACTGAATAACTAAAAAATTCTGAATTCAGGCTGCTATTACATTTCATTCCTTACTTCATAACCCAGCACAGCACTACAGTGCCTTATGCAAATCTGTTACTCTTCCTTTCTCTTCTCTTAAGTAAAGTGGCAAACAACACTTGGCCAAGTTTCCATGTATAAAATGAGACTTCCTGAATGTACCCACAAGTAGTAGTTGTGTACAAACTTCCCATTCTCAGGACAGAAGGACACAGTCTGCAGGAAAGCATGGCTAACCAGGATCACTGAATCCTAAACTATAGATACGGCTTGCATTCACATAGTGCAGTGGCATAAATAGGTGTTCTAACATCAGTCTAACTTCTATTAATAGGAGGCTGTATTTGTCATTACCAGGTACATAACAGAATAACATCATGTATTCTTGCAGAACAGTTTCAAAGATGAAAAGCCTGCTGCTGCGTCCTTGTAGCTGTATATCATTAGATTCTGCTATCCAGTGGTCATATTTCCACAGGTCCCAAATTAGAGTGATAGAAATTTCTCAAAAATGTGTCAAAACATTTTTTCTTAATGCTTTTTCGTGCATCTGTTTAGCCATCTTTCAAACAGCTCTACCACATTCCACTGTACAAACAGAATTAAGATATAGACCAGATCCTGCAACTCTTACTTGTTTGTATAATCCCTCAAACTATCACAGTATAGAAACTAATGAGCTTCTAATAGAAAAAAAAAATGTATATTTATATAATAAGCACATGTAAACAATACAGGTTTATCTATATAATATTTGTACTGAATTCTATACACACTTATCAATATCAAGACCTGAATCCTTACATCTGACTTTATTTCATCGTAAAAATCTTCTGTGTATTTTACATATCAATTATCCTAATACTTAATCTCCTCTAAAGACAGAGGAATTCACTATGTTTCTGTGTTTAGTTTTACAGGAGAGAAGTAGTCAATATAATTACCCCTTTTCCTGTTAGCAGTTAACACAATTCCATGTTGTGAGAATATAGCCACCTTTAACAGAGCTCTTACCACAACAGTTGTGTGAAATTGCCTTTTGTTGATTAAGTAAGGGACCAAATACAGTGCACATTCAGAGTCAACGCTTGCATATGTTTCACTGACATAACTAACTCATTCCGAACTTTATTTCAAAAAAAAAAAAAAATCTGAAAAATAATTTCTAAAGTTTTGGATATTACTTTCACCGAGATAGGAATCTTACAAAAATAAGTTTATATGCAGAAGGCTTAGATAAGCAAGCCTGTATAAAACCACTAGAAAGCAACCAGTTTGTAGGAGAGAAATATCAGTCTGTCCCAGAACACAGGAACAGAGTGGTATATTAATTTGTTGGGGTTTTTCTGCCAATTGCATACAAAATCTATAAAATTATCATGTCACTGCACACAAGTATGTATATGGAAATGACACTACTTAAAAAAAATCAGAATTTTGCTTTCAGATATGACTATGCAAATGGTTGTATAGTTTAGAGGCCGCATCACAAGAGCTTGGCTAAGCAGCAATAGCTTGACTATTACCACCTTTTAACAGGCAAGCAGATAAGCGAGTTTTCCATCTTCTACTAATTTACTGTAGCAAGTACTTTCATTCTCCTGCTCTGCTTCACCATTATGCTTAGAAGTTGCTCTCAGTTGCTAATGATTTACAAAAAAATACTAAAATACATTGTTTATACTTTTGAATTTCCCATACTACCAAACAACATATTTCTAGAATATATGGTGTAAAAAGAAACAAATAATGCTGACAAATTCTTCCTGAATTCCAGAACATTAAAATGAGATTTTAGGCAGTGTCCCTCTATTGTAAGAAAATGTAGAAAATAAATCATGAAGCCTTTTAAAATATTTAAGCTTATGTTGTGTATTGCATGTTTGGCTTTCATTATCCATGGATTTTCAGAACTCCTAGGAATCTATAGAGAAAACACTTAAGTGGCAAACCAATTTCTGCGGAAAGGGCTCTTTCCTTGGTATACAAGAATAAGCTGTTATTTCTGATAAGAGATAGTCCGATCTACCATACCTCCTAACAGGCAAAGCCAAGCCTTTCCCTTTCTTCTCTCACCCAGAAGTTAAAAATACTTCAATCTTAAAGCTAGGAAGACATTTACTTTGTTCTCTTGCTCCCAACAGCATCTTCTCTCCTAGATTCCCCATGATACTCACATCCTTATGTGTTGCCCCTTAGGTGCCATTGCCTATTTTCTTCCTCTTTACCACCACAGTTCCCAGACTCTGACACCCCATAGGTGTCACAGGTTTTATAGGAAACTTCTAAGTATGTGGGGAGGAAACCATGTGATATTCTGTCCCTGCTCTCTCTATCGCATAAGCACTACCCCCTTATCTTTTGTGTCTGGCTGATGGGAACACTCCTGTGCGATTCCCAGATTCTCCTGCACTAGTATCTCACCCATCAATAGGAAAAAGTAATTTCAAGCACAGGTTGCAGTGTGAGTGAGGTCATTGTTTAATAGGGATATTTTTCTTCATTTTAGTGACATCACCAAAGACCAAAATTTAAGGACTGCCAAATGCCTACTGATTTTGAGACTTAGTTTTCTTTCCTTTCGCACTGACACACGCTTGCATTTTTTTCATAGGTGGAAACACCAGTCTTTGTAATAGACTTCTGTGGGTGATGGGAGACAGTATCTATTGACTCCACTACAACCAAAAAAAAAAAGTTTTATACGTATAGATCGATAAAAAGCAGCTACACTGCAATTAGCAGAAAAAATGTAGATACTCGCTCCTTATGGCAGTAAAAACATTGCTTGCTTGGTCCGACACCTTAAATCAGAAGTAGAATTTCCACTTTCAGTGAGGTAATTGTTAGAATTAACATCAAGTGAAACCACCCTGCTGAGAATATGGTTGAAGAAACACCACCTGCTCAGCACCTTTCATCCTAAGAAAGGCCAACTATGTAATGCCATCAACAGAAAACAAAGTGTAATGCCTAGACTAAAACACTCACCACTGTTGGACAATTCTCTTTGGATAGGAAGAGGATCAAGCATTTAACTACACATAGAAACTTTTCTGCTCTGCTTGAGTTAAAGAGTAATTCAGCAAAGAACAACCTAGCAAAACAGCAGTGTAACTCCCCCCACAAAAAAAAAAAAAAAGATATAAGGACTGACACTTTATTTTCAGCCTGTTTTCAATAGACTCTGAAATGCTCTGAGGTATTACAAGTACTGTTTTCTTGGTTGAAAATGAAGTTTTCTGAACTTCTTACTGTCTCATCACCTATTTCTATGAAAAAGAACTAAATGTTTCATATATCGTTGCTCAAAGACAGGTGCCTATTTCCATAGCTAAAATTGTGAAATTCAATAAAGAAATGGCCTAAATCCTATGAAAAGTGGTTTGTTTGTTTCAATCTAGTAACCTAGCAATTGGACAACAGTGTCTTCCCATCTCAGTCTAGAACTCTAAATATGAAGACCCAATTAGCAGAATCATTAAAAATTTACAACTGTCATGGAAGTAAAACTCAGGATCTCTAGAAAAAAAAAGAGAAAAAAGCCCCCTTATAGTAAGTTATCAGACTTGGGTCCCTCTCCCTTTAAGGTGAGCCTAACATATCACTCATCTTTAAAATAATGTAAGTTTGGAAAAGCAAAGGAAAAAAAAAAAAAAGATCCACAGTTCCTTTCCTCATGACAACTTTTGAAATAATGTTTTGTATTTGAGCAGAAAAGATGGTCTTCTGCACTCATAAGATGACTTTTTGACTCCTGCATTACCAATACTATCAATACAGAGCTCTTATCTGGTAGCATCAGTCCAAGAAGAAACCAGGTTTTAATTTTTCTCTTGGTATATTCCTGAAGATTTGTCAGAAGATTATGCCTTTTCCATATAACTTGCATTATACACAAATAACACTATTTAAATTAAAAAATAAAAATACTACCCTCCAGCAAACCCTTAAGACCTGTCTCTCTCAAAATTATGATAGATCTGTTAGGGTATTCTGAATCACTTCATTTAATGTAATCCCTGCTTTTGCATGCATATCGAGGCATGCTTCTCAGCCAGAGATGCAATGGACAGTCACTTGCTACTGCTACGTCATGTTCCTTTGCTAAATTATAACAGAATAATCAGTATAGAACTGCTGCCATTAAGACAGGAAAGTTATTATATAGGAGCTCAGCTTCCTAGAAAGTTGTCTAGAAGCATTTTGCTGGTTCAATTGGAGTAAGTATCATCATCCTTCTAGAGGTGTATTAACTCAGAAAAATAACTGGCCAGAACACCCCCATCAATTGTAACCCAAAATGACAAATAAAGCCATGTTTAAAAGTAGTGGACTTTATTTCACAACTAGTTAACATCTTACCTGACAGTAAATTCACAAAAAGATTGTTCAAGTCATCTACTTGACTTACTGCAACTATTACAACAATCATTGCAACAGAAAACAGTTCTGAAAAATAAATAAAGAGAACACACAAACACAAATATGAGAATCTTATTAAAAAGCTATTGTAAAAAATTTTATTCCAAGGTTTCCCTACAAAGCAGAATATCAATCTGCTTTTCTCAATCTGGAGCTAAAAAATCTGCTGCAGTCACACAATCACTTTTTTTTTAACATAGTTTTACTATGTTTGGCATCACACCATTGGATTCTTTGGAGATCCCACTACAGGCACAGAATCACCAGTACAAATTAAACACCAAGGATTTTATTGTTCAGTTTAATGAAAACCCTAAGTATTAAAAATATAAAATTTAAGCCTAATTATGTGCTTGTGTGTGTCATGTATTAAATAATACAGATAAAATTCTGGATATGGCCAAAAGAGCCATATCAGAGCTACTGGAGACAAGACTCTGGATATTGTATTTATATCACGCAGAACTAGTTTTAGCAACTCAGTTTCGTGCAAAAACATCCAGCTGAAAAACCCACCATTGAAACCATGCCAGAAATTGACAGGGCTAAAGAGAGAAGCAGAATTACGAGCTCTAATAGGAAGCCAATGAGGTAGGAAGGCTCTAATGTGTTCCATTTGTTAGAGGTTTGTTCTGCTGCAGATGCTGAGCTACGTCTGCTTGCAAGTCAAGCAAACTGCAGAGGTGATAAGGTATATTCTCAAAATCTACTGATTAGTGATTTCATATTTGAAGGTAATGCTGCATGCCAGCTTGGCTCTGCATTATTTTTCTTATTAATGATACTGACAAGAAAAACTGCTCATAGCTGTGCAACTTCAGACGCAGTTTTCTGAACTTTCATTTTAGTGATGGTTTATGATCATGGCCAATTCAAAGGATGCAGTTCATTATGGAAGAAACCAGCCACTGCTAAAAATGGTAACAGCTCATGCCTGAGTGCAAATACTAACTTAAAAAAGGAACAAACTTCATGAAGAGCTTTGTAATCTGAACCCAAACATTGACTGATGGTGTCCATCTCATTGTTTTCAGTCTCATCAGAGTGCAGTCTGTATGGCCTGGAACATCTGCATTATTGTATAATGACACTGGAGGTACCTTTTCATAAAGATGGGGCTATGCAAGGATAGTGAAAAGAGGATTAAAAGCAGCAAGGAATCAAGAGTCTTTCAAAGAATCAAATAAGGATTTATTTATTTTTAAATAAAATCAGTCTCAGCCCTAGCCAAGTTTAAAAGCAAAAAGATATAGTCCAAAGTAACAATGCTTTGAAAATCTGAGTTAAAGTCTTAGCACTGGTGTTATCTTTCTACATGCAATTTATTAAATGTTTACACAAAAGCTGTAAGAAATATTTTTGCTTTGTAATTTAATTCCAAAAACTTTTTAAAAGGCTTGTAGAGAAAATCCTGTAACACACAAAGTTAATGCTACACTATTAAACAAAACAAGCCACAGACTCCTCTTGCTTTAGGAACCAAGCAGCACAGCACAGCACAGCTCTGTTCACACTCACGTGTCTGCAGCGTCTTCCTCTGCTCAAAATATCCCCGATAGCCACATCAGAGCTTCCCACTGGGAACAAATCCCTCATGGTCTCAGGAGAACCATGCCCAGCCAACAGCTGGGAGAGGGCTCATCAGCAGGAACCAAGGCACATGTTGCTGAACAGTGTAAATGCTAGTACTTAAAGGCTGTGTCTTGGACTCTTCTTTATTAGCGAAGGCATAATTAAAGATTCTTTGCATCACTCAGTATTAATGCAATTCTAGTATGTCCCAATCACTCACAATCAATGCAATGAGTCTAGACTAACGTCCATTACCAGCTTATCCATATGTTTATTTTCTTGAAAATACCTGATGTTTTTTTTTTTAAAAAAAAAGTTACACTTTACTAGTTCTATTGGATGTTTTTTTGGCATAGAAAATATCCAGATGATGATATATTTTATTTTCATGTACATGTTTCATGGAGGGTCTTTTAATCTTTTTCAGGATTTTAGCAGTCATTCTACATTATCCTCTCCAGTTTGATTTTTTTAATCCTTGATTAGCATGGAATAATCTCTCCATAAGTGAAAATAAATTCAATCAAAATGAAGAGTTCCTTCAGTGGGAGAGATTTTAATAGTGTTCTGGGAACTCAGACAATTGGCATTGCATTATTTCCTGGCAGTCTCTTGCAGTAAGCCTAGAACACTGCCATAGGGAAAGTGTTCACATATTTCTGGGATTAACTGGAGGTGGGAGAGAAAGGAACAAGGGGAGCAGCAGCAAACCAGAACATGCCAAATTCTTTGTAATAGAAAAAAAATTGGTCAACAACATGCTATTGCTATCCTTTGTTGAGATGACTTCACTGTGGTATTGCTGAGTATTCCCATCTAAAACAAAAAAATAAAATAACATTAAACCAGTGATGGACAAGCTAATTTTATTTTATTTTTTTCCTCCATGAAGAGCAGCCATTGGAAAATACTAAGCAGCACTGACAGCATTAATTTTTAGTGTGTCACAACAAGGTCAATATGTTACTAACTTTACAATTCTTTAGGTAATAGATGAGATATGTTGAAGCAACTTTTGGTTCATTTGGTATTAGCCTCATTATGGCTTTAGCTGGCACACGGGATCAATATTTCTGAACATTACATTATTCCCAAATAGTCAGAAGGACATATTGTTTATTTGGCTGCCTAGTGCTTTCTGACACAGGAGCCTATCAATTATATTATGGTATGAAAACCATTGCCAACTAAAAGGACTCCTAACAGCTCCTGTGGTGTGGTTGCTTCAGAGTTGATTATTCAAGAGCAATCAAAATATTAAACCTAGCAAATAATATTTAATGTGGGGCTGGTTACTATTGCCGTCTTTTTTTCAGCTTTGCAAGTCTACTTGCCATTGACTTTAAATATTTATTTTTATGGGGTATTACAGGATTCCCTAGAATCTACTTGATTTCTGTTGCCAACAGTTAAAGCCTTTGGCAGAAATTATCCATTTAAGCAAATACAGCAGCTAGGCAGGAGATGGAATTACATTACTTTCTTACAGCTAGTTATGTTCTTGCCCAGTGTGTCCATTATTGTCCAGAAGCTTTTATAAGCACCATTACCCTAGACCCTTTAGAAACTGTCTGAATTGCAAGGTTAAATCTCTCAGCTGCACTAAATCTCATTTCAAACAACCTCATTGTTATTACATATGCATCACTATTACAGACACTCATTGTGCATCTATAGTTAAAGCTGAGTTGTGGTTCCATAACAAATATCAGCAGCAGAAATTTGATTTGCATTCAGAAACATCTCCCTTCATCTCTCCATTTAGGTTTGTAATAGACTTTTTTTTTTTCCTTCTTAATGAATCATTTTAAACAAAGAAAAACTTTCCTGAGTTTAGAATTTATTTTAACTATAGTACGAGAACCTGAAGAAGCCAATGGATGCCACAATAATTTCATGCATAAAGAATCACAGAATCGTAGAACCATCTAGGTTGGAAAAGAGATCCAAGGTCATCACGTCCAACCATCAACCTGACCTACCGAGTCCCATTACCAAACCATGCCCCTTAGTGCCACATCCACACTTCTCTTAAATAATTCTAGGGATGTGGACTCCACACTTCCCTTGGCAATCCATTCCAATAATACCCAATCTAAACCTGCCCTGGCACAACTTGAGACCATTGCCTTGTGTCCTATCACTTGTCACCTGAGAAAAAAGACTGACACCCTCCTTGCTGCAACTTCCTTTCAGTTAGTTGTAGAGAACAATGAAGTCTCCCCTCAGCCTCCTTTTCTCAAGATTAAACCACCCCAATTCCCTCAGCCACTCCTCATAACTTTTGTTTATACACACACACACAGATCACACACGTCTTTGCATTTTCTGTTTTGAAAATGGAACAGAGAAGTTTCAGCATATCTTACCAGCTGAATGATTCTGTTACTAATAAATTGACTACAGTATTAAACCTTGGTAGGTTGGCACTACTGAACTGCTGTTCAGGGAAACCTCTTGGGAGCAAAAACCATTCTGTGGGATAGCAAAGACAAATGACCTTTAAAGGTTAAATAACAACATACTCCAGTGTAGCTGTATTCCTTGCTGGTACAAAGCAAACTTCTGTTCATATCAAACTTCCCACTAATAGCTGTAAACGGATATTTTCTGAATGAAAGAATTCATTTTTTGAACTACTGAGTATCACCACAACCACAGTGGAGATTTTGGCTACAAAGCCCCCCCGTGTGTCAACTCCCAAAGTGGACAGTCTTTCCATTTGTAAATCAAGTCTACAAACGAGAAAGCTACCTCTTCTTTTGGTCCACAGTCAGTTTTCCTTTCTCTCTCTCTCTTTTTTTTTTTTTCTTTTTTTTTTTTAATAACACAGCGAGACATTTAACACAGTGAATTCCTCAGGGTAGGTAATCACACACACAGGTACAAATGGCATCTACAAGACCTTTCCCTTTCAGCCACAGCCACTGATGCTACAAGCAAAGATTTTCATCAGGTTAGGCAGAATCCCTAAGAGCTTTTGGTCTTTCTGCAGCTACCCCATGGGGGTTGGAAGGGCTCACTGCTTTCCTTACAAAGGGTGTTAAACATGAAGATAAGTAGCATAGTCAGGATGAAAAGAAGAATAGACAGAATATGTTTACTACAGAGGTATCATGATATAGCCTGCATGAATAGTCCTGAGAAAAGGCAAACATTTAGACAACCTGGAAAATGCAAAGTGTACACAGCACATAAAAATCCAAGGCATCTTTGTCAGGTACAATCTGAGATGACAGAGCCATGAAGATGGAATCAAAGAGAAATGAAATTTTTTAAGAGAAACTATTCAGAACAAAAGTGAAGAAATTCTTCTCTTGCTACTGCTAAAACCAATAATTACACAAGGAAGGCCAGCTTAGGGGAAGGAGAATCAAATAATTTGTTCCCATGAATCAATGTGGTTAGTTTGATTTCAGCAACAAAATGAACTTTAAATACAGAGATAAAAAGACTTTTGCACATACTGCAACAGTTTGGCCTAGTTGTCTGCTGAGTAATGCGTATAGATGAAGTATGAAAGAATGTTTCCACTACTTTAAAATTAAGTCTTTCTAAGGAAATCTCTCGCTTAAATCAGACTGGAAGTTTCAAGGCTTGCCTTAATAAAGAATTTTGGTGCAAGTGTGAAAACTTGAAAGAAACCTGTTGCATTTAAATAGAGAGAACAAGTCTGCATTTAAATGCATTATTGGGCATTCAAAAACTAACAAGCAAACAAACAAAAAACATACTGAACTTCCCCCCCCCCCCCCCCCCCCCCGACCTTTTGGACTTTATTATAAAGTTTCAGGTATTCTGTTAAATTAGAGCGGACTAGAAATAGCCCCTGGAAAACACCTAGGTCACTCTCCTGCCCTGAAGCAGAATCAATTATCCCTAAAGAGAGAATTTGTCTTGAATATTTTTCTTAAAGTTTTTCAGAAACCAAACCGCACACCAGCTGTCATATATACCACTGTTTTGCTATCCCTTTAATATATATATTTTTTTGCCATCCCTTTAATATTTTTTTTTGTCTCCTGTGTAACAGGAATCATCCTAGCTATCCCCTTTGGCATTCCAGGATGGAAGTATGCATCTCTTCCCTTCTTTGAATGAGACCCCAAGTTGGGTATCAACATTTTTAATCATTTTTAATGCAACTCCGACAGTTTGGTACACCTTGCTCTTGTTTTCAGAGTCCGTGACCAGTGACAACAGTCTTTCCAAAACAAAATACACTTTAAACACAGAAACAAAGCATGATTTAAAGAAAATTTGGAAAAAAAAAAGATTTAGAAGATCTGAAAATGATCATAGTACTTCTAACAACACCTTCTTTTAAAATGTTGCTAATGAGATCTTTATGTTAAGGTTGAAGTGAGTTGCAGTCCTTGGGAGCTACTGGGGCAGCTTGCAGCTGGGCTGGAGGCAAGTAGGTAGAAAGCACAGAATTAATGAACCAGGAGTATGGTCTCATCTGCTTTCAATAGCTTTAGTAGTTGGTGTCTTCTGTAATTATTTTCCATTCTTGTTAGTTTTCCAATAGACTTAAATCAATACCTAGGTCAATATTATCCTTATAGCTGATATTAGATCTTATACAGTCACAGAGTAATTTCCCTTATTTAAGAATGTTACTTGGTTATAATAGGCCTGTCTCACTTCTGCAACATCATTACCAAGGAACAGCAATAACAAAGGTCTACAAACCCTAAAAAAAAAAAAAAAAGTGTTTAATTCACTCCTCCACTTTCCAGCCTCTATGGTTGTACATAATACACACAGTGCAGAGTGGTTTTCTAAATAGCGGACTGCCAGTAAAAGATACTCTCATCATCAGAAAGGAAAAGTTACTAAATTAATTGCTGATTCAGTTTACTTCTGTATTTCCCATTCTTGGTATTTTTTTTTTAGAAAACAGGATGTGAATACCCTGCACATCACCATCTCAATTCAACCTAAGAATTAAAAAAAGGTAGTCCACAACTACATCAAGATCAAACTATACTTCCACAATCAGACTTGTTCTTTCTAGAATTAATCTTCTGCTGTGCCCCCTCCTTTTATCTCTCCATCCTTCCCTACCAGCACACTGAAATGCACATAACCTCCCAAGTATAATGTCTCTGTTCCACATCAAACCCAATATTGCTTCTGCCAGTGGTTATCATGAAGAGAAGCTGGCCTGTTCAGCCTTGCAATATTATCAAGATTTAACAGACTATGTACAAACTCTATTCCTCCTACCTCTGCCAAGATTATTAAAAAAAATAATTGTACTTTACTTCCCTGTCAAAAAGAAATTGGTAGACACTTGCAAGATGAGGCTTTTTTCTTGTCTCCCTTCCTTTACTACAGATCACAAGTGTCTCCTCCTGGAGTAACATGGGTTTCAAATCCATGTTAACAACATATACACATGGTAGGTAATGATGAGGCAAATGACTGTTACTGGTAGGTTTTTCAGCCGTTTTTTCACAACTTCATTCTGCTTCTCCTTGGTTTTATTTTACTTGTCTCAAGCCAAGGGAGGGAAACAACACTTTCTGAAGTCTCCCCAGCTGCCCACTTCTATGATTCTACAGAGGCAATTATGCTCTTAGGAAGTGGTCCAAAGTCAATTATAAAGCAAATAATCTCTAGCAATTCTATGGGTTTTATTACAGAACATCATTTTACATAACAGAGTGGTCTTGACTAACTTACTGTGTACTTGACTGAAGCAGTAAAAATAGATTGGACATAGTATTGTTATTGATAATTCCTCGCTATAGCAATAATATTTATGTCAAGATATTGAAAGCCTTTTCATTTAGATATGAAAACAATGCAATAACTTCCATGAATAGGCATGAACATGCCCCTTTCTCACTCCTTCTTGGACATACATAAGTACCATTCCACACAACAATTTTTAGAAGGTAGGCATTCACTCCAAGAAATTCCATTGTTAAGCTTACATTAGTTCCAAACCCTCATTGGTGTTAGGAGCACTCAAAAAGCAGTAGATGAGGGAACCTAAACACTGTATCAGAAAAGGGACAAAACCACAGTTTTAGTTTAGACAACTCAGCCCAACCAATATGAGATGGCCAATCATCCTGCATTTACATGACTGATTTACAAGGGAATTATCATGCTACTTTTCCCATTGCAGTACTTCTTATGCACCTGCTCTGGTCCTTTACAGCCTACTGATAAGAAGGTATCAAAGAAAAAAAAAAAAGAAAAGAAAGTTTACAACATTAGCCATATAAAAACACCCTAAAAACAACTCCCAGGCCAGTGACTTTCTCAGGACACAAATGAATGATAAATTTGTATGACTGAATGGTCACAGAGTCCTTCCCAGAATCTATTAAGACAACATCTGTTTACTTAGAGGATGTAATTAAGCAGTTTGAGAGGTCTAAACTTTCCTCCTTTCAGAACTGGAGTAGAGAGAACTGAGCAATGACACACCATAAACCCTTCAGGACATCACTTCCCCAATGGGCACAAAGTCCATTTGAAAATTCCAGTCTTCCAGTACCTGTCTGCCTTTATCTACAAAAGACAGAACTGAAACATTGTAATGAAGTTCATAATCTTAAAATATTTTTCCATCTATTTGTTCGTTTTTCAAAAATTTTATTTGACTTTCACCCCACCTCTTGCTCAACAAGACTGAAAACAAAACAGCAATACAACTGTGAAAAAATTTCTTCTGGACACCAAAACATAATCCATACCAGCTCATGACACATACACCAGGTCATACTCAATGAATACTCAACTGCATACTCAAAACACAAGTCACCACCTGCAGCACTATAGAGAGAACAGATGGATGTATTAAGATACTTCTGCAGCACAGAGGAAAAAAAAAAAAAGGTAAATTATTCAGGGAGAAAAGCCATAAGGTACTGCATTCCCCTGGATGCCTACTGAGCTAGTTTCTCAGCATGGGCTCTGTTTTTCTACTGGCATTAGCTGGATTCTTCTGTGCTGTCAGGAGTAGTCACAACAACATATTAAAATGAAAGGACCTTTTGCAAGCACATGCTTTTCCCTCCTGCCACATCTCTTGCAATCAAAACCATGTTTGCCTGCCAGCTGAGATGTAGAGAACATTTTGAAGCCAGTTGCAAAAGAAACCCTGGCTGTATATAGGGTAATAGAGATGAGATTGGATGAAACAGCATAATCCATGTCATATACTGCTAGAAATGAGGCATCTTTAGAGATGGCCATCTGTATTACAATACTTCACTCAATATCAAGGTTTTCCTCTACATCTCATGTGACACTTGAAGAGTTTTTAACACTCTTATGATATATAGTGAGTTATATGTTGTGCGTTTTAACAAATGCTACAAAAGACAAATAAAGCTTCCTATATATGGAAAAACTGTAACCTTTAATTAAGACATCTGCCTTTAGAGTATAGAAACACCAGTGAGGAATCAATACAATGTACAGCATCTGTTTTCTTTCTCAGCTTGAAACTACTATTCCCTCAAAATGGGACTGACAAGCTCACAAAGACTCCTCTGGAAGGAGGAGCAGATTACTTCTGCTCTAGAGAGTATGCTGAAGGATAACAGCTTTTTAGATCAGAATAAGGCATGCAGAGTTTTTGGCAGAAAATGAGACCGAAAGGGGAAAAAGCCCTCTACATAGTAAAGAGATTCAGATGGTTTTGAGAGGAACAGGAAAGAAACACACCACAAGGCCTTCTTGGTGGACTACACACAAGAAGGGCACACAGACTTGCTGCAACACAAAAGACATTAAACCTCACAGGTAGGTCCAGACAGAGGAGATGGGAGAGAACGGAAGTTATATGACAAGCCTGTTTGCTTTTCTTACCTACTCTTTATAAGGATCTTTTAAATAAAAGTTAAATGGTTAAGTTTTCCTCTTCATAAAACCTTTTCTAAAAATATTTTTTAGAATTATACAGTTCAGGTTGAAAAGGCCACAGGAGATCCCTTGTTCAGTCTCCTGATCAAAGCAGGCTTAACACTGAATTCAAACCAGGCTGTTGAAGGGTATTGTCCTTTGAGTGTTCTTTGAGACACTCACTGTAATGAAAAATAGACTCACCTCAGATCAATGGCTAAGTACGGATTCTCAGTCAGTGGAAAAAAATATTAATACAAGCATAAGATTCAGGGGAAATGCAGTGGTCCATTTTCTTGTAAAGGTAATAAATACCATTAATAGGTGAAGTTTCCTTGTTTTGGAATAGGAATTGTTTTCTCACCTCAATGCACGACACCTTTTTTTTTGTTGTTTTGTTTTTATATCACCTATGACCTATCCCATCTGTGATACATAACACTAAAAGTCCTCCTGTTTCTGTCTAAGGACTCTCCATTTTACCATGACTCGTACCAACCAGATAAGTGGTTTCTACTGTTTCACTATAATTTTACAGATGCAACAATATACTTTATGACTGCCTTTTTTTTAAAAAAAAAAAAAAAAAGAAAAAAGAAACTTGTTGGAACACACAACTTTGGCCAAAACTGTCAGATTCATTCTTTCAACAATAAAAGCAAGCTTTTGGAAAGGTTAGAAGAAACTGGTCACGGGGCTTTCAGATTAAAGGCAATTTAAAGACTGCTCTGATTTAAAATGTTTTGCAAGATGTTCCTTTTTACCTGTACATAGAAATCAAGTGTTATGAAATTAAATGTTCATCAAATGCTTGAATGGATCTTCAAAGTATTTTAAGATAAAGGTCATTATGCATTCCTCAATATACAATACCAATCAGTGCTGCATGTTAGAAAACGGAAAGATTACTAAATAAGTTATGGGGACAAGTTTTCCAGACATGCTCTATACTACAATCGCATTCATCAATGTTTATCTATATTATTAAGAAATAGCATTTATCAGATCTTGTTTGCTTTTAGTCATTATGTGGTATGAATCAAAAATACAGAGCAAAAGAAATACATAGAAGCAGTCTTCACTCCCATTCTTCTGTTAACAGTGACAGCTAACCAGGTGCAAAAAAAACTCCTTGAAAATTATTGCATCTGCATGTCCCAGACTCACAGCAGGAGTATTTGTTAAGTTGATTGCCTTTCAAAACAGTGACTTCAGACAACTGGTCTGTCACATCGCTTGCATTAGACATGCAACTAACAGGGCTGCCAAATAGGCTAGAATACACAGCCCTTGAGGGACCAAGTTCACGCTTTAAGTTTTCTTAGTTTCTAAACAGGGTTCATAAAATAAATAAATAAATAAATAAATACACTCCTTAGTTTTTCAGCAATACATTTTGATTAGTTTATGAACCAACATGAGTACTCAAAACTACAGAGAGAAATTTTGTCATCTTATTTTCTCATGTAGTAGTTCACTGAATAAATGCTCTTTCTCTAGCTGAAGTGTTCATGCAGTAAGATGAAACACATGGTAAGGGTCACAACATTTATTTGTTGGTGACCAAAATAAAATAGCATTCTTCTAAATTCAAGAATATCCTGGTCATTTCTGAAGAGATCAGGCAGGTTTTACGGATTTGCTAATTGTTTCCATGAGGGCTTCACTTCTGGTTTCCACAGCCATATGTTCCTTTTCATTAGCAGGAAGTCTATTCTGTTGATTTCTAGATAAGCTCCATTTTTTCCTGTCACACATCTTAAGGGCTGAAGCAGCAGAACAGCTGGGATATCAATGGAGCACTAAGTAGAACAGTGGGAAGGTAAATGGAGGAGCAGCAGCCAGCAAACAACCAAAAACTGATGAAAAAAACTTGGTGAATCACTTCTTTCTTAACTCAGCACTGACCTACACGATGGTGAGCTGCCAAAGTACTTATTTATAACATACATGAGATACTGAATCCAGGAGCTAAAGAAGATAAACAGGCTCTTTAGATTTCTTAAAGACAAACTGTCCAGACCAAGAGTATCAATAAAATTTGTCTGTGCTTTAGAGTTTACTGCAGGATGGTCAGGAACCAGAAAAAAGAAATCAGCACCCACATCCGTACTTCATAGAGTCTCTATCATAATATGCAAAGTGTCCCCTATTTCTCTTTTCCCAAGATACAAGCTAAGGATTATTTCAAGGGACAAAAACCTCACCAAACAGCAGAGCCAAATACATAACTTGCAACAAGTTGCAACATTCATTGCATATACATTCGTAGTAACTTTTAACAGAAGCATCAAGGGTGTTATAACTAAGTAGTTTTAGGTAAAATATTGTTCTTCCTCATTTAACTGTAACAATAGATTTTAGCTTTTTTGATATTGTCAGAATGTTTGAAAATGATAGGTAGGTTTATTCTATTTTTACCATTTCCTCTGGACATTACACTAAAGTTGAGGGTTTTAAAAATAAACACAAAGGTTTACTACTAAAACCTTCAAGTTCCTGTATAGGAATGCTACTGTATTCTTTTTACACATCGTTACATGCCATAACCTCTTTTGACTGCACCAGTAGAGGTTACTGCTACCCATCTGATGGATACCTTTCTTCCTCCTCCTCTTCCACTTTCAAAGAGAAAAATGCATCTGAAGTTTTCCAGGTGCTGTTTTTGTTAGCTTTTGCTTTACCTTTAAGTGTGCAGTGAATAGCATTGAAACATGCAAAGCTCAACTAACAAATCACACTTCGGTGCAAGATTATACAGGATAACACATATATATACACAGATGGTTTTAATTTAAGAGACATTCCATTCACACACTGGTTTTCTCATAGCCAAATACTCATAAGATCCCAGTAGTCCATGCAGGATGGCTTGTGGTGGGTGACACGCAGTTTCATGGAACAACAGCTACTGAATTCTTACTGGATCCTTCATGGACTGGCAACCTGGCGGGTTTTGGATGAAACTTTTATACAACTTATGACTTCATAGTGACTGAGAACTTTTGCCTCATAATCCTGTCACCTCTGAGTCACTGAGCGATATACTGCTAATGTATTCACCCTTTGTGTTTCCTCTGCCAGCTCTGGCCTGCCCTTTGTTTTAGGCTGTCTTGGGTGTCCCTAGGTTGAATGTTACTGAAAAACTGCATGCAGACGTTCTGTGATTTTATAAAAATACCGATCTAAATCCCATTGATACATCTCATTCTTTTATCCATCCCTTCTTTCCCTGTTTCTTCTGGTGCTTTCACACTCAAACATTCCAATTCATACTTCCTTTATACCAACAGTAACATTTCTGTTGCATATTTCTAGAACCTCTTCACCCATTACACTTCATGCAATGCTTCAGTCATATGTCTCTACTAAGAATCAATGTCATTCTTTCGAGACTGGAGTCTTGAAACAACAAATTAAAAGTGTCTATCATATGTACAAGAAAATATGAAATATCCAGAGACTCAGAATGATGCTAAACCTAGCTATAGTTCTTAACAAAATCACCTCTTTCAAGAGCATAAATTCATATATGCAAAAAAAGGTTATGGTAAATATAATCACCTGGCCATGTGATGACCCTAATACCTTGATTATCACTAGGTAGGCATTTTTATCTTTTAAATCACAAATAAATCACACTCAGGTGTCCTCAAGGTTATCAGACAATCAAAGGGAAATAAATATTTGATAAGAGTTCTCAGTTTTATTTGCATTTTGTGTGGCTTACTGTTTTTCAATAGCTTAAAAAAAAAGACAAAAAAATCACCAAACAAGTGCAAAACATTCTCTAGTGCCTCACTATGATGCTGTGACAGTGATAAGTCAGTGAAAGACAGTTTGATGCCCCAACCACCCCCAATCCTGTATATATTCAAAAAAATAATTTGCCCCTTGTTTGGACCAATGAGAGATCATTTCATGCATAAACATTCTAAGATAATTAATTGGCCTACAGAGCTAATATAATCACCTGAGTCAAGCAGTAATGCACAGTGTGTTTTGTATGCTTTAATTTTCAAATGAGGGTTAAATAATTGCAGAATATTATAGTAACTTTACTCAAGTTATTTTCACATACACATTCAAAAGACACAACACAAAATAACCTCAGACTTAGTTTATAAGCAGATCATTATTTAAAAGGAAATAAAAAACAACAACAACAAAAAACTTCTACAGGCACTAGATAACCCTATTGTCAACCTGGCAATCCTCAAAGTCTGAAGTTTGAGGCCATAGTACCACCTCTTTATTGACAACCTCAGTGACAGGACAGAAAGCACTCTCAACAAGCCTGTGAATGATACTAAATAGAGGGCAGCAGTTAACATACTGAAAGGCAGGACTTACCTTTCAGGGACCATGAATATCCTGCACATTGAAAAAAAAATAAAATGTTCTACATGTTTTGTGTAGCAAATGTGATGCTATAGAAAATTCATGAAGTTCAACAAAGGCAATGCCAAACTGTGCATCTGGAAGCAACAGAACAGGCTGAGGATGTCTGACTGGGCAGCATCTTTGAAGAAAAGGACCTAGGTGTCTTGGTGGACAAGAAGTAGAGCATGAGTCTATACCATGGCTTTGCAGCAAAGAGGACTAACCACATACTGAACTGTCTTAGAAAGAATATAGGCAGCACGTCAAGGGAATTCCTCGCAATTCAGCAATTGTGAGACAGCACCTGGAGCACCATCTCCACTTTTGGCCTTCCTGGTCCAGAAACACATAGGCGTACTATAGTAGGTCCAGCAGAGGACCATAAATATGATTCGGAGTCTGGACCATATTGTTTGTGAGAAGGGTCTGAGAGAACTGGGTTAGTTCAGACTGAAAAAGAGATTGTTAGAGGTGTGGGGTGAGGTAGAAAGTAGAGCAGA
Organism: Anser cygnoides; assembly: GCF_040182565.1. Lineage (NCBI taxonomy): Eukaryota > Metazoa > Chordata > Aves > Anseriformes > Anatidae > Anser > Anser cygnoides. Next base: position 102,183,239 of record NC_089874.1, on the reverse strand, counting down.
AGATGGATGGAGCCAAACTCCCCTCAGACATGCACTGTGACAGAATTAGAGTCAATACATACAAGTTGCAACATGGAAAATTTCAGTTAAGTAAAAAAAAAAAATTAACAACCCACATACACACTTTGTTCCTTTCAACCTAAATGATCCTGTGAATACAAAAGAACTCTATGCAATCATATCATCCCCTGTAGTCCTATTCATCTGAATATAATCTGGCATAAGAATACAGGCAGAAAGCTTTGTTTGAGAACAATAATAATTTGATTTTTTAAAAAGTTACCCAATTTCTGTCAAACACATTTGGATTCATAGCCGTACTACTTTTGCAGTAGCTTAGTTCTTTTCCAGATATTTTCCAAAGTCCACATTTCAATTGCTACCATCTTCTGCCACACCTGCAAGATGCTTTCCTTTTAACAACAACAAAAAAAATAATAATAATAAAATAGGGAGGAAAAAAGGTCTTATTTAATGAAGACTCCAAAGTTTAACTAGGGGGGGGGATGTCCACATGCATCTTCTTATTCCTGATTTTTTTTTATGAATGCTAACTAGTTGCACACTAAGCTGAAAGGACAAATACCTTCATTTCAAGAATCTAAAGGATGTATTCTCTCTAACCAAAGGGCTCTTTTAAACCATGGCACAAACATGGCAGAATCTATTAACCTGGTATTGAGAACCTGTTTGATGACATTTTTGATGTTGATTAGTTTTCCCTTCTGTTTTAAGCAGTTAGAGACTGCTTCAAACATCTGAAATTCATCTAAATCACAAAGTTGTGATAGTTGCATACTACTCTTTCAATAAGCCACTGTTATTAAAAAGTAGCAACAATTAGACCCAGTAAATATCTTAAAGAAGTGCTTTCACTCATAGATAAAAGTCTTAATTACAATATGTTTCAATACCCACCTTCTTGACAACACAGATTTGTTGAGTGAGGAGCTGTATTAGCAAGCATATCTAGCTTCTCAGCATTCATATGCATAGGTATGCCTATACACAACAGAAATTTTCTACATGCGTTCCTTAATCCAATTCTCCCAAAAGCCTATCTAAAGCTTGAAGACCTTTAAAAACACCAGAAAATACCATGCTGAGAATACAACCAATGCTGACAAGAGCAAACGCAAACAAAACAAAACGTACCATCAACAACAGTCAACGTACTCTTACTATTGCCCATATCATGCTGGTCCTACACATCAATATCTATTCTTTATTAAATTCCTATGCTATTTAATATTTAATAGGTTGTGAAAAGTTTTACTTGAATAACAACCTAAAACTGTATAAGAATTGTATTTCTAAAGCCTTCTAAATGTTCAGGCCAAGAAGGGAAGTTAAAATACTTTAAGTTAAAGTCTTAAGAATTTTAAAAAGCAGTAAAGTAAATTAAATGCCTACTTGTAACTAAAATTCACTGAAGTTGGGAACCTCCTTCCCACCCTTTGGAAAACCAAATTTGTAGCCCCCTATACAGACACTGAGTTTCCAGAAGAACTCAGTGACAAAGTCAGCCTTCCTGGAAGTGAAAACAACTACAGTCTACTTTCAAAATTGAGGACTTTAAGTTAAAAAATAAAAAATTACAAAGTCCAAATCAGAATTCTTTCTAATTTTAGGACTAACCCAAATGCCACTTCCATTATGCTGCCCATAAGTATCTGGCACAGATTTACAGAACGGTGGGAAAAGTCTATCTGAAAACATGCCAAGACCAAATTTAGTCTTAAACAATCTTTAATGATTTTAAAATTTAGGTCTATGCCTTTTGCCTTTATATTTTAACACATCTAAAATCTCTATAAAAATAAATCTAAAATTAATTAAACAATCAAAAAAACCACAAATATCCAGTTTCTTCTCCCCCATCCTCCCCCCTTGTTTTATTTGCTGGCTTGTCTGATCTATGGGAGATTTTTCAGCTGCTGTTACCGTGTTCTGACTCTTAGGCTCTATAAAGGGCTGACATCCAACTCTCTCAGCAAAGGTCACTCTGAGGCAGGGATTGGGAAGTATTAGAGAGCTTACAAGGAGGAAGAGATAATGACAAAATCCAGCATTTTAAGCCCCCTGCCATACCCCTCCCACAAGATCCTCAATGCTATGAGGGTGTTTTGTTGTGGTTTTTTTGTTGTTGTTGTTTTTTTAACCATTAGTTTTTCAATCAATAAAATATTTATTTATTTATTATATATTTTGCCTACAACTCTTCATAGCTGGGTTCAGCCTTCTGGATTTCAGCTAACAAATACAAAACAGATTAAAAAAAAAAAAAGCAAACCTCAGCCTGTAAAATAATTTCTACACAAGCCACTTGGTTTACAAACATCTTTTATTCTCAGAATGCAAAATCACAGGTCAATAGTAAATAATCATGTTTTAACTTTTAGCATCCCAACGCATCTAACGTCCAAAGGAGTAACAATTGTGCCTACCAGATATATGTCTAGATCTGCAGTTAAAACAACTTCTCTCCATGCATTTCAACAGGTATGCTTAATGGATTTGCAATAGGGGCAAAAGTGAAGCAAAAGCAACGGAAGATGCAAAAGCCAAATTCCAAATGATAAACCTTCAGAATTCCAAGTGCTAGAAAACAAACCGCAGCAGTATTTGATAAGTTACTTGTCTGAGTCAACAGATCATTTATTTTGGAAAATATTCAGGTGACGTGCAGATAATTTGACATGCTTCCCAACTATAACGTACTAGTTCTCTGAAGTCTCTATAGTTATTATACTAGTGACATATTTATTTTTTTAATTACTGCATATGGCTAGCTATACAGGGTATTACAGAGTTCCAGTCAACAAAATTGCCTTTGGGGGATTTTAAAAGGAAGAAATTGCTAGCTCATTTTGGTGAAGATAATAATGATAAGCAGTAACAGAGTGCAGTGCTGAAACCTCCAAAATTCCAGATGGGAGTCTGTCTGCACTGTCAACCAAAAAAAATTCCCTGGTGTGTCAGAATGGGTCAGAGGGCCAGTCTGTACTCCACATCCAGCTACTGGCAGGAAAACATGTTTTTAGAGATGCCAAGTTTGAAAGAGCTATGGGCCAGGCTTGATTGCTCCTGGGGTCTTTTCAAAATACATTCTCAAACTCTGCTACTTCCTACTTGACCAGAGAATGTGCCAGCAGAGATAACATACAAAGAAAATACTTCTCCATCTCACATCAGTATTTAATTGATGTTAATCAACGTAAACAATAATGTTTAATGACATCAAACAAGATTAAAAAAGGAAGCCAATTCATTTTAAAATCCATTTCAACATAGCCTCAGGTTATATATATATCAAAATACCTTAATTTAAATTGTGTTGCTATTATATTGCAAAATTAAGCATGAGTGAATTTTTTATATATCAGAAACTTGGATCTTTAACATTTCATTTTTTCTTTTGCAATTTTAGAGTTAACGTTACATTTTTTGCACTTCTAATTGATTTCTTTAAAGTATTCATAAATCAAAAGACTCATTCTTACTTTCAAAATGTTGAAACATGCTTTTATCTATAGCTATTTAGTCATATCTGTGCATGATAAGATTTCATATCAGGTTATCATCAGTTAGAACAAAAGCAAAATTCTGATATAATTAGAGCTATAGATTTTTCTGCATACCTTACTAGGCAGAAGCTGGCACAGGCAAATACTTCACAGGAACTTTTTTCTCCTAATTCTCCATCTCTCTTCTCTCTTCAAAGAGGTTCCCCTGAGAAAACCAAAAGCATCAGTGAAAGCTTTCACCTCAGTTAGAATTTTCAGTTTCTCCTTAAATTGTAATGCCATTGTATGCCAAGCACATCGGGGTATATTTGATCTATGATCTCAGCATTAGTATTCAAATTAAGGCTTCTGCACAGAGCAAGAAAATATTTATTGAATATTCAGTCGCATATTTTAGTTATAATGTTTGTAGCTCTCATATTTTGTTTCTTCATAAATAAATGAGTAGTGACTTTGCAAATATAAATGCTCATAAAATCAGTATTTATTTGTTTAAAAAGAAAAATGTGTAAAGGAAGTGATTCCCAAACCATTCTTAAGTATTTTTTGCAAAATTCAGCATTTACAGTATGCACTGCATCAGTCCACTACCTCATATTTCACTCATCCTCAGTGGATGAGTACTAAAGCCAGTTAATATAGTATGAGTGGCAATTATTGCCAGCTAAGCTACCTGCCACGTTAATTTAGTTATGTGAGTTATCAACTATGCTTATATAATGCACTGGGGGTTATTTAATCTACTGCCCCATACGAGGTCCTCACTGTGTTTCTGCCTACAGCTATCAAACCCTCAATACCATATTTCTAAAATTTGGCCAAAACAAACTTCTACAGTGTAGCGAGTTTACATGGCAAGGTTTTGGTAGTGGGGGGCCATAGGGGTGACTTCTGAGAGAAGAATCCAGCAGCTGCCCCAAGTTAGATAAGGGCCCTGCTGCTGTCCAGAGCCAAACCAATAAGTGATGTTGTTTGTGCCTCTGTGAGAGCATATTTAAGACAGGGGAGAGAGGAGGAAAAAAAAAAAAAAAACTGCTGGACACAGCAGCTGGGTGAGTGAAGAGTGAGAAGCAGCCCTGCAGACCCCCAAGGTCAGTGCAGCAGGAGGGCAGGAGGTGCTCCAGGCACGCAGCAGCAGTTCCCCTGCAGCCTGTGGAGAGGCCCCTGGTGGAGCAGGCTGTCCCCCTGCAGCCCATGGGTCCCATACGGAGCAGATCTCCACGCTGCAGCCCGTGGAGGAGCCCCCGGTGGAGCAGGTGGATGTGGCCTGGAGGAGGCTGAGGCCCATGGAGAGCCCCCGCAGGAGCAGGCCCCGGGCCGGAGCTGCAGCCCGTGGAGAGGAGCCCACGCAGGAGCAGGGGGGCTGGGGGGAGCTGCCGCCCGTGGGGGACCCGTGCTGGAGCAGTTTGCTCCTGGAGGATGGACCCTGTGGTACGGAGCCGTGTGGGAGCAGTTCTTGAAGAGCTGCTGCCTGTGGGCAGCCCCTCAGGATCAGTTCGGGAAGGACGGCATCCCGTGGGAGGGACCCCATGTGGAGCAGGGGCAGAGAGTGACCGTGAAGGAGCGCTGGAGATGAAGTGTTAGGAACTGACCACAGCCCCCTTTCCCTGTTCCCCTGCACCACTCAGGGGGAGGAGGTGGAAGAAGGTGGATGGCAGGAAGGTGGTTTTAGTTTCTTTCCTTTGTTTCTCACTTCTCTAGCTTGTTAGTAATAGGTAATACATTTTACTAAGCTCCCTCTTCTGAGTCTGTTTTGCCCATCATGATAATTGTTGAGTGATCTCCCTGCCCTTATCTCAACCCTTGAGCCCTTTTCATTGTATTTTTCTCCCCTTTCCCTTTGAGGAGGGGGAGTGAGAGAGCTGTTGTGGTGGAGCTTAGCTGTCGACCTGAGTAAAACCACTACATACAGCTGACTCTGAAGGAAAGGGGGTAGATTAAATGAAGTGTGGCAAGGTCAACTGAAGGTGTATGGATTACTTACCAACACAGTTACAGCGCTGACAGTAGTTCAAGGCTATTTTTAACACAATTTGAAAAATGCAGGAAAAGAAAGGGGAGAAAATTAGACTATTAAGCCAAAAAGACAAAGGACAGCAGTACAAACATCCTCAGCTTTCATGTTCAGGTGTTACTGATTCAGATGTTACTGAATGCATTCACACCGGGAATAGAACTAATAGCACTCTTGGGTTCCAAGAGTCAGCAGAAGTTAAGACAGCTCACAAGCAACATGGTTCTCTCCTTGAGCAGTTTTGAGGTAGTACTACTACTGGCAGTAGCAACTACCCAGGCTCTCTGATGTGTTAGTGGATTATTGAAAATGGAAGAAAAATATTCCAGATTAGGGATGCATCATCTCGTTCTAGAAGAAAGCAAATTGTTTAAACAATGATCATTTAGTTGATCTGCAGATTTTCATTCAAAATATTTTCAGTAATTTAATCCTACTACATAATTCAATTTCCACAAAGTTGCATACCTCACCATAACATAGTAAACATGAAAAAAACCTTTATAATACATTGTGGCATTAAGACATTTTCATCCAAAAAACTGTAAACCCCTAAGTACAAAAATAGCTTTTTCTAGGTAAAAGCAACAGACAGTTTTACATGTTAATAAAATCCAGAATAACAAGGTTATTAAGAAGTGGCTATAACTTGAGCCTCTTTCAGGATGCTGTTGATCTAAAGCATATTTCTACCAGTTCCACCTCATTATTCTACCAATACTTTTTCCAGTAACGGGTGAAAGCTTTTATATATGCCAACTGAAACTTCTTATTTTCAGGTGCAATGCGTAACACTGACCTCTCTGCCAAAACCAGCCTGCTCATACAGGCCCTTTCTTCAATAAATACAAAAGATACTTGCAGATTATTTCACAAACGTTTATCCAGTGGTGAGCCATTGCTGCCAACTGGGCACACTGTATTTCTCAGAGGAACACACAACAGCACTGTTGTGGTAGGCTGAAGGGAAAAGACTTATTCTCATTACAAAGCCTTTCTTTCCTTTCACTCTGTGGAAATGTATAGTTTAATATTAATACGGAATGCATTTTTCCACTGACCATCTCTTCTTGCCTCCAGATTAACACTACAGACATTTTCTCCTGCTCGTAATATCAATTACCTTTCACACAGCAGCTGGTTCTTCCATTTATTACTTATTCCACATACAATTCTCACAGTCATTTTGTTAGAAGAAAAATAAATTCAGGCAAACATATCTTCCAGTAAACTATTTCAATCTTAGATCAGAATGGTTATATGCAGGTTATTTTAGGTTAAAAAATATTCATATTGATTTTTCAAATTGGCTGCTAAAAGGAAACAGAACATTAGACAGATGATCTGATCTTGGCTTCCAGGGACTTGCTATACAAGCAGATTTGCTCCTTGATGGCTAAAAAAAAATCTGTAGTTAATTCTTGCCAATTGAGACAGTCCATAGCTACTGATTCATAAGTATTTACTTTAACCCTGTAGTCCAAGTGAAAACCCATATGATTTTTTTTTTTTTTTTTTTTTTTTTACCTACAGATGTATGTCTACGTTTATTTACCCACACAGAGCAAAGGAGATGTCTTACACTAGGCGTCAAGTCTGGTAAGAAATTAATAGAAAATACAACATTAAAGAAAATAGTAAAAATAAATTAAAAATATTGCCATGAAATAAATTTCAAAATTGTGATTACACTCTCAAGTGCACTTTCCCTTCCAAGAAGGTACAATATACATATTAGCACATCATGAAATACTTTGCACATACAGAATCAGAAAGATGTTAACGACTAATGCTCACAAATTTGAAAATTTTTTCTTTACAATATATGTCAAAATGCCTTAAAATTATGTCAAAGAACAAGTAATATAGAAGTCATCTGAGGTGTTCTAGGCAGCTGACTGTTGGGGTGGGAGAGGTTTTCAACACTTATATCAATATCAGATTGTGCTAGGTAACCCTTTCTCTTCACACGCACTGGCACTGTGCAAACAGTCACACAAAATGATTCTGCAGGGAGAATTTTGCATACCTGTCCTGGTACACATCTAACTAAGCATCCATGCTCCTATAAATAGTGAAAAGTTAGTCTTTAAAGCATTGGGTTTAACTTAATCACTTAACACTTAACCCACAGACCTCTGCAGAATGCTTCCTTCGAGTTTCAAAGGCTTTACATTAACTAATTGCATAAAATTTTTCCACATGCCTTCTACAGAAGTACTAAATATTGCCAGAACAGACCTACAGGCACTATGGCAACTGAGGATCTAAACATATTTCCATATGAAAATTATGTTAAAGTTGATATTAATTGTACACATAAAATAAGAGTAAAGTATTTTTTAGAGTATTAATCTCTGTAAAGGAGTGCTAAATTTGCTGGATTCTAGATATGTTAGTTGTGAAAGTGCATTGTTAATGCGCCTATACAACGCAGTGTTATCCATCTCTGAAATTCCTGTGACAGAGTACTCTCTTCCTCTATCAGGGACAATTCATCAGTTATAGAGAAGAATTTTTAAAAATATAGCATTATTACTCTATAAAAAACAATAATTTGCAAATGCAACTGAACAAATATCTGTGTGAATTTTAAAAATTCTCGATACTCCATTAAGATCACCAGGACATAAAAATGGCCTGACAAATACTAATTTTCTGAAAGGGACTGTGTTTAAATTGATTTTAAGTCAAAATAATAAATGGATTTCCTTGTACATTCTAAGAAAGCTCCTTGTGCATCTGAGAGTGGGAACGTGATCTTGTGTAAGAAATAGTACATTTTTTGAATGTGAAGAAACTGAACCCCTGCTTGAAATAGTCTACTACAACCACATTTAACACTATGAACACTATGATTTATTTTTGTTTTACGTTATTTTCTCAGAATTACGGTAATGTCAAGTTCTGTTTCAAAGTTACAGAATTTATCTAGCTAATAGAGAACTTCAAAATGAAAGCAGAAGAGAGGAAAGAAAGGACCAAATCCTATTACTTTACAGTTCTTCATCCAGAAAAAAAAAAAAATGCTATGTGTCTAGATTTTTATGGCTGTTGTCAATGTAATTTCTGAGCTTCTTACATATATTAATTGATTTGTTCTCCAGTAAAAGCTCCAGTACAGAAAAATAAACTGCCGATTTACAGAGAAAGAGCCACTTCAGAGATGAAGTGACTCACCCAAGATCACACAAAAATACTTTGGGCAACACTGGAAACTGAACTTGAATTCAGATGTACATGTCTCATTTCTGAAGTCAGTTTCCCTTTCTGGTAAGAATGGAGATGACAGTAGCTCATGCAATACTGAATAATTTACATGCATTAAATCTCAGCAATAACCAAGGAACAACCCCACGACAGATCTATCCATACCCAGCCAGGCACTCCTCTCACCAGTAGAACTGGAAACAATCATGCTGAACTTGCATCTGTATCAGAAAAGAGTTTACAAAATTACTACATTTACACATTTTGCAGTATAATTTGGCCAGGGAAAAAAAAAAAAAAAAAAAACACCACAAACGTGTGTATGTACAGCAAGAAAGACATTTCACTTTGATTTGATTAACAGGGGATTAGACCAAAAGAAATAAATTAGATGGAGGGCACAGCCATGGCATTTGTGTGTCTCCTCAAACACAGCATTCTGCTTTTGCAGACCCAGGAAATTTATAAAAGATAAGCCCAGAAGACAATGTATACTGCAAATATGCCACATTTTTTTTTTCTGCTGGTTAGCACACTTAAAATGCCTATCCTCCTGAACTTAAGAAATTCTAACTGCAACAAAGCTGTTCAAAAACTGAAAATATGCTGGTATTGTTGCTGCTGTGAGCAGCAGCAATGCCTGCTCTTGAGAAATATCCTTTTAACCTTGAAAAGGATTGATGACTTCATGCAGTGATGTATGGGGATATCCGCTCAATAGTTATGAGCAATCGCTTCACCTTGCAGGCTATAGCTACCAGTAGAGATGCATGCAGTTGCAGAACCTAGTTAATCACTGTGTAGTATGGGCATTGGCTGGATTTATAACCACAGCTCTAATAGTGCAGTTGAGTACAGTTTTATTATTTGGGGAAACTGTATCAAAACCGTGTCAAAATTAGAAGTTTTCAGGAAAAAATAAAAAATAAAGCAAAGATGAGGTTCATTTATGGGCTTCTGAAGCCTATCATTTAGAATCTTGTTGCATATAATTTTAATCCAAGCAAACTTAAAAGCTACTACCATAAGACTGAAAAATAAGCATGCTGACAAACTCTGTTATATCCATGACTTAGGTGTAAAACATCAGGCTAACCATCTACCCAGCAGTGCCCCAAAGTCCTCACGATGTCAGTTTGACTCCTCTTTAGCAGCTTGTTACTTTTCCGTGTAACCTAATAATCAGCTGCTCAGGACAGCAAGAAGGTGGCTCAAGGAGCCTAACAGAAGCATGAATACAGAAGCTAGCAATGAAAAAGGCAATGAAAATTACATTAGTGCCCTAAGATGTCAGAGAACAGCATATATTTCAGCCTTCACTCAGAACATCAAGTGTTTAACTTCTTAAACTGCTGAAAGTCCTCAAGTTTTTCAGCCAACTATCTGGGAAATGCTCTTATAAAATGAAAACCATTACAAACAAGAAAAACAAACAGGAAAACAAAAACCCACAAAATAATATTCCAACACTCACCTTACGTTTTCGGTAGCATCAACAGACAGGGTCATGCAAGTTGATGTTCCATTTCTTGTACATTGATACAACAATTCGCTACTCCTCTACCCTACCCAGCACTAAATAAAAGCTACGGATAGAATCACCTTTGTTCTCTATTTTTATTCAGCAGCCTTAAAGCCTGCTGCTTTAGACTTTCCTGGCCATATCTTCTTTTGCGACTTGGACATTTTTGCTTTTTATACTACCATGTACACAACGTGTCTGGTGCATCTGAAACATGACAGAATCATTGAACATCATAAAAATAAGACTGTGTATGCACTTCTGACCAAGAAATCCTGAAGAACAAGGTGCCATTGTAGGGAGTTAAGAATTGCCCAAGATTTTTCTTTCTACAAAGCACTATGGTTATAGAGCCACACATTACATTTCATGTCAAAATAACACCAGCAGACAACTGAACCATTCTCAAGCAATTCTCCAGACTGTTGTGCAACTCTCTACCTAGATGGCCTTCACAAGAGAGCACAGGTATAGATCACACTGACTGTTAACGCTCCAAGTAACAGGCAGGACAGGGTAAGTGGAAGGGACAGGAAGGAAAATGTGGATGCCAAATCAGCAATGCTCAAGTAGTCTGCGTCCATATGTATGTATGTATTTGTCTCTGCAAGCCTAAGGAAGATCAGTCAAACAATAAGGGAAAGACAAATGCTTTTCCCCGCTATAGATAGCAATATCAGCTTTAAGTTAAGCAGAATGGGACTATTTTTTTCATTACCACCATGGACTCCCAGCTTTCCTCTGACTCTTTATGGTCAGCAACTGCCTTAGTGTCAGGGCTCAAAAAGCAGAAGAGAAGCTGCAGAGCTCTTGAAAATACATGAGCCAGAGACAGGGACTAAATGAATGAGTCCCATGCATAATGCATGAGATTTGACAGATCTGTAGGATCTGCTCCTAAATGATTCACAGCCCTAAGAAAACCAAGCATATGGTTCTTCAGATACCTGCTCTTGAAGGGTTCTTGCAGTCATTTGTTTTCTCAGGGTGGAAACCAGGAGAGGAAAAAAAAAAAAAAGAAGAAGAATTAAAAATTCTTTCATTCCAGTTTACCCTAAAACAGAACACACACACGAGTCCAAGCTCATCTTGCTTTCAGAAATGTGCATGAAAATATGTATTGAAATATGTATTTGAAATTTAGATTACCTCTCCTCCCTGCAGGAGCCAAGCCTTAATTCAGCATTAGATTTTATGCATTTCTATAACCCCTTATTGTTTTGGGATCGATCTCTCATTGCTTTGGCTAACCAAACACTGAACCTGCTTCTCAGTATCATCTTCCTATCACAATTCAACTGATAAATACAAAGGTGCATTCAAATTTGAGGGACTTCCCAGATAAACACTTGCTTGAAGACCTATTCAAAGACCTTGGGAAATTATACTAATTATACTCAAAGTGACCACTTCTCCCCATCTGCAAACTTAAGGAGTTTAACATTTTCATTAAAAAGGAGAAAACACGGTAAGTAAGCAGAATAATGAGTATTAATTCTTAAAGTGTAACTAACGCCATAAAATTTCAGAGTCTTTCCCTCTGGGGAAGCAACTGTTCAGCCAGCTGGTTGCTTTCCCTTCACTCCAGTAACAATCATTCACAGTTTGAGGCTTAAGTCTTCTAGATAGCAAGACCTGGTGTAGGCTGCGCTGATCTCTGGTGCAATGCATGTCAGCCAGGTGCCTGTCGGTCTGCAAGCCATGCCTCATGCTGCCTTTCCCATCAGCAGCTTCCACCAGCCATGCCTTACACCAAAGCTCGTCTAATTTTTTTCTTTACCAGCAATTTTTTGTTTTATTTCTTAAAACATGCATATTATGTCGAGAAGAAAATCTCTCAGGTCACCAGAAACTTTGGCAACATCTGCCTCATACATTCCAGGAAAGACTGACTTGTGCCTTTTGCACTTCTGATGAGTGACCTACAACTTTCTTTTATTTTCCCCTTTTTATTATGCATCTTAAACATACCACCACATCTTGAGAAACACAATTAAGTTTAAGGTCTCTGTAAATTTTTAGAATTAATCATACAGCTGTAAGTCCCAGGTATGCTGTGAACAGGAGAACAAGATTTTTAATCAAGCAAACTGTGTACTAACTAACAACATGCTTGCAAGGCAAAAGTTATATACTGATTTATTTTAAGTTGCTGAAATAGGGGCGATGGGATGGAGTAAAGAAAAAAGAAACAGAAGCCAAAAGCAGAAAGTCAAGCCAAAAAGCAAGCCCTGAGGGGAAACAAAGGTAAGATCATATTTATCTATACAGGTGTAAGAAAGCAAACCTGCTTCCATAGCTGTTGACCCTATGATGATATGGAATAGCCTGTACTGCAAACAGTATTTGATATTTACCAGCAGACTCTCAAAGGAAAATCTCTAGGGGTATTTGAATTTGCTTTTTCTTTTCCTTGACTTGTCAGAGAAGAAAGATGTCTCTCGCTTTTCGCCACCATCAACAGAAAAGAATAAAACTGAACCCACCTAACTCACTCCTCGTGAAAGCAATCTTAAGGATAAATGTTGCTCTTCTCCCATGCACACACACATAACCCTGATGACAGCAATAGAGAAAAAATTTGAGCATGCTTAGGTACCCAAGAAGAACAGAGGGTTTAGGAAGCAAAGTTAAAGGTCACCTAATGTGCAACAACAGTCTTACCTGGATCACAAAAGCCAGCTTTCATTCGTGAGCCTGATAAACCTAAAAAAATAAAAATAAAAAAAAAAAAAGACAAAACCAAACAAAATCAAATGAACAGAACACAACTACTTATGTACAGTATGCTTAAGTCTCCAAATTCAGGTATGCATAGGAGCACTAGTTAACTGTGTTTTTCAGTACATATCTTCACATTTGGAAGTTTTTTCAAAGCTTTTTTTTTTTTTTCCCCCCAATTTAAAGATAACATTCAACTATGGCATTGGTTTGATAACAAGAACTACTGTAGGTCGTATCTTGCATAATGAAGTTATGGCTAATATAAAACACCAATTTAACAGGCTGAAAAGGGCATAAAAAGTCTAATTTTATTCTGCTACAATTTAGTATGCGTTAGAGAAAAAAATATGTAAAGGAATAAGGGAATATACTTATCTGCTACTATTGCCAAAAGGAAAAAGTGTTGACTTAAAAAAAATAAAATAACTAATAGTGGTCATTTCTTTTTCCTATATAGTACCAGAATTTCAAACTTTTAGTACTATAAAAAGTCTAGGAAGTAACTGCCCCTAACTTCATATATTCCAGAGTAGAAAAGTAAGCCAATAAAGCCAAATATCATAAAAGTGGAAATTTTTAAATCAGAAATTTGAACTGTATAGTTTTCAATAAATAATCTGACGTGCTAAAAGATATCTTTTATTAATTTAAGTATTGACATTAAAATAATTTTGTTGCAAAACGAAAAGACTAAAAAAAAGGTTTCTTTCATGTTTCTCCAACTGGAAAATTATAACCAAAATATAGGAGCATATCTGTGAAAGGGTAACTTCAAATTATTACATTTTCTAGTTCAGTTTACACAAATTGTGCACAAAGCTCTCTCTCCCACTCTATTCTCTCATATTTCCTACAGACGCACACATACACCATATTTAAAACAATACCCTTGGTCCGCAGGTTAAATCCTGACCTAGGCCAGTTATCCAGGGAGCTAGATGCTTACTTCCATGTAAAACTTCCTAATATTGAAGGAAGGGTTGAGGCAATCCCAAGCACTCATACAGATTGGGCAAAGAATGGATTGAAGAGATGAGAAGGACCAGGGGGTGTTGGTTGATGAGAAGCTCAACTTGAGCCAGCAACATGAGCTTGCAGCCCAGAAAGCCAGCCGTATCCTGGGCTGCATCAAAAGAGAAGTGGCCAGCAGGTGGAGGGAGGTGATTCTCCCCCTTTGCTCTGCTCTAATGAGACTCCACCTGGAGCCCTGCGATCAGCTCTGGGGCCCCCAGCACAACAAGGACGTGGACATGTTAGAACGAGTCCAAAGGAAGGCCACGAAGAGGATCAAAGGGCCTCACTTCTATGAAGACAGGCTGAGGGAGTTGGGGTTGTTCAGCCTGGAGAAGAGAAGGCTCCAGAGAGACCTTATGGCAGCCTTCCAGTACCTAAAGGGGACTACAGGAAAGCTGGGGAGGGACTCTGTCAGGGAGTATAGGGACAAAGGGTAACGGCTTTAAGCTAAAAGAGGGTAAGTTTAGATCAGATATCATAAAGAAATTCTTTACTCAGAGGGTGGTGAAGGCACTGGCACACATTGCCCAGAGACAGGTTGCCTGTGGATGCCCCATCCCTGGAGGTGTTCAAGGCCAGGCTGAATGGGGCTTTAGGCAAGCTGGTCTAGTGGGAGGTGTCCCTGCTCATGGCAGGGCGGGGGTGGAATTAGATGGTCTTTAAGGTTGCAACCCAAACCATTCTGTGATGCTGTGAAGGATCAGGTGGTAGTAACTCCTTGGGTGAGTTACTCCCACACCTTACAGAAATGTGTTAGAAGAACTTTATAAATGATGTTGTGACAAATTATGCATGTCATCCTGGCTTTAGTGCTTCTCAACTAATGTTAAGAAACATGAGCACATACCCTGGGTTTTGGGGCAGATTTGTATAGCTCACCACAGTTCCAGCATTCTATCCTAATTAGAATTCAGTGGCATGCGCAAAGCACGCTTCCTATATTAGGCATTTTATAACATTACAATGACAAATATTTCATCTTCACAGTGGCTATAGTACTTTTATCCGAAAGCTCCATGGGTAAAAGAGTTGTTTAGGAAAGCACTGTGCAATGGAGTCTCTTCTGCCTGAGGAGGTTCAAATCTACTTATTTCCTTGCAAGAAGAATATCCTAGCCTACAGAGGCTGTCTGGCCTGAGATAATTTACCTTCTCATTGAAGCTGTGCCACTTTGTAAATTGTGATCCATGATTTACTGGACCAGGAAGAGGACTGACTCATTACATGAGTGTGACCCTCTCCTCTGGGGTTATACACATTCCCTTGTTGAGAGAATACTTCAATCCTTTTACCCTACCTGCAGAATCTCATTCTATTGAATGATCATATGATGGTCTTCTGTCAACAAATACTTGACCTTACTTAGGCCTATATGAGGCTAAGAGCTAGCTAAGCTTGACCTTACAGGCCAAAACATAAGTAGAGCCTGTAACACTACAGTTATGAGAAAACCATTGTCATGCATCTAGTACCTATGGGAGGACAGGGATGATCTGAGAGAAGAAATACTAAGATGTAGATGGGTTATTCTGCCACTACCACAGCAGCCCACTGGGGGGCAGATGAAAATTCTTCACTTTCCATATGTCTACAATGAATTCATTAAAAAAAAAAAAAAAGCATTATATCTAAACTGTAAATTAATACATCAGAGGAACATTAGATATTATGATAGGAACAACAAAGAAAGATCTCATTCTGAAACAAATCAATACCTATACCAAAAATTACTCCTTATCTCCAAACTTTGTGAGAATCTATTTTTGGAGGCAAATACTAGACATCCCAACATCTGACTAATTATTTGTAATTTTCTCAAAGATCTTGGTAACTGAAGCTATACAGCTGCAAAACATTACTCAGTCATTACATGATTACGCAAATATCAAAAACAGTCACAGCTTAACAACAGCAATACAAAGCTGTCACAACAGGCTGCAGACAATGTTCTCCCCAGGTTAGTTGCTTTAGTGGCATGTTGGTGCTGCAGGCAGGCTGACATCTGGTCTGGTGGTGCTTCACAGTATATAAGGAATCCTTGAGTTGGGCCAATCCAGACAGAAAACACAAAACCCTCCTCTTAGGCCTCCAGAAAAGAGGACATCACGTTGTTGCACTTCTGTGCTCCACCTGACCTCTGCTCATTCTCCCAGCCCTTTGTAGGTTTTACCATCTGAGAGAGAAGCACCTCAGCCCACAACACGTTTATTTACACTGGTAGCTTACCATGACTGCAGTGAGCTGCAGGCAAGCATGGCACAGATCCACTGTTTGCTTGTCTGGCCTGGGCAAATCAGGCCTGGATCAGGCCTACAAGTGCTCTCTGACTCCATATAATAAGCTTATTTTCAGTTCTTGCCAAACAAAAGAATGAGGAAGATGGAATACTGAAGTTGGAACTAATTCCAGTGCACTTCCGCAGCAGACACTTCTCCTTTCAACTTAACACTCTGGCCTGCATTCCAATATGTTTTTATATAATGCATTACATAGCCTGTGTCCAATATGATGGTGCGCTCTTGTTCAGGTCAATTTGAATTTTTCAGGTAGGATTTCCTGAGACATACTACCATGCATTTCAAGATATGTAGAGGATGTTTCCATTATTCATTGTGTAATGTCATAAGTAAAAACAAATCTTTCTAGGAAAACAATTGCTACCTCTATTATAGCTTATATTGATTAAATACATGATTTAGAAAATTAATGGACAATGAAACAATAAATAGCTCTTTTCTAGGATGACACATTTTCAATAGGCAAGGTTATTCTATCTTGATTTAACTTAGTTACAACTCCTTATAACAAAAATTTGCAATTTTACTTGATTAGTATGCCCTTTAGTGAAGACATTTTCTCTTTATTAGCTATGAGATGTGACTATGGACACAAGGTATGATGAACAGTATTGATGCCATTGTAATGCCCTCTGCGACATGATATGCTCCTAACAGAGAAGTTGGATTAATATTAAAAACTATTCCTTTCTTTCAGAATACAGAAGCCAGATTGAACTGACTTTCCCAAGCAGGGGGAAGTTGCATACTCTAGACCCACCTCCCTGCCCTTTTGTGGTTGTATTTGCATACTGGGTGCCTGATTCTCTCCTATGCTGCACGTTTTATAAAGTAAATATAAGATGCCAGTATGTAGCATACAGTAGGAGAGGACAGATCCAGTTGTGACAGTGCTCGGCTAGCAGAGGTGTTTGTTATGACACCATCTGTGTTTTGTTTTTGTTTTTTTTACACTCTTTTACACTACATAAAGCTTACTCTGCAGCCACCATATGCAGTGCCAGATTCCCCACTCCACTTCAAGTGTCATGATTGCACAGTGGAAATCAATGAAGTTACACAGCCAGAAAATTAGTGAAACACAGATCGACCCCCACGCCCCGAAGGGACTTTAGTTCACTGGTGGGAGAAGCAATCCTTCTAACACACATTTGTCAATCTGACTCCATTTATGTCAATTTTAAGTATTGCTTTTGACTTGAAGGGAGTAGCCACACTTATGTCCTGTTTGGAAAGTCCTCTGGAAACTCTTTCAGAAATCTATTTTAATCAGATAGAGTTTAAAAACCTGTACACACGATGAATGGTATTTAAATGAAGTTAGCAGTATTTTTTAAATGTGAAGACAAAAAGGTATTCAAGTGTTCTAACGAAAAGCAGCAATTTTCTGAGCAACACAAATTAAGTGACTACTGTTAATCCTCTACATCTGAGAAATAAGATCCTTAACTGAGGCACATATAATTTAAGGTTGACAATTTATAGAAGGTAAATTTTAAGTTGTGTGCAAATCTACACAGTCCCTTGTAGAAAAAATCGTTAATTCACATGAAGCAGAAGATACCACGCAGTGAACTACAATTTACCAGCAGAGAGTGGGGGACACATAACTAAATAATGGCTAGTGAATCACACTGTGAACTTCATTTATATTCTCACCAAACAATCACTACTGATGTCCGTTAAATAAAGCACAGGTTGATAACATTATACACTCTAGGCAAGATAATAACCTGTCCCTTCATCCAGTTAATGTTCTTTTCAAGTCTTTCATACTGATCCAACCAAAAAGTTGAATAAAGAGTAGACAATTTTTACCATACAAAATAGGAAAGATCATATAACACGAATAAAGAAATGGATTCTAAATGTTGTTTCTTGCCACTTTGCTTTAAAAGAGAGATCAAGAGACATTACCAGGCATGTAGTTCAACCTACTTGGTCAGATAACTGAGGAACACAGCACAGAAGTAAGACTAAAAATACATAGTGCATTTCACACACACACCAAGAAATATTTTTAAGCAAAAATAAAAGCTAAAAAAGAGAGGTGGGTGTACAATGAGATTTAGCTTTATATTTTGAAAGAGCACAAGAAATTACACAATAGTTAGGGCATACACTGCTTTTAGATAATGAAAATAAAATAGAAATAAGAACAAAACCTGTGTTTTTCATGATGTCATTATTTCAGATTCTTCCTAAAGAAGACTCAGTCTTGCCAAAAGAAATACTTTTTTCTTCTGCTAAATCTGTTACAATAGTACTGTAACTCTTATAAGTATAGAAACATGCTAATTAGGATGTGTGCTAACTATGCAAAAAAGCTTTCTGTAAATTCCAGAAACAATTATTTCACTAGCACAGAGAGTTTTTAAATGAATCTAGGTACTGGAGAATTCAGGTTCTGAAGTAATAGGAACCCTCTCCATCAAAATGACAGAGCTTTGATAGGCACCATTTTAACTTTACAAAGCATTAGTGGTATGAGCGTGTAGTTCATCAGTGTATTAAACAACATTTTAAATTTATACGTATATAGAAAACATAAGGTGGTTTTCGGTATTTTTTGGTTTTTTTTTTTCTTTTTTTACGGCCACCTCATTCGATGATGTGATCTAAAAAGATCTCTCCTCGCTGAAACCCTCAGAATATCATTTTTCAAAGGTGCCTAAGGTTGAAGAGATTACTTCAATAGAAACTCACTGTTCAGACACCTGCCTGATGAAGTTCTATCCCGTTAGCCATATCCATCCTGAAGCAACATTAGACCTACGATGATATCTTGAAAAATTAAAATGATTTTTGAATGGGAAATGAATCTTTTATATAAATAAATATATATATGTATTTGGCAAAAGCCTGAGATATTCCAGAAGTTACTAAAAACAAACATTTAACAGCTATAATCATTAACCACAACAATTTGTTTACACTGTTCAGGAGGACAGAGCAACTGCTGTGCAGTACAAGTAGTTTCCAGCAAGCGTGCTGAAAATACACCAGAGAGTAACACACACAGAGAGAAGCCACATCCACTTATGCAGATTATCATGTATTACTGCTAGATTTTTTTTTCTGTAGGACTCCAGTCAGCATAGCAGCATACATTCACTGGGGTGCCAAGCCCCCTGTTTCCCCCAGCTTGAACAGCAGTGACACACACTCTACATCCTGAAGGAGGGTTCAGTACAGATCTGAGTGCTTAGTGAATTACTGGCTTCATCTAACAAAGCACAGCCGTTTCACATTCTGTTTATAGATGCATCATGGTGATGCATAGACCTTGCCAAAGGGAGAATTATACAGCAACACTCTTTACGGCTAGGGAATCTTAGCCAGAAATATAGGCTTATAGCAAATTGGTCTCCTGTTTCCTTGTGATTCTTCCACTAACTGATTCCACTACCTCCCTAAAATATATTTACTAAAAATAATGCATTATTAAATGAGATATAGGGTGGCTCTTTCAATATACCTTTACACACTTGTCTGTTGTCTGTTCAGCTTCAGAAAGGAAAGAATAGATTTTGTTTGATTTTAGTAAGTACAGTTAGATGACATACTTTCTCACCTGCATCACACAGGAAGGATTACAAACAGGTTGTGGCTGAGCTTGCACCGTAACCTCCAACCCTCATGCAACCACCCCAGGGAATTGTTCATCATTACAGCCTCTGCCTTCCTTTGAGTATGAAGGGAGATCAGGGCTAGCACACCACAGGGAGCCTTCTCTGATGATCAACAAACTCAAAATGGTTCGAGTCAGACACATGAACGAAGGGAAATGGATGAAAAACAGCTCGATCTCCTCAGTATCCAGAGGGAGACCAAGAAGCTGCATGCCTCAGTGCACAGGCAGTACTATGGTATGGATGCTGCCATGAATCTGCACAGTTGCTGGCACAGACTCAAGCTGAATTCTGATGCAGTCTTTCAATATATCTAGAAAAGAAAAAGCAGATATGAGCTAAGTAATATTTTCCTTCATATTTTGACAGGGCAAGGAGTACAGACCACTTTTACGCTTGATGCTATCCTATTAACTGAAAAGACAATATGTTGTATAGGATTCAGTGCCAGTTTTTATGAAGCAAAGGCATTTAAATTTCTCTTCACTGTAATTGAGCACAAGTTGTTTTGTTAGGAAAGTTTAAAATGTACAAGTGATCTGATGAAATCCTTTGTTTGTGCTAGAATATGCACCCTTGTCAAAGCTGGATCTTTCACACCAACACATTGATTCCACTAAAGTTTTGAGCAAGATAAACTCTGTGCACTGGGGTCTGCTTCACACATGACAGAAAACTAAATTAAAAATGTAGCATTCTGATACAATTCACAGAGCATTTGAAAGCTCCTCCTAACTCCACTGTGTAAGAAAAACAAATTTAAAACCCATGAAAGTGATCAGAACATGCAGTATTGCCAATCTGCCCACCACAAAATTTCATGATGTGGTTCAAAGTTTTGGAAACACATATGCACCCCAGCTTCCTTTCTCTACAAGTTTGCAATTGTAGTTTCAAAGATTGTCACAGAACGATCCCTCTCTTTCCTTCTAAGTAGAGCATTTCTATTCAAAACACTGATCAACAATTCTCCTTTTAAACAATAAAATACCACTCGACCATGAAGTGATGCCATGTTTTATGTTGTAGGCCTATCAGCCACCTCATTCTTTGAGCTTCATTGCTCTGAGACAGTTTCAGGCTAAAGTACTTAGATAAAAGACTGCACGAGTATAATGATGGGAACGCAATAAACGGCAGGCAGGCAACAGCATCACCTGAGCACCAAGCACCAGTACGGTGGCAAGCACCATGCTACACTGTAATGGGGATACTTATGTCACAGAAGATGTTTTCATGAACTGAAGTTTCTGGATGTTTACAGGATTGAAAATCCTAATACAACATTTCCAAGAGTAGATGTGCTTCATTAATATGCTATTACAACCATCTTTTAATTCTCTTTCTTCCCATGCATCCTCACAATCTGTTATCTCTCGCACCATCCATGGGGTAGGGCCTGGTGCTGACTCAGTGGGAATTACTGTCCTGACTGCCCCACTGTACATCAGCTACACTAACTTTTCCTTAGAAGGCTCCCAATGAGGTCCTACTGCTTTTATAGTTCAACTTAGATCATGCTGTTTTAGAATTCAGATAGTAAAACCAAACCCTTTTGTCTACTCTTTTGGATGTTTTTACAGAGCCATACTTAAAGACAGCATTTACTTTTATTGAAATCATTCATGCTGTAAGTTTTACTTCACCTGAGTGTAAAGGAACATAACATCTCTAGAGTGCCAAAATAATCTTTTTCTATCCTTCACTTGAGTAGAAGATTTGACTTGCTCAGCTTCTTTTTACGGGTACTAGACACTGGTATCCAGTTTCAAGGACAGCCATCGCTAAAAGAAGTTAGGAGCTGGGGAAAAAAACAATATTATCACATATCTTCTGTTCTTCCCAGCACTTTAGGCAATCCATTTTAGATCCTAAACATTTTGATCCACAGCCTACCGCAGGTCAGCTCAACATTTACCAAGGTCTGCAAGGGAAATGTCCTGGCTCTGCCTCTGCAGCTCCATCCAGGCACAGCTGGGACCACAAAGCCCAGCTACAGCTGGCTCTAGGAATCCAGTGCTGCATCTCCCTGTACTTCTAGTGCCATTCAATTCTCTGCCAACAAAAAGCCAGTTAAGGAAATGCCTTCTGCTATTTCTGGCACAGGGAAGGACTGCAAGGCATTGCTGCATCCATCTGCATTTTCAGCACTGAACAGCCTGTTATTTATTTTGTGTCAAGCATCAGATTTCCCCATATGAAAAGCAAAAATACATGTATAGCCACAGAGAGCCTTTTAGATTACAGGAAGTAAAACAAAGAATGTGACGATAAGAACACCAAGAGAAATCATGCTGGAACATGTTTCTTACAGATGTTTACAGTGAGCTGATCATAGAGTGGCTGCATGTCTGCTGACAGCAGGATGACCATGGAAAACCTTATAAAAACACAGATACTAAACAACAATTACAGCAACCGATAAATGCATTACCCCCTATCTATGTATTATACCCGTGGAGCACTGAGGTACTTGATGAAGACACTGCTACTGCCAGAAAGATCTTCTAACCTGAAATAAAGCATGAATTAATAGAATTCAAGTGATGTGACACAAAATACCAAAGTTTGTCTTTGCAAAGCATTGCTTTGTCTAACTCATATAACTTCATTGCATTTACTACCGTATTTCAGCTCCCAGATCTCATTCCCAGTAATTTCTGAGTTACTGAGCAAGCATCTGCTTCTCACTTTTATAATATTAACATATTTTGAAAAACATGATTTTCCAAAACCCAAGCTTCTACTTAAAAATTGATTTAGGGGCACTTATATTAAATTAGTCTTCCTAGTCTGTAGTTAGTAGATCATACCCTACAGGTTCAAAATTAAACACGCAATGTCTATTCTAGTCTCCTGTATATGATACCAGAAAGAGATCCTTGTGGATTCTGAGTACCCAATGCTCCACTTGGAATATGAAGGAGCTGATGTTTAGCATCTCTACATATCATACATACACAATGCATGTTTAGCACTTGTGTGTGTGCAAATACAGAGCACACCATTGCAGAAAAAAAAAAAAGTCAGCTCAAAGCACAAACTGCTCATATACAGATGTATGTTTTATTGTCGCTTTCCATGTATTAAACCATCTTCATGAAACTCTAGAGCCTAAAAAGAGCTAGGCTGGCCCTCATGCAGAGATAACAGAGCCAAAATCTATTCAGCCACTTCACCCCTGTCACTTCTCTGTTCATTGGCATTCACTGACACGTAAGCAGAGAGGATGTATCCAAGCAAAGTGGCTTATTACTAATTGCACCAGCTTCATTAATACTGCATTGTGTGTCTCTTGGCTATAGAGGGCGGGTAATGCAAAAGATATCAAAAGCTTATCAAAATGTATGTATAAATAGTTGGTCCAATGTTTTACATGAATATATTAGCAGTCTCTCCTTTAACAGCCCAAACAGGAAAGAGGGTAGTTTATCAGCTGTTCACCAGAAACAAAGGGGAAATAGCTCTAATTTCCCAAATACTCAGAGCTATATACATCATTCCTATGCCCTTTATGTAATTAGGCATTACTTCAGAATGAGAAATTCTCTATGTGGTGCAAAGTTATCTGGCTGTAAACAGGACTATCTATGGTGCTTTCATTTGTAGAAAAATCCTAACAACAAAAATGTAGATAAGGAAAGGTCTTTATCGGAGGCATCCAGAACTTGGAGGAAATCACTCCATAAGGACCATAGCTACTTCAAACTCAAAAGAAAGAATTCTAGACAATACCAAAATGGAGGCATAAGCATCTTTTTGCTCAAGTGCAAGACGAGGACTGCTTCTTGCAACTGTTTACAAGTGTCTAAAGAAAAAGTCTCCATGCTAGTGTGCTGACCAAATGACTATCACTCTCCACCTCTGAGCAAAGCCTTATGTTCTGGGCAATTGATATCTGTAAACAGGACAAGTACATGGGAAACATGCTGAATCTTTTATACTTTCCACCTTTCTCCACTTCTCCTGGAGACCAGGAAAGTCAGTGCGGGTTCTGACAAACATACTACTACAAGTTGCATGTGCAACTTTGACCTGCCACAAAGAGCCAAGCGAGTAAATATCCAACTAAATACAGTATTCTTCACCCAAGTTAAATTCTACTACTGTCTCAGAACAGATTCAGCTGCTCCTAAAAATGAAATGAAAGTTTTCCAGAGTCATGAACAGATTTTTGAATTTCAAGTATTTCTTCCCCCCTTTTCCTTACTGAATAATACTTTTTAATACCATTGAGCAGGAAGCCTCACTGAGCATTTCTTACATGGAACTGAAATCCCAGACGGCATCCTGCTGTACCTTGGGTAATACTTTTGTTTGAGCTACAGTTGCCAATAATTAGAAATTATTAGCTCAAGACACGTGTTGTCCCAATAAACCTATCAACCTGTTTTTTAATCTCGAGAAGAAAGTGCAAACACTTTCCATCATGCAAGGGAGTCTATGCATTTCAGGAAATATTTTAGTCATTAATGTATCATTTCAATTACTTATGGCCAGCAGTTTAGTAATTAAACTGAGCATGGAATTTGGAGATGAACTAGTCAATTTATTTTTTTCTTTTTCACTTAATCTCTGATGGGCATCTTTTATATTGTTTAAATGCAACCATACAGATACATTAAATTCAAAAAACTGTTTCCTGAAATCACTTTGTTTTCACTGGATCTGCCAGGGATGGAGTTAACTTTCTTTGCAGCAGCTGATATAGCACTGTGCTCTGCATTTCTGTCTAAAGCAGCGCTAGTTTCGGCAGTCGCTGAGCAGCGCTGGCACAGCCTGGAGACTTTCTCTCCATCCACCTGCCACCCCGCATGCACACACTAAGGCCAGCAGGCTGGAAGAGGGCACTGCCGGGGCAGCTGACCCAAATTGACCAAAGGGATATGCCATACTACAAGGCATCGTGCTCAGAAATACATGCTTAGGGTTCAGGACATCCATAGCTATAGTATTTGTCCTCCCATAGCCAAGCAGTTGTTACAGGAGCTGAGGCCCTGCTTCCCAGGAAGCAGCTAGACACTTACCTGCCAATGGGATACAGTAAATGCATTCCTCATTTTACTTCACTTGTGTATGCTGCTTTTTCTTTCCTCATTAACTTGTCTTTATGTTGACCCATGAGCCTTTTTGCATTTCTTCTGTTTTCTCCCATCCCACAGCAAAGGGGAGTAAGTGAAAAGTAGGGTGGGTGTCAGGCCGCTGGCTGGGGTCAAGCCACCACACCGAGTTTTGTGAATATTTTCTGTAGTTGACCATCCCCCTTGCCTTCTGTGGATTTCATTCAGAGTATCCAAATTGTCTCTTAAGTGATCTAACAAAAGCAATTTCCTGTATAGTTTCTCCAGTTGAAACTAGGCTACCTCTATTTTCAAGCTGATTTTGGTAACAAAGTCACCAAAATCTCAGAATAAAAACTAAGCAAATAATTTAATAAGCAAAGAGTTAATTTGATATACACATATAGATAAAATGTTTTTTCAAATACTGGGTTTTGAGAGATGCTTAAAAAAAATAAGAGAGAGAGAAATCAGGTATGTCTATTGTGGGGATCAATATCACCCTCCAGGTTTGGTCCAAACCGATGAACTACTGAACAATTTCAAGAAACCATTCTTTTATATAGACAAGGCTTTTGCAGTACAACTGTTTAACGTTCCAAAACTAAACATGCAGTGTTAATTCTGTTTAAACATTTACATAAGAGAGGCCCGAGCTCCATCGGAGCCCCCTGTGCTGGGAAACACTCAAAGCTTCAGGAATGATAATGGCCTGCTGCTGCCCCACACCAGCCAGCAGTGGCACAGTGACACCTCCTTTCTTTACTGATAAGGCACCGACACAGCTTGGCAAGAACTTGAGTCCCAGTGCCCAGTTTACTCTTCCGACCTTGCAAATTCAATAGGCAGACTGTAAGGAGGGAGAAGCCAATTTCCATGGGTACACAAGCAAACACGGGGGAAGAGAACAGCCTGCCCATATCTAAGCAGAACGTACCAAATACTGAGATAACACTAATTGAAGGCAGCTCTTAAAATGCTTTGAAATTCCAAGTGCTCTACCTTCACACCTGAAAATAACCTGTTATCTCCAAGTCACACAGTGACCCACACACAAAATACTGAGGTCAATAACTGCATGCATAGTAGCTACAAACATGTATGCCTTTGAAACGAACCATTCCTATGTTTCTGTAAGGATTTGTAACTTTGGCTATTGAAAGACAAGGGCATTATTACCAAGTTCTCATGGAATGGAAATATTTGGCTTTAAAACTATTTCAGAACCAAACATGCAACTTTTTTTTAAGGAAAACTGAAATCATGAGAAACATTCCTTTGAAAGCAAACAGAGGTATTGGAAAGGGAGCTGTGCAAAACAAATGAAGTCAAGATCATTCTGATTTTTTCAATCTTTGCCATGGTGTTGCAGTTTTGATGCTTTATATTTCAAGTCTCAAGGCCTATAGAAAGATTAAGGAAATCCATCTAATGTGTGTCCACCAGAGAAAAGGCTAGAGCAGCTACAGAAATACTGTGAATAGCATTGCAGTTTGTCGTTGCCTAACTATCTGTATGTAGAATGCCATACTAAATCCAATATCCAAAGAAGAATAAAGGAAATTTGTTTTACACATAAAAAAGCAATTGATTATGCTGACTATAAACTGTATGGGGTAGGGAAGGAAAGCAGTGGACAAGCATAGTAATTTGGTTATATGCACAGGTTTAACTGCTGAAAAAACAGGCATACTCTTCAAAGTCAGGAGTAGGAAAGGCTTCTGAGAAGCTTTTAATGCTTTGTTTTAGTGGCTAATAACAATTAAACCCATGAAGACTGTCTGGCTACGTATGCAATATAAAGTAGCAACTTGCAAACATTAACCATTTCAAGAACAACGAAAATGTTTTCAGCATCTCAACTAGCAAAGTGCACAGAAAATTAAAATGACAAAGATCTTCACATAACTGGATTATACCATGTTTGATGATAACAGCTTTCACCTTTACCGTACTTTCAACACTCCTCTGAAGCAGAAAGCTTCTGCTAAGAGGCAGTGGTGGCATAACTCACTGTACAGGGGACAAACAACACATGCTTGTCTTTTACATCCATTTATTGCTGCAGTAATGTAAGAGAGAATACAACAACAATAACATTGCAAGCTCTTTTCCCTGGAAAAATAAATAAATAATGCCCCAGGGAAGCTCATTCACAACATGTAATTCACAGCATAGTTACTCTTAAAGGCTCCAACCACTGCCTGCTAAGGCACTGCAGAAGTGCACAGCTGGACTCTGATTCAGCTGGCGAATGGAGTGAAGAGAATATTAACAAGCATATGGCTTTTTTCCAGTGAAAAAGTTTCTTCATCCTAAAAATTTCCCAAAATAATCCACTGCCTTCCAGCATATCCAATCCCGCTCAGATAGA
This sequence comes from Anser cygnoides, assembly GCF_040182565.1. Classification (NCBI taxonomy): domain Eukaryota; kingdom Metazoa; phylum Chordata; class Aves; order Anseriformes; family Anatidae; genus Anser; species Anser cygnoides. Next base: position 102,155,865 of record NC_089874.1, on the reverse strand, counting down.
GAAAGGATTTTGAAACTGAAACTGCAGTCTAAATAGCATCTCACCTTCTGCCTTAGTCTGACAAGGACAGCTACAACAGAGATGAAGACACCAGACCAGAAGAACAGGAAGAAAAGGAGGGAAGGAGGGAAACTATGCTTTTATAAAATATCACTCCTTCTCTTCCATCATATTTTAAGTGAAAAATACTTGAAAGCTCACTCTACAAAAGAGTAACCATTTTCTTGAAAGTAAGGGGCTGATGGCTTAGCTTCCTCCCTGAGGTCGGCCTCCAGGACAGTAATAGGGCCTCCTTACTAAGTAGAAACAGTCATAGTTTTGCAAACAAATACAACAAAAAGGTTACTTTTGAGGCTGGTCACTTTTGGAAAAACAAACCAATTTTCTAACAAGAAAATTCAACATCTCATTCACATTTGTTTTGTGTTTAATACTGACATAGCTTCACTCCTGTTAAAATCTGAATAAAATTGTATTAAACAAACAAGAAGTGGAGCTGGCTTTCAGTTCAACAAAAACACTTAGAAAGTGACAGAGTCATGCAGAACAGCTGTAGTTAGAAAAGTTTCCAGTAATAAATAATATCACAATGCTTTCAGTTTGGGGGGTTGTGGGTGTTCCCACACAATTGGCTAAGAACATGTGAGTGCTGTGGTCATACCAATGGGACTTTAAGCTAAATTGGTTTGGGTATAAACCCTGACTTTGCTCTTGCTTCGTAAGAGTCCTTGCATTTAATTCTTTGCACACTGTGTCTTTACTGACTCAGATTTGCTGACAGTTTTCTGCTGTTCTGGTTTTAAAAGACTCTGAAGTTGGAACAAGAACTAATTAGAACATTTCCAGTGAAACGGGTCAAAAGTTTTCACATGGAAGATATCCAAGAAGTGTCAGGATCAGGTTCTAGCTGAAGAGAACAAAATTAAAATCTTGAGCTTTTAAAATGGAAAATGGTCAACTTCAGTGCAATTCTGTTGTGCAGTGTCATCAAAACATTCCAGTTTTGTTCTTATGCAGGTAAAAAGCCAAAGCCCAAAGCCTCAAAACACCAATGAGAAACAGAACTGTTCTCGCTGGTCGTTTGTAGCAAGTATTTCCATTCACAGAATTAGAGACATTAATAACAAATCTAATCTTTAAAAATACTCAAGATGCTCAATACTGTGAAGTGTACATGGACATTTGAACTACTTTTTCATAATCACATTTTTTTGGAAAAAATAAGGAACCTACTAAACCATTACTTTGCAACTCATTTTTCACTGCAAGTATTGTAATTTAAAAATATTTTCAATAGTTCTTACCTTATTAGAGCTTAGATCACATTTTGAAGTAGAACCTACAAGCCTGCATTACATGATCTCATTTGAAAGTGTCACTGGTATGTTCTGAGGATATGGAAGTAGAGATGAGCTCATACTAGCACACGTTCTCTTATGTAAGAGACATCACTGGGCTCCTGTGCTGTAACAAAATAAGGATAAAAGGAAGTATTAGCCTGGGATCTTCCTTTGTTTCCTCCTGCTTTACCAATTTATATTGCATTAAAATTCATTATGGGCTTCTCAAAGTAAAAGGTTATGAATCAGATCTTATGGGTTTTGCCACATAGCATTTTTTTTTTTCATATTTCGAGCCTAACTCCACGTTAGTTCAGTCACCACATTAACGTAATCACCTAATTATCTAAAACAGTATCAATCATATGCAATAAAATCACAAAAATAAGAAATACTATGTCACTCTAAACAAAAATCATGTGCTGAAAGTGTCTGAGTAAGAGAAGAATGATAAATTCTTTAAGAAATGCTGTTGTAATCTGTTAAATCTTCTAGATGTATTTCACAGACCTTGTCTGTCTCTAATCACTCTTTTATATTCCTTTATGTAACATTGCCAGATACTGAAAGCTTTCTTCACAGCTTACAGTGCAGACACTGGTGTGGTTTTGTACCTAACATACCAAACCACTTTCCCATAAGAGATCTGAAAATCTTATGGAAGGGTTCACATTTGAAAACCAGACTCTCAAAGTATGGAGAATAAAATAAGCAATGAGCACACATGACAGTCTCTTTGCAACATATAGTGTTTTTATCATATTCTGTGAAGAAAAAAAAAAAACGGTGTAATCTGACACATAATGTGGGTATTTTACAGCACATCACACCCAGCAAATGGCTTATGGAGCTGCATTTAGAAAAACCCCACTGATTCTGCCAGCAAAACCGTAACTTTTCTGAGTTGATCCTGCTTCTTGAATTTCTTTATAAACATGGTATATGTAGGCAGTACCATCTACATGGATGGAAATATGAATCACAACACCTAGCCCCTCTAGTCAGACAATAAAACACAGCAGTCATTCAGTCCAGAAGATTGCTTTGCCTACTCTACATGTGCTTGCACAGAACAACCACACGAAAAACTTGCTCAAACCTTGCAACATACTTGAGACTTGCAATAAAAAGGTCCAAAACCACAACTGTAACTTGACACATGAAAAACAAAAAAAAATCATTAGCATTGCCAAGGTCTCGGTTCACTGGGAGTTCAAAGAACCTGTTACTGGAGATTCCCAGGTAATACCAAGAAGCTAACATGCACTACTGCATAAGATAAAACTTCCCCATGGCCTCTTCCAGATTTGGCAAATAGAAGGAAAGCAAAAAAAAGATTTTACTTCCAGAACCACAGATCTGGTACAACAGGTGAACATACCAGTGCACACCAGCCAGCCCCACAGGTGCACCAATGCACCAAGCAACCCACTGTCTTTATTAATAGACAAGTTTGAAGCTTCAGGGAAACAAACGAACAAACAAACAAACCACAACAACTTTCTAAACTCCACTATCACTGTGCCTGAAGCCAGGGGATATCTGCTCTGTCTGGATACGGGCTTTAGGATCCATCCCAAGGCTCCCTTGTTCCATTACTGACCTTACATATGACAAACACACAGACAAAACAGAGTTGAGGTGAGGATTTCACTGCTTTTCACCTCTCATTCCCCTTCAACCCCCGACCTTCTCAGAATATTGTCACTGCTGGCAACCCTCTTGTTTTGCACTTTCTACTAGACATACATATTTCATTAGATGTTTTATATTCTCAGGCCTACATTCACCCCATTTGCACTTACTGATTTCAGTCCCTCTCCACTATTATTGTCTTCTCACAACTGTTATTTGTTGTGAAGTATTTTAGGCTCATCTGTATGAAAGAGCCATGAACAAAACAAACTACATTTCTTTAAATGTTTCCTTAAAAGTTCAATATAGTCAGATTAATTTTCTGCAAAATAAAATATGAAAGGCCTCCACTATAAATATAACTCCTCTGAAAAGTCATCTTATTCCACTGAAAATACCATACTCAAAAATAGAGACTCTTTCAAGAAAACTAGTGGGGGTAAAATGTCCCCGTCTCTTTTGTATTTGTGAAGTTTAAACTTTCTGTGTAGGTTTAAATCTCTTTCCACCTCCTCTCTTCTTTGTCAGCCAGAAGACTAACAGCACTGGGGTCCCAGTGATGAGGAATGACTCACCCACAAGTGCTGAGTCACAGTCACACCGAACACACTCTTACATCTTGATGGAGCATCAAATGCAATAGCTTCGCTTAGTCCTTTGAGTTTGCCGTAATTCCTATGATTCACTCAATTCCAGAACTTTGATTTCAGATGTCTTATTTTTACTCTCAATATATATGCAGTTGTATAATGCTTATACAACTCTTCAGACCAATTTTTTTTTTGCAATTTTTCCATTAATTTCAAGCTATATCCCAAGCTTCAGAGACAAGGCGTGTCACTTAACAGGCCTAATAGGCCTGTGCAGTGCATATTGGTTCTGTTTGGAAATGCTGATCTTCCACTCTTTTGACACCTTAAAAGATTTCCAGCTGACATTTGAAGACACGTGCATTAGGACTTCATCCAGCCCTGACCCACGTCAGCAACAACCTACCGTTGGCCTAGAGGTGGTGCCTTTCTTTAGAAGGGGCCCTCAGTCTGACAAGGTCAGACATGCAGAAGCGAGTGCTCAGTTCTGGTCAAACACATATCCTCCATACAAAATGCTGAACAAGTCAATGCTGGAGTGACAGATTTCCAATTCTGTAGTCACTTCAGTTTGTTACCTTTTGTCCTATCTGAAAGTAGATAAAGCAGAATTACTTCACCCAACTGTTTATCGAATTCTTTATATATAGAAGAAGCTAAGTTTGGCCAGAGCTCAACTAAGGTAATTAACAGATGTATTTCTTTCCACAGGAACTTACAGCAACGCTTTGTCTAATTACTCCTACCATTTCATCCATAATTCCGAGAACTTTTCTAAAAGGTTGCAGACAGGCCAGCACAGGGGGATGAAGGAGACTCATCGCTGACAGAGGGAAAGGCAGACACAATAAATAAATTTCTGATGACTACCACAATGCCATACCTACTAGAGGTAATTATCACCATACTGTTATTTATTTTTACGTCTTCAGGCACAGTCTTTGTGTTTCCTCACTGTCCTTTTCTGTAGCAGCTACACTTACAAGTTTTATGCTGGCTTACTGCTTAATAACTCTGCTATACTGAAGGCACCTGGTCAGTTAAGTACATCTGGAAAATTTTCCCGTGCAAACATACTGTGAGGAAGGCAGGGGTCAAACCTGTGCATTTCTAGGCACAAAACAGAATGTATATGCTCAGATATAATCCACACAAATTCTACAATAAAGGTGGGATATCTTCACCCTTGCTGAGGGATAACTGCAGATTTAAAGCTTCTTTGGCCAGCTATTCTGACCTTAGCAATATTCACTAACAGCATGAAAAAACAAAAAGCCAGCTGAAAAAGCAAACATTTGGCCTTTAGTCATACAAAATTAAGTTGCAGGCCACACCTTCTCCATAGGGTGCAGGTTCCCAAGCCCTCCTCCAGACAATTACACAATGATGTGTTTTTTTTTTTTTTTAAATCCTATCCATCTTTAGCTACAAGCCTTAGCTATAAAATTTTGCTGTTCTCCATTATGCATATGCAGTATCACTAAATGAGATGCATTCTGATCCCAGTGACCAGGCTAACAAACCATGCAGGAACTGCTTTTTTCTGTAGGCACCTGAAATTCAGCAAGCAATCCTGACACTATTGCTTTAGACATCCAAGATCTACTCCTTATACATAAAGCACAGCCACAACAAGGCAATTGCCACAAGGCAATTAGTTGCAGCTCTTCCTCCCTCCCCCTAGGCTAAATTACTGTATGTGTGCGTCAGTGAGAACATGAAGAAAAATACCTCAAGAGAAAAAATGAGACCCACCCCTGAACAATTCATATCTTGGTATTGAAACACTCATCTTTTTCTGGGGACTGGTCTGATCCTGGTAGAGGACAGACATGAATCCAGGCCTCAGACTATGGTGAAGAGTTCTGTGTTGTACAGAGAAGAAGCCACTTTGGCACTTGGACCTCCTTTTTAAAAGAAAAATTCCAGTTTATTCAAGAGCTGAAAAACTTCAGCACAATACAACTATCATGAAGCTGTAGACATACAGGTGTCAAATTTGGACATGCTGATTTTGTTTCCTTTGAGAACAATACTTCACCAGGAAAACATCAACTACCTTTATCCAAAACTACCACCTCGCTCATTTATAAACACAAACCACATCTCCATCTCAAAAGAAACACAATTATATTTCTAGTCATCAGTGCCAGAAACTGTGGGACAACCAGTTTCCTTTTCTGAAGCTCTGGTAAGACAAATGTTTGAAAGCTGCTACTGATTTAAAAAAAAAAAAAAAAAAAAAAAAAACTAACCATCAAGATCTTGCCTGGAGAGAAAAAATGCATAGGATCAGGGCAAAAGTAGTAAACACTGTATGTATAACAGACTTTTATAAGGGTCCTGTTTATTTTTTCAAACTGTAAAAAGATATATTTTTAAACACTCAAATTCTATTTTTATCAGGGCTATCTTGCTCATGCAGCTCAGTGACCTTGATACACAGTAAAAGCCAATACAGTTGCTGAAGACTGATTTCAATAACTTTCTGGAAAGAGTCCAGGGCAGATTTTCTTTTGGCAGTCTCTATATCAAAGGCAACATTCAAGCACAGCAAAAGGAAGACAGACGGTAGCTGCTCTTACCTGGTGTAAGAGATCTGCCGTTTGCTGCTGCCACCACAAACTTCATTGCAACATCTTTTCTGTGGGGAGTGTCAGAAGACAACTACATCCTACCTGTCACTTACCATGGCTATGTGCAGGATAGCAATGAAATACCACATTTCTATTCCTGCATCAAAATGTGCAAAATTTGCTTAAATAGATTTTTTTTTTTTAAAGAAATAGAAGAATCTTACTTAAGAAGGGTTGGATGTTTTTCCATTATAAGCAGGGGAAAGTGCTGCAGTGCTGCTGTTTCATTGCTACCAGTTTCATAAGAGTAAACATCCCCTAATTTAAATATAGCCAACTAGCCAGCTACCAGAATATTATTATACTACCACTGGAGTCATCAAGATAAAACAAAGGAAAAAAAAAAACACTGATAATCTCTGCGTTAGCCAAGTGTACCATGATATTAGCCTGTCTACACAAACAGCCTTCTCAGTCAGCCTACAAATGTCTCCAGCCCCGAAGTGCTCCACTAGAATCCTTGGACTGCATCTCTCTGCACACAATTTAAGCTGCTTTCTGCAGGATGCCAAACAAATACATTCACAGGGACAGAGCATTACTAAAACAAATATCAAGACATGAACAAAAGCAGACTTGAACCAGTAGCTGAACAGAGACAGTCCACCCACTTCTTTGATAGCCCTGCTTATGACTCCTTTTAACATCTCACGAGAAATTATTTAAAACATTAGATTTTCATGTTTGCTTTCAGATTTCTCTATGAAATATTTACTCATGGCCAAGTGGACTATATTGTTTATTTGTCATTGGTCAAGCTGAGGCTGTTCAGCCTGGAGAAGAGAAGGCTCCGGGGAGACCTCAGTGCAACCTTTCAATACTTAAAGGGGTCTTATAAGAAGACGGAGAAGGTCTCTTTACATGGGTAGATAATGATAGGACAAGGGGGAATGACCTTAAGCTAAAAGAGGAGATATTTAGACTAGACATTAAGAGGAAATTCTTGACTCTGAGGGTGGTGAGGCACAGGAAAAGGTTGCCCAGAGAAGCTGTGGATGCTCCGTCCCTGGAGGTGTTCAAGGCCAGGCTGGATGGGGCCTTGGCCAACCTGATCTAGTGGGTGGCATCCCTGCCTATGGCAGGGGGTTGGAGTTAGATGATTTTTGAAGTCTGTTCCAATCCAAGCCATTCTATGATATAAGTAGTGCTTTTCTATTCACTGGATGATGCTTGCAATGAAGCTTGAAGTAGGGAATCTTGCTAGAACTCTAGAGAATAAAGCCTGGAAAGATCAAGATTCACCAGGCTGTTAGTTCGCACACAAAAAAAGTCATTTTAAGGTGCTTTTCAAGCCTGGCTTCAGAGCAGAGGCTTCAGGAAGAGGCCTGAATGTACTCTCAAGCCACCTACATGGTTACAGGTGATAATCATAATGAATACTAATTAATTATAAATTGTAACAAATTTTGCCCAATTAGAAGTAGACAATATCTAAAAGTTTTAATGATTTACTTAATGACATGCTGGTAGCATAAAGCAGCCAAAGCTAGTACTTTCTTCATGAATCCATTTTGTGAGTATAATATCACACATATCCTTTATCATATTTACTCATGCACACTCATCTTTCCTTACATAAGTACCTGAGATCAGCACTGAACTCCCCAAACATTATTACACATTCCATTAAGGACTGCATCGCTTCAGTTTTAATAGCATTAATACAGCATTCTCCCTTGCTCTCCCCCCGCCCCATCATAACCCTGCTATTCCAACTTTTCTTCTTTTCCTACTAAGCTCAATTCTTGAATACACTCGTGGCACCACCTAATTCATTTTTACAACAGTGCCAATGAATCCTCCAAGTGCAGCCATACCACAAGTACAGAATCCCTCAAATCCAGCACATAAGTGTGCTTTTCCTCAAGCAATTCTAAACAGAAGGCAAAGGACCCCAAAATTTGCATCTTTATCAAGTTAAAATAATTATTTTTCAGTACCAGATTCAGGATCCTAAAGCAATATCTAGTAGTGGCTCCAGGTTATAAACATAAAAATGGCTTGTAAATAACTGAAATAATCTACTGAGAGGAAAAGAAAGCAAATCAAGTTTTATCAAGTTCTTGAGGACTTAAAAAAACAGCAAAAGGGAACATTTTGTAATGTATCTTTATAGTGGAAAAAGTCCAAGAAAAAGGAAAAAGAGGGGAGAAAAAGGAAAAGAAAATCCCACTATTTTACAGCCCTTTTAAAATTTTGATCTTATAAAAGGCAGAAGATTGTTTATACAATATTTCTGGCCAAGCTGGAAGCAAAAAGCCCAAGAAGGAATTTAAGATATTTTGTTTGCATGAAATATCTACCTTAGTTTTGCATATCCAAGAGTGTAAGTAACTAAAATATATTTGATGAAAACACTTATAGGCTAATTTCAGTTTTCCTAACATCCTAGAAAAAGCTGTTGATGTTTACGCCACCTCAGAGCACAAACAAAAAGAAGCTCTTCTAGCCATCTCCAAAAGCTGTAGTGTATGCATTATGTGAAAAAGAAGGACAAAAGATGTCATATTTTAAGTGTTAATATGTCACACAATGTATTTGTACAATCTTTTCAGGACTGTCACAATATACAGAATATTTGCCATCAAAAAACTGCAGTAAAGCAATACCATACTATCATGACAATGGGGCCAATCAGCTAATCTCACAACGACTTTGCAACCTGGAAGATGTGGATTAATGATGACAATTCTGCTGACAACGAGATACCGCTGGCAGGAAGAAATGTGCTGCAATGTTACTCTCCAGCTGGGCTCCACAGACAGTGATGCTCCTGTATTTTGTCGTACGTACAAGGTGCCATTGACTTCTCTGATCCAATTGCTTAACCAGAGTGAAAAAGCTGATGGAGGATTTCAGGTTTTTTCGTTATCCACTTCGTTGCTATTACTGTCGTTTGTCTTCCACCTAGACATACTTGTTAGTCTGATAATACAGCGCTGTAATTACTAACAAATGGCCCAGTTCTGAAAGTTCCTACCTTACTGTAGTCAGATGGGGACAAAATATAACATCTTTATATAGCAACTGCTATAAACACACCAGAACTGCATATAAGAAATTCCCAAGTATTTGGGATCTTTATGTTAAAAGATAGATATAGCCCTGCACATCACTTTCACTTCCTTCTTTCCTGCTGGATTTTTACTTTTTTCTGCGCATCATCCCTCAGTAGGTTATAGCAGGGAGTAAAAATCTTTCATCTTTTATGGACACGGTAAGGTAGCAAGAGAAAGAAAGTTTGGGGTAGAAGTAACAGCTATCAAAAAGAAGCTTTTATTTTTTTTTCAAAGTGAAAACCATATTGGGTAAACAAAAAAATGTCATTGTCTCATCTCTCTCATAATAAAATCAAAGTGCTGGAAAAGTTTCTGAAGATGGAGTGTGTCCTCAGGCTGGATTATTCACATTTAAAGCGGAATGTATCATATGGCTAGTTCAATCCACTTACAATATCTAATCACTTCACACAAGTCAAAATTCAGTTATGTAAAATTAGTGATGTAGAATGGAAAGCCCCAACGGAAATAGAAGATAGATAATTAACTCTGGAACAGGAATAACTCTCACATTTCTGAAGGCTAAACAAAATATTTGATAGAGATGATAGGTATTTTTCATTCCAAAGTAGCTTCCAAGGTTTTCTTCCTCCAGCATTACTCCTTTTTTCTCTAACCTACCCCGTGAAAAACAGAACTTGCCTTTCTGAAGTGATTAAGAAATGCAGTCTGTCCACTAAAGAGACTTGGGGCATTCCAACCCCTTCTTCATCATTCTGTGGAGCAGGAGAAACAGTTTGGCAGGGTGAAAAAAAAAAAATAACAGCCACAGGAAGCTATTTGGGTATGAAAAAAAGTTTTGTTAAAGAAAAAAAAAATCTATGCACAAAGCTCAATTTATTTTTGTAGAAATGAAAATCATCAAGAAATGAGAGATTTGTTTCTATTTAGCCTAGACTGACCCCAAATTCCTTCTTGTATTTTTCATTTACAAGAAACAACCTACAACAGAAAGCAATAATTTTGCAGAAATATACAGACCCAAAAGCTATATGTTTTGTCTCATAAATCTGTCAAAGAGACAGAAAGAAAGACAGAAGGAAAAGGATTTTCCCTCCTCACAAGATTTCCCCTCAAATTTCCTCATCCCGGCCAGTGAAATCAACTGGATTTAGATCAGCTCCAACACTGCCACATGCAACCACACAAGAGGCTCAGTTCACTCTAGCTTAGAGATAATCATTAAGCTACTGCAGCTTTCGACACAAACAGAAAGTAGGACTGGCTTTGGAGAAGAATCAAATCAGAGAAAACCCCCCTATTTAGATGAGAGCCTTCAGATGAACTCAATTTTGTCAGCACCACGAAAGAGGCATTCTCACAGTTGATAAAGAAGATGGATCTATTCCCATTCTGTGTTGCAGAAGAATTAACTGTTGAAATCTCAGCCTATGCCAGTCCACCCCATCTGTTCATACTCACTACAGAAGGACATATACAGTGAAATACAGGGAGGGAAAAAAGGGTATTCACACAGACCACCCTTTGAAAAAGAGAGGATAAGATAAAGATTTTTTTTATGCCTCTAGGCTACAACACAAGTTAGGATTGGCCTCTAATGCTTTATTTATCATATAGGTCATTAAGATCTTTGAGAGATTTTGCTGTCCATGCAACCCCTAGACTAAAGCAAGTCCTCAAAAAATGGCACTCGTTATCCGAGGTCCAGACAGCATCTAAGCTCAGAAGAGAGTAGAGCAAATGCAAACGGACTTGTCTGCTTTGGCTTTCTGAAGATTATCTGTACCTCTTAGCAGGAGCAGCTGGGCCCTCTATTCACAGTTAAGTACTATCTTTTGTGGAAATCCATAGAAGGGATCATGAGCGGCTTCTCCCCATGCCGCCTTCCTTTTGGCTCTGGCCACCATCCAGAAGCTCCCCTGAGCTGTGAAGGGAAGATCCCCGCATAAGTGACCCTCTCCTCATGAGACCTGGAGAAGCCAGCTTGATCCACAGGATGACCATGCAACCTACCTCTAGAAGCCTGACATAAGCACACTTCCCCAGTAAGACAAATCAAGACCACTTTTCCTGGAGATAATCTTCCTGAAGACATCTTCACGTGCAACAGTGAATGACTTTGCACAAGGTGTCATCCAGGGGCGGTCCAGAGGCTTCATTTGCAGATAAAAGCACTACTATAAAAGCATGATTAGATTACTGTACACAGACATTGAATTAAGTCTGCCCATTGCCAGGCAGCTCAGTCTAATAGCTCATAAACAACAAACAGGATTTACCTCATCATTTTGTTTATTTGTTCAGCTTGTCTTTCAAACCACAAAGTACTTGAGCTACCTGACAAATATTTGAGGAAACAGCACATTGCTCACTGTAACTGAGTAGTCTTAAGTTCATATAAAGTTAGTCCCGTCCTGGTATTATCAATACCACAGCTTCTTTTTTTTTTTTTTTTTAAAAAATGTTTACCTCTAAAATATACAAACCATTTTGCCATTTTGTAAGCCGGTACAAATGCGTTTTTCTCTCCCTCAATGAACTTAGCCTCTAACAGATAAAGAAGGCTCTCCTAAAAGAGTTCTATCTTGTAGCCTGAGCAATTAATCATCTTTATAACACAGCAGACTACAGAAAAAGTCAAAGAATGTACTTCATAAAAGCAAACCATATGTTTTACTGTTTCTCTCTTTAGAAAATACAGAAAAAAAGTTAAAAATAATACTGATGAACTCTGAAACAGTCCATCTTCAAAGCTTTTCCCAACTGGAAAGACATACTGTATGGTTAATAAATGCATTCAATAAATAGAAAGATGAACTGCTAAAAAGTCACAGCTTGCACACCAATTTCTTAAAAAGATATACTGAGCAAGGGCATATGACCCAATATATACTTCCGTAAAAATATCACTGTTGCTTGCATTGGTACCAAATATTGAAAAGCAGTTTTCAAAAAATAAAAATAATCAAGAGATCCAACCAGTAACCCAAAACAAGCAAACAAACCACATTATTACAGTTGCACAATGCAAGCTAACCAACTTAAGCCACTCACTAAGAGGCTATACAGAGAAGACCAGTATCGCTATTTAATAGCCGACATGGACCATTGAGTAGGCAAAGCATCTATGTTATGCAGTGTGAAAACTGCTTGCCTGGGATAGATCTATTAGGCTGAACAGCTTCACCGATAGGGACAGAATTATAGACATAACAGTACCACCAAGGATATTAGATCATAAAGGAATGAAACTAAGAGATTACTGTAGTAACTGATGGACTGTTAAGGCCTGGCAAGTCTATTATTTTTTCCACTCCTGATTTCCTCACATTGTCATTCTACAGCTAATTGCCTAATTAAAAGAACTGTGTGAGCTTAACAGCACATCTACTTCTCGTGGAGAGCTGAGAAGATTCAAGATTAAGAACGCATTGCTTCTTGCCACTTTTGGAACAATAACAGAAGCAACATTAGCAAAAGAAATAATGTGTTTTTTTTTTTTTTTGTTAAGAACTAACTAAATTCTCTGAGAACATCAGATTCACAACCTGTTAATATACAGAGCACTTGCAAGTTACCCGCAGACATCAAGCAAACACAACACACAATGAAATGTATGTTTTACAATCCTGATATAAGATGGGAGGAGCTAAGACTTCAGGAAGTCGTAGTAGGCAATTCATCTGTCATTTTGGGTATTACAAACCATGATTCATAGTGTCAGCATATAGGTGCAAGCTTTTACTAAGCAGCTTGCAAACAACTGTCAAGAAAGGTTTTGAGGCGGCGTGGTTTGCTGACAGGCTTGGGGTGCAGGCAGCACTCTTAATGGGCAGCAGAGACCAAGAATCCTGAAAGCAAGATTAGTTCACAAATTCAAAATGGGAGCATAGCTTGGTGCACTGCCTGGACTTCAAACACAGCATTTGTTAACTGAAGAGCTGGGATAGACAATGCCTCACAGAGGAAGCATGAAACGTTTTCTATTTTGAACCTCTTCTTCCTAGCAGGATGGTTCTTCTAAAGCAGATCAAATTTCTTTAAAAAAAAAAAAAAAGTATTTCTAGCTACTTTGTGCCAAAATGATATGAGTTTATTCATTAAGATTTAACTACTTTACCATATAGTATTGATACAGAGTTGCTTAATTTTCAAATGTTCAATTAGCAGCACCTTAGACTGGTGGTCTTTTCAAAAGCAAAGCAATAATTCAGTATTTCTAGAGAGGACAGATTGGAATACAGATGTTTCACCTGGTGCATAAAATTGACCCACGCAACTTCTAATTACTTTTTAAAATAGTGGCCTTAGTGTTGAGCAAAATAAGTAACCAATCGGGACAGTTAAAATTTTTCTTTTAGCCAAAATTACAGAAATGCACCCATTTTACCTCCTACTGATCCCTTCTATTTCCAATTTCCTCCCTTGTTTGCCATGCTTCCAAAACACATAGTCAGCACTACCCACAGAGTTATTCAAACAAACAAAACCACAGCAGTGGGACAGTTATTGATCCCATCTCTACAAGTTTTAGATTGTGCTCAAGAACCAAAAAACCCTGTTTTTACTTTGATTGCTCTATGGTCAATAGGATTATACCATACTTCACAGGCTGAAGGATTGATGCACGTCATCATAAAATACTTTGTTGAATTTCTTAAATGATGTGAGATTTTTTTCATTATGTTATCACAAAGTTATTAATTTGAGCACATATCCATGTGAATAAGTGGTCAATTCATATGTGGGATCTACAGTTTCAGCTTTATAGAGTCCCAGAGTTAGACATACTGCCTTTACTTCTGTCAACTTAAGACTTTAAAGAAAATCTTTACAACAGCTTCAGTTTAATGAGGTTCATCATTACTGTTGTTTACAAGGTTAGATTCTGGAATACTGCAGAAGTTTCAGCACTTTATAGTGCTGCCTAATATTTTTGAGTCATACTGCAGAAACTTATCCTTCCCATCAAATGTTTCTAGGCATAGCCTCTAGGAGCCAAATTAAAAATCTGTTCTTTATCAATTTAATCATGTTGAAAAAAGGTTTTTACATCAAATTTTTACAGCTACTCCAAGGAACACAAACGTTCTCTGACAACACAAATTAACCACAGTCTGTTAGTCCTTAAGGTACATGAATCTCCAATTTAAAAAACAACTAAGTTGCAGCATGCTTGTCTCAAAAAGGTCAAGCTGAAAGTGCAGTTAGAAAGCTCCATAGAGTTTTCTCCAAGTATGAAAGACTATTTTCATACTATTACTCATCTGTGCTATATAGGGTACAGAGGATTTAACCTAACAGCACATATAACCATTGAGCAGAATAACTGCAAATTTACTTCCAAACTCAATTTGGAATATTACAAGTAATAGTTTCCACTATATTCTACAGCTGAGATTATCAGGTGACAAAACTTAATGTACTTGAAGAAAATAACAAATAAAACCACTCAGCTCATTTGTCTCACAAACCAAAAAGCTTGTCAGAAATCACAAAACTCAAAATTTGTTCATTCAGTCTGAAGTCTCCGCAGTATATTTTTACTAACTGCACCATCTACTGGCAGAATCTTGCAGTTGTTTTTCAATCGATTCTTCCTCTACACAAATTTTGATACTTCAGTGGTTCTCCATCCTCTAACAACCTTTGAAAGATCACAGGCAATTTCTCTGAGGTTCATAAAAGGCAACAAGAAAAGCAAATCCATTTTCAGACTTAAATTAGCTATTAGTGTGCCTTCACCTCAACTGGAAAACAGTACCTAAATCAAAGAAAACTAAAAGCACTGTCCTAGTTCAATTACTAAAATAGCTTTAGTAGTGCCTTTCCACCAGCAAGACCTCCTCCCCCAAACAAAGAAACAACAAAAAAAAAAAACTAATTTAAAAGATCCAGAAGACACTTAAATATTTCCAGAGATTTGTTTAGTATAACATCCTTGGTGGACACACAAAACAGGTCAAAGAAGTAGGACCACAATAATTAAACTTTGAAAAAGAACTTCATGAAAAAAATAATCTAGATGGTGAACACAGTAACTGGAATAGACAAGGAAGATATTATCGTTCTTATTTCTGCTCTTTCATGCATTTTAAGTTTACAACTCATACTCATGCCAAAGCAGGAAAGTGAAGCAAATAAGTCATCTGTGTACCATCTAGACTATAAACATCAACAAGTACATACATTATACAGCAGCACCATAGCAGTAACGTATCACTGACAGGCTTTCCCCAAATAAAATGGTATTTGTTTGCCAGTATTTTACAGTTTTAAAAAGAGTTTAGTAATGCAGACTGGATGTGTCTTAAACTGTATAGCAACAGGAACAGCAAAAAAAATATGCAGTTCATCTTCAGAAACAGTCACTGAATGCACTAAGCTTCTCCTTTCATTTTTATAAGGTCATTTGCACCCGCTTCTGTCCTTAACTGTATTCTGGGCTCCAAATCTTCCCCTGTAATTCTTTGCTGAAAAAAAACAACAACACTGGAACAGTGTTGACATACAAGAAATGCTGGCTTCTAATAGTGTGCTGCATTGCAGCTTGCTCTAGGTACCTGGCAAGGATGCATGAATACTTTCCCTACTCCCCGCAAAGCTTCCACAGCAGGTGTTGATCATAAAGACTGCACCCTTGCACATATTAGAGGGCCAAAATGTAACCATCACATGCAAATATAGGGAGCAGCTTGTCTGCATCATGTGTAAGGGATGAAATTCCAAAATTGCTGCATCTCACTTTGAAGTTTTAGCCATCAATCTCAACAAAATACAAGGCTAGACAAATTACTGTCCCTATTCAGAACAGCAACATCTATATTCTTCAAAAACTACATTACTAATGGATTGTTTTTACCTCAGAATAAGGGACTAAATATTCTTCACACACACCAATTTCTATGAAATTACTATAAGATCTACTCCAGCCCACACAAGAATCTATTTGTATCCTCACTGCAGCTTTGGCAGTACATCAATTACTTTGACAATCCTCACAACTGTAAGAATATGTATAAACCCTGATCCAAAGATGAAATACTGCTTTCATTAGCTTTAAATAGCATTAGATAAGCAAACCTGCCAGCTATATTAGGACACTTCATTATTTTATTATGTTCTACAGGAACCACCTCCTCCCCTTCACCTCTGTCTGTCTTATAGCTTGCAGCAATACACCAGGGGATACAAAGAACTCAAAAGCTGCAGCAGACTGTGACAATTCCATGCGTTAGCCACACTATTTACACAGAAAGTCTTTTATTCAAATTTAACAGCTTGCAAACATTCACTGTCCATTTGTCAGATAAAGTTAAAGTGGTGATCTTTTGTTCTACACAATTTAAAAAAGTAGATAATTACAGACAGATAATCATAGGTATAGCCTATAGCCTACCATCACTCCACAAGAACACTCTTCTGACCTGTAATGAGACAGGAACCAGTGTCAGAAATTTACTGTCTTATGATTTAAAAAGGCCCCAGGGGAAAGGAGGTACCACATACCTCTCAGTTTTCACTTCTTCTAACTAGAGATTATTTCTGATGCTTCCATGAGACACTGTTCTGAAATACTCAGTGACTAAATAAATCATTTGTGCGATTTGTCTTTGCCCCTGCTACTTGTACAGCTAAGTAATTTGTCCCCCTGAAAAATGTAAAGCTGTCTTAAGGATTTCTCAAGATTATACGTGACCTACTACACATCCCCTGGATGACACCAGATGCCCCAACAGTAGAGTTCAGAATTTGGCTCTGCAGCTTCTGCCTGCTGCCACTTTTCCCAAACTTTCCAGTGTCATCCTTATTAGAGTCAAAGAGACTGCTTTGTCCTGGTCACAGCCCTGCAACTCCTACTACCCTGAAAAGGTTTTCTTTATTGTAAAGGGTAGCAAACCTTTAGAGAAGAGTAACACCCAGCTCTCTACCACTACTGATTTGGGAACCATTACCCTTAAAGGTTGAATTATGAGTCTACTTCTGTTGTCAGCTCTACATCTCCACTGCCACCTCTGGAGAACCTTCATTGTTTTGTCTGGGGTCTTTAACTACTTCCCTGACTCTCCAGGCCTTTATATTGCCAGAACTCTTCTCCCTTACAAAGCACATCTGCGTAGAGTATATCAAAGCTAACTGGAATGTAAAAAAAATAAAATAAAATAAAATAAAATAAAAAATAAAACAGATTGTCAACAAGAAGTCAAAGATTCCAGATGCAGAGTTTTTCTCTCTCTGACATAATCAAATATTCAAACAGTCTAATTTGGAAGGCAGGTTAATATAGGTCCCATGAAACACCATTAAAAAAAAAAGTTAATCTTACCTTTCAAGAATTGCCGAGAATTTTGACAATACACGATTACAAACTGAAAGGATTTTCTATTGTTACTACATCATGAATACTACAAAAAAAATTTACATTATTGATACTGCAGTAAGATCGTTAAAGATAATAAGACTACCTAGCAAACACTGTCCAGCAAATACATATTCAAAGATTATCTAAGAATAAAAGATTGACAGAATGAGAGATAAAGGAAGGAAAGAAGAAGGAAAAAAACCAATATTTATGGCAATTCCTTTGATCCAGAAGTATTTCACTATACTTTTATGATAAAATAGCATTTTCACAATACAATTACGACACGGAAGTGGGAATGATTTCACTAGAAATTCATAGGCTTGCCTTGCTGGGCTTGAGCAAGACAGAAAGAACTTTTATCTCAATATTTACTGGCGCAATATTTCTACACTAAGATAACCACTTCTAACTTCTTTAACTAGTTTTACATCAAAATCCATATACATATATAAAATAGGAACTGGAAGAATGTATCTTTTCCTACAGTCTTGAAAGAAGAAAACATCATTTTGCAAACTGCACGCTCCAAGTGCAAGCAACATTAACATCTGCATGCTCTCACCTAACCTCCATCGGTCTTGGGAAGCAGATGCTCAATCTTCATCCACATAAAAATCAAGTAGTACAGAAAATCGTAGAAAAAAGTAATAAGCCTATCTAGGTTTAAGTTTCACTAAAACATTAGCAGACACTTGCTACAGATGTGTAAATTATTCCAGCATAATAAGCCTTTTGCTAGTTCCTCTGATATTATGGTTTCGTTAATTTGCAACATTCATCCTAGATGTGTTACTATTCCCTCTGTGCCTAAAAGAACTTAGAAAGTTCTCATTAGCTCATCCTACCACTCAGCAGTACAGAGGAAGGACTGAAGACAGGTATCAGGGAGCAGGAAGCACGGGGCTGCTCCACAAGGGAAGCCAAGCTGTGGCCACAGGCCCTGAGCAGAGCCAGGTTGGTGACAGCAGCAGGGGCTGGAGCTCATTACACAAGGTGAGGTAGGGCTGGGCCAAGGGTCGAGCCACAACATCCAGTCACCAGGTCAGGCTTGCAGCAGGCAGGGCTGCTGGCCTGTACTGCGGGTCTAGGCCTGAGCTCTGACTGGGGCTCCTCACCGTGGATGGAGACCCCAGGTGAGGCTGGTCAGGATGACTAGTGCTCTCAGGTGCTCTCTAGGCCCTGATAGTAGGCACTCATTGCAAAGGCGTGATGCCACAACATCGACCAAACTTGGAAGGAAACATGACTGTAAGCGGGCTAGTTAAAAATACCTTTAAGTTAGCCTTTTTTTTTTTTTTTTAAATCATTCAACTGATATTAGTTCCTGATGTCTAAGAAATTTGAATGAAAGCTTATGTGAATGAAATCCAAAAGTTCAGAAACACCAAATATATGTTTGTATATACAACCTAAACTCTTTTACTGCAAGTGACTTATCAGTGATCAGTTAGGTCCTTGCATCTTTTCTCTTCCTACAGGTTTCCCCACAACGCCTACCCAACATGTCATCTTGACCAAATGGGGGAGCAAGTGTTGTAAGGATGTAAAAGCAAAAGCTAGCTGCAAATTGAATGTATAAAGAGCAACTTGTTCACCTGCATATGATTTAGCCTACTGAATTCAATTCAAATCCACAGCCGTAATTTAGACCAAGCACCTTCTAACAAATACATGGAAACAAGACTGCCCAGAACTGATATTTCACAATACTAAAAGCATTTTAAAAATTCTTATTTCATAGCGTGGAAGAATTATCTGGTGCATGTCAAAATGAGTTGATGTTCAGGGAAGTTATCCCAGCCCTACCTAGTGTATGAATCACACACTTCTTTGCCTTATCTGCAGATGCCAGCATCTGCACCTTATTTTCAACACACTTCTAACTGTAATTGCCTTATAAATCTGGAATAAATCCAGTAAAGTTAATGAACATGATTCAGATTTTTATCAGTTTGAGAGTAGTTTGGGACTTTAGTAGACAAATGGACCACAGGCTGTGAAACCAGCATATTGAGAATGAGAAAGTCCATTTGTTTAAGGACAAGGATGAAAATAAACATGAACAGCTGTCTCTGTCACTAGGCAGTCCATCTAAATGAGGCAAGGTTCCAACTGGAAAGAGTTGCACAAACATATTATAGTGCATATGAAAGCACTAAAAGTTTCAGAGGCAGCTTTACTTTTGATGTTTCCTGAACTGTAGGATCTACTTTGCCAAATTGGAGCCTGTTTGCAAAATAGACTCCATAATTTTACATTTATTTGAGTGAGTGCTTAAATTTTGAGGACTTCTTTCCTTTCCCTACTTAAGTAAATCAAAAGATATGAACTTAAATTAGACGTACCAGGAGAAAGCTACTTTAATATGAAGGAAAGCTAGGGACACAAGGGATAGAGCAGATGTGTCTAGGGGTGAGCATGAAAGGGGAGATTCTCACACTTCTCCTATAGAAAACAGCATGACTTGCAGAAGTCAGTGCACAGTTGCAGCATTACTGGGATTAATTGAGAAATTGTGAGTTAGCTCCCATGGAGGTACAGAAGAAGGTCCCTAGGAAAGATAGGGTGGGCAGGCATGGAGGAGGAATCACACTACAAAAGCATGTCTTGAGTGTATGCAGCTTTGCCATGGGACATAAAACGAAGAACTTAAGAGCTTGTGGGTAAGAACCAAAGACCACACCAGCACAAGTGATGTTGCAGTAGGTGTCTGCTACAGATCTGATCTACAAAAGCAAGCAGATGAAGCCTTCTTTAGGCAGCAGGAAAAAGCTGCAGTCACAGGCACTGGTACTCTCAGGTGACTTTAACCACTTCAACATCTGCTGGAAAGCCAATGCCACTGGACACAATCCGGGAGACTTCCAGATTTCCTGACGCAGGTGGTCAGCAAACCAACCAGAGGAGGTGCTCTGCTGAATCTGCTATCCACAAACAAGGAAGAGCTTCTGGATGATATAAAGGGCAAGGGCAGTGTTCGCAGCACTGACCACAAGACTGCAGAGTTTAAGACCCCGAGATGAGTGAGCAAGACAAAAAGCAGAATTAAAAACCCGGTCTTCAGAAAAACTGTGTTTGGTTTGTAAAGGTATCTGTTTGACAGGATCCTGTAAAGAACTGCCCTGGAAAGTGAAGGGGACCAAGAAAGCTGGCTAATTTGCACGGACAACCTCCTCTGAGCAGAACTGTCCTTTCCAGCGGGCAGAAGACAAGCACTGCAGAAGGCCAGTATGGATGAACTTGGATCTACAGACTGAGATCAAGTACAACAAAGAAGTACAGATAAGGCAGGTGCACATCAGGGAAGGCTCAGCATTATTTAACACCTATCAGCCACAGAGATTCTGGTACCCAGCTAGAGTTCCTAAACACTTAAATAGTGTAATTATAAAAATAATACCTCTGTACAAGAAGTTTGTGAAGTTAGAAATCTAACATTGTTCCCATCATATTCAGAGCTATCCGTATAGTTCTACCATGCTCTTCACTTAGGTAAACACAGTAGCAGAAACCATGTTCCAGAGGGACTATTACAGTAACAGCTTCTTCAATTTTCAGTTTTTACAGAAATTTCAAGCAGACATAGCTGATGTATGTTTTCAATGATAACCAGTCAATGGCCTTGAGCGCAAAAATCTCCAAAGAAAAAATCTCCTGTGCCCTGTTAAGTGATTTTATAGTAGAGACAGAATTACTCATATGAAGTGCAGGCGCTGCCACCTCTCAAATGTAGTCTTACGTCCTCATCCTCCCATCCCTAATGCCTGCTTGCTCTTTGCCACTTAGCCTATTTTAAATCCCGAAGAATAAGGCAGTAATTCACTTCAGTTATGACCCACAAATATTGTAACACAAGTAATCCATATCCAGCCTGTAAAACCAGACTGGAACAGCAGTTAACAGTAATTTTAACATTCTCAAAAAATCACATTAAAGGCTAAGAAACTCATTTAGCACAGTGGTTTTACTTGAATGTTTAAGTCTTCTGTCTTGCAGGAAGTAACTGTCCTGTCTGGGCAGCTCAGCAGCTTAAAATAACCCGTGTCTGTACATGGAAACTAAGAAAAGAAAATATCTGTGAGTTTTCTAGAATTTCAAGCACCACAATGTCAAGTGTCAAGCTATTATATAAAAGTCCACAGTTCGATTTGCTGTAAAGTAGCAACAAAACTGGATACAGCAGCTTTGAAACCCACTAACCAGCATCAATCGTGGGTGCCATTATCAACTGGCACCATCAGCTGCCAGTGGAGAGAGCTCAGCGTGCTTGTGGTGTGACCCCAGGATATTCATGCTGAGGCACAGCACAGAACTGCAGCAGTCTGTCACAGGAGCTCTGATTGAGGATTTTGTTTGGGGGCGATTTCATCTTCTTGCAGATACCCTCTCATATCATACCAAGGAAAGAAAGAAGAGTACAATGCAGCAGCGGATGCCTGAAAGCTTCTACAGCAGAAAAAATAACTAGAAGGAAAGCACCAATCCTAACAGCAAACCATTGGTCAGGATCACACAATAGATGCAGTTTGGTCACTCTGCCACAGGTGGCTGTCCTCTCCCAGCTAATGCTGGGACACTGCATTGAGCAACACAAATTTCCCAGAAATTTAGGAAGATGAGAAGTAGCTAAGCATGCAGAAGGGCATACTGCAGTAGCTAAGAACAATGAACAACCTTCTTTCCTTTTAACTGAATGAATGATTCAATGAGTAATCTCCAGTATGCATTAGCAGTGCCCAAGGAACAGAAGCAGAGTACAAGAAACACACACAAAGCTCTTATCTGCTACAAGTTGTCAAATTTCAAATAAGATAGATGAAATACCAGTGATCTTAGGGTAATGCAGCTCATTGAATTAATCACTAGACTTCTGAATGTTTTAGAAGCTATTAAAAAAACAAGAGACTACTACTACCTCAGTAAGCTTTAGAACAAGACCCAAAATCATTGAATACTCAGGAGATTTACCTTTGCTTAATTATTCCTATTCAATTACTCAGGATTCCCTAAGCTGCATAAAGAAAAAAAAATGTCTTCACAGCAAAACTCAGCATATGTTTTTGTTCTCCAGTCCATGCTGTGCTTGTCTAGTTTTCTGGGTATCACAAGTACAGCATCTTAGGTCATTCAGTACAACAAGTTCTCTGAGCCAGTGTGATGCTCATTGAAGCTTTTCAGTAAAAATTATAACTTCCTTGGGGAAAAAAAAAAAAAAAAGCAGACAGACATGCATGACTGCCACCAAGAAAGCACCAAAGTTTTGCAGTCAAGGAAAAACAGCTGCATAAGGAAAGATTAATTTTATATATTTGCAGCGCATTCTGCAGGTAATGTAGATTTGAAACATCAATATCCCATTGGAAGCAATTTGACAAGCCATGGGAAGATAAAAAAAGGAATCACAAACCAAGCACTGTCATTTGTTGACAAAACAGATAATAGCTGCTCTGCTGGATAAATAATAAACTTACCAGAACATTAGCAGATCATCATTCATCCCAAGCATCCTCGGTAAGCCACATGGAAATTATAACCTATATATACAACTATAACCCAACATACCCAACTTTATACACAAAACTATGCAACTCTACACCACGTGCATACGCACACACACACACACTCCCTTTCATTAAATTACAGCCACTGAAACAGCCACCAACATAGCAAATACTTAACAGCAAACACTTTTCTTGCATATTGAATCCATAACTTTCTCCAAGAGCTGCCAGATTCACTCCACGTTCACTCAGCAGTATGTGAACCCTGCTGCTTGAACGTGTTTGAGCAAGTCAGAAAAGAATCTGTCCAGCTATAATCCTGCTCCATAAACAGCACAGTGCTTATTCTGGAGCATTTCAGCATGAGATGGGCCAAGTATCTTCCAAATCTTAGCCAAGAAATCTGCACAAAGAAGCTATATTAATTGGTATTTATCTTCTTCATTTCATTCCAACTGCAGGGAGATATATCTGTGTGTCTCAGACCAAACCAAGAAGAGACTGTGCCATGGAGCAGCAGCATTCCCTCTGACTCTGGGAGAACCCCTGTATTTAATAGCCCCAGGCAGCTATGAAATTCAGTAAATTAAGATGTACTTAGTTCTGCCATGATGGTCTAATTTATCCTCACTTGTCTAGGGCATAACCAAGTTCAAATCTTCTCAGTTCATTCCAGTAAATTAGACGCAGGTCCTTTCCCCACAGACGTATCACAAACAGTGGTTTACCACTTCAAAGTCTCCCACACACCTTTGAATGGCCAACTTTCAGAACACTTAATTTTCACTCTCTAAATGATTTAACTCAACTTTAAAAAGCTTGTGAGTATATCTAGATACTTGGTCAAGAAATATGAAAACTGCACTTAGAAAAGGAAACACTGAGAAGAAAGTCAGTGAACGTGACACTGAAAAACAGTATTTTCAAAACCAGATTACTACAGTCCACATCAAGAGGTATGACTACGTACTAGTGGGAAGAACATGATTTGTAAGAAATCTTATCATTCCAGAGCTCTGATAAAGTTTTCTGCTTTATGTAATAGAAATAGATGGATTGGAAGCATTTATCAAGTGTCAGGCAGCTATTCAAAGATCTGTTGCCAGACTTCTGTTCTCTGAGCAGGCAGAATAAACCAAAAGTAACAACTGAAATGTTTTCCTGAATTCAGTTAATTTCAGTTACATTGTTCTTTTCCTTTCAACAGACAGACTAACAATGAAAAAAAAACATTTCAGTTTTTCAACAAAATATTCTAGAAAGTTGAATAGAGACCTTCACTGCTATAAATCAATACATAAAATTTATTCAAATCCAAGCTCAAGAGGTAAAGAAGTCTCAATCTATGCACCAACAGGAATTGAAAACACACAAAAGTAGATAATGCATAAACTTAGGCACAAAACCAGATAGTTTTACACTCAAATAAGCAAAAACACTAACCGAGTGAGATCAGATACAAGGCAAAAAAGATAGATAGATAGATTTTTGAGCTTGAAAAAGAAAAAAAGCATGCTTCTTGAAATACAAATAAGATACTCTTTCATAAACAGCTGAGTATCTGTATTATATGCTAGACAAAAGTGAGAGGGTAATGCTAGGAAAGTCTCTCTATGCAATCTGTACATGTGGTAGGGACTGGGTCATGCAACATATGACAGTACATCCCTCACTGTGTAATAGGGTAACAGTGGGAAAATAACCCCTCTTGCTGCCTTCATAACATTCATTACTATACAACAAAAACACAACTGAAAAATCTCACTTAATAGGCTGGCCAATATTTTTTCATATATATATGAATATATATATATATGTATATTCTACATGAGAAAGCTGTAGAGACAATTTCTAGTTGAGCTGAATCAAAGAATAGCAAATTAGAGCAAAATAGCAAATAGAGTTGAGCAAATTAAAGAATAATTGAAGTTAAATTGAATTTAAAATTAACAAATTTGTATTTGGTAAAGTAACAACTAAATGGCAAATGTGTTCAGCAACACAGATTCTTGACAGACACAGCCAGCAGTCAGGAAATCCCAAGGTCAAGGACACTGCACAACCTGTTCTCTAAAGTAAATTTCATATTCTTCCACTATCCTCCCCTCTATTCATTGGCATGGTTAATATGAAGCATAGCTCCCTTGTTTGCCAGGAAATAAAGTAGCACACAGAGCACAAGTGTTCAGTGAGTAAGTCAAGTGGGATTGTAGATATCTAAGCCAAAAAATGGGATGCCACGTGCCAGCTGCTATAAGAGCAGTTTCTTGTAGGAGGCACATCAGCCTTGCAGCTGAGAGACAGTGAAAACGATTTTGTGCATGCACACGCACAAACATAAGAAAACAACCCTAACGACCTTTATATCCTTTTTATCCATTTTTTTGTTTAATCACAGATCTACTTTCAAAAAACAACCTAGTTTTTTTGAAGTGAAGTTTAAGGAAAGTCATTGCGGTATATCTCAGACTGATAGAAGAGTGAACACAATATAACATTTACAGCTCTGTCAGAGTTTAGCACTGCTCAGGGGTGCACTTCATTTTAGCACCTACGATTGATTCTGAAAGACTGGCGGCATAGATGATCCAGCTTATCATTCAGGGCTACGTGCCTTGGAACTGCCAGATTTGTCCAGGACTGTATGACCTCTCCTTCTTTGGCCTGATTTCAAGTTACTTTTCTATCCGGGCAGTGGCAGGTGGCACCATTCCCTTGTACAAAAGCCAGTGAATGCCTTATGCCCCAAATGCATGCTGTTAAACCTCGGGCCATTTGCTACACCCAATTCTGAACTCCACCAAAATACTGGGACTATCAATGAGAAAACTGATCCTAGAAGCGTTAACATGACTTTCAGTAGCTAACCATCTGAGCTCTTCGTAGCCCTTTCAGATTTCTATTTTCAATGCCCATCAAACAGCAGAGGTAGTGAGGAAAGAACAATTCCTTAAGAAGCCTCAGAGATGGGAGCTGAATGACCTTCTATCTCCAAGACTGACGCCAGCACCGTATTCACTGAGGCATCCTTTCTTTCTGTATGTTCCCCCCTGCTGAAAACTCACCCTTGTAAGAAAGTCTTCTACAAGCAGTTAACTTGGCTTAGTTTACACTATTTCACAGCCTCAGAATGGAAAACATCATGAAATTGCTCAAAGAAAAAAAATAATAAAAATCTGCACCTTTCATTCTAGAACCCTGTCTCACTGGGACACCACTACAGGGGCATGCTATGATATAACACTGAAGCCAATGCTGAATGTCACTCCTTTGGCACCGAAAACTACAAATTAAAAAAGGCCAACTGTGTGTTGACATTTTGTGTCCAATTCACACATTTATACACCTCATTTGCTGGAGTCACTATTTGTTTTCTGTCAAAATAAGACTGAAAAAAGAGCTGTTTCACTTATTGAAAATTGAATTAAAACAAAAATAAGTGAAGCTTTAAAAAAATAGTAAAAGAGCTTATTCTCAAGGCATCAGGACTATTTCTCTGCTTTTAAACTTCTCAGCTTACAATTTTCACATAAGACTAAGTCAAAAGTCATACCAATATTCCTGTCAAGTCATACATTTTACTTAAAGAAATGGTTATTTAATAGTACACTTATACCATCGCATATATATCATATTATGGAAACAGATAAGAAGCCATTTGGTCTTGTGGCAGTCCTTAAACTCAGGTTCTGTTCTATCCTGGTACTCAAGAGATTTTGTAAACTTGTAAGAATATTTAAATCTAGGCCTGGCTCATGGGAAACACAAGTTCAAACAGCTACTCTTTGCCAGAGGCAGGAAAATCTAGGCTAAAACCTCTGACTGAAATTGAGCAAGAACTTGAGTCTGTGTATTCCAACCCTTAATATCTAATTGCTAGACTTCTGTCCCCATCTGTTTACCAAAATCTCTGCTCTTTGTGCCTGACCAATATTACCTATTACTTCTACCCAGATCAAGAATAAATCCAAGATCTTTGAGGTAAATATATATTTTTAGCATTTATTATTCATAACAATCCTTCAACAGGATTGTGTATAAAAGTAACAGTATGTAAGCACACTAGAGTATATTAGGAAATCCCAAAAGATTACACAAAATTTAATGAACAGGGATGTATACCGAGGACTATAACATCAAAATCTGAGTTTAACAAAAAATGCTGCCAAAGATCCTGACAGTGTAGTGATTACCTTCTGTCTAATCAGCTGCTATCAGTAACAGTGTCAGTTTGCTGAGGACAGGGATCGTACAGTTCTGATGATCATTGTAGTTTTAAGTGACATTTGTTCATTTTTTTAAATACAGTAGTGTGAATAGAAGCATTATCTAAATCTCAAGATCTGAAAAACAATTGTTGGAGACATGGACTGCATTTTAAATGAGGTGCTTCTGTTTTGTTTTGTTTTTTTTTAAATCGAAGAAATCTACTTTGGAGGTGTTTGGAATGTCATGGGGTGTCAGCCATGCATTGGTAGTAACTTCCCATCAAGAGCTATCACATAAGAGCATGGAGAAGAGACAGCACCATCAGCTGAGCCATTCTCTAGGTTTCAGGTACCTGCATCTACCAAACCGTTTTAACAGAGAAGTTCAGCTTCCCAAGTGTACCTAGACTTACACGATATTTCTCTAAACAATAACTTTTGCTTGAAACCCAGCTAGAGAGTATGGTGGTCTCTCTTTCTGGTAAATTAAGAACTGAATTATTTTGATAGGCAAGCAAATTGAGGAGATCGACTGAATTTAGGAAGTACTGAGTTCTTTGCTGCCAAAGGCAGTTCCTCTAAGTTCTGCTCTTCCCTTACTGGTATGGCATTAAATACTACATATTCCCAAAGACCAGAGTTGCTCCATCTGATTCCTTCAAACAAGAGAGCTCCTTTTCATAAATTAAAAACAAAGAAGCCAAACTTACAGTCTAGTGACAGAGGTACCATATCTTAAAAATAGCTACTGGAATACTATGTCATCACCTAATTACAGCAACACTCAGGCATGTAGAAACCATCCCCTGAGGGAATAACAAAATTGTCTGAAAAGCTCATTTATCTAGGACAGTAAGAAATATGCATATATTAATGGGTTTATTCATCAGAATTAAACATTAATTCACTGATTCAGCGAAGCAGTAAAAAAAAAAACCTTGAGTTTGCCTTTGCATGCAAATAACGTTTATCCTATTTAACATACTATTGGTTCACACTTCCTCTACACTTTTGTGAAGAAAATATCTTTACTGTTTGATACGTATTTTTGACAGTCATCCTCTTCTTCTGCGCACTATGTCAATTAACCTTTTGTGAAAACCTACACATTTCAAGGTACTTCTTGTCTCATTAGAAAGCTAATGCATACCTAGCAGCCACAGAAATCCCTCTTCTCCCCCAAGAATCTTTGGGGTAGCTTCACGGATTGCTTCCACTCCTTCAACTTATTAAAGAAATAGTCTGACTGCACTATAATGGGAGAGACAAACACTTACCAGTCCTCTGTGGAAGAAATGCCACTATCCAGAAAGTAACAAGCAGGAGACCAGTTCTCTAGCCTTATGATCAAGTGACCTTTAAATGGGAAGCTGGACTTCCAGTCCCTGCTCCCAAGATGTTACTGTCCTGATTCTTACCCTCCCACACCTTATACCCTGGCCCTTGCTATATATCGAATGGCTCACCAAAAATCAGGTGACATTTACCTTGCTCTTTGCCCACATTCACAGCAACATGAAAAAGGTCCCAATGAGGAAGAAAAAACTGTTCCTCACTTCTGTGCAATAATTTATTATTGACTCACCTAAAGGAGATGAGGACAGGTTCAACTTCCTCTACAGCTGATAGAAAGCAAGCTTTTCCTGTGAGACAAAAACAATAATAATGGTATTGCAAACTGCATTTTTCTGATTATTTTTGACAGAACAACATAGATCTGTCCAGGTACAACAGGTATGATATGAGACTGAGCTTTTGTAGAAGAAACATAACTGCTATCTGCTGCAACCTACTGTTGAGCTTCCAGAGGAACAAACCAGATGGAGGCAAGACCCTCAGCTTACGGCAGATCCTGTCATGAAGAATTACAGAACAACGGTAAACTTCTAAACTCCAGAAAGAACTAGATTTCAAGTCAGAGAAAGTCCAGCTCCAGAATAAAACAGGCCCAGGATGTTTCTGGTTCAGTACTTGGAGAAGTGGTGAAGGAAAGGATCGTCTTGTTCTTAAGTAAGAATCAAAAAAGCCACACAATTTGAATGCCTCATCCCTTTTTCACATATAGCTGCAGAACCAGTAATATTATAAACCAATCTGACCATAGTAGGCAAAGACTCCTCAAGCGCCAGACAATCTTAGTAAGACTGACATTCCTCGTCCAGTCAGGATTAAGAGAGTTCATCATTCAAGTCTGCAATGTTTCTCCACAGATAAGAGAATAATAAAAAATCTACTGCCAGAGCACTGAACACAGCACTGCCTTCCACACTCAGAGGTCTTCAATCTTGGGAAGGCTCATCCAACAGAATATCTTGTCAAGCTCCTGACAGACTCAGGAATTTATGTTCTGGTACTTCCATTACCAACTTCCATTAGCCAAAGAAATAATAAACAATACACAACATATGATTCCCTAGTGCAGAAGGAAAAATCAAACCAATCCTTATTTCTGTGAAACTGTCATCATTTTCATGGAGAATGAGCTGCTGGTGGCCATCTGCTCTCACCACTGCTATTCAGCAAACAGTTCATTACTCAGTAATAGGGCAGAGACCAGAGATGTTCATCCTACTGACTTTCAATCCCTGTTTCTAAACACACATACACAAAGTGTTGCACTTCCAAGTTTCTCTACAGTTATTAATGTTTATTCTCTCAAACAAGTGAGGTATTCTACTATCAGGCAAAAAAATCTATAAATATAGAGCGTGCCCAACTTTCCTAAGAAGCCTTTACTTTTATTGCAGGGCACAAGTCTTGAGTCTCTCTCTCTCTCTCTCTTTTTTTTTTTTTTTTTTTTTTTTAAGATCTGTAAAGTAATCAGCTGCTCTTCCCAGTATTTTTACCTTAAAAGCAAGGCAAGTGTTAATTCTTACACATTTCTCACGTACATTAGAGTTGCTTTCAGGGATACTCTTCGTTTTATTACAGAACCTTGCTTATTCTCACATTTTCTACTTGCTCTTTCCTACCTCATCAGTTTGGAAAAAAAAGAAAAAAAGTGAAACGTCCTTGGCCACCAGATGCCATGCAATGCCACCTACTACAGCCATAAGCAAAACTCATCCTACTTTCATAGGAATCAGCTGCAAAAGAATGAACATCTAAACCCTTATTTGTCATATTTTGGTACCAAAATATGTTAAGTGTACATAAACCTAATTGTTAAAAGGCTACATATCGTCAAGTACAAGGGTATTTGAACATCTTTCCTCATAGAGGAGTCATTTTCAAATGACACCTCAACCACACACTGAAATCTGGGAGAGGAAGTTCACAGAAGTGCTGATGAAAAAGGGCCAAGTGCAGCTTCATCAGATTCACTGGTTTGATTCAATACTGGTGGCTAATATAAAGTTTTCTACTCATATGCATTTTTGTATTGGAAGAAACCTATTTAGGTGCTTAATATTCTGTGAGTCACTTCTTTAGCATGCAATGCTTCAAACATGATTTTGTCTTTTCTACTTCAAAATTTTCCCTTTAACGGGGATTAAGTTATGATTTAAGGGAAAAAACAAAAAAGATGACTAAACAGGATTACCAAGGATGCCCACATATCCTCACACTCAGAATCATCAAGTAATTGCAGTGATTATTCTGACTTTGTAACTCAATTAGACAAGGATGCTAACAACAAAAAAAAAAGTCATAAGTCACCTTACTTGATTATGTATTTTGTTTAAATAGTGATTTGGTGTTCATTTGCACCTTCTCTAGTCACAAGTAGCAGACAGAACTATGCCACTGGTAATTCTTACCTCTGCTTTTCATAACTGTTAACTGAACCAAACAATGGTGGTAAAACAGCATAGTACTGACATCTTCTGGCATAGTTGTATTGAAGACCATGAACTGCACAGTCTGACCAATTTAATCAGTGGGCTGAACTCAATATTGCAGACATAGATCAGATCCAGTCAAAAAATATGGATGCTTTCAACTCACCCCAAGAAAGGACAGTTCCACTGGTAAAGAAAATGGAAAGTTACTACCATCTCTAAAGTATAATGCCATGCAATGGTTATCCAGCACATTCCAAAAAATCATTTGCAAAGATTATTTCCAGTGCTGCCATCTACAAAATGCCTCATATTTTATTATTTATATTTATTATATGATTGCCCAAGATAGACTTGCTAGTATCTTAACATCAATGAACTACAAAATCTCAGAAGAAAATGTTCAGGGGAGTTTTGCAGTTGCTTCACTTTTATCCTCTACATATAGGAAGATGCAGGACTGAACACCAGAAATCTTAGCCCCCTAACATTAAGCAATTTACAAATTATTGTGAAATCTTTAAAATCATGAATTATTTAGAAGGATTCTGCTTACATTCACCCCTTCATATTGCAAATTGAGAAGAATAATGCATCTCTTTATCTCATAAATGACAACAGGCCAAAAATCCTTAAAGACAGATTGGTGTCAAAAGACAGCCCAAACCTCTTCTTCAACTTACAGTTAACAAAATGATACATACAGCGGTTTCATATTCTATTTGATCTTTTCTATCTTACCTTTATCTCTCCCACCTCTGAGAAATCCCTGCCTAAACACCAACATCATGCAAGAAACTGTCTAGTCAACCAGTATAGCCCGTGAGAAAAAGCAGAAAGAAAAGTTTTCTGTTGTTTGCTAGAGCAACTTCTCTCCTCTCCCTGTCTGAATGTCATTTGAAATAGACCCATATAACCTATTCCGCCTCCTTGCCCCTGGAGGGAAAAAAAAAATAATCAAGAATACCTTTTCCCAAAATATCTTGTAGATAATGAAGAAAATAAAGAAACATTCTTGAAAAACTCTGAACGTGATGGCTTTCAGGGCAGGATTGTCTCCAAAACTACGTAGAAATATTCAAATTTTTGGCACTTCTGAACTTGGTTTCACTACACAGAAGCGGTCTGGACAACAAACAAACTTCAGAGTATTGGGTTATCCTCCTGGTGGTTCCTAATTTGAGAAAAGTAGAAATACAAAGAGAGCTTTTAAACATTATGTGGGTTGGTGATGACCATTCATCAACTACAGTACCATCCCTAAAGTGCAGGACTGAAAAAACTATTTTCTCAGTTGTAGTCGTAGCTTTTATAATTTCTTGTTCTCAAAGCTATTCTAAATAACAAGTAGACATTGTCAACTGTCAAAAGCTGCTGAAGGCATAACTGAGGACAGGAAAAATGAACCTGACTAACTGCATGGTTGCCTCCGTATCTGCCAGGCATCCAATTCTGTCACACAATGTGATGACAGCATCTTGTAAAAAGGGGGAAAAAAAATATATATATATATATATGTATATAAAAGCTAATTGGATACATTTTCATCTGTCAGATGTGGAGATACTCTGTTTGGAAAGAGTATTGTGTCTCTTTTACGGAAGCACAGATAGAAATGAAATATAATTTCTGTATGTTTTGTATTTAAAACTTCTAGTACAATAGTAATTTTTCATTTTTAGGTGCTTTATACCTTTTCTCATTCCTACTTCAATCATCCTCTCCTATTTACATAAACTTTTAAAAATGTAATTGTTGAGGAATGTAGAAATCTCAGAGTAAATATAAAATGGACCACAAGTCAGACACACACAAATATATCAGGAAACAAAGTTGCTCCTTATAATCTTCTTTTTTGTTTTTTTTTTCCTTCTAAAGTTACCCACTTTAAATGAAATTGAGTTATCCACTTTAAAATGAATTAATGAATTCACTTAAAATAGAAGGGGTATAAGCTGGATGACTTTACTTCACACTTGGGACAGCAGACACTGCTAAACATTGTGCATCAGCTTAGCTAAGAAGCTAACACATTAAGCAGTACTGTTCATTCAAATGCCCCAAATCAGACTTCATACTCCACTTGTTTTTCACATCTTTCCTGATGGGTACAAAAGAAACAACTCCCTATTACCTGACTAAAAAAATCAGTCAGGCATGCAACTTTTCTTGGCTACTCTATTCAACCACATCCTAGCCAAAAATGTCCTTCGCTACCTTCTAAAAAGATAAACTAGCTGAACTACATCTACAATCAAAATAATCTGATAAACTGGTTTCACATATTCCGTAACAAATGGCAAAGCAAAGCAGCAAAGCATAAACTGGAGATGTTTGCATGCCATTATTGAAAGATCAATTTGAAGATGTTCTAATTCCCTGCTGTCACTAAAATGCTTTATGTAACAAATACACCATGAAGATTTTTTTTTTTTTTACTTGTATGCTTTTTCCTTTTAATAGTCAAGACTTCCAGTTAATTTGTGCATTCCTTTTGTAGAGTGAGACCATCTTCAGCCTTCTGCAACATCATTACAGAAGTGTGATGTCTGGTACCAACTGCAGTTTATTGAGAGGGTTAAATTTATTAAGAACAGTTAAAATAAGTAATAGTGGCAGATTAATTTCCAGTTCCACAGTTACCATTGCCCCCTATGTTCCCTTCAGTTTTTCATCATTCATCTCTGCTCTGAGTGCTCATGAATTCTATGAGCTGTTTTATTTGGAAACACTATATCTAAGCTAGCTCTCCTCCTACTCTAAGTACCATGCAGAAAGAAAAGTCTGTCTGTTAGCATCTGCCAACTTCCTCCAGGCAGCTTCAGGTAGACAGATTAAAAGCAAACACTTGCACAAAGATTTGTCTGCAAGCAGTTCTTAAAGAACAGAACATGAATTTAAATAATTGCCTGCTGGATGGGATAGCAGTCATAAAACCAAGAAACACAAATCTGAAACATCACCCAGTTATGAAATGTTTCTCCCTGTTACACCTCACTGAAGCTACATGTCACTGAAGATGGTTCTAGCTATTAATCAGCCAGATTCTTGTGCTTCAAAAGCAACTTGCTGATTAAATGACTTCTTAACCACCTGTCAGACCAGCCCTAGGACATCCAGTGCAGTAGCATGCAATCTTTCTTCCTTTTGCAGAAGGGGTTAGGGACTTCCAAAAACCACACAAATAGTAGAAACTTATCCTTCTGGGTAACCTCTAATCCCCACCATTTTTTTCCAGAAATTATAACCCAAATAACCAGGCATCCATTAGACAGAATTTTCATTTTTCTGTGAAGATTTCAGTTTGTCATTCATTCCTCCCACCAAGTTATTTCTAATGTAACTTGTATTTTTTCCACTCTGAAGTCAGCACTTGGCTTCAGTTAGAAACAATGACTCACCCAAAAATGCTGCAATGTGAAAACAGGGACTTAAAACTGTTATGAGTTTCTTATAAAAACAAATCTTTCCAGACCACTCAAACTTAAGGTCTTTAATCCTATCCTAATTATCATAAGAAAGCCTGAATTAACTCTGGAAACACTTGAGTATTCCATAGGCACTAACTCAGTTTTCAAGAGATGCTCAGATAAAAGTATGAAAATAAGAAGGGTGAGAAGGGTAAGCTCATGCAGAATCACAGGAAAGGCACTGAAAACATGAAGAGTTTGTAGAAATATTGGCTTGCTCTTCATCTCTCTCTTAGACAGATACCCCCACAAAACACTGCGCTACACTGAGGCAATGCCACCACTAAGCCCAGACAAGAAATTCACTTTTGAACAGGGCTGCCCAGTCACCCAACATCCTGTGCTTTGGTTTGATTCCCAAAGTGATCTTAGAGCACATGAGCTGGATGCCTTTCAGGTGAAGTCAAACCAGAGGTGCAACAACTGTCTGTGGATGCTGAATCCAGAGAATCAGACTACAATAGTCTCATGCAATCTCCCTGCACAAACAGGATGGGTACTGGGTCCTCTGCACCCATTGTTTTGCTTTTCAGATCCACTTAAAATGAGCTGCACTACTTCCCAACACATACACAGGCAGACAGGGTTCTCCTAGAGGCAAGTAACCTGTATGTGCTTATCCACCAACATACATGTAATTTTTGAAATGCTCTCAGTGGAGAATTTCATTCTTACTAGCTCCATAAATCAATAAGGTCAAATCCAATTGCCCTAGATATATAGGTATTCTCTGCAATAATAACTATGTTTTATTTTCAGAAGTAGAAAATTGTTCTTTTTGCCTCTCTGCCAGAGGCAAAAAAAAAAAAAGCCAATTTCTTTGAGTTCTGTATCCCTCACCAGTGAGCTGTTTCAAGCCAGCAAAAAATCCAGCATTGCAAAGAGAAAAACATTTAACTAAGTAATAGTAGTAGAAATGGAGAGGTATAAGCAAGTCCAGGGAGAAACTGCTGAAAGGGCAATTTTCACTTCACCCATCCTACATTAATGATCAATTTTATGTTAAGTGCAGTAATTGCTGCTCAGCTCCTCACATTGTCATCATGGTTGGAGGACAGCAAAGTTAGGATTAAATATTTACATGAAACAATCAAAACCTGCTTTGAATTGCTCTTGCATACCCACCATTACTAATTCAACTGCACTTCAGTTGAAACTTATCGCTTGAACTAAACTTAAAACTTTCAGCCATTCAGTACTTGCATATATTCTCAAAATATGAAGACCTTGCACTTTACAAATTTTGTTTATCATAACAAAAATTCTCAAGGTTTCATTTCTACCAAACATCTATCCCAAGTTTCTAAAAATGGGAAAAACAATACAACCTTGTCCTTCAAAAAAGACTCCAGCATCTTACAAAGCTTTCATGGAACAAAAACTGCCTTTACTACCAAACACTATCATTTCCTAAAAGACAGCTTCCTTCAAAATAGGCAATTGGACTAATAACCTTTTTAAATGTCCTTATCATATGACAGTTTTGTAGCAATTTGAAACAAGCAAAAGCGATTGTTAAAATCGTAATTGATTATGGAATCATTCAGACTTGAAGAAGGACAGGCTTTGTATCATACCTGTAATAGAGGATTTTTATTTTTAGTCTCTAGCATTTCTGTAATGCATCAGCCTTCACATTTTCAAAAGAAGAGCAAGAGGCCTATAGTAACACACTGTAGTTTGTCACAACCCTGATTTATCCACACAGTATCAGCAGCAGAAGAGCCCTTGGGAGCACACAAACAGGCAGCCCCACCTATGCTCAGTCTCAGTCAAACATCATTACACACATCTCAGTTAGACCCACATGGCTGCATCAAGGTTTCAGCATAATCTATGTGATTAAATTCGCAAAATACAGTTTTAGTTCCTGCAGTTGATGTTTCTAAGAATCTCAGCGCAACTTGAAAGCATTTTTCCCATTATACACGATACTCACCAGCTGGTCAATCATAAAAGGCAATGCTCTCTGACCCCAGTTCTTGCCCCATTTGCAGTAACACCAATTACAAATAAATTTAGGGGGATTATTCTGCTGCCAAATTGCTTTAAGGCAACTAGGTTCTGGCCACATCAGCACAAATGCTGCAGTGAGAACACAACTGGGTTCAAAGCCAATCTGCATTTGTCCCCTGCTCCCACAGCACTTCTCTCATGGGCATACCCAGACAGCACAAGCTACGCCAGTTTCTCAGCGCATGGCAACACACTGAGAGCAAAAAAGGCAACAGAGATTTGGCCAACAGCTATTTCACACATACAACTTGTATATTTTAAGTTCTCTGCTTTTCCTTTCTCTCCTCTAATAGCAATAATCAAATATTTATAATCAATAAAGATTAGAGAAAGGAAAAGGAGAACAGAGACAGTGGCCATAGTAAACACGGTTAGCCCCACTGAAATGGAATAACTATGTGTGGTAGCAAAATTACTTACTTGTGTGAGTGTTAGTAAGGACAGACCTTTAAGTACATACTGCAGTACAGCAAAACCCATGCATATGGATAACTTCTGAGCACACAGCAGACTTGTGGAGTATTTCCTAGTTCCTGGACATGGCTGCTTACCCTGGTAATATTCCAGCTACTTGTTGGGGCAGAATTCAGACCTCAGACTCTTCCATTTTTCATGGAAAGAAAACTCAACATATAGGTCTGAAAAAATGCTGCATTGCCCTCTAGCCCAGGTCCAGAGGGAGCATCCCAGAAGGATCTGCCCAGAGCGAGGCAGCCTGCTGTCCGCCTTGATGCATGCCTTTAGTCTCCTTCCGTATCCGAAAGCATCACGCTTCACTGGATGAGGGCTGTGTGGATGGAGCAGCCACACGGTACACAGCTGGTCAGAAATGAAAGCTGATCTTTTCATTCAGAAAGAAGTTTCACAGCTTGCCAACTAAGTGACACTCCTGACACTGGTTACAGTGCTTCCTGCTATACAGCTGCATGGCATGAATCAGACCAACAGGAAGCGTTCTATCAGAGTTAATTGAAACCTAGAGATACAAATGGAAATAATCATTCAGCCTCTGCTAGCTAGGGATTTAGTTCCCATTAAAAAGGAAGAACTGACTCACTCAGTATTGACAACACAGCTGACCAACAGCTATATGATTTTGTGATGACAGGTCCGTTACTTGCCAATAACATATTAAAATCAATAGCTAGATGAATCATTCTCAAATCAATGCAACTAACTCAATTGTTCTTACTCATCCATAAATATTGTAGACTGATTTAAACTATGATAATAGGTTTACCTTGTCAAGGCAGATTTTAGGAGCAGATGGAAGTCCACGCAATGCTCAGACTCAGAATTCCACTTGCAAATGTGGAAAACAAAGTGTTAGATGACCTACTCCAAAGCCATCAGTCTGTTTCCACAGAAGAAATACTTCATTTTAACATCAAAAGCTGCTTGTCTAGAGATCTTTGTATGCTTCAGGAAGAAGGATTTAATTTTCCTCTCTTTCTTTTTCAGACAAACCACTATCTTCTTAGAAGCTAACTTCCTCTGTCCAGATAATGGAGGTTAAAAAAACAATAATAATAATAATAGTTGAACGAAGACTAAAAGTTCATTTACATTTGGCCACAATTGCAGAAACTATTCAAGCACGTTTAACCTTTCAGCACACCTAAAAAAGTCAAAGTATTCA
This sequence comes from Anser cygnoides, assembly GCF_040182565.1. Classification (NCBI taxonomy): domain Eukaryota; kingdom Metazoa; phylum Chordata; class Aves; order Anseriformes; family Anatidae; genus Anser; species Anser cygnoides. The sequence continues at coordinate 102,117,663 of NC_089874.1, read as the reverse complement.
TATGTCCATATGTCTAATATTTGAGCTACATTTGCATCAAGCTTTAGCAAACCAAAAAAAAAACTTTTATACATTAAAGACTAAGGTGATTGCACATTTAAATATGAATAGAATACACATCAAAACACCTGGTGTCAAACCATACTCATAGAGTTTCTAATTCTTTTTTGGGGGATGACGTTTCTAAAGCACTTTGACAATATACAGCTTAGGTTTACTTTCCATTCAGTCTTCTAACATTCTGCTTATATTATCAGCTCTTTTTTTTTTCCTCCAAAGTCTTTATATTACATTTACCAGATAGAAGCCTGAAATATTGAAGCCAGAATTACTGAAGATCTGAAAACTCTTTCATCTCCAAAGTATTCTGTACAAGGTGGGAGAAAAGGTCTGAAGTAGCTGTTCAGCCTTTGGCCCACTGTGTTCACTGGTACTTCGGTCCTTTAGCTACCTCTAGGATCCAGTTTTTAGTTACCTAGTGATGTGTTCTAGCTTAATGGAGAGACCATCTCACTAGTAATCAGTGACCTTACTGTGTGTGTTATTTCATATGTGTCAGGGTAACACCTGTGTAACACCTGTGTACAGCACAGCAAAAAGCTGAATATCATTATCTGGTCCCTGAATTCTGTTTTCCCTAAACTTTTCCTTCAAAACACTAGCCATTTGCAAGCCTAGAGATTAGACCACCATACCTACCCTTCTGCAAGGATTCCCAGGACAGCAGGCATTCCCTACCCGTATCTGTAACACATGCAGGTTATCAAGCAGCACAGCTCTCCACCTGGCTTCACTTGACTGAATATGGAAGTGAACATACAAAAACTTTCCAGGTAGGTTCTTGTCTGACCTAAATAAATGCTCTTCTACCTCCCTGGGTTCTCCCAGATATCTCTTGCAGGAGCCCTGCACTCCTACCCAGGCTGTCAGGTCTAGTGACCCACTTGCCTCAAGACTGTGCAGCTGTTATGGTTTTCCATAGTATTCAATGAGGTTCTTTGAAGCTAACACCTGAGCAAACTGAGATACTCTAGAAAGACATGTCAGAAAAGCTTCAAAGCCTTCATACACTTTGATGACCAAGCTGTGATCCAGTGAATTGTTTCTCCCTGCTAACAAAACACATACAGTCTGTAATCCAACACAATCAATGAAAGCATGACTGTTTCCGCAGCAGGGCTCAAATACAGATCCACAAATCTGAAGCTAGAAGAATAGCTGCAACTCCAAGTACTTGTCTACTTACAGTTGACTTTTAATTCCAACACAACAATCTCCATCATCCTTGGTAATCATCACTTCATAGAACCCACACAACAAACAAAACATAAATATTATGTGTCCCACGTCAGTCAGTTTTCATAGTACTTGACAATGACCACTGCCTCTGGGCTGTTTAATTCACCATTAGCAGTTTCCAGTCACAACACTAAAGCCATGTTAGAAGTTAAAGCTAGAAACAGGATATGACCAAAGTTATTTGAACCATGCACAGGGGGAAAAATGTCTCTGTACAATATATATGTAAATTGATACCCTACTCATTTAATTTTGCATAGATAGGCAGCCTTCATACTGAAAATAAAAATATAAACACTCTCTAAACCCCAAGCAGATTTATAAAAAAAAAAAAATGAACAACTGTATGAATCCCTTTAAGGATAATACTCATCTATACATAATTCTAGAAACAGCAGCTACCATATATAAAACATGACTTAAAGACAGACAAGAAAAGCAGAAAAAGACAGAATGAATTCTTCTGACAAATCATGAAAAACATAGTCAAGTGCAGCCTATATAAAAAGATGGCTGAAATATTCCACGTCTGCTTCAGATTTTTCCAGAATATCACACACTTCACTCTATTTTCAAGCAGGCAATTTGCAACTAAATCTCTGCAAGAATTATATGATCAAAGAAATGTAACAATAAACGAAGCACACACCATGACTGATTCAAACTAGTGTTCACTTCAAGGCACAGGTCTGCAACAACTTATGTTATATTGTAGAGAGATATATTAGAACATGTAGCAAATTATTCACTAGTGAAATACGGTACCCTCTTCTGGAGATGAACTGAATCAGAGTTCTGTTGCACTAACTTTCTTTCAAGGAAGCAGATGGACCTTTATTGCAACCTCTGGCTCACTGGCTGATGTAACCCAAAACATCCCAGATAGCTACATCAATATGTGCAGACCACCAGCAAATTTTGTTTATCATTTGCAATGTTAGGTAGAAGCTGTCTCTGCAGTCTCCATTCTTCTGAAAGGAGGGTATCAGTTTGAATTTATACTTGAGAAAAGCTAAAGATACTGTGGAAAGAATGGATACAGTTGGAGCAGTCCGTAATGTGAGGCCTTTAATCTCTTATTTTGAATGCTCTATGGAGCTTATACAATTTGTACTGAAATGCCATTAAGCTTTTAAATGAGAGCTTTAGGCACTGGTTTAAACAACAGCAACAACAACAAAAAAACCACTCGTGTGCATTGTATATTGATGCTTTGTTTTAGTTAGAACTGTCACATCTCTAATATTAAAATGTAATTGTTTAAATAATTTACAGCATGCTAAGTTTATGAAGTGAGTGATCAAGGCACATATTCCAGAACAGGAATATGTGTCACTCACTAAAAAATCAAACATTTTATTCTGAAAGACAAAATCTCTGCAAACACAGATTCAGCTATTATTTGAGCCAGTTCCTATATTCTACAGTTATGGTTAACAAACAAGAAAGATCAGCTTTAGCAGCCAGATTGTAATTGCAAAGAGCCCTGTGCTGAACCCACTTCCACTGACTTATCGTATCCAAACACCTATAGTCTTCCTTCTAATATGTAACGCAGGAATACTTCTAAGTCATTAACTGAGGACAGTACATGCAATGGACTTGTGATTGGAAATAACATGGCCTCAGAAAGACCAGTGTTACATTCACTGACAATTCTGTATATGAATAAGTAACAGTGAGCATAAACTATTTGAGCCATTACCCCTCAAAGTCCAGGAGATGACTCCGAACACTTGATAAGCACATGAATACAGTATAAACTAGGTACATTTTGGTTGTGCCTAGCTCTCTAGCCAACGTAGAAATGTGACAAATTGCTACTACTCCAATTTCTGCTGAGGAAAGTGTATTACAATGAGGGCAGACTATCCCACTGCCAGGCTGTCTTCATTGGGAAGAAATTTTTATTTGTTCCTCATATGCAGTCTGAACCTCTTATTTCATCTTTTGCAAGTTGCCTTTCTCCTCCCATCATGCATGGCTGTGGAGAGCCCATCCTTTCTCCTTGATGACATCCCTTCAGGCACTTGGGACTGTTGACAGGAGCCTTTGAAGCCATCCCTGCTCCAGACTGAACCAGCCCTGGCCCTCACCCTTTCCCCATGAGGCACATGCTCCAGCCACCAGCCATCCTGGCAGTCCTCTGCTGAACTCACTCCAGATTATCAGTGTCTTTCTTATACTGAGATAGGAGGAGGGTTAGGGGTTATCCAAAAGCACGTGCAGTAATTTAGATGCAGTCTAACGAGTGATGATTAAAGGGGGATAGCCACTCCCTGAGATCTGCTGTTAATGCATCCCTGTGACCACAAGCAGAGTTCATGTTCCTCCTGTTCATTTTCCAGGTTGTATGCATTTGCATACATATGCTTCATGCAGGTGTCTTTTGCCCTGTTTTATCATTCTTAAAGTCTCCCCTATGAATCTACATCCTCATCTAACTTATCCTTACTTATCATGTTGCTCCTTATTTCAGCTCTCCTCAGCGGGTTGCCCAGCCTAATGGCAAAGATTCTCTCACCCCATTTAGTCAGGAAAAACCTCTCCCTGGTGATTCTTGATCTTCAGAGGGTCCTGTTGGTGTACAAGCCAACTTTCTATCTACAACAGTAGCACCAATAGCCACTTGTTGATGTGCAGGACCCATCCCTTCCTCTTCAAGCTCTGGACTCTCAAAACCTTGAGCCTCACTTACCTCAAAGCTGCACAGCCACTCTTCATGTGTTCCAGGTCTCTCCTGACAGTATCATTGATGCAATATGGATGAGCAACAGGTAGCTGGACTAGACAAGCCTGCCAGTTTGTCTGTAACATCCCAGACCTAAGCCCCTAGTGACCAGCAAGCCTCCCTAGACAGCAGCTCACACTGACAAAGGGGGGGGGTCTCTATCCCCTGCAGCAGGGAGTCACTTGTCCCTCTCTCCTGCTGTTCAGCCAGCTCCGTTGCCTCTCCAGACGCGACTTACCTCCCTTGTGTGCCACCAAGGCAGCTGCCTATCTGTAGCTAATAAGCCATCCTTCTGCTGACAGAAATCATGAGCTTCTGGTCCTCCCTTATTCTAGGACTCCATTTGGTGGCTGAACAAGTGCAGACTCTGCCTACTCCTCCTCTTCTTTGGATGGCAGGGTGAAGCTCTTGTCTCTTCAGGGTCTCTACAAAGACATGTCCATCTACTTTCCACCTTCCCTGATGCTACACAGACGGCTGTTCTGCAGGCTGGACACCACATGCCTTGCCCCAGCCCAGCCTCCAAGGCTCCTCTGCAGGCCCATGCTGTGTCAGGGCAGCTGCTGGAGTAGGGCCCAGCTCTGCAAAGGCAGCCACTGAGCTAGCCCATGCCATCTTCAGCAGAGTTCAGCCAGCCTATGACTACTTAAAGACTTACACAGCTCCTTAATGTAGATTCTTCCTCCAAAAATGACCAATGCTGTCCCCAGATAGGAGAAGACCCTGTAATAGAAAGGGCCCATTTTGACCCAACATGGCAATCCCTAAGCATAATTCTGCTTGCAGGAAGGCCAATACACAAACTAGGACTGTCCTGTCCTTTTATATAGCTGCCTCTTCAAGAAACAGCTGCTAGCTAGTTTGTATTCTGCACCTGCCATAGCAAAGGCACTACTCTTTTCCAGCCTTTCAGTCTAATAACAACTGGTAAGAAAGGGAAGCCCAAAAAACTTGCAGGAGGCTCAGAATAGCACCATGTGCAGAGAAACAAATAGGACACAGGCATAAAACAGTTGCTCTTGTCACAGCCACTGAGAGTAACTAGTACATAAAATTATTCAAGAGGATCCAGGAAAAAAATAAAATTCTTATTAAGTGGAAATTCTTCACTCCCAGTGGTGACAGTCAGTGCTGCTGTGAGAGTCCTAACAGCCCCCAAGAGCCTGTAAATTATATATAAACACAATTTTTATCACTGCAAAATGCTGACACCTGGTTCTCTCTCAAGTTGTATTTCATATATTGAATTTAACACTCACAATCTCATATACATATTTTAGACATGGATTGTTACATATCAATGTTAATCTAATGAGTGTTTTCATCTAACACTTTTTTAGAACAAGGTTCCTGCAAAAATATTTCATATTGAACTTGAATAAGCAGTTCTGTGCAGAAAAGTGCTCTAGTGAGACTGTAAAGGCAACTCTGAATTCAATTTCTATCATAAGAAAGATTATGTCCTCCAATCCTTGACTTTGCTCAGCTCATTTGTAGGCACTTTGATTCTTTCTCTTTCAACTTTCCCAAGCCCTACCAAGGACCATGCAAACTATCAGCATCATTAGTTGGGCAGAACGCGTCGAGCACAGAGGAAAATCCGTCAGCATTTTGGAGCTCTGAATGCAAACAAAACTAATCCATGGCCTTATTCCACAGGAGTTTATTTTCCCGGTAAGTTATTTGCTCAATAAATCTTGCCACAAAATCTCTCTGATATTCTCTCTGTGATTCTCCCTGGGAAGCTAGAGAGCACGGCTGGGGCCCTCTAAACGCAATCATAGTAACTTGCGTGCCTGAATTTCTCAAGCCTTCCCGACCACAAATACCGAGGTAGAACTGAGTTTGTATAGCTTTGATATGAAACCAGAACTCAGAAGTCCTCAGAGAGCTCAATTCATCAGAATTATTTGTGATACAGAGACTCATGCCTTATGTAGCTTAAGATGAGAGACTATGAGAACACTAACTGGGGCCTTCTGTAGTACAGCAGTGGAATACAAAGCTCTTTGAAGTGTGTCACCCACCAGCAGGTGGAGGGAGGTGATCCTTGCCCCATACTCAGCACTGGTGAGGCCACACCAGGAGTGCCATGTCCAATGCTGGGCTCCCCAGTACATGAGACATGGAGCTACTGGAGAGAGTCTGGCAAAGGATCATGAAGATGATGAAGAGACTGGAGCATCCCTGCTACAAGGAAAGACTGAGAAAGAGCTGGGACTGTTCAGACTGGTGGAGGGAAGGCTCTGGGGGAGGAATCTTAAAATAAATACCTGAAGGGAGGGTACAAAGAGGAATGGGGCCAAGCTCTTTTCAGTGGTGCCCAGGGACTGCACATGAAGCAATAAGCACAAACTGGAATACAGGAGGCTCCCTCTGAACATCAGGAAACAGTGCTTTACAGGAAGGGTGACTGAGTTGATTAACAGGTTGCCCAGAGAGGTTGTGGAGATATCTGTCTCTTCCCTGCAGATCTTCAAATGCCATCTGGACACAGTCTTGAAGAACCTGCTGTAGGTGGCCCTCCTTGTGCAGGTGGTTGGACAAGATGACTTCCAGAGGTCCTTTCCAGCCTCAACCATTCTGTGAGTCTGAACTTGCACTTAAAAGCCTAAACCAGTAGTTTTTTCAATTAATTAAAAAAAATAAAAAAGATCACCCTTTATACTGTACACAGAGGAAGAGCAGGCTCAGTGTTTAAAGTCTGTTTTTTGATGGTTTGTTTACACCATTCCCTTACTTAAAACAACAGAAATAATACTAAGCTTTTCTATCTCATAGTCCACATTAGTGCAACATTTTTATCCTACCTTCTGTAAGAAAAAAAAATGCCAGCTTTTAATTCTCCAACAAGAGGCTGTAACTGATCTCTCCTGTGCTGTGCAGTAATTTTAAGAGTAACTTGGAGTCTTTTAAGGGTAATTTGGAGTCTGGAGATGAATAATTTAAATTAATCTTTGGCGAATTTAAGACTAATTGTAGGGGTAATAAACACCTCTACTTGGAACCCTTAATTACAGATGAAAAACTATAAAAACACATTTGTTGCATCATCAGAAACCTCAAGACATGATCCATCATGCAAACATCACAAGAAATACATTATTCCTTCTGTTTAGTAGAAGGTGTTATAGATGTATTACATTTACTTATGAGTATGACATGTTGGTAGAAAGAAAATTAGGACCACGTTTGTCTTTATTATTGTGTTTGTCCGTTCTTCCACCATTGCTTATACCATTTTGTGCTGATGATATTCGATATCCATTCTATGCAAGCCGAAAAGGAAAACAATTTGCAAGGTAGTGGAAAAACAAGTACTGTATCTTAATATAGAGGAACTCCCATGGGCTATTTGCTCACAGGAAAAACAGTCCTATTGGACTTCATGGATGCCCACGAAGTAAAAAAACCTCACAATATAAACCAGGCACATAAGATTATTTAATGTCCACTGAAAAGAATCGACTACTTCATATACACACACACACGTATTTTATCCAAATCACCAGCTATTGTTATCTAGCAAAAGTGTTCAGATGCTCCTAGAAAATGATCAATGTTACAAAAAAGCCTGAGAAGCATTTTAGAAATATAACAGCTTAAAATGAACTGTGACAATCACTCTTCAGCTACGAGAAGACAACAATCAGAATTTGACAGGGAAAAAAAAAAAAAAACTTGACAGTTGAAATCAGTTTAAATATTGCAGCACTGAGTAATGGTTTCCTAAAATTTCACTATTCTCTATGCTCACCCATGTTGTTTTACAACATAAAGGTTAAGGGCGGGGGGGCAGGAGCATTATAATGGAAGGAAAACCTGGCTGGCTGTGAGGACTGCCAAAGAACAGCAGATGAACATATTAATCATTGTTGTATCACAAGGAACTCTGCACAGCAGGACTAAATTACTCTTCAGAAACAAACTTCCTCAACCATCTTTTGCTGTGATCACCAACATGAAACTGTGTACAGCTATTGATGAGACAATCGTAGACCTTTATAGTCCAGCCAAGCAGCAAAAGCCCCAAACCTAAACTAGATCTATGCATATTAAAAAGATGAAAAATGCCTTATTGTTCCCTACGTGAAAAGAGCCTCATACAAAGGGTATTTGGAGGTTGTTCTTCCTGTCTTTTTCAGGTGTTCTAGTTGTCAATTATTTGCACTGTGCTATTTACACATTTTGTAATAGCTATTTGCACAAGAGTTAGTTGCAGGTTCACAACAGCCTGAAAGCCCTGCAAACAGGACTATGGATGTATTCTGGCATGTTACCTACCATCTTGACCAAAAAACCCTACTACTTGAAAGAAAAACACCCCACAAATATCACATATCCAAAAAAGCCGTCACTGCACAATACTACAAATAACAAATAATGACTCTACAGCTGCTTAAAAACAAAAACAAAACAACAAAAAAATGCCTTTCCAGCCTCTTACATGATGCATATTCTCACGAGAAACCTTGTAGGTAGTAGAGGATCTTCGCCAAAGAGGATCAGCAAGATTATGCTACTTAGTAAATTAATCCTCTGTATGGTTCCAGGAAGGGGTTCTGGTTTCTCATACATTTTGTGAAGAAATAAACTCCTACTTTAAATGAGTTTACAATCACACACTAATTAAATTATAAGGTATAAAATGAGCCTTTCTGCAATTAGATGAGGCATTTCTAATACAAAGCTCAGGTCACTGCTGGTTTAAAACCAAAGCTGATGAAAAAGCCAAAAACAATTACAACACTACTAGCATTTACATTCGCTCCCAGTCTCTCACAGAACCAGAATATACCAGGGTAGCTCAGAGAATAAATATTCACAGTGCTGCTCTAGCTACACCCAGTTTGAACTGGCCTGAGATACCAGTTAAGGCTTGCACCACTCTGTATGACTCCCCTGTATTAGACATACACTGTCAGATTTAAAATTAATATCACAGAAGGCACAACATTTTTGTGTTGATCCCTGCAGTAAGGCAAAGACAACTTAGACAAACACAATCCCTAATGCAATTTTGCAAAAGTAGTCAACAGTTTATCCACTGCATTAAACTCTGTATAAACAGACACGGTAATAAATGCTGGTTTTAAGTTTCCTCAAATTCTCTGCACAATTGGTCCATAATCATCTCAGTCCTCTCTGAAGCTTAGTATCCTACCTTATTTCATTGGTTGCAAGTTGCCTGTTCAGTTCCCTAACATTGTGCTCAGTGGAAAAGGCTGCTCTGCCATGTCCAGCCATTCTAGAAATAGTAATGCAATCACACTCAATGTGCTTGTTCTGTGTTTGGTTCCTTTGAGAAGTTTCCTTGTTGTTTTCTTTCAACCCTTGGGGAAATATATAAATGGAGCGCTTAAATTGAGCTCATTTTGTAGGTTCTGAAACATCTGTGTGAGGTAGCAAGGAAATTCAACAACCTGTACGAACCAGCATTGCTAAACTCACTATGACTGTATCCCTGTGTATGCATACCAACATCAAAAAATCATCATCAAACTTGGAAATTATCAGCAAATCAGCTGACAAACTTGCTTAAGAAGTCATGAATGGACAGTCAAAGAGATAACCACCTTCTCCTCCCAACAGTGTTAAGGCCAAAGATAGAGGTGGGTTATTAAGAATAAAATACATGATTGCCCATCCCCAATGCCTGTGCTTTGTTAATTACTTGCAGTTTCTAAGATTTCCAAATTCTTTTTCTTTTGAAGGCAGTAAGAATAACAGGCACAAATTTGCAATTTAAACTCCACTGAAAATCATACCCAGGTACAAATACATACATAGTCATAATCCTCTTAATTCATATTTAAAGCTGATTAATTATTAAAAAAAAAAAAAAAGCAGGCCCCTATGATCCTCTTAGTGGTGATCTGGGAAAGAAAAAAATCAGGTAAATATCAAATCTGTCCAGCGGAAAACATTTCTTTGACACACTGAAATCACGTTCTAAAGAGAAAAGCTTATTCGCAAAATATTTCTGTAAACAACAGCAACAGTTTCAAGAAATATTTTAATACCCCTTATATATTGCCATTTCTTCCCCAAATCAGTAAGCACGTGTGCAGCCTCGCTGTGTAGGGTGTTTGTTTTAAGACAAACAAAATCTAATAAACATTCACTCCTCTCAAGGTTTCAGAAGAGGTTTCAGAACACAGATGGACCTAAAAAAAAAGATTGGCCAGAACTCACTGTGATGAGTGGTTCTCTATGAACTGTTTGAATTCAAACTACTTCAAGTAAACTTACATGTGTCATTGATAATTAAAAATATCAGCAAAGCCTAATCTGAAAAGTTAAATTATTCAGGGATTTTTTTGGTCACCTAGAAAGTTCATTGGTGCCTTATATCTTCTTGTAATGAACCCAAGCAAATGAGGGTTTGTTTAGTCTTTGACTATCAAATGCACGGTTGGGCTGAGCTCACAGAGAACCATTTAAGAGAAACCACACTGAATTAAAACATGTATTAGTTGTTCTTATATAGCTTCTAGCAGAACAGTGACATGAGATCCTGAGTTTAATTAAGTTTAAAAATAACACACTCTTTTAAACAATATACCTATGTTTCTCATTCTTCCTTCCTTCATCTCTTACAGCTTGTTTTATGGTTCAGAAAATCCTACACTTAGAGAAGACAGGAAAGAAACTTGCTAATTATTGCTAACTTGTAAGTGAGGTGACCTACAGCTCTTTTCAAAAGATGCTAAGTGCTTTTAAGGTTTTCTCTCTTTGTACTTCAACTTTTTGCAAGGAAGATTTCCATTCCACTGTTTAACCCTGATGACACCAAGTCTGCATCTGTTGCTGCACATACACCAGATGGCAGCAGTCTCTCTTACCCCACACCACCTCTCTGGTTCCACTCAGAAGAAAGATTTCAGCCACCACGTGCATACGTAACTTCAGAAAATAAGCAGCATCATTACCTTCAACAGACAACCTGCACACTTAGACACGGGCATGCAATATTGCAGATCATTAGTTTACTACCTTCATTGTAAAGTTTATAAGCATCCTCATGAGGGAAAGAGCAAAAAACTCTGCAGTACTGAATGTATTAATGGCACTTATTACTTAGAAAAAATGGTAGACCTTGGTACCAATTGAAGAAATTCATGTACCTGTTCACCTTCCTAAATTACAGCATTTTTGTAATTCTTTTTCCTTCAGAAACAGAATTAAGTCCAGTAAATCAACACAGCATTTATTCTCCCTGAAAATGCACACTGAGGCACAGCTAGTATTTCAGCCTTGCCCTATTTGCGCATGCACACCATCACCTACTACAATCAAGAATTACACAGCACGAGCAGGATACTATACTGTGCTGCATTTACCACGTAATTTATTGCTTCACTGTTCATTCGCTGGAAAGATGCTCTTCAGCATGTTTGTTATCTCTTTTCATCCCTTCATTTCATATGTACTGACAACAGAGGACTTACAGAGAGGCTTTAAATATCAGATGAAATCTGGTGTCAGGAGCTCTGAAAGCAGAGGTGGTGGGAAGGGCTGCTTGAGCAACTACTCTCAGGTTGCACTGCAGTTAAGAGAAACAAACAAATCTGCAGCAGAGGGCACAATGACAGTAGATCCTCCGCAGACTCTTCTCCGATAAGAAGATGATCTAATAAATGAATAGAAACCAATTTCAGCATCAGAAGTCCTAGAGCCAAAATAGTTAGCAGGTAGGAGAATATTCTGTAAATTAATCATTACAGGCTCTCTCTAGCCTTTTGTTCTCCCCAGAGCTCCTTCTTTTAGCCACTGTTGGGGGGGGGGGAAGAAACAAAAAAAAGGTTTCTCAAAGAGTCTGCTGAAAAAGACTCAAGTTGTGGTCAAATAATTCTCCTCATGATGACTGCCCTTCTGTCTTTAAATTCACATCTAATTATTGTCAGTTTCTTATTACTAGAAATTTTGACTTTATCTGGAATAAATGCTGTGCATTAATACAAAGGCTGCCTTTTGCTGCCACTTTCTGAGACATTAGACCTATGCCTTAAACATTTTGGCACAAGTTTATTAAAAGACAGAGGGCTAAGTTAGCTCGAAGAGTTTGCTACTGCATTTTATTCATCTTTTATTATAATGCCTGTTAAATATGTTACATTAACAGGGGCACTTGGTACTGCATAATACAACCCTGTGATGCATTAACAAGACACTAATTGTAAGGTCAGAAAATCTAAATACTGTATAAAGGATTTGCGCCTTACACTATTAAAAAATGCAAAATATACTAGATTAACTCAAATTCATACAAGTTGATGGAAAAAAAATGAACAGGAAATGAAAAAAAATCAAGATGAAGCAATGCAGTTTATGCAGGTCTCCAGAAACCAGCATATAATACACATGGGCTCTACGATCAGGCATACAAGGTAAAATTAATCCCAAAGCAAGGTTCTGCAGCCAAGCTCTGTACTTCCAAAGCCAGGTTTTATTGGTGAGAGCTGTTGACAGAGCCTCACCTACTGCTTTATAAATGGCATTTCTGTAATCTTCCTCTGCCTCTGAAGGAAGCCAACACCAACCTCAGAGCCATCTATCTGCACACAAACCCCTTTCACTCACACGGTTCTCCTCCATCTGAATGGTGCTCAGGGACTTTAAACCCAGCAGAAACACTGCCATAACAGTGAGTATTTTATGAGGGCTCTAGGAGGTAATGATTGAGGATACACAAGTCCATTAATTGATTGTTTTGCATTTAACTCCAGTAGGCAATCCTAGCTACATGCTGAGCCACAGCAGTTTCTTTCTCAGCAAACACTTTTGGAAGTGAATGCTCTTGCATTTTCAAAATTGTCAAGATTTTTTTTTTTAATAACATTCTTTTAAAAGAAAAAAAAAAACATAGCTTTTGAAAAAATAATTTTTTTCAGGTTATTTCCAGCTGTGAGGATTTGATAGGAAGTGTAAATTCACTAGTACACCTACAGAACACAAACCATCCTATATATTCTTTGCATTCATATTTTAAATTACCAGCTGTTTTGCCAGCTTTTCTGTAGGTGCCTTCCAGTTTACCACCACCTCTCCCATTTTATAATATTAAAACAGATTAGCCAGACAAATGTTGTGTGCTACAAAACAAACTTTGTCCTACTTACAGGTCTAAGTCCAACCTTCCACTCAGAGTTTAGTAACGGCACATTGCAGCAGGTCAAATTTTTGCAAGTTCTCATTAACTGTTTAACTTCTAGGATGTGCAATATTACGTTCCTATAAAAATAAATAAATAAATAAATAAATAAGATTTATATATATCTATATATAATATATGTTTTGTAATTTCTTAAAGCTTAAAAATGTGGGTCTTCCCAATCACCAGGAAAAAATCACTTTGCCATGTTTCCATTATAAAGTATGAAATAATGCAAGCAAAATAAATATACAAAATAAAAAATAAATATAAAAATAAATAGATAAAAATAAATATAAAAATAAATATATTAAATAAAAATATACTTAAATAGCAACTACAGAATATTGTTTGAACAAAAATTTATATAAAACAGGAACTCTGTAAAAAACCTAGGTCTGATATTTTTCCCCATTTAAAAATGAAATTTCTTTCAATTTTTTTGAGTAAAACTCAGTGGTTTCTTGAGGGAGCATAGTGTTTGTGTTTTTTCTTGAACACAAAATTAGCAAAGGCAGCAATCTTCTATTCCAGTGTTTTAATTAGGGAAAGGAGTGAGGAATAAAGAAGGGAACATTACGAAAGAGGGACGGCTTTAACATTCATAGTTTTAATTCAGTCTGTAGCTGAGAAATACCGGAAATGAACACACACTCAAAAAGGTTACCTAAAACTTCAGGAGGTGTTTTTGTATTGCATTATTAGCCCAGCAAGTCACTGAGTCAATATCATGAATTAACCAAATCAAAGAAACGGCCAATTTTCTATTTATGAGAACAGAAAGTTGTCTTAATCTTCCCTAGACAAGCAGGGGAGAATACAAGCACTAATTCCATTTTTTCACTCACATCATACCGCCCACCCCTTTGCTACCGAGGAACCTAACACGTGAGAATAATTGTAGCATATAGTCCTCAAACTCTCGGTCCCTGTCCAATTGCACCTTTACCACAAGTGAAGAGCATTAAAAACATGCCACCACATTGTAAAGAGTCCTTTCAAGTCAGATTTAGGAACCAGACACAAATAAACCTGACACCCACAGTTCTTCAGAACAGCACGAGTAGACACATTAATCAGCATGACCCACCAAAATAAAACCATGATAGCTTTTGTCAACGGGGAGTCACACGTCATAGATTTTTACGTTCAGTGAAAGCATCAGGAAGCAGGTGGACAAAGAAGATCCAGCTGATACAGTACTCTCAGATTTCCGAGTGGTTCCAAATGAAGCCCCTTCAGAAGAATTTGTAAGGAACACAAGCAACTATGGGTCAAACAGATAAACAAACAGCACACATGGATTAAATCAAGCTAATAATAAATAATCATTAAGTGTTAAGAGACAGAAAACTAGCCATTTGTTCTTCCACTCAGTGGAATACCGCAGTGGAAGGAAAATACCTTGCAGTTGTACCATGTATTCACAAGCAATCTCAAAAAAAAAAAAAAAAGTATAACAAGTTGTAAAACAAAGTTTTCTAGCAATATTACCTTGAATCAGGACAGTAATTGGAAGTGTTATTAGGAAGGAACTCACGCTATTATATGAGCAGGCAGTAGAACAACAGATATGAATTCATACAATGATTCAATAATTCATATTGGAATGAACCTCCAGAGGTCATTCAAACCAACTCCATGCTAACAGCACAGTCAACTAGATCAGGCTGGTCAAGGACTTGTCCAGTTTGGTTTGGAGTATCTTGAAGAACTGCAATTTCACAATAACTCTTAGCATCCTGATCCAATATTTGGCAATCTTCATTGTGGAAAAAAATAAAACTTGTCTTACACACGTGGCGGTGTTATTCAGCTGGGCAGCTGAGCTCCACCACAACCACTCTCTCACTCCCCCTCCCCAAAAGAAACGGGGGAGAAAATACGATGGAAAGGACTCAAGTGCTGAGATAAGGACAGGGAGATCACTCAACAATTATCATCATGAGCAAAACAAACTCAGCATAGGGAGATTAATATAATTTATTCCCTATAACTAGCAGATGAAAACAGTGAGAAACTAAAAGCAAACTTAAAACACCTTCCCCCCCATCTACCTTCTTCTACTCCTCCCCCTGAGTAGCGTCAGGCAAACGAGGAATGGGGGCTGCGGTCAGTCCCTGATGCTTCGTCTCCACCACTCCTTCGTAGTCACTCTTTGCCCCTGCTCCCCCATCCTTCCCAAACTGATCCTGCGTGGGCTCCTCTCCACGGGCTGCAGCTCCGGCCCGGGGCCTGCTCCTGCGGGGGCTCTCCATGGGCCGCAGCCTCCTCCAGGTCACATCCACCTGCTCCACCAGGGGCTCCTCCACGGGCTGCAGCGTGGAGATCTGCTCCGTGTGGGACCCATGGGCTGCAGGGGGACAGCCTGCTCCGCCAGGGGCCTCTCCACAGGCTGCAGGGGAACTGCTGCTGCACGCCTGGAGCACCTCCTGCTGCACTGACCTTGGGGGCTGCAGGGCTGCTTCTCTCACATTTTCTCACTCCTCTCTCTCCCAGATGCTATTGCACAGCAGATCATTCCCTTTCTTCAATCTGCTCTCCCAGAGGCCCAACCAGTGTCAGTTACTGGCTCAGCTCTGGCCAGCGCCAGGTCCCTTTTGGAGCCACCTGGAGCTGGCTCTGATCTGACATGGGGCAGCTACTAGGCTCTGCTCACAGAGGCCAGCCCTGCAGCACCCCTTGCTACCAAAACCTTGCCATGTAAACCCAATACAACACTGAATTGAGATTTCCTGTGTTTCACTTTGTTGTTTACCCTCACAAGTGTTGAGCACCAAGAAAAGGTCCTGGATCTTTCTTTCCACTACCCTCCTATTACACAGCTGAAGACAGCAAATAAAGTTTCCCCTCAACCTTCTCTTTTCCAGCTGAACTTGTCCAGTTCCCTTAGACCTTCCTTGTCATATCACGTTCCAGCATCCCACCAGCCTAATGGCTGATTGCTGGGCTTGCTTTAACATGTCACTGTCTGTTTCATATAGGAGAACTCATAACAGGATGCAGCACTGCAGATGCAGTCTCACAAGTGCTGAATAGAGGGGATTAATCACTTCCCTCAGCCTGCTGGTCACAGTCTTGCCAATAAAACCCATTACGTGGTTCAACCATCTTTGCCACAAAGGCACGTTACTGACTCAGTATACACTTAATGTAAAGCGAGCCACATATGAAAAGGATTTTGCACATGTAGTAATGAGCTGTGAATCAATTGATTGCTCCATTGTGGTTTTTTTAATGAAAATTTCTTGTCTTTTTGGCACTCAAAAAAAAAAAAAGCGTCAAATATTGGCTAGTTTCTGAGATATGTCTATAAAATTGCAAGTAGAATGGACACACTATCTCCAATTCAGCAATTACTAGCAATTAAATGAAACTAGCAGGTGGTAAGTGCAAAAAACAAATAGAGGAGACGCCACATATTGTGCAATTTAGCTGTGGAGCTTCTTGCCCCAAGACATTGAGAAAATTAACAGTTTGCAGTCAAAAATAGACTAGAAAGGCTCATGAGGGAGGGAAAAAATATGTCCAATTTGGACTGCTGTCTATGAAGACATCCACCTGTGTCTCACGATATACCTATGATAAATAAGTGGAGCTTAGAAGATTGCTTGGCAAGAAGCATCATCATCGATTTGCCTCATACAAAGATTTTACATAGGCATCTCATATAAACAGACAGATAAAAGGATAGATGAAACTCTGGTCTCATCTACAACATAATTTTATTTAGAAGATGTATCAGAGGTATCTTACGTAAGATCTTAAATACACACCTTAATCTGACAGTTCACAAAAACAGACAGGCCATTAAACACACACACATGGCTTGGAAGGAGCAAAAAAAAAATATTTCTTTTCTCAAGAAGAGCCTAGGACAGCCATATAAAACTGTGATAACGTGCCAGTTTGGTCAAAATTTGTCCAGTTATTTATAAACATTTGAATTTAGAGTAAGAAATATAGAGAAAAAATATTTGAAGTAAAGGTGAGATTGTGGAGGAAAAAATTACTTCAAATGTTCAGTGAAAAGAGTAACTTTGAAAGTAAGGTCAGAAACCAGAAAAAAATAAAATAAAAAATAGGAGAACCACCAAACCAGGGACAGAAAACTTGACAGCAAACTGAAAAGAAGGACTACTGAGACAGTATTCCTTTAGTTCTCACACTTCTTAGATGAAATTGCAATGGTCCTGATAAAAATCTCTACAGATTTGCATCCAAGAAACCAGGAAAGCAACCAAGAAAAATAAGTCAAGCTGTTTTATCTGAGAGATGAGGGAATCTGAGTACTGCCAGGACAGAAACGTACAGAAGGCTGAGGAGAAGAGCACACTACAAGTATCATCACAATATTTTTCTTTATTCTGCAGGCTCATGATAAAAACATGATGCCATTTTTCCCAGACTTGGGGCCCCAGTGAACTTCCAGTCCATCTAAAAGCCTCCAAATACTTCCAGAAGTGGCTGCAAAGAGAACATATGCAAGAGAACAAATACAACATATACAACATATACAAGCAGTTGTTGAAGTCTCATTCCATGATCATAGCTGTAGTTAAAATATGAGGGATAATTCAGTACACATAACATCAGTGCAGTACTCCATTTGTGCAATACCCTTTGTGCAATACTCCATTTTCCCTGATCAGCTGAAGCAGAAAGCGTTTTTGCACTAATCAGTATAATCTACATTGCCCTAAGTAACAATGTATCAGTGCCACCTTACTTATTTTGTATGCAAATTACTCTATTCTGTTAATTACCATAATTAAGAATTACTGATGGAAAAAGTCATGTCACATAAATAATGAACCTGCTCAGAAATCATAACTTCTAGAATTAGAACAGCAGCTTGAGACTAAAATTTTGCTTTGCACTGAAGGAGTTTGAGTTGACAATTTTGTTTGCCTTGTTAAATAGGAAAAAGTTATCTTCAAGCAGACTTTCACTGCCAATATAGAGCAAGAAGTTTAACAAAAAAAAAAAAAAAACACCATCAATGCTTCTGTAGGACTCAGTGGTATAAGTGAGCAGGGTAACATTACCATAAATTGAAAGCACTAAAAAAAAAAAAAACAGTCTGAATAAGATTCCATTTGTGTATAATAAGATAACGCCTGGACACATTTCAGTATTGAGAACAAACTTCTAAATCTGCAGGAATACACCACTGGGACAATACCATCTGACAGGAAAGGTTGGACTGTTTGTGAAATAAGTGATAGGGCCTCAAGATAGAAATAATATGTAATACACAGTTTGAAACCTTATTGTACAATTTTGTACAATGAGGTACTTTGTGATGTCATAATAAATCAGGACATCAGAAAGTCATAAGCCATCAAGGGGGCAACAAAATGACACGTTGTAATTAATTTTGAGAATATTCAGATGTCAGTTACACAGGCATTCTGGAAACTGCAGTATAAAACACCCCTCAGCTAAAGTATTAATTTTGAGATGAAAGTAAGAATGAAACTCATTGTGAACACATGGAAAATTATTATGAAGATGAGGATTTATACAATAATCTTCAATTACTGCAGTTGTAATATATCTGCATTCTGAAAGGCTTCACACAAAACCTCTACAGAAAAGTGTAATTGGTATCAATGAACACTGGTGCAATTAGCTTCTAATCCTACAAGCAATTTACCACTGAGAGGATCTACCTAGATGAGAAAGTAAATTAATTTGGTAAAAAGAAACCAGAAAAACAATTTGCACCTCTTCTACAGTATGTAGCATGATTTTCAGATACCTTTAGGATGGTCTCTTTTGTTTATGGAGAATTAAGTGCATTTGCTTTAAGATTTCTATATAGGCATTGCTCTGATATTTCAGTTCATTTTAAATATCTCTCACAGAATACTATAGTTAGATCGGGCTATACAATCTGCTCACTTTTAGCTGGATGTCTGCAGCCAATGTGGTTTGCAGTAGATATAAAAACTTCAATCCCTAGCTCTGCTGAAATACACATTTTAAATGGTGAGAAATACTAACAATACAAGTAGAGGGTAAAACACAAGCAACAAGAAAACTTGATTTGATACCACATACGTTGTACTAGACACAGATGACACCATCATAGACAGGATTTATTTTTTTTTTTTTCCATCCAAATCAGACTTTCTAAAATCAATTCATCTTACCATGGCAGTTTCTAACAGCTGAACAGTTCAAAAGTCTGAATGAAGTTGAACTATTTCAAAGCATTTTTCTATTCTGGCCACCCACATTCTAGGGATCTACAGATATGCTACACATCTGCAAAATGCCAAAAAGCTCCTGCTTGACAACACCTTTCTGTTTTGGATGGGTGGGGAAGCAATTATTATTGTTATTATTTATAACAAAGCTACCCATTTGAAAGATTTAAGGTAACTCAGTGTTTTATGTGAGGTCACCAGAACGTCTTGAAGGCATTGGCATCAGAAGCAATGGAAGGCAGGAAGCATGCACCTACAACAGTGTTGCCACCTGATAGGGTGATCGTAGCTAAGCATTACAGGTGCTTTCCATAACTATGCATGACTATTAGTTTACATTAGATCAGCTTTTATAAAATGATGTCCAGTCATCTCCTGTTCCATCACTCCAGCTGCTTTAACACTTGTACATGTATAACAGAGAACGTTTGAAGCAGATTATGTCGCATAAGCACATGATTAAAAGCACCTCCATTAAGTGTAGTAGACAGCAAACTACTTGGGGTCAATCTACTGACTGCAAACATCCATTTGCCATGCTATTGGGCCTCAGCACAAGCTGAATTATCCTTGTCCATCGGGTACTAGAAATATTGTACAGTTGCATCACATTACGGTTGTGACATTTAATCTCAGTGCACACGGACTGGCTCTCACCTACCTTTGGATGCTGCCCATTAGCCCATACTTGTAATTACCTTTTTTAAATCAGGAGGAGGATTGTCCCTTGTAGAACCCTTACAGGTTTACAGCCTTAGGGCTGCATTTTTTTCTTTCTTTTTTTTTCCAAATTTTTTTTCACAATTTTTGCTGTGCACTGTGCAGAAGCACTCAGAAAAATACCCAAGCTAACAGTGTGCTTCCAGCTGCAGAACCGTATCAGCACAGTCCTACATGCACACATAACCGCATGTTGCTGTAGCTATACTGTTCTTTGAAACTGCAGAAGGATCTCTGAATGACTTTGCTCAGTGCAGTCTCACTGCCTATCGGTCATCTATTGCATCCTGAAAGCAGTAGTGCATCACACGACGCTAACATACCTTAAGTCAGTCATCTTTCTCCACTACACAGTTACAGCACAGAAACCATGAATAAAGGATATACCTGTGGTGAAAGATGTAGAAGGAAGATATTTATCTGAATCCTCTCAATATAATTTTCCCAGTGCTTTTATGTAGTCAGTTCTCACAGACAGGAAACAGAACATCTGCAAAAATAGAAATTCTTAACTTGGACTCCAATATTCCTTGGGATACTGCTCTATCTTGCAAAAGACCTGTCTGGGGTATTTTGTTTTCTTTTACTGGTTAAATAAATGCAGACAAGGCAAGAATATATTGTATTGTGGTTTTGGCATTTATTTGTTTGTTTCAGTTTCTAAGGCTTTGCACTCCAGTAGCTTTTACCCATTACTTCATCGTAAGCATTAAGAAATGGTGGTAAGTTTTTCTAAGATGCTGTCATTTGTAGCAGCGGCCTTCTGACTCTCAATAGGTAACAGAAATTCCAGGTCAACATTTAGGTATAAGGCAAACAAGATCATCACCTCCAAAATTAAGCAGACAAAAATGACTTTTCAACATTGCTAGCGTAGCATTTCAATAAGGCACAACAGGGTTTGGAAATGAACTGGGAAAAAAAATCACAGAACAAAAATGCAATAGCCACTTTTACCTGGGATCATACATCTGTTTTAGCAGCACTGCTGGTAGTAAGATTTATGACTTTGTTTTGTTGTTACTGGTTTGGGTATATAGATACAATAAAGCAAAAGCCACACTGAATAGCACCCTGCATAAGGTAAAGCAGAGCACAGATCTAACCTTCTTTAACACATTCTGCCTTTGTACTTAGGCTTGATTACCTCCTCCAGATTTTCTCATTACAACTGTGATAAGCCCATTCTCCTGATACTGGAAAGGCTGCTGCCGTTTTTGAAACAGCAATTCTTCACACTTAACAACAGATAACCAGTCCAAAATCTTCTCAAATACACACCATCACTTCGTCCTTCCTCAGGAGATCTCAGGACATGGCGTGCATGTAGACAGGGATGTTGGTTATTTGGAGGGCGCGAGCTGGAAACCCATTCCCTTTGACTGTACGGTCACACTTCAGTAAGGGAAATGACAGCTAGCTTCAAATACAATTTTACCACCCAGGACTGGGCAATTAAGCATAAAACACCAGCTCAGAGTAACAGTTCCTAAATAATGTATTTCAGACACTTTAATTTTCCAGATTCATAAGTCTTCAAGACTCATTCAAGTCTTACTCTCAGGACCGCTTTCACCAGCAGGCAGCCAGGCATGGCGGGGGTGAGGAAGGGAAGAGCAGAATGGAGCACACAAATCTGTGACACTGGATGCTTTAAGATACCAAAACCACAGCATAGTCAGATGTTACACTGCCAAAGGCATAATACAAACCATCTGATCTTCCAAACCCTGGAATAAAAATATTACTTAGACTTACTCCCCAAGAACTTTGACTATTGAGTTGCTGGTGTTTTTTTTTTATTATTTTGTGGTGTGCATTTTTTTGTGTTTTTTTTTTTTTTTGGTAAAACAAAACATTTCCTTAATCTATCCAACTTTGTGCTGTGCTAACAACTGAGCAGTTCTAAGGGAGCACCAGACAGAAGTGGAAATGACTGTAAATAGTTATGATATCAAAGTCAAATATACAGTAGTTTGCAGAGCAGGGGCAGTGATGTTTTAAAATCTGTACAAGCTGTTGAGTCTCAGTTCTTTGATCCAAGATCTGCTGGCATAAGAAACACTTCAAAGCAATCTGTTGCTTCAGTTTACATGAATAAGAATGTTTCAAGCATATGGATTAACTAAGAGGAAGTGAAATACAATCCATTTTTAATGCATACCTTAGCAGCAAAGACCAACTCTGATCCCCCTTGGCATTTTACAGTGGAACCTTCCTGGCTTTGCCACCCAAAGAAAGTGACTTTATTATAGAAATTAATGCTGCCAAATACAGAAATGTCAAGATAGACCTAGGCATAATGAAATCAAGGAGCCTGGAACAAAATTCACCAAACACTGGAACTGCTAGATGGCAGCTATAATGCTACTGAAAAGCATTATTTAAAAAAAAAAAAAGTGCAGAAGCCCAAAGGTCACCAATGAGTACGAACTGGAACTGCATACTCAGTAGCTAACTCTTCAATGCATGACTTTAGGGCAGTGATAAACAAGTGCATATCATCAAATAAATCCTGATCTACAAAGTAAAGATTGACAATCTGTGTAACCACATGGGGAGAGCAGTTACCAGGAAAGGATATTGAAAGAACAAAAGGACATGAACCTCATTATCTGGTGGGTAGGGAGTGCAGAAGGACTCTTTACTTGGGTAGATAATGATAGAACAAGGGTGAATGGTCTTAAACTAAAAGAGGGTAGATTTAGACTAGACATTAGGAGGAAATTCTTCACTCAGAGGGCGGTGAGGCCCTGGCACAGGCTGCCCAGAGAAGCTGTGGGTGCCCCATCCCTGGAGGTGTTCAAGGCCAGGCTGGATGGGGCCTTGGCCAACCTGATCTGGTGGGAGGTGTCCCTGCCCATGGCAGGGGGGTTGGAGTTAGATGATCTTTAAGGTCCCTTCCAACCCAAGCTATTCTATGATTCTATGATTTGTTCTGCTCAGAAAGCCTAGCAGCACAGCCACTCTTAATATCCTTTCAACACCCGTAGTGGTTTGCCAACCTTTCCTTCTCAGATTTTTTTTTTTTTTTCAGAGAGACCTCATAAAAGCACTGTTTTCACAGTAATGTGATTGTGAATTATTTACATGGATTTATATTTTACCATCATATTACATGAGTGCAGGTGCTTCAACACAAGATGCTGGAAAGACATTTTCCAATGAGCATACTAGACAAGAATAAGGCTTCCCATTAAACAGTGAGAAAAACCTGAATATAAAATTCAAATTATGTAGTGACAGAACTGTGGACTTTTCAAATGGATATTCACATGTTTAACCACTGTTAAGTCCACAAGTCCTGCTGGGATCAAACCCTTTCCTACAGATATGTTTCTGTCAACAGTCTCACTGCAAATAAACTGGGACTATTAGAGAAATAGGTGGTGATTTCATTTCCAAAAAGATGAAGTAGATGTATGCATTGATGCTTTCAGTGAGATTTTCTATTAGAAGGTAGATTTCAAGTCACCAGTTAAAATCCATTCAAAGAAATTAAACATAGCCTTCTTCCCTTTACAGAAGAGAAATGCTACCTTACAGCTATTTCAAGGCAGCAGGGTATCACCAGCCACATAACTGAAGAGCAAGTAACACAAACATAAACTGCTTGCATGTCAAAGCCTATTTCTCCCCACAGTTAGCTGAAGATTGAGACCAAATGGCAGGTTTATGTTACTGCAGGACAGCTTCTGAATGATGATGATGCTAACTTGCTGCATCACCTTTAGTATCTCTAGAGGCAGCAAAACTGAAAAGACATGACTGCTGAACTACTTGCATATGTCCTGAGGCGACTTTCCCAGGATGAAGTTGCTGACAAATTCTTAATGCCATCCATGCTGCACCATTCTTGATCTACTTAGAACACTTCTCCCTTAAGGAAGCACTTTCCACAGCCTTAAATTCACTTAAAATGCAAACTAGGAAAAACATTGCCTGTAATATCAACAGGAGGTTTTTTTAAATCCAATGAATAAGATTAAACAATTTCAGTGCAAATTACTAAATTATTTTCAGTTTGAACTAACCCATTAAAACCCTCTACATGCTAATACTCTCCATGCTCTGTGATTAGCATGCAATTTCTTCTATTAGATCAGTAAACCATAAGAAAAGTTGAGCTAAATATTTCCACAAAAGCACCCTCTTTTTCCCCCACTCCCTGTTTTACACCCTGAAAATTCTACTGACTGAGACAAATCTCACATTTCTGTGTGACTTCTCTTGCTACATATCACAAAGCTATAAGAGCGTGATGTGAAAGTGCCAGGGAAAAGTGCTGGTTTATGATTTACGTCCTCTACAGAATAGCTAGCTAGAAAGTTCACTAAGTCCCTGTTTCCAGATAACAGCTAACATACATATTAAATTCAAGCTTCAGTTCAAATTTTCCTTACAAATGGCTGAAACCTGCTCTATAATCTGTCCCGGTCTGCCAGTAGAAAGCAGATGCTACCAAAGAAAGATATTCTGTATAAACTTTGCTGTTTTACAAGTTTATATTACAGCTGGATTCTTCTGTCTCTCAGTTGCTTTAGCCACTGGAGTACAAGACAGTTACTGCTGTGTTCATCAAGGACATCACAAACTGCGCCGCGCTGTTACAAGAGATTCAGTTCCATACCTGTGGAAAGAGATCATACAAGATTTACTGTAATCACTGTGTGGCCAGACCCCTTCCTGACAGTGAGGAAGCCAAGAAAGGTCCTCCCAGCAGCCAGCCTGCCAAATATTCAGCACACAAATAAAAAAGAGGCAGCCCCCTGATCCCCTCAGTGGATACCACTTGTGGTAAGAGAAGACAGAGGCAGTATCTGATGTAAAAAGTGTGGGAATAAACAGGTAAATAATAAAAAGCAATAGGAAAAAAGAAAAATAAAAGAAAAATAAAAGAAAAAGAAAAATAAAAAGCAGAGCTTGAAGCCTGAAGTACAGAAGTACAAACCTTTTTTTTTTTTTTCCCCTTGTTCATGTCATCACATACAATGACCTTTTTCTTGCAGTCTCCTGCTGCAATTTCCAAGGAGGAGCTGCAAAGATTACCCTTTTTTGGCTACATTTGTTTTACCACCTTTACATTGCATTTCCTGAATTCTCAACATCAGTCCAATGCACAGGAGACTGGTATCATCAGTAACAAATCACAGAAGGACTAGTCCAAAACTCCATGAAATTACCAGTCAGTCAGTTACCCAGCTCATGGGCAAACTTTGCATTCTGAGAGATTTCCTGATTGTGTATGAAATTCACCTCTGCGTAACGTTTACAACAAGCCAAGGAGTTCCACAGGTCACCCAAATCCACTTTCTGCTTCCACTCACACTCTTACCTCCCTTTTGGCACGGGTCTCATGGCCAGCTCTTTGACAAAGACCCATGTTCCTTGTTGGAGCAAGGAAGTTCATGGACTCAAAGGCCTTGGAGAGGGAGGTAGATGGGGGAATCAGGGGGAAGCATTCATTTTCCTCTACGACAGCAGAACTAGCCTGTTCTGAATGAATGTTTAACAGCAGGTGACCGTCCTGCCCACCTAAAGAATAAGAGTGACTTATCATGGGCCATCATTCACTATGGACAAGATTTTGTGCACAAGTTAGTGCATGATGCTTTGTATATCACACTGAAATGAGAAAAGGAAATTAAAGGAATGAGACTGCTCTACAGATGAGCTGTCTGGAATGCCAAAAGCACAACAAGGTGAGTAAAAGGTGGTGTGTGCTTCCATGGGACTAGGAAGGGGGAAGGAAAAAAAAAAAAAGAAAAAAAAAAAGAGAAGGTGCCCTGGCTGAAATTTGTTGCAATGATGCGACATAGGCCTTTGAAACTAGGCATTCATTGCCCTTAAATCCTCTTCCAAAAACTCAGTCCTTGGTAAAAGATTCAAATTGCAGATTTAATGGAGGCAGCACATTGTGCGCGGCTAGAAAATGTATTATGATTAGATGGAGCTATAACTAAGTTCATACATACAGATAGACACATATTCTCCACCTGGGTAAGTGTGTCTACATTATATTCTCATGAATGTAATGAACCCCCTGCAAAAATCATTAATGAAGGACAAAAGGAGTAAATTGATTGCTGGTATTATCTCTAAAAGAGAAGAAATTGCTGAATTTCAGAGGAACAAGTAGCTGTTAGAGCAGCCAAATCGTACACATTATTTTCAGTCAGATTAAGCAGTCAAATTTGAGACAGTCTGCTAATGTCTAAAAATTTATATGGAAAATAATTCTGGGGAGAAAAAAAAAGAATCAAGACTGCTATTATGCTAATACCCAAGTATTACTTGGAAACTAAGGTTACGTGCTTAAACCAGCTTTTTAAGTCAAGGCAAAGTTATCAACACAAATCAGAAAAATGAAATTATATTCCTCTTACTGAATATAATCCTGCCCAGTTTCACTGCTACATGATTTATTTCAGCAGAGATAGAAGATTATAAGGGACATCTACACTGGAAATTCATAGTGCTGCTTTAGCAGGAATAAACAAAGATCTAAGCTACAGCAGCGACTCCAATTTTAATAAACCCTTGAACTGATGTCCTACGTAACATAAACATGGATGCACAGCCTGACTTGCAGATGGATCTCGTTTGGCTTTGTATTTGTAGATAATTTCCTCTTTGCACTGAAATATTACAATTTGCACCAAAATTACTGTAGGTACAAAATGAGGGACCAAAGCACAGTAGAAGAGTATCAGAGTGTGCTCTGTGACAGTAAATTAAAATTCCACGATTTTATCTATGATATTAGTAACTTGAATGCAAGATACCTAGTACGTTAGAGATTAAGTTGCGTGTTTGTGAGTGGTCATTGTGGGGAGATGTGAAGAAAAATTAAAAAAAAAAAACTCTGTCTCTCCAGAGCAATCAATTTTGTGGCACTGTTTTGTGGTTTGGCTTGGGGTTTTTTTGTTTGTTTGTTTGTTTTGGTGTTTGGTTTTGTTGTTGTTGTTGTTCTTCCCAGTTTTGTTTGCTTGCTTATGGTAATGGGGCAAAAACAAATGTACTCATCAGCAATTAATACATTTTTGCATTCATGTTTTTGAGAATGAACCCACTGTTTGCAGGATGGCTTTTAATGGAGAAGGGCTGAATAAACAAGGCAATTTTTTTCACATACAGTTTAACAAGAAAAGATAAACACTTCTCCACAATTCCAATAGAATTTTAAGCCAACTTGCATGCAGAATTCTCCAGCTGCATAAAACTGAAGTTCAATACGTGAGCTTTGGTCCTCAGGAATGCCAATTAAACTGGGCTGGAGTCCCTCCACAAATTCCTACAGAGATACAAAAATTAGTGAAAACTGAAGTCCAAAATAACTGTCTTTAGCTCATGCTTTATACATATGAAAGTCTGTTTACTTAAATTTACCTGTGGGAAACTAACTACTATTATGTCACTTCCCCCCCTTTCCCGTGCCTTATTACATTTTCTTATACCATCTTAATCTCAAGCCTCACTTCCAGAAGTCCCAGACTGGTAACGTGTTATTTCCAATTAGCCGAACCAATCATTTCACATCAGACGAATCCTTATTTCACAAAGTGTTCCAAATCTTTAATCAGACTTCAAAAGTATGTCTATAATCAGTTTCTTCAAGATAACATGAAGGGAGAGGTGAAACAGAAAATGGATTGTTAACATAGATTTTCACCTGCTTAAGATGCAACAGGAGGTAAAATTCAGACATAAATCTGTTGGTCCTAAAGCAAAACATAGATCATGTTCAGTAACTTAACAGCATGTCCATGTAAGCACTTTTTTTAATGCATATATGATTGCAAACGGAAATGCTGAGATTATAAAAAGGAGCAGGATGACATTTACTTCTACTACTTACTAAAGATAGTGTGTTTCTAATTCAGTCTTCCCCATATCTCCAACAGCACATGAAAGCTGATGCAAATTTTAAAATAAAAAATTACTAATGCAATTATTCCATTTCTTGTTCATTAAATCTTTTTTTTTTTTTCAGGATACAACAACATTAGTGTTACATACTAGAAAGCTTTGTCTTTGCTCACACAAAGGTACTCCAGCCTTATAAAACTACTCTACAGTGGAACTCAAACAGAAATTTTAAGATCCTTATACACTTGCAGGAAACTAGACCAAAACAAGGTGGATATACGGTATAATTGCCATGATTATTCTTTTTCATTCTTTTACTTACCATATCATACCAGTAGCAAATTTAGAAGAGAATAACTTGGTTTCAGAGTACCTTACCTATCTTTTAAGTTTTTTATTAAACGTTTTTACTATGTACATGCAAACACTATTTGCACATTTTTAAAGAAGGTAAAGTAAGAAAAAGCAGTAATTCAAGGTGTTATAAAATAAATGAGGTAACAATGAACAAAGAACCACTGATAATCATGAAACACCATACTGACTTCACTCACTATTTCCAGATTTTTCTGAGCATCAAGATGTTTGGAAACACGTTTCTGAAAAGATCTTTTTTTTTTTTTTAATCTTGGTAGGGAAGAAATATTGATGATACCAAACTCTGTAAGTTAAGCATTTGCCTTAGAGCTTGAGGGGTTTGGCAGCAGTGGGGTTTGTAATTAATAGTTAAATACTTTCCAGTCCCTGAGGACTTAGCTGATTTATAGTATTTCAGTGAATAAACAGAACATTACCTAGCTATAGCACATTCTTCCCTACCTTGCATTTTTTTTTTCTATAAGATTTCATCAAAACAGCTGAATCTAACTTTGTGCCTGACTGATTCAGGATAGGAAAAATTATTAACCTACATTATAAGTGGTCTGTATGCAGAACAAAAGTAATCCTACGCACTAATATGTGATCAATATCTGACTCATCAGTGCATCTCCCTTCAAAAGGTTCAGAGGTCTGGCTCATGCTCTTAGGAGATAAACAACTTAAGCCTACAAAGAATAGCTTTCCCATTTCAGTTTTCTTTCGTTTGTTTAAAAGCCTTACAGTTTTCTACTTTATAATAAACACTTCTACAACCTAAGTAGTGTTAATAGAGTGACATTGCTCCTTTTTTTGCGGACACTTCAAAAGAAGCACAGCATGCAAAAGACTCCTGAGTGGTTTAAACAAAGTTTGAAAGTAAGAACAGAATAAGCGATGTCTTGTCATTCAGTACAATAAATCCGTCCTCACCACATAAATCACTAGTTATCCTTGTTGCCACCATTTTGATTTATGGTAGATGAAAAAGACGGGAAACTATGGAACTTAACTTTTCACAGTAATGTGTTTCCAATCCATTACATACAAGAGCTTAAAACCCACTGTTTGTCTTCACTATAATCTGTAGAAACACTTTAATCTGTGCAGTTTCTAACACAGGTATATTTAAGCTCAGATTCAGTTGCCATATCTCTGAGATTCACTACATGTCAACTGAGCTGTACTAATATGCCAGGCAGCCAGAGGATCAAATGTTTTCACCTAAATCTAATTGTCTGAATGTGTTGGAATATCTGTATATGCAATGTGAACTACTGCATGGCTTGCTGGATGGTAACTCAATAAGATATAGTAGCTTGATTATGTGTCTAAATCCCTAATTTAAAACAATATTAATCCAGTTCAACTCATCCTCATTACACCATTCTCTGTTGTTATTTTGTTGTTGTTTTTTGCTATGTATTCGATTACTAGCACCAGACAGCCACGTAACTGCATACAAAGAAAACAGCTCTTGTCTCAAAAAGCAAGCATATGACAACAGGAACAGTCTCAATGAAATCAAGACCATACCTAAATATCTAATGGATAAATTCTCGAGACCCCACCTGCAGTACTGCATTCAGCTCTGGGGCCCCTAACACAAGAAGGACATGGAGTTATTAGAATGAGTCCAGAGGAGGTCCACAGGGATGATCAAAGGGCTGGAGCACCTCTGCTATGAAGACAGGCTGAGGGAGTTAGGGTTGTTCACCCTGGAGAAGAGAAGGCTCCAGGGAGACCTTATGGTGGCCTTCCAGTAGCTAAAGGGGCAGGAACGCTGGGGAGGGACTCCTTGTCAGGGAGTGTAGGGATAGGACAAGTAACTGCTTTAAACCAAAAGAGGGTAGGTTTATACTAAAAGTGAGGAAGACATTCTTCACTCAGAGGGTGGTGAGGCACTGGCACAGGCTGCCCAGAGAAGCTGTGGATGCCCCATCCCTGGAGGTGCTCAAGGCCAGGCTGGATGGGGCTTTGGGCAACCTGGTCTGGTGGGAGGTGTCCCTGCCCGTGGCAGGGGGGCTGGAACTGGGTGGGCTTTAAGGTCCCTTCCAAGCCAAACCATTCTGTGATTCTGTGAACGCAAATCAAAACCTGTCTGCTAAACAAGAAGAGAGAGAAAAAGAAATCTGGAGGCTATCCAACATACAATTGCTCCACATATTAAACCACACTTACCAAAAGCACATGTGTAACAGGAATGTACTACGAAAGCAGAGCTGGTTCTCTAAAAGCAATTGCAAAAAGATAGGAAGAAAAAGCAAAACAACTGCAAGGCCAGTTTGAAGAAAAATACTGTGATTACTACCCTACATTACAAAAACTTCAGAAATATATAGCTCCTATTAGTTCCCAACTAAAAGAAAATGACTGCAGTAAAGAGCGACAACTCCACAGTGACGGTGTTACAGTTCAGAACAATTCTTCAGATTATATTAACCAACATAGCTCCAGCTTATATCAGTGGAAGATCATACAAAGTGCCCAAGAATATTAATGAATTGTTCACTGAAAACATACTCTATTACAAGTAACTCCTTCAATTATTAGTTGTTGCTTTTTTTAAAGAACACGGAACACAGAAGCATTTAGGTACACAGCAGACATATGACAAAACAATGATGAATGGCAGGAATAACATTTTGATGTAGTTCTATTAAAAAGACAACTCCTCCACTCTTGGAATAATCTCATAAAAACCCTTTCATTAAATCACTCTTTCATACTAACCAATTCCTTTTCAATGCAATTTAAGCTCATTAACTTAAACGAGCACTATTACGCTTGCAATAAAATAAACATAAGTACTGCTTTTATGCTTCCCTACCAGGTAAATCACCCCTTTAAAGATATTATAGTTCTATCTGTTGCAGAGTAGTTAAACAGACACATTTAAAAGTTGATGCTGGTTACTTTCTTTTTACTTGGATGAGTTGGTCTCTGAAGCACAAAAAAAAAAGTAGTCTTCAACTCTTTTTTTTTTTTTCCCCACTTACAAGTGCTTATACTTTCTCTCACAGAAATTGTCACAGAAATCGGATAAATGACACAAAAACAACAAAGATGTCCTGTTTTCAGCATGGGACACTAATGAAATCATTAAAAGCAGCTGCAAGAAATCCTGAAGCATTAGACCAAACTGTCACCTAGGGCATAGCATCACAATCAGATGTGTATTTTCATGATAAGATTTCAACTGGTGCCTATTATTTCTCCTTGTTGTCCAAACAATTATCTTTTATAAGCAAGAATGTTTTATCAGAGTGTGATATGCAATCTATTCTACCTTCTCTTGCACCATATATAAAAAGGGACTCAGACAGCTGAAGATTAGCTAGTAAAGACATTTGATCAAAACATGGATTTTTTTTGGAATTGATATTTTCTTTTCTGAAAAGAGCCAGCGCAGTTACCTAATATCATCCCTTTCTTTGTGGAAAGTAATATAAAAAGAAAGGTAGATAGGAGTTGAAGAAATGGAAATTTGAGTGAAGCCACATGCAATAGTCCATGTTTCTGGTTACACGGATGGTAACTACTGAATTTGTTTCTGTTATGAAATTTATAAGCAACCATCAGATGAAATTAAAACATAGCTTAATGCTACAGCAGGTTTAGTTATATCTCTGGTCTATCTGAAGAGGTGAAAATGTATTTTTAATCTTAATATGTTCAGAAGCGGTCAGATCATGATCCCACTACCTCAGTGAAGATGCATAGCAACAGCTCTGCAACATTTAATGTCAGTTTCTGAAGATCTCAGAACCACCATTTCCTTCGGTCTGCTGTATATGCACATTCTTGTTTATACACAGTGGAAATGAGAAATTAGGAATATCCTGAGGATCCTCTGCTATGCCTTGTATCACATCTTAGGTTGACAATGCTGCTAAAGACTTACACTCTTCCTCATCGAGACATCAACTCTCAGGCTACCAGGTTTGAGCGTTGGGAGAAGTGACAGCACACTGTCCTAGTTCATTTCTAATAGTGACAAGAGAATTTTCTATGATACAGTTAAATGTACAAAATGGTCAAATGCTTTAAAAAGTGAAAGTGTTTTGTTGGTGGTGGTGCTTTGTTTGTTTTTTAAAGAAAATGAGGTACTTTGCTTTAAGGAAAATTTTGAAATATAACCAAAATTCAGCTAGAATGAGCAGTAGCAGAAAACTTACCATCTTATGGATGTTGAATGCCCGTCAACTTCGGTGGTTTTACAGCAGGTCAGAGAACAAAACTGCACATTTGAAAAAGTCATTGCAACTGGAGTAATTCTGCATCTTGGTAGGGAAGCCAAAGACTGAGAGTACTTCAGGACTGAGCTACTGTTTCCTTGCTAAAGATGGCGTCTCAAAGTTTCACTCCAGTCAAAAGAAAATCTTGACTGGTCGTTTTTCTGTGCAGCAAGAATTTCGGTTCTGGCACTCATTACACCCAGTACACTTGTTAAAACATTTACATTATTTCAAGAAATGCCAGTCACTGTCAGCAGTCAATAAGAAATGAGATGGAATGCAGCTAGTCATGCTTTTTACATCAGCTAAACCACCAAACACAAATGTTTCCCTTTTTCATTAGGCAAGGTGACAGAAGTCAGACTAGAACTGAATCAGCTTTAACTTCATTATCTTTGAAAGTTATATTAAGAAACAACACTATCACTGTAGTACAGATCTCCTATAGTCTCTGTGGTACAGATTACAAGGGCTTACACATAAACATTGCTTGCATGAACTGATTAATCTGCTTAAATCACAGAAAAAAAGGAGGAATTATTTTGAAGGAAATCACTATTATGATAAAGTCACAGAAACCAACAATATAGTAGTGTTTTTTTTCCTTAACAGAGCACTTCTAAACTACACAAATATGTTGTAGTTTGTAACACGCTATGTAATTGCATCGGAGTCCCAATATTGTGTCTTTTTTTTCCTTTTTTTTTTTTTAAATAAATACAGGGAGTAGAAGATTTTGTCCTAAACTTACTTCAAGGAACCCAAAAGATCATGCACAGAACTCCAATTTTCCATGAATAGTTCCTGTTAGATAGACTACATCAGATATGCATTGATTCTGAAGCAACCGAATGCCACCTATGCTCAGTAAGAGCGGCTGTCAGCTCAGCTGTTCTGATGATTGGGACTCTAATTCATAGGCCAATAAGAGAGGCAAGTGGCTAGGTTCAAATCAGACAGAAGGTCAGAACACACAAAAAGAAACAGAACAAATGGGAATTTGAAGAGATCTCCTAATATATTAGATAGGTGATTTTATTGACAAATGCATTACTGTCGCATTGTTCATGACTTCCTGTCTACCTTTTAAATCCTCTACTAGAACATATTTAAGTAATTTTTTTTCTGGAAAAAAAAAAAAATTAACAAAACCTGTCAGAACATGTTATTTACCAATAACACTAATGAATCGGAAGGGAACAGCATACATGCTGTTTTACTAGTAGGTTGTATTGGGTTTATGTGGCAGGGTTTTGGTAGCAGAGGAGCTGCAGTGATGACCCCTGTGAAGAACCCAGCGACTGCCCTCCATGTCAGCTCAGTGCCAGCTTCAGCCAGCTCCAAAAGGGACCTGGTGCTGGCCAGAGCCAAGCTACTGAGCAACACTGTTTGGGCCTCTGGGAGAGCATGTTTAAGAAAAGGGAAAAAAAATGCTGTGCAATAGCAGCTGGGAGAGAGAGGAGTGAGAAGCAGCCCTGCAGCCCCCAAGGTCAGTGCAGCAGGAGGGCAGGAGGTGCTCCAGGCAGGCAGCAGCAGTTCCCCTGCGGGCTGTGGAGAGGCCCCTGGTGGAGCAGGCTGTCCCCCTGCAGCCCATGGGTCCCACACGGAGCAGATCTCCACGCTGCAGCCCGTGGAGGAGCCCCCGGTGGAGCAGGTGGACGTGGCCTGGAGGAGGCTGCGGCCCATGGAGAGCCCCCGCAGGAGCAGGCCCTGGGCCGGAGCTGCAGCCCGTGGAGAGGAGCCCACGCAGGAGCAGGGGGTCTGGGGGGAGCTGCCGCCCGTGGGGGACCCGTGCTGGAGCAGTTTGCTCCTGGGGGATGGACCCCGTGGTATGGACTCATATTGGAGCATATCTTGAAGAGCTGCTGCCTGTGGGGAGCCCATGTAAGATCAGTTCCCGTGGGAGGGACCCCACGTGGAGCAGGGGCAGAGTGTGACCATGAAGGATCTGCAGAGACAAAGTGTTAGGGACTGACCACAGCTGCCATTCCCCCCTCCCCTACACCGCTCAGGGGGAGGAGGTGGAAGAGGGTGGATGGGGGGAAGGTGTTTGTAGTTTGCTTTTAGTTACTCCCTGCTCTAGTCTGCTAGTGATAGGGAATAAATTATATTAATCTCCCTATGTTGAGTCTGTTTTGCCCATGAGGGTAACTTACGAGTGACCTCCCTGACCTTATCTCAGCCCATGAGCTTTTTTTCATCATATTTTCTCACTCTGTTCTGATAAGGAAGGGGAGTGAGAGAGTGGTTGTGCGGAGCTTAGGTAGCCATAAGTGTGAAACCACCGCATAGACATAAACGTGAATGCTCTCACAAAAGCTTCTTCACAGTATGGCTCTCACAAGAAGAAATTTATTACCATATTAAAATGTGCCAATAAAATAATTATTCCTAAAAATAATTTCAATATGCCCAGTACCAGGAACAGACTAACCATGGGATGTTCAACAGAGAAAAAAAAACAACATTAATTTATATCAACATCTCTCTTCAATCTCATCTATGCCAATTAAAAAAATGCAATTGCACTTGTTACTGAAAAACTGAAAGATACAAAACTTGCAGGAACACAATTTACTTCACTCGCATTAAATCTTAAAACATGAAAAAAATATATTTTTTTTCCTTTATTAATGCAAGGAAATTAACACCCCAATTACATCAGTAGTTTGTTCCATACCAGTTATTAACCTTTTCAGTGCTCACGTAAAGCACCAGACTGACTATGAAATACTCTTTGGTTTCTTCCAGCCATACCAACTCAACACAGACTTTACCCTCTGAATCTGCATAGTCTGTGGTATAGACACAACCCGTGTAGTCACAAAGGCTGGACGCCTTGGAAGACAGTTCCATGCAGACTGGGGCACTGAAACACCAGAAGGGCTTTCGAGTTTCATCCAAGAGAGTAACATCCATCACGTAACAGTCCTACAAACACAAACAGAAGAGATTACTTTCCTATGCCATGGCACAGTAAGTTCTGTCCCTGAGTTTAGGGAGAAATACTAAAGGTTCAATAGACAGCAAATTTTGGTATGAAGGCTAAAAATGCAAAATATAATTGATAGTGTTCTACCGACTATTGCAAGTCAACAGATACTTAGAGGTTTCTTACAGAAATCAAAAGTGCATCCTACAGGCATTAAAAACTGTCTTGCCAAACAGAAAGTTGCACTGTCAGCCTAAATCAGACATTTTTTCTTGCAGATTTTTTAAGCCTTTAAAATCTGTGGTTCAAAATAATTACTTACCTTCCCATTCAAATAATGGTAGTCCTTTCAATATGAGAAACTTAGGTTTAAACTAAAGTACTAACTTCTGTCAATGCAGCAATGTTTGCAAAAACATTCGAAGAGACAAGCCCTAAGGCAGCCAAAAAAACACAATTACTCCTATACGCCAGCTATAAATGAAAGGCCACTCTCTGAATGGCTGCAAGCATCAGCTCCCAAAAAGGTGTTATTAATACATTGTCTTTTCCTCTAAATAATTCTTCCTGTTAAAAAATGTTGCAAATAAACATTCTCAACACTACACAGCTACATCACTTTCTAAGGCTAAAATCAGGGTGGCAATTCTTGGCCACTTACAAAGTGAAGTTTTCACATATGCGCCTTAAAAGCATACAGGCTGTATATCACTGTTAATAGCAGTTATTACCTATTCTCACCTGTTCTGAATCAACAGTCAATCAGATGATATAATTACATTATATATATATATATATATGTATTATTCCTCAGAGCATAATTTGTTCCAAAAGCATAAACAAAGCAACATCACAAATTCCATGCCAAGAAAGAAATTTGGAATGCTTTATTTCACAGTATTATATAGCTGTGTTTATGTAGCTTTAACAATTATTTCACTACAACTGAAGTTTAATCAAACAATACCAAGCAGATGGCAAAACCTTAAAAAGTAGTGTGACCTATAAAGTTTTCCTAAGTTTGTTATTATAGCCTATGCTGCAAATATACAATTCAAACCAAATCTGATGATCATTTAATAATTTATATGACCTATAAATATACTTGAAACAAAGTAGTCTTCAGTGAATTCTGTGGAAGAAT
This sequence comes from Anser cygnoides, assembly GCF_040182565.1. Taxonomy (NCBI): domain Eukaryota; kingdom Metazoa; phylum Chordata; class Aves; order Anseriformes; family Anatidae; genus Anser; species Anser cygnoides. The sequence goes on along the minus strand of NC_089874.1, from coordinate 102,081,004 downwards.
ATGTACTGTAAAGGATCCATCGCCCTACTGAGATGGTGTTACCTGTGTTCTAGTCACTGCCAGCAGGCAGAGTCCTTGTTCCTCACTGTGTAAAATTTGGTGGGTATCTTACACAGTGGGTCCGTGTTTACAAGTGTTACTGAGTTCAAGAGGCTCAGAAGATACAGTGTCTTCTGGGAATATCCTTTAGCAATGGGACTGGGTAGGTCAGGTTGGTGGTTGGACCTCATTATCTTGAAGATCTTTTCCCACTTAGAAGGTTCTATAATTCTGTGGTTCTAAGAGCTACTATTTTTTGGTCTGATATCTTGCATTTCAAAGGCCAATTGTGAACAGTAAAGCAGGGTGGCCTTAAGCATTTGGTGAATCTTTTTTTTCTCTACATATTCCAAACTCTCAGTACTTCAATTTCCATAAAATACCCAGAAGTGCCAGAAAAAAAGGCTTCTTTTCCTGGAAGTACCAGAGAAAATTCAAATAAATTCAAAATAGTGTCATATTCTGTTCCTGTCACTGATTTTATTTGGCCTTCACATGTTTTAAGAGCTTTAGAGATTTATGTCAAAAGCTAAATTGAATTCTACCCACAGCTGTGTGTTGACATGGGCAAGCGCTCACCATAAAATGAGGGGTTTAACAAAGATTGATATGATTTATTTTTTTTCCTAAAAGCAAATATTCAGTAGAACTTATGCTGCAAACACACAGGACAGAGCTAAACTAGACTGCAGGCTTAGCTCTCTGTTTCCTCTGACAGTTAATTTCCCAGACTTTTATGTGATACTTACGATTATTTTTGTGGAAGAAAAAAAATCCTGCCTAGCAGCTGTAAATCACCTAATTTCCAGATATCTGACCAGCAGAGCAACAAGAATTCCTATATCTCATCATACACTTTTCAGGCGAATGAAGCACATTATATGCCAAGATCCCACTAAATTTAAGCATGTGTATAGGTCAAATAAACTTAATGGGATATAAAATAAAAACAGTTCAAGTGAAACTTTTTCAGAAGCCTAAGAAAGAAAAGCATCTATTCTGCATTATGGTTCTCACTGAACATTCATAGCCATTAAAGAAATACGTCAAACAATTATTTTTAAAAGCATTTTCTTGTTAGCTTGAATTCCTTCTACTTGCCAATATACAATAGTCTTATTAACATACACAGGGAAAGGATTTGTTGTTCTTTGAAAACAAACACCTACCACGAAACAGCCTGGTACAAACTGAGACGGAAAAAATGCAAGTGAACTAGCTTGTCAACAAGGAATGTGAGGAAAAAAGTGCTACAACTAATTAAAGAGGGAAAACTGAATGGAAACTGATTCAAACTCAACAGCAAGCAGTTGATGCTCCCAACAGATACACGTAGGTTACTAAGTTTTAATGATAAATTTTATATTCCTTGTTGCACAGGACAGCTGGTTGACGCTGTAAACTATAAAACAAGTATGTTAATGCCTATGAGCAAAATATTATCAGACAGTATTTCATTTCACCCTAATGCAGCATTAGAAGAAGGGTAACTTTCTTAATTGTTTTACTCTTTTCAAGTAGATGCCAGAATCAACAAAATCTTGAACAAAAGTTGAACAAAATCTTTTTTTTTTCAGTAGCACTTAAATTACTTTTATTAGTATTTTTGGTACTTGTGAAATATCCATGCAGCTGAAGTACATTTAAAAATATGTGCCTTCACTATTGCAAAATCTACAGAACCACTCTTAATCTTTCTTTAAAATCATTCTTTTAGGAATTTTATAAAGGAGGACAAGTAAAAAACTCCTCTACAATACCAACTTTTAACCCAGGCGACCCCATTTGTATGAGTCAAGAGCTAGGTTCTGACTGTGGGAATGTGGGCTGCAATCTCTGCCTGTGTCCACTGCCATTTTAATATTCTTCAACAGTTTCTAACTTTCCTTGCACATACACACAACAACAGAACTGCACAGTATTTCCCTGGGGGTCACGATGTATTGCCTGCAAGGAAAAAAGAAAAGGCACATCTGCAGCACATTTTTTGTCCAGTGCCTCCAGGCAATGCTGGTCAAACACAACATTTTCAGCAAGTCGAAAGCACTGCAGTCATCATCACACACGCACACTGGATCTATCATGCAACAGATCCTCCAGAACAGAAATAATTGAACTATTTTTCTCAACATTCACATGATTTTTACAATACTTAAATTCCTTTTTATTTTTTTCTAGGAGACATAACCTTCCACAAATAAAACATTTTAAAAAACAGCATATTCAGGATGCATAAACATCACTCTATTTTGAGATGAACATTTCCAGAAACAACAAGTATTTCTGACTGACCTTTACATTGCCTTTAAAGGCATCTGTTTCCCAGGATAAGCCAACTGTCCCAATAAGAGGCACATGCTTCGCATTATCCTTTAAGCTTACAACTGTGAGCCTTAAATATCCATTTTCAATGTCACCTGAAAATATTAACAATATATAATATTATACATCTGCAAATCAAACCCAGTCAAATACACTTTAAATATTCTCTCTCTTTACTTTACTTGCCACCTGCTCACCTGTGAGGAACTCTGACGTACACCAACAGCTAGCTATCCAGTACATTATGGAGAACTTAAGTCAAAATTCAGGGCTTTGATTTTGTGATCCACAGTAGAAGCAGCAGCTAAAATAATTTTGATTTGCGTATAAAAATCTGAAGGCCACCAAAGGGCTTACACACGGATGTAAGGACTACATTCCGTATTTAATACTTCAGTCATATGCCACCAGCGCCTCCATCGCTACCTGCCCCCAAAAAGTTAAACTCAACATATAAAACATGAAGTAAATGCTGAAATACCTTCCTCCTGCCTCCCCCCCGCCTTTATTTTTTAATTTCTATGCTCTGTCTGGTTCTTCAAATAACCCTACAAAATAGGAAACAAGGACAACAATCGGTCCTTCCTGGAAAGCATATTGGGTTATTTAAACTGACAAGCAGTAAACCCTGATTTGAAACTGACAAGCACTAACCCCTGATTTGAAAATCGTTTTTAAATAATGATTTTTTTTAAGCTTCCTTTCTCTTCTTTCACAGAATTATTAAAATCACTTTATTATTATTATTATTAAACATAACTATTTCTTTGCTATGTCCTCCTCTCCTCCCAGAGAGAGACTGACTTTTTCATTTTTTTTTCTTTTTTTTTTTTCTCCTCCTATTGGAAGAAAATTAAACAGGCAATCCAAAGGTCTACTTATAGTTTGGGGTATATCAACACAAGCAAGATCTCTGATTACAAAAAATGCACCCCATCATGACAGAAGCAAGTTTCTTAGCAGAACTTCCCTTCAACAAACTTATTTGAACAACAGATACTAACTCTATTTAAATAAAGATGGAAGGCACTAGGGACATGAAAGTGGAAAAAATGGGGGGGGGGGGGGGGGGGTCAGGGAACAGAACCAAAAAATAACTAATACTTGCATGAGGCAGGTAGAAAGGAAACAAGGAATTCCCACAAAAAAAAAAGAAAAAAAAAACACAGCTTGTTACAATCTAGTAGCAGAATCCAGATGATAACTGAAGGAACTGGTTTAAATGCAAGTGGCAAAAAAGCATAAAAGAGAGAAGTTGTTTGCCCATGGTTCTCCATCAATAAAGCGTAGTAGCAGCAAGAGGCTGAAGACAGAAGCAACATCAAAAAGGCAAAAAGCCTTTGCCTGGTGGCTGCTGAAGGCAGACTGCTAGAGGCAAAGTGACAGAAAAAGGCTGAGCCCATAGTTTACCACAAAAGCCAGAAATTTCTCTGAATTGGTACTGTGGGACCAAGCAACACCCATGAGATGCCTGACCACAGATCAATGCTGGAAAAGACATCACTCAAGTAGGGAGACCAAAGAATACTTACTGTGTGGGGAAAGCAGCTCAACACATGACAGAAGCAGCAGATAGCTCAGTACCGACACTGTCTAGAACAGGAGTGTGAATACAGTCGAACCATCTTGACTATGACCAGTATATATTTGGTGTGGTTGAAGGAAAATCATGGAGTTGTTGAGGTTAGAAGGGACCCCTGAAGTCATCTTGTACGACCCCCCTGCTCAAGCAGCGCCACCTACAGCAGGTTGCCCAGAATCTTGTCCAGCCAGCTTTTGCATGTCTGCAGGTAGGGAGACTCCAAAACCTCTCTGGGCAACCTGTGCCAGTGCTCAGTCACTGCAAAGCAGTGCTTTCTGATGTTAAGATGGAGCCTCCTGTAACACAGTTTGTGCCCATCACAGGGCACCGTGGAAAAGAGCCTGGCCACATCCTCTTTGCACCCCTTCGGGTATTTATAAAGATCGATAGCATTCCCCTGGAGCCTTTTCTCCCACTGGCTGAACAGTCCCATCTCTCTCAGCCTTTCCCCATACTAGAGATGCTCCAGTCCCACCATTATCTTTGTCAGACACTCTCTAGTAGCTCCATGACTCTCTTGTACTGAGGAGCGCAGAACTGGCCACAGCACTCCAGGTGTGGCCTCACCAGCAGAAGGGGAGGAAAGAACAAGCAGAATTCACTTCCAGGATCCAGCTCAATGTGCAAAAAAGAGGCGTTAAGTATGGGTGATACCTACCCATATGGTTCAGCTCCAAACTTCAGTAAATCAAATCCAATGACAAGATTTCATTCAAGATGAATATTCAAGCTTTACAAAGAGAACATTAAGAGCCTGAACTTAAAGATGAGCTTTTACACAAGAGATTTTAAATGACATCAGGCAACAAGCATTTTTTTCCAAAGAGCTATTCAGTTATCTGCAATTCAGATTTGAATGGATGCAGCTAATCTTCTCACTTACTCAAAACAAATGAAAGTTTTAATGGAATAAGGACAGATTGAAAAAAAAAACAACAACTCATACTACTAATAAATTAATGAAGCTAAGCACAACACTGGTATTGCACAATATTAGTAACATGAACTACTGCATTGCTAGATGGACCACCTGGCTACGATGTACGTTGGAAATTGCCTGTTGCAAATATTTCTCAACTCCAAGCCAGAATGGAAAGAGGCAATGCAGAACAGCAATCTGACAGCTAATTACACATGGGTTAGTTAACCCCATCTTTGTAACTTTTTCTGTTTTAATATAAAAGCTAGTCCTCGTATCCATAAGAAAGAAAACGTACTACTAGAAGTTAGCAAGAATCAAAGTGCTAATTACTTACATGTCCCTTTCCTCATCCCAGTCAGATAAGAAAGAAAATGAAATTAAAGGGCAAATCAAGCTATATTAAACATGGAGGAGGCAAATTGGACAGGGTTCCCTTCAACCTGATCTGTAATTTGTTTCATTGGTACCCTTATAATATTTACAGTTCAGAGTTTATGTGAGACAGGTAGAGCAGCAAATCAACAGCAAATCAACTTCAGTCAACACAGCTTAAAGGGAACAGGTACTTCCAAATCAAGGGAATACCAATATAGAGAACGTACAACATGTAGTCAAACTTCAGGGAAAGAAATAACCCAATAGTTCACAGGGACTTATTTTTGCTAAAAGCCAAGCAAGGTTGATTTGCTAACCAAGCCTTGTTGTAAGTTATAGTTTGATTGTTATTGTCACAGATAAGGCTGTGTTTAATGCTAATTCTGGTGGCAACAACAAGCCTTACCATGCTGAAATGGTCATTTAACTTTCCAAATCAATCTTCAAGGTCAAGCAAAAACATTCCAAATACGTAATGGGATATTTTGCAAACTAATCTTACAAGTGCTCTAAACACACAAAAATCACTCCATTATGTTTTGCGGGCACAGCACAACTGACATCAAACAGGAATAACACTGAGAAGCCGAAGCTTAAAGTACCATATAGTACCAACAAAGCTATACTTAAACAGATGAAGAACTAGGTAAATACATTGCAGAGTGTTTAGTGATAGTATTCATGATTTCTGGATGAGTCATATGAAAAGCTTGTCACAGCTTCCTGAAAACAAGAGAAGTTTTCTAATACATTCAATTTGAAAGCTTTTAGCATATTCACCCTACAGTATCTGTCAACAAGACCATATTAGCAATTCAGTTTAAATGGAAGGAAGCATAAAATGCTAAAAAACAGCCAAAACAGGGTTCCAAAACAGCTAGCTACTGCAGTGCAAGTATTAAGAACAAAAAAAGATCTGAAGTCATACACAGTCCATCTACTTGGTTCAATGAAGTGTGATATAACTTTTTTAATTTAATGCTCTGAATCTTGCAGAAAGAATTGAAAACAGAGCAGCAAGAATGAACACAGCAGTAATGGGCACTAACGAAAAGCAGACAAAAATAAAACTGAACTTGCACAAATAAATCAGTAGCTCTGTGGAATAACAAATGGGCTTTCCCTGGTAACCTAGCACTGTCTATAGCTTCAAAATGTAAACAAATAAATAAGTAAAACCTCAGTATAATAACTCACAGTTGATCTGTGTCTTAGACTGTGAAAACTGCCATTGGCACATCACATTCATAATTTAAAATAAATGTGGATTGGGTAGAGAATTTTAAGAAATAGCAAGACTTCTCACTATGTCTGAAACCTCCACACTCCAGGGTCATCCGAGGGAATGAGACAAAGAGTGTCATTAAATGGAGCCTAAAAACAAAGTGTAAACCATCAAATACAAGAAGATGGTTATTAATGTAAAAGTATATGGAAGAAAAAAGACAACAGATGAGCTTGTTGCCTGCAGAATCGTGGCTTCAGCTGGCTGATGTCCTCTGAGAGCAGAATGCAGTGACTACTTCACAGAGTTAGAGGACACAAAATCAAAACAACCCAGAAAAAAACAGTGATCATAAAACAGATTCTGTAACTATCGAAGTGAGATGGCATCACAACCTTAGGTCCCGGACATTTGCTACAAAAACTTGCCTAAAGATCAGCTTAATCTTTAACAGAAATAATTCCTAAGTGGGGAAAAAAAAATGATACCAACAAAGCAGATGTCTCACATTTTGCTCTCTTGTGCAGCTGTACTGCTAGGAGCCTAAAATTTTCAATTTTATAGAACAAATTGTAACATTCACCTCAAAAACACAAAGAAACAAACAAAAAAAAATCCACCCACACCCCCTGGCCAGTTTACAGAAGAAATTATTCTTTTTCTGAGGGCATAAAGAGGACTCCTGTAATAACAACGTCTCAGGAGAGATTTCTGTTGCTTCACGGCTAGAAATTCACTGAAGTTTTATCCTTATAAGTGTTCTCGTATTTCAAGCTTGGAGCTTCAGGGAATCTGAAAACATGCATGTTTCAAATTCAAAGGACTACAATGCTGCATACCAGCCTACGGTCCAAATGACAGTTCTATTTGTTACAGCACTGTGAAGCAGTCAAGCCTGGTAGCAGTGCCCTCTACTGTCCTCTTTAAAAACAGTATTTTCTGAAACCAGAAGGCTCATTAGTACTGTTGTTAGAAGAATAGTGGGAAGCAATAATTAATTTACGGTGTTTCATTTTTTAAGATCTAAGAGTTGTGAAGAATATTTAAGCTTGAATAAGTAATTATTTTCTGTATTCTGTATCAGTACTTTCACTATTGGGGATAGGGAAAGGACCAGATTTGATGGGACCTGCTATTTTAAAAAAATTCACTGAAAAACTGAATCTTATGCAATAAACGAGTAAGATTTATGTTTTCTACAGTTTTGCCATTCATGTAGTTGTCATTGGGGCACTCAGTTGTTCAGCAGGCATATTATATCATTAAAGCTCAGCTTTAACAAGCTACGGTATTTACTTATGAGCACACGTAAAGACTTTGCATTAATTGCCACCAAGAAAAACGCATCCCTAGCCAGCTTCGCAGAATTTGTTGGCATAGCTGTATCTGCATAAGCTACAGGATGAAGAAATAAACAGAAAGCCCTCTGTCATCACATGAAGTTCTACTGTGAATTTAAGACGCCAGCAGAAGAGATCTTTGCTGATAAAGCTTATTCAGGATTGTAACAGCTACCCCGGGAGGACTTTTATTCTTAGAGCAACACTCGTACCCTGGGACTCTGCTGATAGTAAGACAGCTGTAGCGTAGCTGCAGGCAGGGCTGTGTTAAAGTCAAGTCAAAGAAAGATCATCCATATTTTTGGCGAAACCCTAGTGAATTATTAAGTTGGGTTGTACATGAACAATAAGGATGGCTAATGGTGTCTTATTAAAACAAAGAGGAACTGAAAAATGTCAGAAAGGGCAACCTTAAACTTGAACTAAATAAAAGCTATAAATCTTAAAGTCCACACAATCTCCTACAGACATATTTAAATATTCGACCTGATAATGTACCTAAAGTATACTTGAGAAAAATTCTACAAAAACATGTCCCCGGAATGTGTAGGGAGAAATTCACTCTCCCTTACAGTAAATAAGTAGGTACGAACATCTGCCCGCATGAAAAGCTGTGCCGCTGCATTATTATCTCAACACTGAACCAAACAAAAATATCCTGACAATTTGCAGATGTTATAGCTCAGGTCTGACATTATGTTAATGTAATACCGGACAGACTTCATACAGAGCAAGCTTACAACACCTCACCACACACCATGCAGATATAAAGAAATAACGAAACAACAACAAAAAAACCAACATAGCTTACTCTAAAAATCCATTTCAATTTCTTCCCTTAGAAGAGAGAAACTGAATCTGAGTGGGGCAGCATAGCAGCAGGGATCATTTTAAAAACAGACATTACTGTTCTGTCAGCTCTACCTTTTCTGCAAAAGAGGCTCTTGAATGTTCCACACAGGTAAGTACAGCTTCCACTGTGCATATCGAGATGTAGGTCGTAGTCATGCAGTCCATATTCTGGGTCAACATCATCCAGTATAGGTTTGTTAGGTGGAAGGACACATGGACTTTAAGTAAAACACCACATGGAATTAAGAAACAGGGAATGACTTAAAAGAAAGGGATACAGTATGTAGCCTGCACTGAGAGGATCATTTTATGAGAGGTCACAGGAGGGGGGAAAAAAACATTACAAAATACAAATTTTCATCTTTGCTAATGCTTTTGAAAGTCAAACATCTCTAGCTCATCATACTTCTTTAATAGTTTACTAATAAGCTCTCCAGTCTAGCCAAAGGCAGTAAATATGACAGTCAAATTTAAAAGGTAAATCTGTAAAACTCCAAAATATGGACTTGTTTACACAAATAAAAAAAATGCATCATCTTAACTACAAATCTAAAAGCCAACTAACGAAAAGCTTCTCTAGATCATCAGTTATTCAATAAGTTTGTCTGTACCAAGCCTAATAAACTACTGCACACAAATGATCAGAAGAGCCCAAAGGCCAGAGGCAACTGAGCAACAAAACTCAACCTTTTTGTTACTGAGACTGCATTAAGTCTTACCTTCTGTGTGAAAAGAGTCATACTAAGTTATAGAAAGCACATAAAACTACCACTAGCACATACAACTGAGCAGAAAGTTGAGGGGGTGGGATAAGCGGTAATTAAAACCCCCAAATCATTCTCTATGCTAAAAAAAAAAAAAAAACTCTCATATTTTCAAACCATTTATAGTGTGTAAACAGGTATTATACACTGGAAAACAAATAGCATAACAATGCCTAATAGCATAACAATGACAACATTTTAGTATAAAAATATTTCTACATCTTTGTATACAGTTGCCCTAACTTGTTAATATTGAACAAGAATGGTCAATTACTGCCTAAATACAAACCTCTTATCAGCAACCAATTCTCATTTTAAAACCCAAAGTTTTACTCAAAAGGTTATCTTTATTACCCACAGAGGAGGAAAAAAAACTTACACAGTAGCAGACCCCAAAGTGCTTCTCTCAAGAAGTTGATGATAATGAAGACTTGCCATAACCAAAGCAATTTCATTTTTTCCCTGAAAAGTTAATTAAAGTAGATGTATTTTCATCCAGAAATACTCTTTTTCACAAGGTCTTCCTGAGCATTAAAATTCATAGATAAATGCTGCTTATTACTCTGCTAGTTATTGTAATAATGGCAGGATGATTTAACACGTGGGCAAATACTCCTATAACTGCAACTCTTTTCATGGGAGTACAGAATGTAGGTAAAAAATCACAGCATTTCTGCATTCTGGGGAACAGCAGGGAAACGCCGTGGCAAAAGTTATCAGCAAAAATCAATGAGTCTTACTTCTCCAGGTTCTACTTATCACCTCAAAAGGGATAACTAAAAATAAGCAAACAGACCTTATTCCCAGCTGCTAAATACCTGAGCAGCAAACGTAAGGAACTATTTGTAAAGCGGGCTAACAGTGAGGAATATAGAGTTATTTAATAGAAATACTGAATTTCAAAGCAAAACCCTAGATGTCTTCACCAGATTATGTACTCCTGGGAAAAGGGTGAGACGTGCCTTCCATAAGCCTAAATGGTTCAAAGAAAACTTGAAAGCTCATTGTGAGAACTAAATAGAGCCAAAGGTATCTATCTACTTCAAGATCACAGAGTGCTATAATTTCAGCTCTTTTTTTTTTTTTTAAGAAAAAATACATTTGTAAGTCCTACATTTGCAAATCCACAGACCAATGGTAAAAGTGTTCACTGTCACCAGTCTATTAGACCCCTGAAAAGCAGGCAACTATTGTTTCATCTCTCTGTGATACCCACACACAAAATTTTTTTAGCTACTCCCATACTTTTGTAATGCAAAATTAATGCTATAAAAGATATGAAATAGGTTTATCAGTCACAGCGTCTCTCAGCCTTTCTCCATCCAAATAAAAGAAAGCCCACATAACCTGTCCTTGGTTGTCAAAACTGCCAGCATCAACCATTTCTGTTACACTGCTAAGCTATGTGCAAAAACCAAGATGTCTGGCATTTATGATTATTACACCCATCCACAGTTAAATGCCTAATGTTACTCTGCCCACATAGAGAGTACGAACAGCTGTGAAGAAAATTAAGCAGGAAAAATATACTAGAGAGAAACACTCGGTAGGTTAACAATTTAGTGGAACTTTTTTCTGAACTATTTCCAGGTGCTGAAAGAGTTCTTTTTCCAAGGACAGGAAGAGGTAACACACTAACAAAACCATAGGGACAGCAACACAGGGACGCCAATCTACTAAATAACATCTGAATATCCAAAGGAAATGGTTGTTCAGTTATTGGAGCCCTTCAGAGATTGAGACAGTCAACAATAGGCTTGCACAGGTCAGCCAGCCCCAAGATTTCTAGGAAATGGACACGTTTAAGTAAGGGTGAAACATATATTCCTTCTGTGGTTTTAAACAATCCCTCTGGTAACTGTGTACATTTGAGGTAGCAAGAGTTTCCAGCTGAAAATAAGAACAGTTTCGAGCAACTTTCACAGGCTCCCTGAGAGAAGTTCCTTGCCAGTGGCAAATAACGTCATTAAACCTACCTCATTGCCACAGCTTGGGCAGCAAGGAAGGGCTGCCACCCCAGAATTCAACCCAAGAGCAGAAAGTTTGAGACAAACTTCCACAGAGCCTAACCGCACACAACTCCAGGCCCAGTGTATCCAGTGCACAGATGCAGATTCCTTCAGAGCCGGATGCTGCTCTAGATGTTCTACGCTGCTCTCTAAAGATGCCCATCTCTACATACAGCTTACAGACTGACCCCGAACATAGATACTTCACTTAGGCACTTACTACCAAGAACCGCATGTCCCCACAAGGGCACAATTTACAGCATTCCTTCTGCAGGCACGGGATACGATTACCTGGTGATAGAGACTGAAGGAAGCAACTAGCTTCCACGTTGCTTTGTGGGAATTTATCACTTTGAGTAAAAGGGACAAGGCAAGCAATGACAACGGGGGGTAAGAAGCACCAACCTCCTCAAACTGTTCTACTTAGAATGTCCTTGGGATATCAAACTTTGACATGTGAAGACTGCAAAATAAATACAACCCATCACAGAAATAAAATCATTATAGTATCTAATATACTGATACATAACTGTTCTTTCACTTAGAAGATATTTTGTTTGGAAAGTATGGATATGCCTGTGAAAGCTCTTTAAAATACAAAAAATCATCAATTTGCTGCCCCTACCTGTATTTTCCTGCTTTTAATTTAGACAAGAACTTTTAAATCCAAAGAGAAAAGAAAGATGAAAAAAAGGGGGGGGGGGGGAGGAACAAAAAAAATATCAAGTCACAATAAAGTACAGAAATAAAAATGTTACCCTACCTTCCAAAGTCCTACTAAGAGTCCAGGATTCAGACTGAAGAGCTGGACAAGCTTATTGGCCCCAAGTGCGACATTACTTTCAGTCAGGTTAGAAAGATCATATTCAGCAATTAGGGAGCGTCGACGGGGTCTTTGAAAAGAACGTACAGCATATAGCAACAAGATTATGGCTCTTTATTTATGTAAAAGTTGAGTCAAATTTCATTTTTAATTCTGAAGTTCTGACTAACAGCACTTGAGGAAACGTCTTTTCAAAGCATTCAGCATGCACAGCAATAAACTACTTCTAAACAAACACAACATACTGGCAGGATCTCAACAGCTAAGAGGAAGAGAAATAATGCCACCATAGGATTGCTTAATACACTACTTTAAAAATATATATAAAAAAGAGAGGATAAACAGATATGCTTGCCTATTTTTTCAATATATCCACAGATTTTTTTATCGCTTGGTTAAAATAGTATGCTGGTACCAGATGGAGTCACGAAATATTTCAAAGTATGAAGCAAGCTACTTAGAAGGCAAATTTAAGTCCCTCCACAGAAGCAAAATTCCAAGGAAAATCAAACTGCCTATATAATAAATCACAAGCTTCTAATAGAGGAAATTTTCCTTTGAGAAAATTATTTATAGATTTTTCATTGTAATTAAAGCAATTTTGCTCCTTAACAGCATTTTATTGAAGTTCATACTTTGCAGGCATTCTTATTGGCTAATGAGGCATAAAAAGAAAGAAAGTAGAGTCTGTGTCACCTGCTCAGAATGGGGAAAAACTCTTTTTACAACTCTTCACAGACTTAAGCTCCTAACATATTCAGAACTGTTCCTAGATTTCCCAATAGTATCACAGCATTACCATGTACATCCTGTACAATTGCACACTGCTAGGAAGACAGACAGGAACTTCCTTACATTGGCTGGAACTGTAGGACTTGCAGCAGGGAAGGGACACTAACTCTTTCTATCTTTAACTCAATCAGGCTGGTGGCAAATACTTTCCCAAAATCTTTGCATGAGTTTCTTTGTCTTAACATTCTGAAATACCATTCTAATAATATTTGGGAAATCATCATCTTCATGCATACTCACAATCTCTAACAACTCATGATTATGGAAATAAAACAACTGACTGAAAGTTTTCTTTTACTACTTTCTACGTATGAATCATCATCTTGGTAGAAACAAGTACATTCTTCAGATAATTTGGCTGGTAGACTTCTACCTTTCTCACCTTCTTACGCAAGCACTTTGCTTCTTCCTAAAGAACCATGACTTTGTGTTTTTCTTTTGTTTTTCTTTTTTTTTTTTTTGCAGGTGATCAACAAAACTATTTTCACAGATCTACTGCTAGGGATATGTTGTGTTTTTTTTTTATTTTGGTTTGTTGTGTGGTTGGTTTGGTTGCTTTTCTTCTGAAATCTAATGTGTAAGAAGCGTGTATCTGATACCGCATATACTAAAACCCCACATAAGACACAGACGTGGAAAATTCCTTTCCAGCAACCAAACAGATACATACTTCAAATATACACTTTAAAATTAGTCATCTTTTCTCATGAAATAACACCAGAAAAATCTCATACATACTTAAGTTATAAAAATAACAGCCAAATCCTTCCTTTTCTATACTGAGCATTTCTAACACCTATCCCGCATTGTGCTGTGGACTATTTTTCTTCATATGCACCTATTCCTATCTACACACATACACAACCAATCGCTAAGTTCCCTAAATTCACATAGACACCTGTCAGATTCAAAAAATAAAATGTTAATAACATAGATTACATGACTGTAGCCATATAAATGCTGACAAACCAGTCTAATCTACATGTCCCATGTTAAATTCTCCTGGATTTACAACTTTGTTTCATTCTCATTTGTATCTCTGCTTCAAATTTAGCTTTCCAAGGCAAGACCTGTCTACTAGTTCGTATGGCAGTAGCTTGTATTGGCAGTAGCTGCATTAACCTATGAATTAACGTCTCAGAGTACTGGATTATATCTATTTTTTGCTAAAAATCTGTACCAGTGGATGAGCAGGACATAGGATTTGGAAGATCAGAGAGCTCTTCTAGCAAAGAATTAATTTGTTAAGTCAAAAAAAGTTTAGATAGCTCCTATAGACTCTTTATCAACCAGTTACAACAACAACAACAACGACAAAATCCTCTGTAAAAACTCACCCATTCTTGCTAGGAGCTTTGCTTTGGTCAAGAAGCAATGGAGTCACTCCAAATAATTTTAGGGTTGACAGGATGTCTAAGCATGGCCAACTTGCGCTATACCAAAATATAGTAACAGATGTGTCCTTAAATGACAGGTCTGCCTGCTCCATTACATGTTCCTTTCCATTTCTGTCCTTTAGAACAATCATCCAACTCAAGCCAGAGGCTCTGATATTCAGGAATACAGAGGGAACGGGGGTGTTTAGAAAAAAATATTAATATTTTAAAAGATTCTCAAAATGACGATGCTTAAACTATGCTTCTAACAGTGTTTTTAAATTTCTTTTAACTGTTATTTAGGTCATTAGTCGGCTACAGTTATATTTTCACCTCATGATGTGCAAATTTTAGCTCTATTTCTCATTCCCCCCAGCTTTACAAATGCATTAATATTGTGTACATTGTTCTAGAGTAAATGCCTTCTGTGACAAGGCATTGCTTACTTTATAGCTTTTTTGATTCTACTTGGAAGACCTGTATACGGATCTACAGGTTTAACAAGTTGCATTACTCTAGTTGTGATAGCAGCTATTTGTTTCAAGACGTATTCTTTCTTCCAGTATCCAGGCTTTCTATCCTGTATAGGAGCACAGCTCAAGGAAACAGTTTCTGTCTGCACAGACTTCGTTTTCCAAATTGTCCGTTTTGGTGGAAAACAACCGGAATAGATTTTCAGCCAGATTACACTGATAAAACATAATACAAAGGAGAATAACATAAATGTCGAGTTACTTAATTATAAGGACAAACCATCAAATCAATTCAGCCATACAAGTACATCTCATACGCAGCTCTCAGGTACCACTAAGCATAACGTTGTCAGAAAAAAATAAAGTCCTAGTTTATCAGCAAACTGGGCTTAATCTAAATCTGAATTTATGGAAGACCAGAATGTGTAGCCTCGTAGGTACTAGTCAAGAAAATGCACAGGCACAGTTTGTGCAGTTTTGCCTATGATGATCTTCAAACAGCTCATATCAGGTCAGCTTCCCTGGTGCAAACCTGAAAGCTCAGGAAACGAAAGATGCTAGATGTCAGCGTGTCTCATGAGCTTATGAGGCTATCTCAAAGGACACAGACTCTCTGAACACATTTCTTCTTCTAAAGTATACATACCAAGTAAGATCCACTTGTGAATTTCTGTTCTACCAAAGGAAAAAAAAAAAAAGGAGGGGGGTTAGTTACCCAATTAATTCTTAGAATATGCCAGCAAGGTTGATAAATATCACAATTACATACAAAGAAAATGTTTGGCTAGTACTGCAGAAAGTAGGATCATTTTATCTTGGGAACTTCCCACTCTTTCGTGCTTCTCAATAGCACACCAGATCATGTTTTTCAAAAACTTTCCCTAAACTTACGCTGCTACTTCCTTCATAGACTCTCCCTTACACTCATTGAAGAAGATTTAAAAAAAAAAAAAAAGTAAAAGTACGGATTTGAAAGAAAGCTATCAACAGGAAAAAAGAAAAGGTAAGTCTTGTCTGTCTTCCTGAAAACGCAGAGTCCAGGATGAAGCTCAGAGACAACACAGACACACTGTGACTTGAATGAAAACTGATTAAGCTCAAGCAGTTGCTTTCGAAAATTCCATCCCAAAATAATGATGCATCCTCATCATACAAAATTAACTTAGGAAACAAGTGTTTTAATACCTCTTACTCAACAAAAGCAATCTGGACCCCTCACGTCTCTCACACAGACCCAGACAAAAGAGGGTGGAGGAGGGCAGTTAGAATCACTGATGTTTGACAGAGGTATCATTGTCATGCCAACCCCTTCCGCACTCTTTTGAAGAGTTCTGGATACAAAGATCAAAGAAACATCCAACAGGAACGACGGATTCATCTCTTTACTGTTAGAAAAAATGTGGGGTCACATTTCTCTCCTAACCCGCAATGATCTCTAGGACAGTACAGAGATATTGAGTACAAGACATTAAAAGAATACAAACAATAATGCTTACTTAACGTTTTCGAATTAGATTTCTATTTCTGAAGTCACACAGTCAACAAAACCGTGCTAAAAGAAACTAATAGCAAAAGAAATCAAATTCTCAAGAGAAATCCTCTGCAATTTATCAGCAAGATTACCTTTACCAGTCCTCACTTATCCCCAGGCAAGCTTACGCTAATGTGCTTTGTAATGCATTTCTTCTCCCTCCTTACAGCATTAAAGCATTCAAGGACTAAATGCATCCATCCCACTACCTCCTGTCCAGGAAAACCATTCTCATTTCATCAGCTACTGAGAATAAGCCCCCACATGCCCATAACCAGACTCTTTGTTACTGATGCAGAAGTACTCAAGGAATTTTGCAGAGACCTCTCAGCCTGCTGCTGCCATTTTGGGGGTCAAAGCTGTTTAAAAACACGCAGACCCATAAGCTTCTATGACTGGTAAAGGAGGGTTCACATTCAACACAAGCTTCTACCTTTCCCAGAATCCACAAGAGGGGGCAGAGGAAGGAGGAATCAGTATGGAGAACAATCTCATAATAAAACAAAGATTGAAAATATTTCACTTCTAAGATCAGAAAAGATGAGACAACCCAATTATCAGATAATATTAAATAGTTCTGATAAAGGAAACAATTTTTTATCTAAACTCCAAAGAAACCAAGAATTGCTCGATGATGAAAACAGAGCAGAGATGTCCTTGACACATTGTCATCAGGGGAAGCTAAGCTGTGTATCATCCATTTGGTCGTATTCAGCCTAAAAAGTCCAGTAAGGTATCACCCTATAAACCTTTGCTGTTAACTAGAAAGCACATCCCAAGACAGACATCCTCTCTTTAATGGGATATTCGTCATCTGGCTTCATGATGCTGAAAAGACAGGAGTTAGTAGTAGGTATTTCCTGCATTTTGAAGACCCAGTTCTCTGGCAATGTAAGTTGAATGAAATCAGATTTGCGATCCATCAATTCCTGCCACCCTTCTCCTCACTAGTTATATATTGCTTCTTACTTTCCCATAACATAATTGTGCAAGCAGAAGAGAAATCAGTTCAAAAAGCTCAAAAATCCAGTCAGGGAAGGGAGGGAGAGGAGAAGAGGGCGACTTGGAATCACAAGTGTTCATGGATGTATCACTGCCCCTTCTATCCTCAACTTCTGAAGAATGCAGAGTACACAAATCAAAAAGGCATCCAGCAGGGAAGCATGAATTTGCCTCTGACAGCAGAATACGTGCCACTTTTGCCTCACGGTGTTAAGGTCAATATTCATCTCAGGATCTTTACTGGACACTCCTACAACAAGCCAAACCAACCTCTTCCTGCTAACTCAAGTGCCAGAACCAGACACGCACCACTGTCAGCCTTGACCACAAGGGCAAAAAGGTCTGGGCAAGGCTAAAAGACCTTCCTTTGTGCTCTGGCTCCTTGGTTCCTGTTGTACACGTGCCTTCTGCTGGTGATCAAAACCCTCAGGCTTTCAGACAGACCACCTATGTGAGCTTTCCACACTGCATGACAGGAAGACTGGAACACTACTACATGCTGGGAGGGGGGAGAGTGCAGGAAGAGGGGAGACAGAAATATTTCCCTGTTACACTGGTTACACTGTAGACATTAGTACCAAGTCTTAATTAAAGTGCAGACGTTATTTGAAGAGCCCAAAGACAAAGCACAGCATTAGACATCACATATGCGCCATGCTGAAAGACCAACAGTCCTGTTGCATCAAGAGCCATTGAACCTGCTTGACAGTAAGTACATCCAGGACAGCAGAACTATCCTCAGCAAGACACTCTGTCCACAAACAAGACCAGATTTGTCACAGAGATGCGCAGGGACTTCAAATTAAACTTCTGTTAATGCACCAAAAGATTCAGGGAGTCAAGAAGATCCACAGAAATCCAACAGGAAGAAGTGACCTGATCTTACAGAACCAGCCAGTCTCCTAGATAAGGGAAAGCATCTTCTTCTTGAATCACATTTTTTCCTATATAATAATCTCTGTTGAGATTAAAAAATGGAAACGGACATTGCTGAGAGGGAAGCAGATTAATCAGTTCCCCTTGAACAGCCACAAAGATTTTACCTTACCTTACTACCCTGAAGTTGAAAAAGCATATTAAGATATATAATTTGCAACAACTATACAATTTTTACCTACATGCATGTGCTGACAGCCTCAAAAAAAAAAAATCTGGTTTATGGCCTTCCCTTGAAATTCATCAGTTCTAAAGGTGACAACATTAACTGACTCACTGTTAAAATTTTAGCAAATAAGTGAGATCCAGTTGCAGTAACTTACTATTTAGGAAGAGATTTTCTCATTTAACCAACACGAATGCAGCAGAATCCTGGGAAAAAACGATACCCAGGAATGCTAGTTACTTCATACAAACCAAGCTCTGTCTTCTTGATTGTTTCACAAAGCAATGGTGATATTGGCTCTTTTTAAGCTCTGTATAAACAATCACTTAGAAGAAGGTTGTCAATATTTACTTTTGCCCTTTTTGGTTTCATTTAGAAGTCACCAAAATCTGACAGAGAGGGCAACAGATAAAACCCACTAATCCATCACTTGACTAAGTCAAATCCTCTGGAAAAAAAAAATGATAAAGAGCTGAAGAAGTTGGACTTCAGAAGTTATGAAAGCTGTAATTCTACAAAGCTACTGGCTACACACCACTAAGGGCTGCCTGAATCAATGACCCAGCACAGGTGCACATGAATACAAACAGAAATATATGCAAATTTTATAACAGCATAAATGCTAATAGCAACATTTCAAAGCACTGTATTTAGTTTTCGCCTCATAACTCCCATTAAAGCTAATAGGGCTTGCACAGCTAGAATTCCATGCAACACATTGTACTATGAGCTACGCAGTACATTTTCAGCAGAGTAATTGCCGGTAGGTACATGCACCAGTGCTCTGGCATCGGTGAAACTAAATTAGAAAGACTCGTAACTCAGGTAAACTCAGCTGCTGTGCAAGAAAGACTAACACGCTTTCCTTACTTGTCATTGGCCAGATGATAGAAGCGCTTGTTCACGCAAGCGACGCACAGCAGGGATACAGCATCCAGATAGGAAAATATCTTCATCAGCATTTCTGATGGCATGCTGGAAAACGAGAAATGCTGTTAGACTCGCCTGCAAATTCCAGAAATGACAATGGCAAAGAATTTTAACCCCGAAACTGAGCAAAAAGAAAAAGAGATAAAAAACTACCAGTTTGAGTCCCAAGATGAAACCTCAACCTCAAGAGTTAATTCACAACGTCTGGGTTCTAATTTGTCTCTCTGATCTAAAACATGTGCTTGAAACAATTCATCACAACCTATTCAAGTGGCACAGGACATTACCTGAAAAGTTATGGGTCTGCATTTTCGTTACACTACAACCAGCCTGACAAGAAAGTACCTCACTCAACTCCAACCTCTCGCTGCTTGTACCATGATTTCACCACGCAGTCCATCAGCATTTCCCAGAACTCCCACTCACTCGCCTCCTGACTGTGCTGTCAGCTCTCAGGATGCATCAGCACAGAAATGTCCCAGTCAAACAGTGGGATCATGCTATACCTCATCAAAATCTTCAAGCCACGTGTGCTCAGAGGTCTCACACAGCTTTAATTTACGTCAACAGAAAGATGTGAACTTCAAAGTAAGAGTTGTGTGACACCTTAAAAACATTAATGCTTCTGTGTGTCTCCCAGGCTGCCTGATGAACTGCAGGTGCCAGCCGCAAAATCCCACTTGTGGTGTTTCTTTGCAGCCTAAGTAGAAGTGCAACAGAGCCTTCAGATAAGACACCATATTTTTTTTGTATTAACTGACAAACCCATCCAGTAGTACCTGGTAACAGCACAGAGTTTAAAAAAGAATAAAAGTATTTTATACTCTAACTTTTTTAGAGCACGGTAAAATGATCAAATCAAAATCACCACTGAAAATACAAACCGCTGTGAAAGTCAACGCCTCAGCCATGCCTCTTTTTCCAACTGTATCATTTAAAACATTTGCTGATTTATAATACTTTATTCCAGAACTATATAGATTTCAAGCACAGAATGATAATAATGTCAATACTCCAGGGTTTGTATTAAAACTCAGAAATTTAGTTGCACTAACAGAGAGGCAAGCATGCCAAAACTTGTATAGTTATTTACGTGAAAGGATTCAAACAGCGTAAGCCCAAAGCAGTTACTGCATTTATTCCACAGAAAATTTAGCAATGATCCCTTTAAAAGCTACAAATTGGTTAAAATAATATACTTGATCTCGAATTCTCAGCAGTAGTTTTCACACCCACATTATTTTTCCTTTGAAGGAAACTTTTTTCTCATCTTTCACACAAACCTAACAACATAAGGAATGGAACTGGCTATACAATGGGAAACAGAAAAATGACTAACACAGAAAGCTGCAAATGCGTAAAACAAGGGAATTAATCTTCCCTATAAAATACTCTTAGGTGCTTTTTGTAGAAATGTAAAAGATCTTCAAAAAGAAAACAACTCACAACTATTTTAAAAAGTGACCTTTCAATGTCAAATGGAGAGAAACATTCCCTCTGCAGCATGTTTGCAGCAGCCTCTTTCCTCCCCCTTATCTCACTCCACCATTCTAAGACTACCTATAAAAACCAAGAAGCATCAAGAGAAACATCAAGAGTTTAATTCCAAACTGGGTTTTCTTTACAAAATACAACAAGAATTTTTATTTTAAGGATCATCACATCCCATGACTTGCAGAGGAGTTGCTGAAGGCTTCACATGACTTGGGTCCTGAGGTCAACTCAGGATCCCAAAGTAGGTCAGGAAAGCAAATCTCCTTTTCAACTCGGAACATCTGACATGGAAATGTCCAATGCATGAACTTAATAACTGTACACAGTGAAAAAATTGCTTATACTCTGTGAGGGCTCTTATGCTCTTACATTGAAGACATACTCACCTCTCAATGCACATATTAGGTTTTGGTTTTATGGGAGGTCTCCGATATAGACTTTTAATTTCTGCATTTACAGTTTCAGAACATTCCCCAGGCCTGGCAGCAAAGCTCCTCGATTTATTTCTAGAAAGTAAAAACTGTTAGGAGTCACATCATTATAAAATGAAGAAACATGCATATCATGCGCATCTAGACACCACATCTCAGCTGAGACAGGATTGAGGGAACACATCGCATGGTAACTCATTATTATCGGTTCACAACTTTGAACAATTACCACCTAAAATATCAGGTAAAATACCTAAAATACCTGACATCGGGAAGATGTCAGATTTAAACTCACAGGCCTCTCTCCTGTGATTAATCTCTCACAGTAGTCAGAAGGGAATGACGCTGCACCACCAGGTCAGTTTGAATCCAGTAGAGATCTATTACACCGCTGCACCATTGCGGGCACCATAATCAAGCTCCAGATAGACCCCCCAGAAAAATCAGCCTCCCTGTATTAATCTTCTGTTTTGCAACATTACTCCAGAGGCATTTTTGAGCCATCCAACTTTGCTAAGCTATTAGAAGATACCAAATAGAGCAATACCTTGATAGTCTCTCAAAAACTGCCATGGCTCAAAAAGAATTCCATTGACCGTCCAACAGAATCTCATTTGAAACGAGGCTCTATTCTCACTTCAGACGTTCCCCAGCTAAAATCCTAGCAGCTCGACAGGTAACTGTTAGTTCAACAGGAAAAATGGGTATCAAAGCTTTTATTGCTCGTTTACACAATAATTTGGATACAAATTACTTTCTCTAAATAAAAAGTAACCTTGCATACTCCTAACAAAAAGTCTTAGAATCCAGCGGGCTACATGTTTTCCCACTTTTCTGATAGGAAGAACTATATTATTTCTCGAACTATATAAAGAACTTCAAAGTTGTAATCACAAACACCATCTTCAAACCGCACGCTTATATTCAGATGGAGTTTCCATCTTCCTCAAATCCTTACACTTAATACCCACTGATACCCCGTGATTCCACACAGCAGGCACAACTCCCCACGTACTCTGTTAGTGCTCCATGGTTTGTAACGCCAGCTGGCTTTCTAACATCTGGTCAACCCTGCCATGGCTATCAGCAACCAATTAATGTCGGAGAGAAAAAATCTAATTTTGAAGCAAATGGGCACCACGTACATTTAATGCATACTGTTCTTGATTTAGAATCAGTTTATGCTCAATGAAAAAATCTAAAAACAAAAAGAACAACTGTATCCTATGTTGTTGACTGTGGCGTATAAAAAAATCCCTGAAGTTTTTCTGGGAGCTGTTATAAACGTAACAGAAAGACATACACATTTCAGTTTGGATGCCAAAATGCAATAGACTAACAAAATTAACAGCAACAAAAAAAGTAACTATATGTCAAATACACCCTGAAGGTCAAGCAAATGTTTTACTGATGGGTGTTCTTAACAAGCACATTTAGAAAATGAGATGAAGAACCAACTTGAATGAGTCCATAACAAACAGCATTTTTCAAAAGCCGTTAAAGGGATTTAGAAAAAAGTCCAGTTCAACAGCAGCAGAACTACCTCTATAGCAACAAAGATGCTCTAGCTTGGAGGCACAACAACCTCAATTGCTATTTCATTACCTTTCAATTTGTAGGACTCAGTTTTGTACCAGTATTTTGACTTTCATACCCTGCGGTACTTGCAATGTGAACATGTTTTTGTGGTTGCTGCTGTTGTTGTTTTGGGTTGGGGTTTTTTTGCATGCTGGTCAGGGAACAAAACTATTTCAAAGAATGTCTAGGAAGCTGTAATTGGTGACAAAACCTGTCTGCTTCTCCAGATGTAGTGGTATACCCGTGGGTAAATACAATTGACAGCAATGTTTTCCTGTATATTATATATATATATATATATATTATATATTATATATATTATATATTATAATATATATTATATATTATAATTATTAATATTTATTATATTATATTATTTTATTATATTATTATAATTATATATAATTATATATAATATATTATATTATAATATTATATATTATTAGATATATAAATATATAAATATTCCTCTGCTACCAATTCCAAAGTCTTTTTAAAAGGTGGGTATAACCTATTTTGGTTACAGGTTAAAAAAAACTGGGGAGGAATGAAACAGCTATTACAATGAAGATTATAGAAAAGGGTTGGTAGAAAAATCTCCTTTCTCGATTTTGCTTCTGAACTTGGTGCTTTGAATTTTTGGAAGCTGAGCCTGCACTGGAAGGATTAAGGAATCGCACCTTCCCCAAAGAAGCCGTCCTGTTTCTTACACAGGCCTGACTACCTCGGACATGTAGCCCTTCTCTTGGCAGACTTGTGCAGATTACACTACTCCCCTCAGCTCAAGCACCTAGCCCAGGTTTAAGCCGCACTCCTGAGCGCAGCAACCGCAGAAAACTGCATGTTAAACCGTGGTTGTCTGCTACACCCGGGAAGGCCTGTGCAGCGCATCTCGGGGAGCATCGCACCCACTGAGCCATCCCAAAAACCCTCTTCGTGGCCGGGCAGGGCAGAGCACCCAGGCCGTGAGGGAAGAGGCCTGAGCTTGGTGGTGAGCTCAGGGCTGGAAACGGGAGCCGTGAGGCTGGCGATGGGGAGCAATGGCAGGAAAGGGAGAACACCCCTCAGGACGGGCAGGGACACCACTTATTACCTGAGCCCTGCGGCGGCGGCAAAAGGGGCAAACAACCTCGGCGGAGCGAGTCCGACGGCACCGAGAGGAGCCGCCGCCGCCATGCCGCGACCCCACCGCCGCTGCGCCCTGCCGGGGACAGCCGCCATGCCCGGCTCGGCCACCTCAGGGCGGCCGTAGGGGCGGCGCTGGG
Organism: Anser cygnoides; assembly: GCF_040182565.1. Classification (NCBI taxonomy): domain Eukaryota; kingdom Metazoa; phylum Chordata; class Aves; order Anseriformes; family Anatidae; genus Anser; species Anser cygnoides. The sequence goes on along the minus strand of NC_089874.1, from coordinate 102,056,777 downwards.
CATGGCGGTCGCTGTAGTTGCTTTGCCCGGCGCCACGTCCAGCAGCGGGCGCAGGAGGGAGCTCGTTCAAACTACCGCTCCCAGGGCCCGCCGCCGCCACCGCCTCCTCCTCTCGCAACCCGCTGAAAGATTTCCGCAGCGGCTATGGCGGGGCGCAGCTGGGAGGGCACCGGGGGCTCCTGAAGGGCTGCCGCCCGCCCTCAGCCGCCTCTGAAGGGTCCTCGCCCGCCGCGGAGCAGCCCCCGGGGAGAAAGTTTTCCCTCGGCTCCTCCGCCAGGCCTCGGGGGGAGCAGCGTGAAGCCGCCCGGGGTGCCTCGGCATGCTGCTCCCCACCGCCCTGGTGCGGGGCGGCGGGCAGCTGCGGGCCCCCCTGGGGAGGTGGCCGCCGGCGCCGTGCCTGAGATGGCGGCGGCAGCCCCCCCTCAGCCCCTCTGCGCTGCTCCGGGGTGCCCAGGCGAGTGTATGGACGCAGGCGGGGGGGCTGGGAGCTGAAAAGTCTGGCCGTGACAGCAAGCATGTGTCGGTGCGAAGGGATCAAAAGGATGAGGCTCTGCTGTCGGCGGCTCGGAAAGGTAAGAGCTGTGCTCAGAGGTGAGGGGGTGCCCCGCAGCGCTTCCAGAGGCAGGCGCAGGGAGCATTGCCGCTGCCCCTTTGGTTGTACAGCCCCCATACACGCCCACAGCTCGGAAACTGAAAAAAAACACAACTCTCAGAAAACCGACAGACTCCTTTTCCATCGTGTGGGTTGCAAACACTTCGGTGTAGGCACTGCTGAAGCAGAACTGAAATTCTGTGGCTCCTTCCAAACAGCTTGTTGACTGAGTGTATAAGTCAAATCCACACAAGGAGTAAGTTCTAGTAATTCCCCTTTTTAAAAGGAAAACCTTTCGCACACAACCTGTTTTGATGCTGTTAAGCCAAGTCTACTTCCAGCACTTTGCCAAAGCGCTGTATCTGCTGCTGGTTTCTTTACAGAGGGCCCGGCACTTTGGTTCTTTTCATTCATTTCAGTGAAAGGTGACTCCTGCGCTGTCTCGGAAATTCCAGATTGAAAAAGTTTGTGGAAAGCATCTTCAGCTGATGATAATGTTTCAGGAAAAAAATGGTTTTTAATGTTTCCTCAGTAATTTGCGCTTTGCTGCAAGGCGTACTTTATCACTTAAACAAATGAGTAGTTTCTTCCTCCTTCTCGAAGAGTACTTTGTGAATCTCGTTACTTTTTTCACAGTTTATACTGACCCATTTACTGGTGCATTAAATCAAGTTACATTATAAATTGCAGTTGACAGTTTCAATAAGTACATATTTTGGTCTAATATCCCTCCTTTTTATTGTTCATTTGACTGCAAGAAAATAAGAATACATAGTATAGAAATATAAACCTGTCTTTGATAACATCAGGACATTCCACGATCTCTTAGTATGAGGCATTATAGAAGCTGTGGTTGGGATTTTTTTCTTCTGACAAAATGTTACCTGAGTAGTTTGAACTAATAGAAGAGCATAAAGGTATGCAAGTTTTACTTCCCAATGATCTAACTCTCACATTGTTTTATGTCTTATTTCAGTGAAAGAAGCTGGAAGAGACTTTACCTATTTTATTGTGGTGCTTGTTGGAATTGGTGTTACAGGTTATTTTTTAAATTACTATTCTTTATCAGAAGATATTTTTCACTAATTCCAGATTAATTCTCATTCCATTTTTTCTTGTTTCTATTACAGGTGGTTTGTTCTATGTGATCTTTAAAGAGTTATTCTCTTCTTCTAGTCCGAGTAAGATCTATGGAGATGCCTTGGAGAAATGCAGATCTCATCCTGAGGTTGGTTTTTGAACATTAGTCGTAAGTTTATGTTTCTCATTAATTATGGCCTCTCTTCAAGTCAAAAGTTTGCTTCTCACAAGCAAACCTACAGGAACATCCACACGGATGTTCAAAAACCAGCAAGATCTGCCTATGCTTCTAGCTGGACAGAGCTGGGTCAGCTCTAAATCTGAACCTGTTCTAGATTAATGCAAGCTCTGAATCTGAATGAATTAGCATGCTAAAAGACAAGAGAGTGTAGCACAGCCCTACAGTGTCTGCCACTTCAAAGCATGTGTATCTGTAGGCACTTGCAGTGTTCTGCAGATCAGAGAGGCAACTGGTCTCAATTAAGATTTATGGATCTGTGTTGCTGACTTTCCTCAACACAGTTATTCTGCTGCAGCTTCGGTAGGGTTCTGTCATGTGAAACACTGCATAAATATCAAGGAATTCAAACTCTTCATTTGAAACAGGGCTAACATTACTGTGGCTAATAGGAAAGGAGAAAGGGGACAGTCATACGGTCAGTCTCATAAGATAGCTAAATATAAACAAAAGTCAGTCCAAAACTAGACTACAAAAGTCAGTGCTTCAAACAAAACAAGAAAGGTGGGGAATAGCTTTGAAAAATTACCACAGGTGCCGCTGAGATGCCTGAAGTGACAAGTTCTTACTAGGAAAGAAATTAAGATTGCTTTAGAAAAAGTTTGTAGAATTAAAACTCCTCTCCAGTAGTTACACCATGAAAGTACCCTTCCTTTCTAAGCAACTTTAAAGTAATTTTAAAACTAGGTTAATTTGGTCTGTCTTTATAGATCTGAAGAAAAAAATGCTTGAATTTCATAAACGGTGTTTCTTAGATAAGGTGAAGGGCAGTTATTTGCATTTTAAGATTAAGCTTCAGTCAGATAGTCTCTTGGAAAAGACATGAGCAAATATGCTTTTTTCCCCTTTTTATACAAAATGTCAGTAAAGTATAAAATACACAGTAAGAAAAGAGATTAAAATGTCTTAATGCCAGAGGATGGTACAAATGGAACATATTACTGGGATTTATTGTAGGCATTTTGCATGTGATTGTAAAGGAAAAACACTGAAATAGAGTAATTTTTCCTGTGGCGTTTTCTTTCATAAACTATTGCATTCTTCTTAACGTATCAGACGCACAAGAGACAATTTGTTGAAATAATTGAAAGAAGATGCGTTCACAGAAGGGACAAGAGCTGATGCTAGAATATCTGTTTGAATGTGATACCTTCTGACAACTCGAACCTCTTTTCTCTTGTAGATAATTGGTGTCTTTGGTGAACCCATTAAAGGTTACGGGGAGGCAACGCGAAGAGGAAGACGACAGCTTGTCAGGTGTTTGCCCCATACAGACAATAGTTTTTGCACAGCAGAGGCATTCTGGGACACATCACAAAGTCAGATCTAGATTACTGAACTGTGTGACATACCCTGTCAATTCTGAGTGAAAATGAAAGGAATTGTTTGCAGTACGTCTTATGTGGTACACACCACTAAATACGGTGCACATGCAATATAAAATGCCAATTCCATGTGCCTCAGAACAAGTAATGGTCAGCATGGTAAACATGCAGCACCTCGCTACAAAAAAAAGAGGATGAGTCTGAAGAGAGTAGTACAGAGGCACAGGCATGCATCTGGGGAGCAGGGGTGAGACCAAAGTGTAGTGTGAAGTCCTCGAGTAGAGTAAAATCACTCTTTGAAAAACGATAGAGAGTTTTTCTTATGAAATAGCAGCTCTTAACAGGCCAGAAAGAGCAGGAGAGGTTCCAACTTGAGCAAGCTATATTCTTAAAAGTCCAATTTAAAGCTAGGCTGTGTCTAGGTGAGCAGGTGTAGTCATTGCAGTGAGTCTATTGTCCTGAGTTGACATGTAGCACTGACTGCCTGTTACTTATATTACTTTCTGGTACTTGAGGCCACATTTCTACTGCATATTTAACATAACAGTTCTCACCTAAACGTTTATGAGTGTATCAGTTATTCTCCAGTTGAGGTAAACAACAGAACTAATTCTTATAAAACAAATCCTCCCTGCAGTATAACCCAGCAGAGGCTTAGTCTTTATTATGTTCTTTGACTTGAATTTATTCAATGAGTTTTCATACAGTGTGGGACACACAAGCCCAGCTATAAAATTTGAACGATGAAATTGAGATTATTTTTAGGAGGAGGATTTTTACTTTGAACTGAAAATTTATCTTTTCACTAGACTGTGAAAAAGTGTTTAAAGTGGAGCTACTACATGAAAAGAATATCAATGAAAATTTGTACTATCATCTTTCCTAGTGTTTCATTTCCACTTTCCATTTGAAAGTTTCGTATTCTAAAGAACTTTTTGAGCTGAAAACTTGATCAGATTGTAGAGCTCAAGTCTGTGATAAAAGGATGACCTTAAATGTCTCAAAAATACAGTTTTTCTGTGCATGGCCATCTTGAATGTGAATTTACTGCAATGAGACTTCATTCATCTTTGTCCTTTGTAACCCACCATGTCACCTTAAACCATATTCAAAGTCATCATTAATTCACAGTGTGTTATCTGGATTTGATTGATGGAAAAACTTGGAACTGTGCAGCAGTTAGTAATTTCAGTAGGAAACCTAAACTGGCAGCGTAATTCTAGTTTGACCATTAGTTTCTGGAGGTGGTCACTTGGAAAGTGATTTGACCTTTCTGTTTATCTAGTATTTGACCGTAACCTGACTGTAACTGAAATATCAGCACTTAGGCTGGAGGTCTGAAATGAATGTCAAAGTTGCGCAACTTCTATAGAATGAAATTATTACCAGAATGTGTGAAGTATATAGTAAACTATTTTGTGGTGAATTAACAAACCTAGTATCTGAGTTGACAAAGCATTCTTTGCATGTTTTGCATGAGTTTTGAGGGGAGGACTGCAGTGAGAACGTTTAAGCACCTCAACTGTTAACCATCAGCTGCTAACTAGTTCTCTCTTCTAACTCTCCACTACTCCTTATATGCCCACAGTAAAGCTTGGGAAGAGAAGTCAAGAAGGAACCCATGGTAGCATAAGGACTGCACTGGAATACACTTTCTCACAAAAGTAGTTAAGCAGCTCCTCTCTAAATAAGAAGCTGAAATTTGAAGTTTAACTAGCTATCCTGTCTGGGTGGGTTGTTTTTTTTGTTTTGTTTTGCTGTTTTTAGTCACGTTGAATACGTAAAGGATGGACTGAAACATATGCGTTTGAAGTTCTATATTGAGGGCTCTGAACCAGGAAAGCGGGGAACAGTCCATGTGGAAGTCAAAGAGGTATGTACAATTGCTTGATATAGCTGACAACCCTAATCTTGGATTTAAACTACCAAAGAGAAAAAAAAAACAGAGCCTGAAAGTGTTTTCCTCATTACAGAATCCTGAGGGAGGAAAACCTGAAGTCCGTTACATATTTGTGGATGTTGACACCTATCCTAGAAGAACCATTATCATTGAAGACAACAGATAGCCGGTGATCAAAGTTGCTGCTTCATCTTACTCACTGTTGAATGATATCGGCGTAAGCAGTCTACACAGGAATTGTTTGGTGTTCTTGATCATATCTTGCAGATTTGGAGTTAAATATAGGAAGTAACCTCTCAGGGCCTCCGTTAAAGTCTCTCATAACAACAGATCCAGAATTTGTGGTGAAGCCAATGAAAAATAGTAGAGCCATCACTTACGGCAAGTACTTTTGAAACAGGAAAATAATGGCTCATAATAAACTGTTTAATGCTGGATAATTCTTCTTAACACCTAAAATCTGAGTCTTTCAAGGTTTCAGGTTTAGGTGGAGAGTTTCTTGTCTTCCTTTGCTTGGATTTCCCACTAGCACTGCAATAAAGAAAGTGGTATTTGAAATGCAGACAAATACTGTTTTCATTCTGGATGCGTTTGTAGATAATTTATGTTAGTGTGTAAAGGAGATCTAGTCCAAGTGCATCTAAGAATATGAATTTTGGAGACCCACACCCATGACAAATGACTAAACATAAAGACTCCAATATTGGTATCTTTTAAATAAGTTATCAGCACCTGTACTGTCTGCTCCTTTCAAGGTCTGCCACCCTGCTCCACTGAGTAATGACAAGAGGTGCTCTGCACTGCCAACACTTTTTTCATTAACATAACTAATCTACATCTTCCAGGAATTAGATTAATATAATTTTACCCAAAGTCAAAAGCTCAACTCATGACCAAATTTATCTCTTGGGTTTCTTCATTAGTGCCACATGGCAGTTATTATGCATAATTCTGTGTATTAATGAGCCTCAGTTGTGTCTGTCACGCGGCACCATCTGAAAACTTTCAAGCTTTAGTGTCTTACATTTGACCATTTTCTTAAACACCAACTAATGCATTTTTCTGTGGTTATCTATATATAATACGAGCTTTTTAGTTCACTAGTTGTTTATCCCTAAATTAATATACACTGATGTTTAGCTTCATTCAGTGGCACATTTGGCATGTTCTAAAGTTCATACAGTATTCCCTCATACAAATACCATAGAGAGACACTTAGTAATACTTTACTGCCCTCCCATTCAGTTTCCAGTAATCTCATCTGCATAGCCCTAATAACTACACATAATACTTTTTTAGACCTGGATAGTTTTACTTTATATTAAGCGTTGCAACTTTAGCTTCAGTCAGATCCTCATATTGTTTGAAAGTATTCAATGAAAAGGAATCCCCAATTTATTCCAACTCTCTGAGTGTGGTAGAGAAGAAAAGCATGTTATTGCAAAGCAGCTACCAATGTCAATCTGTGATAAAGTGCAAGGTATTTTGGAGTTTATACATTGTACAGAATATAACTGACTTCTGCTGTGCCAGCCAAAGGGAATTTTACAAAACTAACATCTGTTCAGACTGATCAAAGTGATTCCATATCTGTCAGTTTCAGCAGAGTGATAAATTTGTCTGATTTTTTATCTATTAATGGATAATTGTCAAAACCAAAAAGTCTTTTACTCATAGTCAAAAGCTACAGAAGTCACTGTGGTTCCCTACTGAAAGTATGAGAAACCATTCTGGTACTTGTTAAGAAGTAACTCCAACAAACTTTTAATTTTCACCCACAGTTATTGACATCATTAATGTCAATCTGGAAAGGTTTCTTTAAACAATGAAAGCAACTATTGCCCCCTTCATGTTATTTTTGTGAAAGTAATAGTTATTAATACATTCTAGTGTTGCTTATGACTCTTCCTAATTCTTAGCATTGCACTTTACCAAAACCTATAACCAAGTACAAAGAAAAAAAAAAATCAGAAGCCCTCTGTTTCATTGCATACTGCTGCAGTAGTGACTGATAGCATTGCATGCCACGTTTAAGTCCAGTTGCTGTAAACATGTGTCACACATGGCAGTTACTGAAAACTACTTGTGCAAGAGTTTTGTCATAAATACAAGACAGAGCAGTTAAGAGCATATCAGAAATACTGCAAGCTATGTAATTGTATAACTTAATATTAAGCTTACTAGCCGTAAGCCTGTGCTACACCTTGATAAAAATGTACTCATTCTTCAACTTTTATGAAACAAGACTATATCAAAATACACAGTTTAGGCTAGAAAACTTGATGTTGTTTTTGCCCCTCCTTTATGAATTTCTTCCATCTCAAACTGCCTGAAAGCCGTTGTAAATTTCCATGTCAACAACAGAATTGACAGGCTAGATTTTTTTCCTATATCTCCACATTCCAGCTTTGCTCTCCCATTAATCTGAATGTGGCTTGTTTTCAGTGGGCTTCGCTACTGGGGAAAGTAGTATTTCCTAAAGCAAGATGTAAACAACTTTTTAGAGTAAATGGTATGGTAAAAACAATGTGTCAAATCCAGTCCTTGAGGAAAAAAATAAATCAAGTGTCACACCTCAAAAGAAAGACATTAAAATAAAAACAGCGAAGAAAAACCAGCTGTTTAGGTTTGCTTTTGTCTTGTTTTAGAGCCTTGTTTGCAGTGAAGAAAGAAACTGTCAGGACTAGAAGCTTGCTGGGAAGGAAAAGATTCTGATCTTGCATAATGATTTTCCAACAGTGGAATTACAAGAAATACTTTATTAGACTTGTGGTAGAGCAGCAAGAGTTGGCCGTTGGGTTAATGTCTACATTTGGCTTCAGCTCTAGAGAAAACAGAGTTTGATTATTTACAAACAAGTTTCCATATATTTTTTTCAGTAGTAAGGAATTCCTAGCTTACATAAAAATACAACAGTTTTCAAGGCTTGTGTGAAAGAGCTATTTGAGAATCTGCGTTGCCTGGTCACTGTGAGACATCAGAATGGAAGTTGTGAGAGTTGTCTTAAAAGGACTTGGTACCCTTGTCATATGTTGGCATTTGTGTCAGACATCAATATTGTGTGCTGTAGCTGGGAATAAATGCTACAGTTCCAGGTGTCAGAAAAAGTCTTTGCAAAGTCAAAATAATGAATCTGTCTGGTACTTTGGCAACCAGTCTAGACCTATACAAGAAAAATGGAGACAGAACATAACTGGCAATGAGGAAGAGACAGACGCACAAGTATAATTTAAAAGGCACAGGTGGACGTAGAATGTCTAAAAGCAAAGTGCCAACCTCTGGTTTACGCACCACATTTCAAGAAACGAGAATCCAGAAAATCAAGTCAGGTGATTACTTTCAAACTAATTTTTGTTTAGGTTATCCCCAATATGATGGGGTTATAAATAAAACGTTTCTTATCCTGTACTTACATGGAGTGTGCTGTTGTCATTTCCAGAACTCATCTCACTCCTGTGAAGTTGCAGGGAAGCAGGTGTGTGAGTGCATTTGCTCAAAACAGCAGGATACACAGCTATGGTGGCACCCACGAACAAAATTATAGCAAGTGCCAGTTACTTTCTGATGTGAAACTGTCATGCTATTGTGGAAAAAATAACTGCCAGGAAGTCAGAGCCAAAACAGTAACATTTTCATGGAAATTAAACACATTAAATTTTGACTGTTGCAGAGTTAATAAAAATGTATATGCACAAAACCCCGTTCTCGTTTAGGAAGAAAAAAGCACTTCACCCACGAGTGAAATGCTGTTTTTCCAGAAACACCGTATGACAGATTATTCAAAATTTGAGGTAGGTATGCAACTTGGTCTTTACCATCTCATCCTTTATTTTTGTGAAATCATTTTATGAAATCCCTCATTTTTGTGATGCCCAAAGTTGTGTATGTAGAACAGGCAGCCAACAGCCTTAGAACCAGTTTGTGGGAATAACAAAACCACGCTGTTACTTGGGGGCTTTTGTTTGAGTCTAGGTTCCATGTTTGTGTACGTGTTGTATTGAGACAGAAAAAAAAAATACACTTTCAGATAATTAAGTTTATTAAAACCTTTAAATATCAAAAACTGACTACCTGGCTACTCTTTAGTTAAGCTTCAGTAAACAGAAGTTCAGACTGATGGAAATAACATGTACGGAAGCTTATAATTACCTACAAAAGGAGATGACAGTACCTCTAACAGAAAATATCAGGTGTTTAATAGAAAATGCCAGTTTTATTTTTTTTCTGGCCCTTCTTACACACCCTTTCCCTGAGGTGCCCACCCGTGGCTGCGAGTCCCGGCCCTGCCCTGTGGTGGGGCCCTTGGAGCCGGCTGCATCTGCCATGGGGCAGCCCAGGCCTCACCTCATGGAGCCCTGCTTTACCAAATCTGAGGGCTCATTTTCACCTCTCTGTTAGCTTAAGACGTGAATGTCTCCCCTAACTTACCATCCCACCACACACACAAGTATCTAGCTGAAATTTAACGGGACTTTAAACTTGAGCCCCCTGGGGACCTCACTGCCACGCGCTGCTAAGGCCAGCATTGTTCAGGGTTCACAGCCGTTCCTTCCCAGCAGTGGTATGGTACCCACCTGGCCCGTTACGATGTCTTCTCTTAACTCCAAATCACGTACACGTTTCTGCCACCACATCTTAAAACCTCCTGGTACTGCGCAGGGAAACCTTGGCAGAATAATCATGTTTATCCAACCTCCATTTAATTACAATTCCTCTTTATCTGAATCACAATTAGGTTCTCTAACATGAATTACCTTCTTGTATTACTCGCCACAATTAACTCTATTAACTTTCACTCATCCAAGTGCATTTTCACTTTTTATAGGAACAGATTTTTTTACAATTTCGATCCTAATTCTTTTTTTTCTCTAAAATCGTAACAATTTCAGCCATAGCAATGTCTTATTACGGCTGTTTTATACACATACTAAGTATGTGGCTATATTCCCCAAAATCTGATTTGCTTCATTAATGTTACAAGTCATATTGGAGCTAGAAGTGAATTGGTATTTTGTATGCTGTCTGGGACTGTCTTTTATCCTGTGTGTATTAACACTGACCCAAAGTCCAATGGAGAAGCACAGATTTTCAGAATGCCACTAGTCACTTTCTGGCATGATATTTAGCAAGTTGTGTGCACCATAGTCAAGTGTGCGACACTGAAAAGGATAAATATGGGAGGGAAAAATACCAGAGACATCTCAAGAATTAAACCAGAAAGCAGCCTTCTATCAGCCATCTTGGGCATAAAAGCCCCATAACGAGCCACAACTGTTTTTCCCTGAAAACAGCCATGAAAGATGTTCTACTTTACTATTTTTTGTATTCTTCCCACTTCTTTTCCCTGAATTTCTCTTTTAACATGTCTTCAGGAGTCCTGCCAGCCTCTACATTTATTTATCTTTTTATTCAAAATATTATGCCTTGCTTCTATGTCTGTATTTCTCTTCTTTACCTATATTTAAGTTAGCAAAATGAAAGATGAGGAAGAAATATTATACCTTTGGTTTCCAAGGTATCTAGAGCTGACAGCTTTTCTCCTGTGCCTTTATCCAACTTTTCCATCACGCTGACTCATTTAAAAGGTGGTATGAAATCTTATGTCCAACAGCCCATCCAAATCTCCAACCACTAACATCTAGAAAAGCTCCAGATGTGCCTCAGTAGAAAACACTTCAAGGGGAATCAAAAAGGAGAAATCAAATAAGCGCTACAAGTATGTGATTCATGCTAAGATCAGAGCCAGTCAACTCTGGGTCTTTTCTCCTGTGTTGAGTGAATCGGCAGTTTGTCCTTGATAATCCCTCGCTCCATCCTGCATTGTAATGATAAAGGCTGGAAAAATACTGCTGCATTTGGTGATGTCTTCAGCCTTTGGGACTGAATAACAACATGGAAGTATTTAGTTTTGTATTTTTGTAAAAACATACGTTTCACGTTGAAAATACTAACTCTAAACCAACTGCTAATTACAGTCAGCCCAGTTTACCTACAGGCTAGCCATCGTGTTATGCCACACACAAGTGACATGACAATGACTTTCTTTTCATGAACAACTGGCCTTGCATTTCCTAAATTCTGTTTCCAAAGGAAAACTAATATTCTTAAAAATGAAGTCATCAGAATGTCAAGAATATTAATATGTGCTCCACAGAGTGAAGTCTAGATATTTACATTTAACACACATTGTCAGGCAGTGCTGTAATCACTGAGCAATCTTCCTGTGTGTGAGCATTAAATACTTGCGCTATATGCCCAGTCTTGTAGTTTCATTAATGTACTTTGTCATAAAGATCAGGAGAAACCAGCACAAACAGATCCATGCTGAGGTCATTACAATGAGTTATAAATGGTTTTGCTCTGCGTCTACTGACATCATACCCGTGGGAGTTTCTACCTTTGAAACAGCAGACATTAGGTGGCTTCTAAAACCCATGTTTTATTCAGTCTCGGAACCTTGGTGAAGTTTCCCGTCTCTAATTCAAGGGTCATTCATCTCTTCTCTGGTAATAAGAGTTAGTTTGCTGGAGGCCAGTTGCAGGCTGCTCTTTCACATCTCTGTGCACCGCTCAGGTTCCTCAGGTCATGCTTTCTGCAGCCACGCACTATGTGACTCCATGCAGCTCGCACTGGGATTTTAAAGACAAGAAATAGCACGGATATTTTTGGAACTGCCTATAAATCACTGCTGCAACACACAGGGTTACACTTGCACACCGAAATAATTTACTTCGTAGAAATAAGGACTTGTGAGTAATGATACAGACATTTTCAGCATCCCAGAAAACAGTAACAAGCACAGCACTGGGACTCAGGAAACACTGATTCTAAGCTAAGTTCTGTCAGTCCCATTCTGGGGGCCTAGAATAAGTGTTTTTCTCTTCCTCTGCTACAATAATCATCTGCCTCAAATGAGTACTGTAAGAAACCGTTAATGAATTCAGGCTTCACAAAACCTGAATAAGCTCATACACCCCTGCTCAGAAACCCAGGGAGGCCAGTTTTCAGAAACCCCTGAGCCCCCTTTTTTAGACACACTTCAAGTCAGGTACTCCAAAGCATTTTTCCAGAATAAAAGTATCATCACTTCTGGCTATTAAAGTGATAAGTCATGAAGTGATAGCAAAATATGTCATGACAGAGTAAAAAATAAAAAAATCACAATATCGATATTTTTTCTTTTGCCACACCTCACAAACTTCATGATTATACAGGAAATTTTCATAGGAAACCAATAGTGTTAGCTCTGATAACAAAGAACTGAATGGTTCAGTGCCCCAATCTTGTTTTATCCTGGATATCCTGTGTCCCTGCACTGCAGTTAATCTCCATTTTTAGTAACAACCTCCTCACACTTGAAAAGACTGTGACAGGAAGAAGAAGCTCACTTTTAAGCCCAGGCTAAAAAAATAAAAAAATAAAAATACAACAACAAGAAAACAACAACAAACAAACACACAAAGCAGAACAAAAAAAAAAAAAGTTTTATGCATAACAGAGCTAAAGCCATCACTCTAGGAAAGTACAGATTTCTTTATGCACATAAAGACTAAAATAAATTTATTTAGGCTGAATTCAGCTTTCTTCTGATACAAACGGGAGCCCTAGTATTGCATGCCATGAGTGGTAGCACACACATCACTTCACGATACAATAGGCTGCACAAATAATAGCAACTAAAAGTAATTGAACTGCCACCTACTGTAAGTGATAACACTGATTTACAAAATGTGATCTAGAATACTATTTTAGGTCTAACCACCATGCATTTTAAACTCTGTTTAAGTTTAACATCTCATAAAGATCTCTCTCACTAATCCAATGGGCCTGGGGAGCAGGTAAGGGCTGGAGCACAGCTCCTAGCCTCCATCTGCAGGAACAGAGCATGGTGATGGTGAACGGGAGTCCCTTATGAACAGAACTACCCTCAGTGTGAAGCAGGGAGCAAATCAGGTCTGGAAACGTGGTCCAGCTGAAGGCATGCATATTACCTTTCACTGCAAGTGGTCTAACAAGTAGACTGGGGGGGATTTTGCTCCCTCGTCTGAATTTAGTGGATGTTGTGAAGCACTTGCAAACAGAAATTTGCAGGTTCATGTCTTGGACATGCATCTCATAGACCTTAATCTACAGCTGGTTCAGCCCCAGAAGGATTACACAGATGGTCCCTGTGGTCTGTGCACCCAAACTAACCAGCACCTTGCAGCAAATGCTGGGGAACAATCCACAAACTCAAGTGTGTTGGCAGTGAGCAATTTATTTGTAAGAATGAGCAAGCGTGTGGGACCAATAAAACAAAAATCTGCTCACCTGTACTTCACAAGCAAAAAGGACAGTAGTAACTGATGAATATCTCTTCACTGGCAGGTCCAGCCCCATCACACCTGGCTCTCATTTAACGTTTGCTTGCAAGTTAATGGAAATAAGTTGGAACACATAAGACTTCAAAGAATTTGTAGTCAACACTTAAAAATTTTACGTGATTTCATGTCCATATGTGTTAATTAAACTTCCTAAGAGTTTTCATAATAGGGTCTCACAAGTCATGGAAAAAAGCCACCAAGTTGACAGCAGATCTGAATTCTGAGATTGATTCTGTTCATGTGACAAAAATAGCAGATGTAGCAGATTTCCTAATTATTTCCTAATACTGAACTTTATTAAGAAAACATAAATAATATCTATTTCCCATTTCTAAGCCCATTCACTTTTCTCTTGGCCCACTAGAACATTCCATCTACAGTCTCTCCGGATTTCAAGGAACAGCAATCAACATCAGTGAGTCTGTGTAACTGCGGAGAATACACACTCCCTCAGCCTCTGCCATCATTTGTAGTTTAGCACCACCTTCCTATACACCAAAGAATGACAACTTTGCACTGCAAGATCTTTTCGCACGAACCCCTTGTACAAAAGCAAATAAGCAAAATTCCAAAAAAAAAGTGGTGGTTGTGTCCCTGTCTGTTTTAATTACTAGACATGTTTAATAATGAGATGGTGTTTTCCACCCTCAGCAATTTTTAGACTCTATCCCACAGACCAGTACTCACAGACCAGCATGTCAGTTATGACAGCCCTATAGATAGCTGTCGATCTGTGTTGTCATGGTGTAGGGCCGATGGCTTAGGTTTCCAAATCACGAAAACTGAAGTTTCTAATGCAAAATATAGGTGAAATTTATGCTGAGTTTTAGCATATATTACTATTGAGAAAGAGATTGTGGGTGCCTAATCTGAACATAATACATTTGTTCAACATTCAAGGTAACAAGTTTCAACCTGTTTTCTACATTTCATCATAAACAACTGTTAAGGAAAGTTTCAGTGAGTCCTTTAAAAACAGACAGGATTGGTAACTATAGTTCACAGTAGAAATACTTTCATAATCCAAGGAGGTGTTATGAAAAACAGTAGGGCAGTAGGGGTGACAGATATAGGGGCAACTGACCTGCATTAGAGTCAAAGACAAGCCCATACCTCAAAGAAAATTCAAGACAAGCTTCCAGATTTTTATTTTATTTTATTTATTTTATTTTTTTTTACAATGTGTTCTTCAGTATTCCCTTTGGCATGTTCCCCAGCTTGCCCTCACTTGCATGGGGCATGTCTAGGATCAACTAGCCAAGAATAAGCTTAATCACAAAATTACCCTACAGTCACCCTCTACAAAACCTACTTTTAGGCTGAGCTCCTTATCTTGTCACCCAGAAGCTGCACATACCCCCATGACATGACCTCTTTTACAGAAGTCTCACAAGCTGATACTTCAAAAAATAAGAGGTTTGTAATCCTTCACTTCCTTTATGACAGCGAGCTATGACGTGAATCTGCATTTACATCTGCTTACTCTGGGCAGCAACTTCTGATCAATGATAAGAAAGGTGATAGATGATAAACGATAAATAGGCGTCAGCCTTTAAAATCTTTCCCGAACACCACATGTGAATCAGTGTGTCCTTTTTGGAGGCGCTCTCAAGAAAATGCATGAAAATGAGTCTTGTAATGTGGGTTAGTTTAATTTCTTTACACTTTTGTGTAGGTATTCTCATTAAGAATTCAAAAGTTAAAGTGGCTTTCATTTAATTTACTTCATTTCTAAGGAGAAATAAAGCAGATCAAATTAAAGACGCTGTAATTCTAACAGCATCCACGTAATACTGTGTAGTGGAGTTTAATTCATCCCTTTTCAATTCTCATTTTAGTTTGGATTGCATTTTCAGTGCGTCCCTGAGAAAGCAAATGACAAATGCATTACTGTTTGAAGAGTGTCTTGATAGCATGCAGTGTTAAACAGATAGGTATTATTTTCTTGTCCCAATTAATGGAGCGTGGAAATATTTCCATAGACATTGCTACTCAATAGAGACAACTACATAAACAGATCTCTGTTTTTATCTGACATATATATTTCATAGTTTTGTTAAAATTTGAATTTGATTTTTATTTCATCCAGACTTTGCATAGAAAATGTATCATATCAGAAGGTTCTTTTAACTCTGTATGATATTTACACTCGCAGAAATAATGTATATGAAAAGCAGTAAACAAATTTACTCCTACTTACAAGGAAAAACATTTTTAGGTGCCTGTACTTCCCTTGTCTCTCCAGACCTCCTCAGACACCAAGCCTTATCTCTCAGATAATCCCTCTCAGATGCCTCAGCGTCAGATCAAAAGCAGCCGTATGTGGGATAGGTAGCTCAAAGCCATGGGGAGGACTAAGCACCATGATGTTTTCCAGTTATAATGTTAATATAACCCATTCATTAAATTGATTGGGGCAGGCTTTGCAAAGCGTTAGCACTGTAGATGAGCCAGTGGGTATCTCAGGGGTGTTATCACTGAACAGCAAGCCCTTTACAGCCCTTCAGAAAAGCCCATCAAAAGCCACAGGCCCAGAAATCCTGGTCCACAAGGCAGGCTGGCTTACCTGGCAGGCAGTGATTCTCCATCTTCCTCCATCTTGAGATGTTTCCACAGCCAGTGTGTGCGCAACAGTCGGCATTGCTGGCAGAGCCATGGCCTGGCTGTCCACACAAAGGGGGAAAGAAGCACCTGCGGACTTGGAGGCCTCATGGAAGGGGCATGGATTGGGGTCTGTGGGCCACCCAGGAGAAATCAAGTCCAGGCTGAAGCAGAAAAGAGAGAAAAATGGGAGCTTTGGACTCAATCACTTCAATTTATTTATTTGTTTGTTTATTTATTTATTTTTCAGTGTAATCCATCTTCCCTCATGAATTCTACCTCAAATGTACTAGCCTGATGAAAACATTTGTTCACCGAGCAGTTTTCCATCTTTCAGGCAACCAAATTTCACAGTTAGCTCCCTGAACATAGCATTTGTGTGAAAACTGTGCCACTAAAGATGTTCTCTTTGTGTTTTAGCTCCTGCACTTCAAATTCGACGTTATAGCTGCATGGGAAATCTGAACAGAATGAAAAGCATACAGAGAGAACAGAAGGTGCAAGGTATTAGCAATTATTGTTTGATGACACAAAGTGACAGCGCCAACTATAAAAGCTAGAAAATCATGTTTACAGTTGTTTAACAACTTGGAATTAAATTTTACACAATGAGCATCTGCTCTCAGCCAATTTTCCCCCACACTCATTCACCAAAAGCTTCCGCCAAGATAGCTTGCCTGTTTCTAGGGCCACGGAGGAACAAACACCTCCAAATGTCTCCGTTTCTCCTCTGCCTGATCCAAAATACCAAGACCCTCTTCTGGCAGCTCTAGCAACCTTCAATTTGAAGCAGGGTTTTTGAATTTGCCTGCAGACAGCTTCTGCCGTAGAGACGTGGCCTTTTATCCCCACAAAAATGTAGGCAAATTTTGCCAATATAAAAAAAAAAAATGATGGGAATCCTTGATCACTTCCTACAGGCCAACACCATACCCTCTGTCCCTGGTTATCCCACATTAACCAGGCCCGGGCAGCCGCCTCTGGTCGTGGCACCATCAAAAACCTGGGATGCCCAAGTCCAGGCTCCCCAAGGTCAGCATTCTGCCGCAGCTGCTGGATCACGTCCCTGTGGATGTCCCATGGGGCAGCCTCGGAGCCTGGCATATGGCCTCTCCCCCAGCCATCTCACCCTTTCCTCCGGGCTTGATCGCAAGCAACAGGGAATAGCTTTCTCGGAAAACTTTTCCATTGTGCTTTTAGAATCCAACATCTGACTTCTTATCCCTGACTAAGACTTCTCCACATGCTGACAGATCTTCATGTCCTCTGTGCTTGGGATGGTGAAGTGAGATGAGCAACTTGCCACTGAATCTGTGGTGGGGCTAACTGCAGTTGTGTGGCCACAAAGTCCAGTGGCCAGACCCGAGGTGGACACCATGGGGAGCCTGGGTCCAGGGCTCAGCCCCACCACTCAGGTACCCAGGAGATGGCTCCTGAATTAACACAGAGCTGTGAGATCATGATACAGAGAGGAATATCAATAACTAAAAAGAGTTCTAGAAATGTATTGAATGTAGAGTTGCTCTTTTCTATCCTCCTATACATTGATAGCACTGGCCACTTGACCTCAATAACTGCAGCAGCACCAGCAGATATCTCTGGTAGGGCTGGCAGATCTGATTTAATTCACACATCCCAGCTTCTTCTGGGGATGTCCTTCAGCCACTGTCACTCAGTTACACCCAGTCATGTCCATAAACCCTTAGATCTTCCCTATCACCTTGGGAACAGTGATAAGCACGGGCTGGAGCAGAGGTCTGTAGCAACGGAAAAGGATGTTTTTCCTAAGGTGTTTAGCAGCAGCTCTTCTCTAATGTTGGCAAAGCCCCGTACAGTGGTAGCAGTTGAAAAATAGAAAGGAAAAAAAAAAAGGCTTAGGTCACCCAAGGTATTTAACTCATGTGGACTGTGTTTCTGCAGCTATGCTGGGGAGGAGGCTGCCAGCAGAGAGTGGTGGGGACCCACGGGGACCATCACCTCATCCTCTGATACACTTGGGTCAGGAGGGGATTTATTTCCACGGCCTAACAACTGAAACTCCTTAGTTTTAAGCCCAGCTCAGACTCACTAAATCCACTCTGATGCCTTTAAGAAGCCTCTTCTTCTGTTTCAGAGTTCCCACTGTAGTAACTAGATTAATCGATGTTTACACAGAGCTTTGTGATGGAAAGGCTTGCCCAAATGCATTCTGTAGATTTAGCACTGTTAGGAGTAACAGATTGGAGAAAGGAGATATTTATGGTTCCTCATTTAGCAAAATACTTGATAGCATGTTTAAATTAAAGGCTTAGGATAAGAACTCCACTAATTTCAAGCCTAACTTTATTGAGTTCATATGCAAGACAAGCAATTTTCCAAGTTGGTATGCATGCCAGTTTTCAAAAATAAAAAATAAAAAAATTAAATGTGTAAGCAATGTACTCTTTATTTTTTAGTCATCTGTATATCATACTGAAAATATATCTGAGTTACTTTGCATAAATAAGTAGTAGAAGTATATTGGGAAATTTTAAGTGTTTGGAGGCAGATGCCTCTTCTACATCCCTGAAGAAAAATTGAGAATAAAAGCATTTTTAACAATTTAGAACAGATGGTAGGGCAATAAAAGTGATGAACAGCCAGAAAGCAAGCATCAGAAAATGACATCCATCAGAAAAGAGCCTATAGAAGTGAGATACACAAACACATATATGCGAGAGAAGTGACCTAAGACTCCCAGTCTTTTTGGTCTATCTGATGCCAGTCTGCAACTGAGCGATGAACAAAACATACTGGGAGCTGCATTCCTGGAAAGATGGCCAGTCATAATCAGCAATTATCCCTCATTAGCAGCAGCAGCTGCATGCACTACTGATTTCTTCACTTACCAATGCTGAGAAAAGTGAGCATTTTTCACTGCAAATTCAAAATATCCCACTACACACCCTGAAGAACTGGTTTCCCTGCTCTCTGCCGTTTTCTGCTCTGACTTGCCCCATTAACACTTCCCTGCAGAAGGGGAAGGGGCCAGGCTTCCTGGTGTGCGCAGTCACTGGCAATATTCGGCACCTGGTGCTCTCACCTGTGCTCCGCAGTGACTTCGGGATACAATTGTCTGCCTCCAGGCTACCGCCTGACCTTCTGTGACATATGGCAACTTATGTGCAGGCTTCTGTAAATGATATCTTAATAGTAATTATAATCATTAATTATTGCTTTTACAGTTATTATCTTTATCACTCCAGAGCTCAGCGAAGATCTATAAAGCATAACACTCCTGAACTTTACTTTGGAATACCAATAACTCAGTAGCCTGTATGAAAAGGAGAATGGTTTCAGGATCTCTCAGTTAGCTGCTACCTTCAGACCTTGAAAGTATCAGTAGAATGCTTAGGTTCAGCCTCAGCTATTCCCCAGGTCCTTGTGTTTCTGTAGGACTTTCCTACCTGGGGCCTTGATGTCTCTTTGGGTCCCTTGCGAGCCACTCACTGTCTTCAGTTGTTTCGCTGAAAACTCCAGGGAAGAAGAACCAACATAAGGATTAAGTATTATGTCTCAGAGGATATTTCTAGATTTGGTAAGCCAAGAATTTAAGACTTTGAAAAACTAATAACCCTTTAAAAATGATCTTTTATCAAGCCTAATATGAGCTGTGGCCTGAAGTTGCATTTAACAGCATGGAGCTGGGACAGGGGAGGGTCAGGCTGGGTGTTAGGGAAAGGTTCTGCTCCCAGAGGGTGGTCGGGCACTGGGACAGGCTCCCCAGGGCAGTGGTCGTGGCACCAAGCCTGCCAGAGTTCAAGAAGCACTTGGAGAATGCTCTCAGACACATGGTCTGATTTTTGGGTGGTCCTGTGTGGAGCCAGGAGTTGGACTCAGTCATCCTTGTGAGTCCCTTCCAGCTCAGGATATTCTGGTTCTGTAAACTGATTTTTTAGAAGTGGTTATTTTCATATGTCATAATCAAACTATGATGTCAACACCACCTATTCACAAATCATGAATCAAACCTATTGGAAAACATTTATCTTTTCATTTACCTTGTTTATCTATTTACATTTTGAATTAAATTTAAATATGTTCTGATTTTCCTTACACTCAGCGTAATAAAAACTGATAAATCACTTGGCTCCAGGAACAGATTTATGCATATCTCTTCAAAAAGAGTAGTGCTGCTCTAAACCCACAAGAATGAAAATTAACTGTAAAGGAAAAGTCTATAAACAAAATGGAAAGAAAAGTTCAAATAACCAATTTTAATAGAATTCAAGGAGTAGAGAAGAAAATAAAGTAGGAAAAATAGGTTAGATACTTTAAGATTTTCATTTTGATAGCTCTTTGGTAGCCAAGATAATGATTATGTAGATCTGAAAGTATAATTTAATTGTTAATCTTCATTGTTTTTGTTCCACTGAGAGTGCTGAACCGCATGTGTTGGCCATAGAGCACGGGTGTTTCTGAGGCTGCACAGAGCAATGAACGCCACGTGGCAACTTCTGAAGAAGCAGAGCCAGGCTTTCTTCTTTCTTATAGAAGTATTGAATATTCCCAAGCTCACTTCTTCCCTAAAATGGAAAAATCTCTTCCTTTTGGTCATTTCTTTAGAATTCGAGACATGCAGAAGAAGGCTTGAAGTCTACTGACAGCAGGAGGGTTCATAACAACTGACTGCACGCTGACACCTGCTGCCTCAGATCCGCTGATGCTCCATTTTCTTTGGGATCCATCACCACATAAAATTTCAGACCTGTGAATTATGTCTTTGCTTTGAAACTGTTTCCTGGTTGTCTAATGCTTCACACTACATGGCAGCACTGCAGTGACAGGCACTTTATCCCGAATGAAAAATAGATGAAAGGTAGCTGGAAATGCAATACCTCTGTGGTGGTTGGTTGTTTTTTCTTTGTTTGTTTGTTTGTCTGTTAGTTTTTTGCTGAACCAGCAATATTTTGTTGCTATTCATAACCTATCTTGTTCAACTGATCTTTACAGAAAGCAGATAGAGCATTTCATAGTGCCTTCAGCCACATCATGCATCACTTTTTACATAATTGCAGTTGCAAACTACAATAGGGAAAACAGCTTCCAAGCAAGGCTGACAAGTGTACAAACTTTTTCCAATGACCACCAGACTTGGTTAGACTTTCAGTATTTTTCTTTTCATGCTGAATGTCAGCGAACTATGACTCACACCAAATTCACATAGCTCCCAGGAGGCTGTATTAACTCTGGCTACAGCCAAATATCTGTCTAAGTTTCTGTGTGTGAACAGGAAACAGATTCAGCACAAATCTTCATTTATAACTGAGATTAATGGCAAAGGGGCTATGGCTGGCAAAGGAATGAGCTGTTTAACTGGATACACCCAAGCGTTTTCGAGAACTTAAGAAATGTCTTTCAAAGTTCACGGGTTGTCGGTAAGTGAACGGCAAAACTCCTGATGGCTTCGCTGCCTCTGACTGATGGGATCTTTCCAGATATGTAACTGCAGGCTTGCCTAGATTTCGTTCTGGTGAGTCAGCCTGCAGGCACTAGTCCTAAATAAAAAAGGAAAAAAGAATTTAAAATAGCTGTGTTAGCATAACTGCAAACATCCTAATTAAAATGTGTTGTATCACACCTTAACCATCAGGAGTGTACCTTTGAAAATACAGCAAATATTGAGAGCTAATACTTTTTATTTCTTTTCCATTAAAGCAGAAGTAGTCTATTAGTTCAAAACAAGTACCTTTTTTCTACTGTAGATGCAAAATATGTTAGCATATCATGGCAAAATGCAAGAGAAAGTGCATACTCATTTACATGACTCTATCGCAAATATACAATATATGCAATATTTCTTAATGCAATTTTCAGTCTGTTAGGAGAAGATGTTAAGACTATAGATGAATTGTAGTACTTGTATAGTTCTCAGCAAGTTTCCTAAAAGGTACCCACATTCACTTACCCATTTTCAACTAGTAAATAACTTTTTAAATCTAGAATATTTTCACCTATACGATTCTATTTTTCATCCACAGTTTTTATTTTTGTTTCTCTCAATTAAGCTGCATTAGCAGCAGTCCCTTGCCCTTACTCGTGATGCTGTACATCTCTGCAGTGAGGAGGGAGTCCGCACACAGGCAGGTGAAGGGCTTGGTCTCCTGCTGCTGTTCATACAGCCCCTGGCACAGATATCGTCCTGTGCCACTGACCTGCAAGCGGCTCCATGCTCGTCCTTCTTTCACAGAGAAGAACAAAGGAAAAGGATTAAATTCAAGCTCCTCTTGTGCTTTGAGTCTTTAGGTATATGAATTGCAGAGATTGAAAGTTGTTAGGTGGCAGCCTTATAAAAAAGAATGTTTTTAGTTTGGGTTTTGGTTTTAATGAGGATTCATTACTAAGAGGCTCAAATTAAAACTTTTTCTCAGCTCTTGCCTGGTTGCCATAACAAACAAAATCTTGACACTACCCCTTACTGCACAGCCATCTGATTCCTTTTTCACCATAAGGTTCAATGCTTTTTTTTACAATTGTGGCAGATGTGTTATGCTTATACTCCAAAGCAGTAGCTGGGAGTACCGTGTTCTTTTATGATTAAACACGTACAAGAATTGCTTTGCTTTGCTACTGGAACATGGGAACGGAGGGCTTGGCAAATCCAAACTGGTGTTTCCCTGAGTTGCAGCTGTGTGGAAGGCTGCAACAAGCAACTACTGAAACCAGCCAGCTCCTTTTCTGTACACTGAAAAGGGGTTAAAAAGAACAGTGTGGTCAGCCCATCTGTGCTGAAGGCACATACCTCTAGAAGGGCAGAGACAGCATGCAAGACTGAGGATTTCTTCACTGTACAAGACAGTACTGGGGAAACATCTGCAATATCTGAGACAGCTAAAGCAGCATGGATGAGTTAGCATCCTGCCAGGCTTGTGCTGGATCACACACTGCTTCAGGCTTTCATACTTTCTCAGCTGGGTACAAATGCTTTGTACCATATAGACAAAAGCTCAGATAAAATCAAGATGGACTTCATTTTAAGAGGTCATCAGCACCTGCAGAAACTAGCCAACAGCTTTCCCCCAGCTTTACCCAAAAGCCTCTGTGGACATTGCATGACATCTCTCCCTTTTGCAGGAGGCAGAGAGGAGACCCTGCAACGCTTTCTGGATCCAGACCACTGCCAAGAATTTAAAATCCGAAGACCTCTCACTCTGTTTGCACACCAGAGTGTGTGTTACAGAGAGCCGCTGCACACACAGGTAAGGTTGCAGCTTCAGTTGTGTCACGAAACTGCAAGCTGTGCTTTTAGACCTCAGAAGTCACAGGAGAGAGAGAGACGGACTCTTACGAAAGATATCTGAAGCTAGCACATCCCAGACCCAGAGCCAACGCTACCAATATCCAAACAAATGATGTAGGGAAACAAATGAAACAGGAACCAAGTAGAAAATATTTTGTGATTAAAATATCTGAAGCATGTTTATTAACAACAGCTAGGGACTTTCCAGAAACTTAAAACAAGGAACATCTTTTCCCTGGAGAAACCACTAAATAAGGGCAAATAAAAGTTAGGGGATTTTTATAGGCAACACACACTAGAAGGTCACGAGAAGATATTTAATTGGAATTTAAAGAAAAATTATTTTTCTTAATCAGTGGGAAAATTCTTAAACAACAACTTCATACAGCTCAGGGCAGACTGGGTTGCTCAGGGCTTTGTCTACCTCATCCTCTTCTTACAGCAATGGATTTTTTCCCCTTCAAAATAACAGAAAGGGAAAAAGTCAAGCAGAAGCCATACTGATTCAAACCAAACAGCCACTTTAGGCCAGGATCTCGTCTCTAGTGCTGCTCAGCCAGCTGATGCTCAGCTCACACTGATCACAGCTTATAGCTGGACTGCTTGTGAGGCTGAACGGATGCTGTCTCCTCAAAGAGAGCATGACAAAATCTCTCTCTCGGCTGTGTCCCTCGGAGGTGATGGGTTGCCCTGGTTCACTCCTAACTCCTGCCAAGGCCTGGGATGGCAGCTAGCTATCTGCAAATAATGGAAGAGATTGAATCCCGAAGAGAAAGAATTGCTGGCCTCTTTTTATACGTGATTGATTTGGTCGTTCTGGGCACAGAAAAGTATTATCCCTCCATACCTCACTACGAGAAAGTTAATAGCTCCTTTCTTGTGCTACAAGGGCAACAGTGATAGCTACTTGCCTGGTGGAGTCTCTCACATTTCTCAGCTTATTTAACAGGAGCAAGTTTAGATGAGGAGCATTTGGGATCTTAATCTTCAGTTGAATGTCGTGATTAGTTTTGGGGGAGACTTTTCAGTGCTGTTTTGTTTTACACCCTTTGCTAAAACATACGCAGTGACAAGCGACTCATCCGTAGGAGCTGTTTATTTTTACAATCAGCTTTATATGTCCTATAGTGCTCAGACGCACGTAAATGTCCACTGAAATGCATTTAACAGCTTTCTTCTTGTATTTATCTAAAGCTTTTGTGGTCTGTTCTTCTTGTCTTCCCCCAGTGTGGGAATTATCGCCTTGCCAAGCAAAGCTGCTTCGGCACCTTGCTGCTAAAATGGAAAGCTGTAAAGCATCCAGAAGTCTGCCTAGGTTTCCTGATTTAAGAGATGCTACTGTGTGCCTTAAGTCAAAATGGTTGTAAGAGAACAATTTAAGAAAAAGAAATCAAAATCTTCTCAAATATAACTTCTGAAAAAGCTTTTAATTAAGGTTTATATATTCCTGAAACCACAAGTTTGTTTTGAACAGACAGCTTTTAAGCAAGCATGGCAATGAGGCTGGGTACCTAAACTTCTCTCAAATGCATTTTTAAAGTGCTTAAAGTACAAGGTCAAGAAGATCTTACATCTTGAGCCCTGCAAAGCCTGCCTGATAATGGTCAAATTAGGTAAAATTTTTGGCCATTTTTTTTTCTTCCTTCTTTTGCATCTCCAGGCCACACAGGACAGAGGATTTTCCATGTTTCCATGTCCTTCAATTCTATCCTGCTCTTCATTAATCTGTTTTAACTGGATTGAAAACTGTGAAGTGCCTTGAGAGTTTTTTGATTGGCTTCCTGATTGCAAAGTAACATCAATTCTGACCCCAGGTGCATCCACAGGAAAGAAAATGTTTTGTTCTTGGCTCTTAGCTTACAGTTCTTGCCTACATTAGGGATTTTTTACACAAAAATCCCCGGTTACTGTAAGTAAAGCTGAGAAGAGATGCATTTTATGTGCTGTTCTAAATATATATATATATAAATAAATAAAAATTCAAAGAGCCTGAAGTTTTGTATGGTAATATATCTAAAATTAACCTTTGAGGATGTGATCTTATCAAAGGGAATGGAGATGATTTAGTTAAATGGGGATTATTTTAAGCAGTGTTGTGATGCTAACAACTCTAAAAGACAGAAGTCATTTATTTTAATTTTTAAAATATGCAGAATTGATGTCACATACAGCCTAGATGCAAATTTATTGACACAGAAGATACCATTCTTGTTGTCATGTATAAGAGAAGAATTGCTCTTTAAATGTAATTAAAATTCTCAGAGAGACTGGCTTAAATATTTAATGATTTTTAGGCCTTGCTAAAGTAACATTGATTATTTCTGAGATTCTGCAACCCTTCTGGCTTTGGGAGATGTTTATGCTGTGAGTGTTACGTGTTCACCAAGCATGAAGTTTAGGAAAAAAAATATATAATTTTAATTGTAATTCGATGTAGAGGATGTACGTGGTATCTGGCAACCATAAGTTGCTCCTCCTCTCGCCTCCCCCTACCAAGGATGGCCAAAAACACTGCTTTTCAATATGCATAATGAGATCAGTGGATGCTCTTCAAATATTTGTTAAGCTTGTCTTTCTGCGCACACAAGTATTCTGTGGATAAGATCACATTAAATAAGAGTACGATGTGCGTGGAGAGAGATGGGGGCTCGGGGAGAGGCAGGCCATTGCGGGAGTGAAGCGGAAGGAAGAAACGGGATGACGTGCCAGGGCTGCAGGCGGACAGCTGGTCCCTGCCCTACACTGACGTGAAGTCAGCAGGACGTGGAGAAAGTGCCAGACGTGACGTGAGGAATGGCTGGAGGTGCCAGGTGACAGCAAGAGGAACCGGCAAAAATTCGGGGGGAGCCAGGGGAGGGATGGCTGGATTTCATGGGTTGTTAAGGGGAGGTCGTGTGAGAAAAGGCCAAACGTGGCAGGCAGCTGAAGGGAGCACGGGGGATGTGGGGGCACACTGCGCCTCGCATGGCTAAACCTTCAAGGATCACCACAGCCAAGGCCAGGATGCCTAAACCACACCAACTGTCCTGCCCACCTCACACCATGCACTTGGAACCCTCCGTTGCAGCCAGGGGACTGGAGACAAGAAAGCATTTCTAATAAGCCATCATCACAAGCCTTTGATGCCAACCCGGCTGCCTTTCCACCGTTCTAAAGTTTAGTTACTTGGTGTCTTATTCTTACCTCATTACAAATTCTGGTCTCTAACCCATCTTTTAACCACTCTAGTCTCAGTTCTCTGCAGTCATCAAATTAACCAGGAGCAGAGATGCTCCATTTCCTTACATTTCGTTTTTGATTGACTCTTTACATGAATCAGTTTAGGACAGCAATGCAAGCACCTCTTCCTCGGGCATTAGATGTTATATAATATATAACCACAGGAAACATCGTTCATGTGGCATAAGGCCACAAGTTAAAGACCACAAGAGGTCAGTTAGTCTAGGCTCTACTTCAATGTCAGGGAAAATTACACCTAAGAATAGGCATTCATCTAAACCTGCAGACCTTTTGGCTACAGCAGCTCCATAGCCACCCACGCAACCTCTTCCATTGCTTCCTATCCTTGCTGTTGTGTTACTGCACTGTTTGACCTGCAGTCCCCAGATGTCCTCTGATCTTTTCCTGCAGAAGACAAAGGGCTGTTCCCTGTGCACTGATGGTAGTCCGTGGTTGCTGCCCAGTCATACCAGCTTTCTTTTATCTCCACGATAAAAGTGAACCGTATCTCCAGAAAATGTTTATTTCTAACCTTGTTCCTCTTATTACATCCAAAAAAAATCCACTCAAGAGACTTCCCCAAGCAAGGTGTAAATTATGTGCTTTCTAATAAGGCATGACCCACTAGTGAAGGTGTGGCTGCCCTCCCCAGCCAGCTACCCACGGGCACGCTGTGTCCACACAGACACTGCTCATACACTGCTACCCCTCAGGACATCCATTAATGGCTTTTCCTTTGTAGCTGGCTGCCTCTTTTTACAAGTGATGTCAAAATCTAATATCTCCAAAACCTTTTTCCTACCGCTGAGTTTGTTTGAAAACAATCAATAAATTCAAAATTATTTAGGGGAAATAACACACACTTTTGATTTCAAAAGTGACAGTTCCATAGAAAATAATAACAGCAACAGATAGGTTATTGCATTTTGCACTCAGGTAAAGTAAATATTTTCTTCATTGGCTGAGCAAAATTAGATGAATCCACACTGAATCTACCATTCAGGTTTTGAGCCCCGGAGCATCTATTTCTGATACAATTTTTTAATCCTGCTACAGAATGAAAAGTCTTAAAATTGTGTCAGTCTCAGGCCTGGAGAAGATGAGAAATTTTCTAAACACCAAGAGAAGAAATGATTAAAAAGTTATCTGTTCCACCAGAAAACAAGTTATGACAGAGATAGTAATTTTTCTCCAGAATAATAAACCTGCTGCGAGTGTGTATTTAATGCACAACTCTGTTTTTAATTTGAAAAGGTTTCTTTTTGTTTGTTTTGTTTTTATCGTAAAGGGTCTTGTTTGTGCTTTAACTGCATAGCATCCCACATCCAATAAACTTCTGATTTTCTTTTCCTTCTCTCCCAAAGTGCCTGTTTTTGTGCAAGGGAGAAACACCTGCTCTCAATACTAGGACTGCAGATATATAGACTAATCTGTAGTTGACATATTTCATCACTAGAGGGAAATCCATTACAGTGCTCTTCTCAGTAACACAGGCAGGCAGACTATTCTCCAGAGCTGCAAAATGCGCAACAGACTTGAGTTTGGATGCAAAAGTTGTAGCAGCTGAGTACAACGTAGGTAAGGCTGTTTTTTCCTTTCTCAGAAGGGTGCCCAGAGGAATTGTCCCCAGTCTCATCAGGTCACACCAGGTAATGCAGAGCAAGTTGCTGGAACACAAGTGTTCCCAGGAAAAAGAAAGCTCCAAACTGGGCTGACCTTAGCAGTGCAATTGCCCTGCATCAGTGCCTCCAAACCAAAACTGGGGCAGAAAGCTCTCTCAGCTAGGGTAACGCAGGAAAGGAGATAGTAAAGCCTGTCTGCACCACCAGCCCTCAAAACACAGACGTGGAAGAAACAGCAGCATTTTGAGACATTGGTAAACAACCATTTCCAGTTGGTTTTCCCCCAGCTAGTCTCCCCCTTGCACCAGCATTCACTTGGCTGCTGACCATCCTTCAAGATATTGAAGACACCTGGTTCTGTCCACTTTTAAAGTATGCGTCCCTGGGAACAAAAAAATGGTTTGCAAATTAATGCTCATAAATGAAAAAGCATCACAAGCAGAGAGCTGGGATGATGCAAAGACAAATGTATTGTGCTCTGCCGTACAACCTCGATGCCCCCTCATGTGTTCCCATGCCTGCTTGCTGCCTGCTGGGGGGGACATGAACGTGCCAGGCACATGAGGATGCTCCCCAGGCTTGGCTGCATCACTGAGAGAAAGAAAGAAATGAAGGAGAGGGATCATCTAACGAGGGAGCCAACTTGATTTTCTTAGGGATACCATAGTATATTTTTTTTTATCTCATTGACAGAAAAGTCAAGGCAAGCCACTAAAAGAATAGAAGAGGATTGTATGAGCCACTGCTGTTTTATTGTTTTGTATGGCTGTTTGTCCATTTCTGGTCTCAATGTTCCTTTTCAGGATAAATTGAACTCGTCTCCAGAAACACCATTTCATGCTGTTTTTACAGTGACCTTCTGTGGTGAATCACTGTGGAAATCAGTATTGTGTGTGTAGCTGGCATTAATTATGCTCCTCTTAATCAAAAGCTCATTTGTAATGAAGCAGAATTGCCACAACTTAATTGTTGCCTTTTCTTTTCTTTTCTTTTCTTTTTTCTTTTTTCTTTTTTCTTTTTTTTTTCTTTTTTCTTTTCTCTTTTCTCTTTTCTCTTCTTTTCTCTTCTCTTCTTTTCTCTTCTTTTCTCTTTTCTCTTCTCTTTTCTCTTCTCTTTTCTCTTCTCTTCTCTTTTCTCTCTTCTCTCTTCTCTTCTCTTCTCTTCTCTTCTCTTCTCTTCTCTTCTCTTCTCTTCTCTTCTCTTCTCTTCTCTTCTCTTCTCTTCTCTTCTCTTCTCTTCTCTTCTCTTCTCTTCTCTTCTCTTCTCTTCTCTTCTCTTCTCTTCTCTTCTCTTCTCTTCTCTTCTCTTTCTCTTTTAACTTTATGCTCCTTACCATTCAAATATTGCACCTAAATATTAGAATATTTTAACCCCTGAACTGTATGTTATGAGTGAAGGAAAAAATGAAGATATTTTAGTCAGTACGGCAGATCCTGAGCAATTTCTTGGCAAACAGATCCTCATTTTGCCATCCTTGCTTTCTGTATTTCCTTTCATCTCCAGCAGTATAACTAGTTACTGCCTCACTGCTCTGTTGTCCCATGCCCAGATGCTGAAAGATGGTGTAAATCTTTAGATTGGCACAGGTTTACGCTGTTTTATGCCAGAAACACCCTAACTTCTGATCTCTATATAGTTCATTTCCCAATTACATTATTCCTTTAACTCATTGCAAAGTGATTTCCATCTTCTTGCACAACCTTTTCTGCATGCAGTTGAGCATTAGATTAAAAAATTTCCAGGCTTCACAGATGAATGCCTGACTCTAAGAATCATCAAACCCTCAGAGATCAGACTGAAGAAATAATAGCTATAATTTCAGTTTTCAACTACTGTCAAAATCCACTTAAATTTTAAAGCATCTTATTCCGTTCCAACAACTGGAGTAGCTCTGTGATTACATACTGAGCAGGTGAAAAAACAAGATGCAGTAGTATATCATGTCTCCCAGGAGGCTTTTTCTCCTAACAGTAGTTTCTTTGATGAACAGGCATTTCAGCCATGAAAACACAGAGCATATATTCTGGCCATTGAAAAAAAGGACTTTTATGGAATTTAAGTGCCATTCCTAGATAATAGCAACTAGCAGAGAAATGAGGAGATGAAGGAGAGCAGGCACAGAGGGAGGAAAAGAAAAACTAGGGAAATCACAAAGGGGTTATCAGCAACGGCTGGAAGAGACACCTACAACCTGCCTCCACCCTCTCTTAGACCACCACCTCTGCCCAGCTGCTGCAGGTCACTTTTTGCTGTGCAGTCAGGCAGGGCTTTGAGTTTTTTTCTAGTTTTTTCCCTCCAAGACACAAATATGTCCAGGAAAATTAAATTAACTTGCAGAAATCCAGACAAGTAGCCCTTTACTCTCACAAGTTGGTTGCTATATGGCTTCTTTTCCATACTTATCTGCTTTGGAAGGGCACGGTAACAGACTGTCATATTTCACTCACTGATTTAGCCAGAGTGCCTTATAACAAGCTTCATACTGCTATTGTCAGTGAAAATGAAATGCTTACACTGGAGCTGAGGGGTAACCTTCTTTCTGTACTTGTCTGCGTATGCATATATGCACACATACAGAGAAATTCATAGAAAAACCCTGGTTGGAAGGATCCTCCTGATGTCACCTAGTCTGATCCTGATTCAAAGCAAGGCCAACCTTGAAGTTAGACTGAACTCCAAAATTAGATCAGATAGCTCAGGGTCATGTCTAGTCAAGTTGTGAATATCTCCAAGGATGGAGATGTACGCTCTTTCCATAACAAACAAGTGTCTTAGATCCAGAGCACATGCAGCTCAAGGACTTTTGGAGTTTATCTACAAAATAAATTAAGAACGCTAACTGAAGAGATTATGTAAAAGCAAAAACTTCATCCCATTCATCTGAATCAGATCTGGGCTTGGATTATAATCTACTTTGATTCATTTCTTCTCCATTGCCAATGTTTTACTTTCACCCTAATATCACAAAAAATATGCATTTTTTCCTTTAAGGGAAAAATAATAATAATTGCGTTACAGTAAGTTACGCAATTCAGGGGCTAACATTAAAATTGTATCAGGATGTTTTCTTTCGAGTTGTCTCCTACACACAGAGTTTGAAAAACTTCCTTTACTGATTAATAGACATTTGGTAATCAAACAGTCCAAAGTTTTACCGGAAGGACTGAACTCTTTTGCACTTTATCAATGGTGAACCTTTTCAAAAAGCTGTAAAAGTCATCTTTTTTTTTTTTTTAAATAAATTACCTGGGGAAGAAATTCCTTTTCAGCAGCTCAGTGGTGTCAGTAAGCAGAAAAAGAAAATGAATTGGAAAAAAAAAACATATGCCCATTTCAAGATAAGTTTCAAAATGTTGCAGTATTTGATGTGTTCCATGTTCATTTTGAAAGACAGTGCAAAATGTTGATATTTTGCATCATAAAATATAGTTGTCCAAAAATATGAATTGTTTCAGAAAACGCTAACACAGTCAATGTTTCAAATACACAGAGCATTGAATAGCAATGTGAAATTTCTCAGCTAGGTGGGACCCAGGTGAAATACAGGACCAGACTGGAAAACAAGGGTTGCTGTAGCTTAAGCCAAAGTCATTTCAAATGTTCTTGACCCTGCTGAAGGCCTCTCTTTGCCGCTGAAGTTTGCTGAGCCCACCCCATTTCCATTCTTACATAACAGCCATGGCCACTGCAACCATCTCACTCACGAAGATGGATTTGCACTAATATCTGATCTGTAAACTGGGATATACACCAGCTCCCAGCTGCAGCTGGTACGGAGCTGCAACCTCCAGCTGAACAGGACTAAATCCACCCGTACATGTTTGTCAGAGCTATTAGACTCAGCAGCGCACACCATTAAAGCATTTGTCCCCAAATGAGGAACAGACTCCAGGTTCCTTCTCCCTTTACCTACCCCTCATCTCTTAGAAGAGTTTAGCCCCACCTGTGCAGTGTGCTGAGCCTCAGCCTGTACATGTGCTCACAGGATACTGAAGCCATCCCTCCCACATCAAGCCCACAGGGACTTGAGGGACTTTAAACAGAAGGAAATCTATGTTACGGTTCATATGATAAAGGCACCAATTTGCTCAGCCTGTTTAGCACTGGGACATCTAAGTCAAAGAGTTTTCTCTGGATACTAAGACACTCCAGGGTAAAACAATACCCAAGCATGATTTTCAGGGTTTTCAGGTTTGGACGTGGGGTGATATTTTCATCTAGCTTCCAACACCATCACTCCTGCAGCAGTAGGAAATAAAACATGACCAGGACACAGATCACCAGAGCTTAGACCTAGCCCAGGCAGCCCTCCACAGCTAAGGGGCTGTGGGTGGTACATTGCAGACAGCAACAGGCAGACTATGCACACAGGATGAGGGTGTTGGATCAGGATGGTCTCTGTGTGGCACCATTCCTTCACGGAGCAGTAGCTAAGAGAGACACCATCGTGCAGAGATGACCACAAACCAGGCCTTCCTGCAGCGCCAGCTGACTTCCCTCTGTTAGCCTGGGCCTCTCATAAATTGGGAATGACACCAGTTCCTCTTGTCCTCGTTCTCCTGGCAGAGTATCCAACACATCAACATGTCAGTAGGTTGACAAGCATGATCCTAAAGATCCATCCTTTAACAAGGCCCTATTCCTCATTACCTGAACAAGGGCAGCCCTTACTCCAAGCCTAGCCCAAGCCCTCGTACAGCCTGTGCCTTCCTGCCGCCATCCTGTTCCCAAGTTGTTTGCATGCCATTTCCCTGTTCGGGCATCGGAAAGATGCCAGCACCCAAAAGCTAAAGCCACCATTGCACCCATAATCTTACACCATCAGCTGTAGGACAGAACATGGCAAGAAGTCCTACACTTAATCCCTTGGGGATTCTTCTAACTGAGGCTTAATTCTTGTTCAATGAACTCAGGCACGCACCTTTTACACACACAAAATTGTCCTACGCTGATTTCTAAATCAGCTCGCTGTCTGTCCCAGCCCTTATTCCAATCCCACCAATGCAGCCCAAAATGCACAAATGCTAACCTGAGCCCTGGACAAAGGACTTCCTGAAGGTGAAGACTTTAAAAAAATTTGCTCTCAGATCATGCTCATGCACACCTATAGACTGGTGTAGCTGTCCTTTACAACAACCTGCTCCCCTGGAGAAAGGGATAATATTTCCAGAAGAGACTCAGAGTTAGCCTGAACTCATGGTAGCCCAGGATAGTCATTTTTGTGAAAGCAATCAATGTGAATTGGAAGCACTCCATCAAACCACATTTCAGAAAACCTGGAGTCTAAAACATACAGCAATAAATTTAAAATTTTCTCAAACCTCAACCCACAGCTCTAACATAAAAACTGTTTTTACCCACATAATCCTCCTCTTTTTAAAAATTTTCAAATTGCAATACAAATCCCCAGACAAGTCCTATTTACTCTAAACAGCTCCAAAATATCCCCCACTTAAAAATCAGGTTGATCAAGGAATGAGAATAGGGATAAAGTTAGGAGTACCAGTTACTGAAACAACAACTAAGAGCTTTACATGTTAATTGTCAAATAAATGCATTCACCCAACAGGATTAAAAATTAGAATCTGAAAAAACTTGGCCACCACAGCCAAAAGTTGATGTGGCAAGGGGATCCCAGCACACGACCCATGGAAGTCAAAATTGAGAGAAAAGGTCCTCCTCTGTTACGGCCCAGCCAAAATTCCCTTTGATACCTCCGACCAAGCCCAGCATTTTCCCACCAATTTCATCTCCCTTTGAGGCCACCATGAGCTGGTGGCTCCAGGCCCAGGACAGCCTGAGGACTCGGGGCTTCCCCCATGGGCCTCAGGCTGAGGCAAAGGCCTGGCTTCAGGCAGGGTCCCCAGCACCACGGGCGGTCCCTGCACTACTGCCAAGGATGGGGCTGTGAGTGATGGCACAGGGCCAAAACCCACAGGGGCTGAGAAGACAATGTTGGTCAACCCACAGGCTGACCTGCACTGGTCTCTGGAGAAGCCTGAGCTTGCTTCCTCACAGGTGTCCCCACCAGCACCCCCACGGGGCATGGTCACGGTGGGTCACAGGCTCATCCCTAGAGAAAGGAAGAGGACCAGAATGAATTTTAGGGCATGTACATGTGGGGCCATGGCTCAAGGTAAGGTTTCAGACCTGCCAAACCCAAAGCAAGAAGGTGACTGAGCTGGCAAGGGCTTGCCAGGCTGAACCAAGTGCTTCTGTCCTTGTTCAACACCACTGCATATCATCATTTCAGTCTACACAGTATGCCCAGGATAGGATTAGGTTTGGGGTAACTTTTCACGATGGCGTTGAGTACCCATGTTCAAAAAATGCATGGTCTGGGGCACTCTGTGGGCTACGTCCCCGTGAAGATGATATGGCTGTTGCAGGTTACTGGGCACAGGCTCCATGTTGACTTTGCAGAGCCTCAGCTCTGTGGTTTTTCAGGCTTGCTTTGCCTGACTTTGCCTAGACCTGCCTGGAGCTTTCCTTTTATTACTTTTATTTGCTGCTGTAACAGCAATTTTTCTAAGGAGCGGGTAGCTACGCCTAACTTGCTTTGTTTACCTTCACATGACATAACCATAGCTTTTATAGAGAGAGCAGTAGCACGCAGCTTCTCTGTCTGTGTAGGATGAAATATTTATGACCTTAGCATAATGATGCAATGCAGAGAAACATAGGCCTGGTGAGAGAGCAGGGGCCTGGGGAGAGCCCGCAAGGCACAGTACAGAGGAGCACAGGACAGGAGACAGGGCATGGGCTAGTGCTGAGGGCTGCAGGACCACAGCCAACATAGCAGCAGTCAGCTAGCAAAACGTAGCCCTTGCAGCTCAACAAGACCTGTTATCAGTAACAAAAAGAATAAAGAAGAAGCATCTAACATAGATAAAATGCACCATATATAGTAAATTCAGTTGTAACAGAATTGCAGACCTGTGAGGAAAGCGCAAGTAGCGTTAAGAAACATGAAAATCACCCTCAGAAGATCCTACAGAAAGAGGAAGAAACCAGAAGCAACTGTACTCCTCCCAGCAAGGAACTTGGGATGCTGACACCTTGCCATCCCCACTCTTCCCAGACTGGAGCCATTGACCCAGAGGAGCAGTGGAAGGGTGAGCAGGATACCAGAGCAAAGGGATAGTTCCTAGACACTGCATGCATAACAATTTTAACTGTATTGTTCTTATTGAGGCTTTTCCCATATATAGCTATATTCCTATTTTTTTCATCCTTCCTTTTTTTTTTTGTTTAAAAAAAAAATCTGCATAACTCCTCCTTCTGCCAAAACTTAATTTATGCTAACAAAAAATCCCAGCTTTCCCCGCCCTCCCCCTGTAACGGGATTTTGAGTGTGACAGGGCTTGCACAAGCGTGGACACACTTAAGCAAAGGATGAAATGGGAGAGGCTGCATGAGGGAAGCTCAAATCAATTCATTGTCCCCAGGGCAGCCTCACTTTTCCCTGGGGCTCCTGCTCTCTGGTGTCTCTCGACTTGGCCTAGGCCTTAAGGCATGCAGTGCTTTGAATGCTTTCCCTTGCAGTTGGACACTGGACCATGACAATGGCTCTCAGGCAACAGAAATAGTTAATTAAGCAGTGAGCCTCCGAGTGGAGCTGTCATGCAACAGGGTCAATTTAACTCTTTTGCCTTGGACTCTTGTCCCAGGACCACTGCCTCCACGCAGTCCAGAAGGACAGCCGAAGTTCAAGTAAACAAGAGGTTATTGGATGGCTCAGGCAAGAGGAGGAACGATAAAGTAAACTGCTCGGATAACCACGTACAGATTGATTGGTGGTACTATTGTAGGGCAATGGTAGAGGTTGAAAGGTTCATTCAAGTTTTGCAGTGACAGAGGAAGAAAAAAAATCAAGAACAAAGCCTTATACCCACTTATACGAAAAATCATTCCACACAGACTCTGAAAAACTATACTGAATAGGTAAGGGAAAAAAAGATTTTTATCACACACACACCCTCCACACAGCTTTTAAAAAGGATCAAAACCAAATGTTTAGAAAACCTTGTTTACTTAAAACAATACTTTCCTGTTTATACACTTCATATTTACAAATAGCTTACTAAGACCAAGAAAGATTTTGACCTATAGTTAGCCTGGGAAAAAAAAAAAAAAAAAAAGCCACACACACACTATATCCAAAGTTTTTTTCCTCCCTAACTTCTTTCAGGTTTGGATGTTTTAGTAAATGGTAATTTTTTCAGGAAAAATAAAGACACCATTGCAGTCGTTCAAGATATCAGCTTCATTATGTCTCTCCAGTTAAGCCCACATCCTGGCATAACTATATTCCTCATTACTGTAGAAAACCTTTTTTTTTTCTTTTCTTTTTGTTTTTTGTTTTTTGTTATTCAGCTTCAGAGGATCCCTGCAAGTATCACAGCAAACACTGTCCCCCTAGTCAACTTCATAAAGACGCATGTCTAAGGTCACTGGAGTTTTTTTCATGAACATGCCCTTGCGTGACACAGCTGATCCCAACATACAATCAAAAGAAACTCTCATAACCTATACAGAAGCACGTGCTCTGAGAGATTAGCAGTTTTCAGGGGTGCCTATGAAAGCAGTCTTGCAAATAAGCACATATTCACAGAAACGATAGAAACACAATAAACAACCCTGAAACTTCACCTTCATAACCCAACTCCTCTACAGCTGGACATTTGTTTAAAAATCTTCAGCTGTAGTTAATTAAACACTTGGCCACAGAGTGAGTCAGCAATTGCCTTGAGCTAACACGCCACTGGCAAGCATTCACTCAATGCACATAAACACAAAATCTCCTTTTCTGAAGTGGGTGTGC
This sequence comes from Anser cygnoides, assembly GCF_040182565.1. Taxonomy (NCBI): domain Eukaryota; kingdom Metazoa; phylum Chordata; class Aves; order Anseriformes; family Anatidae; genus Anser; species Anser cygnoides. The sequence goes on along the minus strand of NC_089874.1, from coordinate 102,019,755 downwards.
AGTACTTCTTCCTCCTCTGAACCTTGAATGCTTTAAAAAAACAACAACAAAAAACCACTAGCAACTGGGGAATCGTGTAAAAACTCCACTAGGAACAGACCAAGCCCCCCTCTAGGACTCAGAGCCAAGCCATTTCAGTAAGGCCAGAGTGTGTTAGTTTAAACTTACAGTCAAGAAATACTTGGCCCCAAAATTTTTTAGAGGTATTGAGTTTTCATCGGCCTCTGCCTAAAGTTGAACTAAAGGTGTAGTAAATCTGAGGGAGCAGGGCTGCGTGCAGTACCTATGCTGATCCCCAGCCACCCCTAGCTGTGGCATGCTCTGTCTGCATCACCCATGGGTGGGTGAGCTTTGAAGGAAGAAAACATAGCAGCAGAGCTGACAAAAGCCAGGTAACCCCACACAGCACATATTTCTGTAATTTTATCTTGATGAAGAAAAAAAATAAATAGATCACCTCAACCTCTTAGAAAACCTTTTGTTCCTTGCTGGTTGTGTTGTCTGACAACAGAGCAGCTCTGTGGGCTGAGACCTTGGCTGGGCTGAATGCTATGCTTTTGCGTGGCTACAAAATCCAGACACAGGTTTTGCCCCACCGAAGAAGATATTAAGAACTTGAGAGAAAAGGCAGAAGAGAGGTATTCATTCTTAGGTAAAAATCTGAACAGTAATTTTCAAAAAGAAATCTTTTTCACTGCCACTTTCTCATGGGTGAGCAGACAAGCTCGAGAATTGTTTTTTTATGAGAGCTTTCCCTGTTTCAATTATTAACATACATCTATATATGTGCAGCTAGATAAACAATTAGGAGGATTATGTAGGTCCTTTCAACAGCACAGGTCAATAGTCCAATTCGTTTTTTTGCATTAAGCAACCTTAAGACCTTTCTACCTTAGTTCAGTAAATCTGTTTACTTTGCTCAAGCATTTCTAATAAATACTGCATCTCCTTCATGATTGTGCCTCTGGGGCGCAGCTGCCTCTGCACTGTGTTGCAAGAGGCGTGCTAATCTCGCACTTACTTCCATTATTCTTTTCTATTGCCAATAGTTCAATGACTTCTGATGAGTCCCTTACACTAATTCTATTTTACTATGACACAATCTCTAAGCTGCTTGGTGACATGGTATTGTACAATATTTTTAGAAACTGGAGGAACGTCTGGATGTCAACATCAGTATTTGGAGTACTAGTCTGAAAAATACCATATAACATGTAAGCGAACTTTTCAGTTGCCTTTCAGAGTAGATATCTGAACTTGTCAAGTCCCTGAATGTACCCTGTGAAGTTTTTATTATCAGGGCAGAGATATGAAATGCCCGCACCCTAGTTTGGACATGTTGGTTGTAATAGTAAGACTCAAACTACTTCATGAAATGGAGAAATCAGGAGGAAGATGATAGCCAGGGTATACAGGATATCTCTGGTTAATGTCTTTGCCACTTGAAAGCCAGTAAAACTTTTGATAACGTTTTCTGTTTACATTGCTTATATTGCAACACACTGATTAAGATAATCCCTATATTGTTATAGGAGAGAAATTCTGTCATGTGCTGAGTGGCTACTGAATAGATTTGGAATCTACATACGGCTGATCTATGAAACAAATCGCTAAATAATATGCTTGCCTAAGCAGACATGTTTCTGGAATAAGGCTATCCTTATTCCAGAACGTTGTGGCATGGCAGTAATTTATTGCATCGACTGTGTTGACCCATCTAAAATAGACACCGTTGTCTCAGTTTAAAGATTATTTAAATTTTTAAATTAAAAACAAACAAACAAACAGAGTTTTATTATGTAGCAACCAAATTTCTTTGACAATCCTGTTTTCTTCATGACATTCCTGGACACTGGTCTCCCAAAGTAACCAGGCCAGGACGTGATCAGAGAATACTGGAACTCATAACATTTATATGACATTTTAAAAATTTTGAAGTCCTTTTCTATTGTATTAATAAATCTAACATGAAAGCAAATTTAACCTTCTTTTAACAGCATTGTATGAGTGGATTCAAAATTAGATTATTAAGGAAGTTTTACCCCAGGGACAGAATGACAGGAATACAGTATGCCAGGAGAAATGCTGTGCCAAGTGACATGCATACTCCCTGTGTTTACTTTAAAATAACACTCCAAAGCAGAGCACGCACCCGCAGTTCGTCACAACACTCACACTTCTTGGTCACTCATTTTGTTCTCAATTTCAGGACAAAGTCTGTAGTCTTAATCAATTCCACACTTTAGATTTTTATTGCTCTGGTAGTTTACAAAACAAAAAAAGTCTAACACTGACATGTAGAAATTTCTATTTAAAAGGGAATTTAGACTCATCAGCTTGCCTGCTGGCCCCGTTACTGACACCCTTTCTAGCAGTGTTATTAGAGCTGTTCAGCTCCAAGCAGGATCACAGGGTTTTTGTATTCAGTGTTTTATGCCAAAGCATAGTCCTTGCAATGATGAGTTTAAAATATGTGTATTTTTAGAGGACAAAAGTAATGCAGTTTGGTGATTTGATATTAATGCTAACCCTATGAGTGTGTGTTTTAAATTCAGATTAGCAGTTGGAAGTAAGAAGGTCATCTATTTTTAAGGGGTTCATAATGAGCTCGTGCTGATTCGAAGAACGAACTGAAACGTCCCCACTTGGAAGCCTGCAACAAGCCTGGAGCTGCATTCCTGTGCCTCGTGCAACCCAGCAAGTCACACCTACGGGAACGGTGCAGGAACATCCACGCTCACACTAAACTAGGTCAGAGTTTGTTCAAGCTGTAACACTTTGTCCAAGAACCAGGGTAAATATTCAGGTAGTTTGTCTGTTCCAGTGAGAGAAAAAACAATGCTGGATTCACGGCAGAGAGAAGAGAGTAAGATACTCTGCAGCTTAGCAGTTAGAGCTCAGAAAGAAAATCCTGGTAGGTCGTCCTTGCTTCAAAGTCTGTTTCCATTTTCTCCAGTGACTGTTGTCTCACCTACTGACACTTATTTGCCAACACCAACTTAGTGTATGAAAAAGTATAGTTAGTTGTGAAGAGTCTGATCCTGTTGATGTGCTTGTTATCCGTGGTCTGAGACACCAGCCTCCCATCGGACCTCGAGGCAGCCAAGCCTTATTGGTCAGACTTGTGCATCTACTAGATGTTGAGCTTCTCAAGCATAAGATCATACATCCCTCAGCGAAGGTGGAGTAAATTATCTTGCATATTCAGCTAAGACTAAGAGCAGCCCACCCCCAGGTGCTGCCAAGAAGCTAGTTAGCTTTAAATCTACACACCCTAGCTCGTTTTCTAGTAATTTGTTCATCCATATCCTCAGGTCTGACAGCAGATCTCACCAAGACAACATAATAACAGTACATAATAAGCTGTATTACTCAAGTATTTTTGTTACTTCATTAGGGTCAAAAAGTAATTCTACAGAATCACCTAAAGATAAAACAAGATTTTTCCCATTCTAAACCCATAAGCTGTGACTGCTCAAATACCATATTCCTTTTATTATTCATGAAGCGCTTGTACTCCTTAGACCCGTGCAGAGACTGTTACTCACTGCAGCCCTACTCTGAAAATAGAGCCAAATAAACACAGGTTGGGAATCCATTCAGTTTACAAATGAAAGGCCAGTTTTGCTTGCTTCCAGTTACCAGCCCACCAACCTGTGGGTTTCTATGTTGTAAGCTAAGCTCTTTTTTCATGTCCACCCTCAGCACCTACATAGAAATCATACCTATCATGCCCTTAAGGACATTCCTGCAAGCCTTGTTAATATATGATGAGTGATGCTAAAAGCATCAACTGGCTTCAGAAATCTGACAGCTGAATATGACAGGAGAATGATCCTTCCCTATTTTCAAAATGTCATTAAGGAAAATAATCCGCTTTCTTGGCTTACCATTTTCCATTCTAACTACCTCCTCCTAGTCCTCAAAGCAGTTTCCCAAATATATTCTATTTAAAGTCAATTATTTACCCACAGCTGATGGATAGTAACCTCGTAATTTCAAACAATACGAGGCCACATTTATCCAGGACCTAAGCGGGTGGAATTCCAGAGCTCCTGTGGAGCACTCTTACCCTGTAATGGGATCGGTTGTTCAGCTTTATTCAAGGACCAGAGTCTACAGAAAAAGGAGAGATTTCCGCAATAACTATGCTACTGGATACTGTTCATAGACACTGGGAATCCACAGGATTTTTGCGGTATTCCACCCAGGAATACCAAAACCCTTTCCTACGGTTTTCTTGTGCCTAACTCCTCTTGCCTGACAGCGCTACTTTTCTCTCAGTGAACAGAATCAACTGCTCTTGGCATTATGTGGGATACCTTATTGCTCTCTACAGCTACCTGACAGGAAGCTGTGGGGAGCTGGGGGTCGGCCTCTTCTCATGGGTAACCAGTGATAGGACTAGAGGGAATGGCCTCAAGTTGTGCCAGGGGAGGTTCAGGTTGGAAATGAGGAGACATTTCTTCTCAGAAAGAGCAGTCAGGCACTGGGACGGGTTGCCCAGGGAGGTGGTGGAGTCACCGTCCCTGGGGGTGTTCAAGGAAAGGTTGGACCTGGCACATAGGGACATGGTTTAGTGGGTGATATTGGTAGTAGGGTGATGGTTGGACCAGATGATCTCGGAGGTCTCTTCCAACCTTAATGATTCTCTGATTCTATAAGTTATACTACACAGGACAGAAGTCAAAATCTATTCCTTATACGTGAGACTCTACAGTGCAATCTAATCTATTCTGAGCTCTGTTAGCAGCCACCAAGAGCGACCAGTAGCTGCATTGTGTGTCCCCAGTTTTAGAAAGTTGGCAAAGAAAATTTCAAGAATTGTTTTATGCACACTCTGGCATGTAAGAAGATCAAGAACAAGTCTAACTACTTTTCAGAAAGAAGAGAAAATCCAGCATTAATCCTCTACCAAGATGCAATGTGCCAGTATTTCTCATCAATTCGTGCGCTTGTTTGACCTCCTACTTATAAGCCAAGTCGTTCACTAGGTGAGCTATTTCAATACATAATGAATTCACCATGAGAATGAATGTAATGTAACATAAAAGGAAAGCTAAATCAGGAAAGTAGAACTCAAATTTGCAATCTATCAGTTACTAACTTCACACCAGATCTGGTCAGTCATTAGAGCTAAGGAGACAGTATAGCTTCCTCCCCCTCCTTGTTTCTTCTGTACTATTTCTGAAATCCTTTTCTGTGTTCAGCTCATTCATTCTGACTGAGTTTAAGATGATAATTTTCACCGCCAGCCTTGCAAAAAACATTGCAACAGTTTTGTCAACACAACCATGAAATTCATAAGCACCCATTTACCCTTAGGAGTCAAACATTCAGGAAACAAAACCAACAGTGACTTCCTTTTTTCTTTTTTTGCCTCTGCAGAGAGATGTACTGAGTTACAGACTTGTGATCAGGCTCCATTTTCTAGTTTTACTCCCTGGCCAGTCCCTCTCTGGCATTCTGGAAACCCCTGACTGCAGCACAGTGCTGGATGCAAGAGAAAGGCATTAGACCGCTGTGCCAAAGCCAGTGAGCAAAAGAGACAGCATTTTCTTTTCCCCATCTTAGCAGATGAAACAAATGAACGAGTGTACTGGCTTTACTCTGCACAAACCAAGAGGAAGACGATGTTGTCTCCACTGAAGGGAGCCCACTTGCCACTCTGCACTCTTTTGAACAAGAGAGGATAGTCAAATTAAGGTCAAAACCGCAGGGCCCAAAGAAATTACTTCAGGATACAAAGGCAGTATAAATAGTGCTGTTCTAGAAGTAAGCAACATAGGAAGACATCTGGTTTAAAGCATCGACCACCAAAACCAGCTTCTCCAAACAAAAATTAGTATGAAAGGAAATTGCCAGATCATTAGAGCAACTAACTTGGATGGGATTTTGGGACTAAGGGCTTTGTTCTGAGAATAAATCAGTCTCTGCTCATTCTTTTCTTTTTGCTGTCACACCATGAAAACATTGACTCTCCTTAATCCACTTGACTGTTTTTTTTTTGTGGGTTTTTTTTTTTTAATAGCACAGTAATTCTTTCCTCACCACACCCATCTTTCTTCTTCCTCTCTTATTAGCAATTAAAAGCTGAAGTCTCATAAAAATTCCTCTATGACCCCTTATGGAATGCAGGTCTAGCCTTACCATAATAAAAAAAGAAATTTAATACTTTTTTTTTTTTATCATTTCACATTTAAAAACCTGCGACAATAATGCTCACCTCTCAGGAACAGCTTACACCAGCACCCATGGAAGGGAATACAAACAGACCAACTATAAGGAACAAGCTGCATGCATCTACAGTAGCTTTTTAACATGCATCAGTTTCTAAGTATCCCCTATTGTCTCCACTCATGGCATTTTTGGTTCACATTGTGGACATTCTCTGAGCGTGCCAGCTAGACTGCTTTGAGATGGAACTGAGCTTGAAAAGATACTCCAGGGGATTGCATGATGTGATCCAGCCCCCAGTAAGCATCCAGAATATTGGGACACGAACAGAGCTATACCATATTAAAGTTCCCAAAGCATGCATAACACAGAGAGGAAAAAAAAAAAAAACACATCTCTCACAACAAGTATGTTGCTTTTTGCTTTATGGATGCACTTTGATTGCATTACCCTATCTGTTGATGTGAACATAATTATCCCATTCTGAAATTCTTGCAAAATTATTTGAAAGGTTAAGCTTTTTTTTTTTTTTATCTTTTTGGTTTTTGTCTTGCCCAGACATGTGAACTTAAATGTTATTTTAAAAACTAACAGAAACTTCAGTATTTCAAACTTGGTTTACAAGTCTAAATATCAACTTGGAGTTAATACATCCTTTTTAAAGGTCATCTGTAACAAGTGAATAAAGCCTGAACTTTTAGCTCAGCCACACCACATCCAGAAGAAAAGTTAGGGCAAGAACAGGACAGAGTAAGAAATTAGCGCTGGACAGAATCCCAACTACTGTCATTTATACTGCAAGTTCAATTTCTAAAGCAAAGAAGGTGATGGGGTGTACTCTAAGCATACATCCCTGTATCTCTATATCAAGACCGACAGAAGAGAACAAAGTTGTAAGATACTACATGCCTTCACCACTGAAGCTGTGCGAGATGTTTACTGCAAGAACCCGAGTTTTATTAGATCCTTGGCTGCTTTAACAGTAAAGGAATTACCACTTCAGGAATCCCACAACAAAGAATACTTAAAAGACTAACACATTGCCTGGTGCATATGTAAGAATCTGCTTATTGTCTGAAGTCACAAGACTTCCCTTCCCCCCTTCTCCCTACTAAAATATGTATATATTAAAAAGCTGTTGTTTACAGCGTACCATTTTTCAGTTTGGTTTGGCTTGATGCAGGGCTTACACTGAACGCACCTTCCCCAGTGCTGCCAAGGGTCAGTGCTGACGTTACAAGTCCTGGCCACTGTCAGGCAGGCAAAGCTTACAGGGCCAAACCACTGCTAACGGTAGCTACTCGGTGCTGAGTGCTCCACAGTATGCCGTCCCACCTCTCAAATATAACTTCCCTGCATAAGGGAAGCATCCAGCTTTCACTGTGAAACAGGTTCATCTGAAAAGTGTCCCAATATGCAAGAGGATCCCTTCTGAGGCCTTTAATAAAAGGCTGAAATTAAAAGTATTTGAGCCAGGCAAGAGTAAGCAATTAAACTTTTATTCATGATCATTTACATATGCCTCAAAACATTCACCACAAAATGCAGACTTTCAGTTATCTTGTATTTAGCATAGAAAATGGTCATCTCTGTAGTAAAGCACCAAGGAACACACACCAGAACAGTCAGAAACAGATTCCACGTATCAGTCTTTTCCCTTCACAATGTACCACGACAAAGTTGGAGATTACATAAAAGTCTAAAAGTTCCAGAACAAATTCTAGAGTCACCTGAGTGCTTGGCAGGAACAGTATTACTTAGTAGCAGTTACATTACCTGTAGTGGAATTACACGCAGCACTTATTTTCTGCCTTTGTATTTTGCTCAGAAGAGTTACTTTTCACAGAACTGAGACAAACATTATTGGGCCAAACACTGGGTTTCATATTTGGCCTGAATTTTCCAATGGCAACCAAACAGAACAGTTTGCGGGTAGGAGTACCTACAACAACTGTAAGAGCAGATGTCAAGAGGGAAGGAAAGAATCACCTAATTATAGCCTATCATCTCATTACATACGGCCCAACCACTTACAGGCCCTTACATACTCACTACTCTACTCAGCTTTTTCCCCAGTATGCTTATTTTAATTAGCATTTCAAATTTACTTCTTAGAAGACAACATGATTTTTGAATTAAGTGGCGTACATGGACAAATACATGTACAAAGTTTTGGTAGTAATTTAAAGCTGTAAAATTGATATGCAAAGAAAGTCCTACAGACCCCATCACAGGTTAAAAAGAAATAACCAGAATCAGGGTGTTACATATAAAGCTACTTTAACAAAGAAACTAATACAGTTATCAAATAATTCATTAGAGAATAAATTGTTATACAAAAAGAAATGCTGCCTTTTTATCACTTCAGTACAGCAAATAAGAAGGCAACATTAAGAAAAGTGCACAGCAGAGAAGAACTGTTCAGCTTTCTGAAAAAGTTGAATTTTTCTTCAGACACCAGGCTTTCGTCAGGAAACATCTTGGGCTAGGATTACTTATATTCTCTCCCCGATCAGTCTCTTCTTGCATTAGTTCTTGGTAAGGCGCTTACTCTGACATGTAGGAACGATACATCAGGGCCACGATAATTGCTGCTATTGCCGGGATCACCCAGTTGGACCATGAACTAGAAAGAAGTTTTTGAAACAGCAGTTTAAGAAGTGACAACCACCAAGTTAAAGAAGTCGCTGGTTAAAGAAAGTCCTTCCCTCCCAACATATACTTCAAGGTCAGGGCAAGAGCAGAACACCTGGACTGGCCCAGTAATGCTCTAGCCAAGCAAAAAACCTTGTCCTGTTCAGACTTTGTACTAGAGCTTACAAGTTTGTTTACTAAAAGAGTTAAGACTCTAGACATGCTTAAAGTCATGGCATGCTGCCCAGAATATCATTCATTCAAAAGCCATTTAAGACATAATACATGACACTTTCCACTTTCAAGTACCCAAACTCCCCACTCAAAAGAGTATGGAAGGGTGCTCTGAGGTTTCAGCAACAGGCAGCAGGACATAACTTTACAAAGTTATTCAGACAATTTCAAACATACTCTCCACATCACCCCATTCTGACAGATTTTTCCTTTAATTATAGCAAATTTTAAAAGTGAGCGAATCCATGTCAGAAGTAGTCAGCAATGGAAGCAAGTGTCTTCTATTTCCTTGCTAGCCTCCAGAAATGAAGGCCTGTACAGCATAAACAATTTGATAGAGACTGGTACGCATCAGTGTGGGAAAAAATTTAGATATTAACATGCTTGTAAAATGGTACATAGATGCCAAACTGGACTTTACACAGAACAGAGATGTCAAAGGATTTAGCGTGCACATTTATGTTTCTGTAGATAAATGCTATTCAGCTTTCTGAGTGTCAGAAACATCATCATGAGGAGCTTCAGGTTTGATACCAGATATCATACTGTACCTGGAATTAGACTGCACAGTGGTAATAAGAGGTTCCTGGAAAGCAAAACAAAAAGATATTTACATCAGGCAGACATCCTTCGCCATACTTAATTGCCCTTCAATTTCTCAAAAATTAAGGGGAACTACTTTTGAAAACAACTTTGTGCATTGCCTTTGGAAAACATTTTATCGGATTTGCTGTAACAGAACTGTTGTATAAGCCAGATAGCAGCAGTTTCTGCAGTCAACACTGCATCGAAAGCAATTTCACAAAACAAGAAAGTTCACTGCAAGTTTTCCATGAAGTTAACGTCAACCTCAGGTTACAGTCTGAAAAGTTATAGTTGCCTAAAAGACAAAGATCCATTGCTTGTCTAAAATCTAATCAAAGAGACTCCAAATGAATACAAGAGAATTTCTTACACAGAAGCAAGGTGCTGATTTACATGCACACAAGGCTTATTAAACTCAGCTTGTTAGCGTGGTGTTTCAGATTGCTTAAGAACTGCTGTCAAATTATTACAGCTTTTGATACTGACTTGTATTTCTTGTTCAGCTTCCATAGAAAAAGAACCACTACAAGACCAAATCCTAGGTGGGTATTTATGCAGTTTGTAAGAGGACTTAATCATTTGAGTATTACTAACTGCACGTGGCCTAATTGCATTTAAAAGATCCAAGCATTAACAAAAATGTACTTTAATAGTACAAGATCCATCACTGAAAAATGAACTGACTGAGCTGTAAATATTCTGATACCAAGGCAAAGAGTGAAAAAGATCCCTCACAGGGATCCTGTGTAGGTTTAAACAGGCTACTTTTTCAAAAGCCCAAATTATCATAGGCTGATGCACAACAAATTATATTTTAAAATAATACAGCTCAGTAATTACATCCATATTGTTTTTTGTGAACATCTCCACGAAGAACTAACCCCAAAGCCAAACCATGTGGAGCAGCTCTTGCCCACACCATTAAGGCTAGCACCTTCTACAACAGATTTGCCACATTCAGGGCCAGGGAATGGTTCCCCCCAACACTAAGGCAGCAGGAAGAATGCAAACCAAAATACCAAAATATTATTAAAATATTAATAAAGTCACCAAAAATACGTTTTTCAAACATCATGACACAGGAAATTGTGTGCTCATGGTGCTTTAAACTGTGCAAAGATGAAAATGACGTTTGGAAGCACAAGGCCTGCTGAAGGTTCCTAGAAGGCCAGGGCATAGGTTTGTCACACATCCGGAGGGCAGTTCTAAGTGAAACTGTCTTATCAGCTATGCCCACACGTCCTGTTAGAGCAAAGTGTTCTGTCTTTCCAGAAAGAAGCTGGAAAACACTCATTACTGTAGATAACCATGACCACTAGCACTAAAACAAGGGAACAAGCCAAACAGGAGCGTAGTAAGATGTCATTTAGATCTCTCTTAACTCCAACTGACTGTACTTGGGCCAAACTACAATCCTAAGTACTTCAATTTACTAAGTTTCTGTGAGTTTACTGTAGTCAAGAGATAGTATTACTACAACTTGCACTAGGCAATCTGTTTCTCAGTTGCACTTACGGTTGCTGCTCGTACAGCTTAAGTGTAAATTATTCTGAATTTCAAAAGAAGTCTGAATGACAGATCTTTTTCTTGGTGGGAAGAAGCTCTGAATTCCAGTCACCACTCGATTTGTTAATTTTATTAGTACACTAGTTCAATTAGTTATGATGCCAGATCAATGAGCTTAAGAGATTTATGATCTGAAACACTACACTTAAATAACCTGACTTATTTTTGCATCTGAGTATACCGTTTACTCAGAGATACACCATCTACAATGCCCAAAAGAAATAATGTGACATTTCAAGAAACAATACTTACTGTTGGCTTCTGAAGCTTCGCTCTATCATCCTGCGTGAGAATAAGGAGAGAAAAAACACATTTAGATAAACACCCAAAACATGAAAAAAGTCACAAAGAATCATCCAATTCAGTTCACAGTTCTGTTAGTGTACACCTATTCTTCCCTAAGAAACAGACTTACAAAAGAGGTATCAGTAGATGTTGTTCAGCTACCATAAACAAGATCACCTCCTTGAATAATACTTCCCAAGATACAATGAAGTGAAACTTGAGTCAAACATTTTTTTTGTGCACGTTTTTGCATTTCTTTTGTCTCTCAACAGTACATGTTTCCTTAGCTTACACGTGGATTACAGTAATACTAGCTTACTTCTACCTAGTCTGCTCATATTTATCAAGCAAAATTATCTAACTAGCTTTGGGACGTTTGTATTGGATGTTAGGCCAAATTCTATGGATGTCTCAGAAACCCATGAAGCTTTACTTGAGACAGTCACATTCATTTCAAAAGAAACAGTGTACCTTCTTGACAGTGTTTTATTTATCACAACTATCAAACTACGTGTTTCATATTCAGTGAAAACGGGCATTTATCAAACAAGGATGAACTGGACTGGTAGCAGATTATGAACAATTTTACTGTTATCAGTTGCTGCCTGAAAGAGATGACAAGTCTGGGGCATTACAAGTATGCACCAGACCTGAACTACTTTGTACTAGGAGAGGCTACACTAGCAATATTCATCGGGAAAGGACCTAAGACAGGAAGAGGATCAGGACTCTTACTCTTAAATGTAATTCTCAAGACAGTGATATTCTCCTGAAATGACAGACAAAACAGAAAAGACAGACAGCTGAGGACAAGAGAAGAGGCAGGGATGGGCAGGTAGAGTCTCTGCACACTAGCTGCCTGGGTCTTCCAACAAGTGGATTTCAACTACCACCACGTAGGAGAGCTTAGAAGAGGCAGCCATGGCAACTACAGCAGCTCTGTACCTAGAAATATACCCTCCAAAGACTGAGGCAGCAAACAGGTGCTTGGTAAAAGTACAGGAGATATGGAGATTACAGAAAAAAAGGAAGTGACAGATGGAACTGTCAGTGACAGTGGGAACAAATCATAAACCTGACAACTAGGTAACATCAATACAGCACAAAATGAGGGCAGCCAAAGACAGGGATGATATACAAAGCATCAAACTAGATTATGTTTGCATTTTCCTATCTGAACACCAGGAAGCACTTTTTTACTGTGGAGGGTGACGGAGCACTGGCACAGGCTGCCCAGAGAGGCTGCAGAATCTCCTCCTTGGAGATCTCCAAGAGCCGCCGGAATGTGACCCTGAGCAGCCTGCTCTGGGTGTCCCTGCTGGAGCAGGGGGTTGGAGTGGGTGACCTCAAGATGGTCCCTTCTAACATTATTCATTCTACAATTCTGCAGCAGCAATCTTCCAAATATACGCACAAAGATCCAGATTGTGCTTGCAGATCAAAATGGAAGCCTGGCACATATGTGTACAATGATGAAAGCAGGAAAGTTGCTGAGTAATCACTTCACATGTTGACTTAAGAAGAGGTCTAGACATTCCAACATTCCACCGTCAGGAATTATAGTCTTATTTATAAAGCTCACAGGGTACAACAGGAACAGCACATTTCCACATTCAGTTTACTCAAGAACTAAGCTGTAAAATATTTTAAAGAAGCAAAGTTTTAGACATGACCATCCTCACATTATACTAGTCAGATCACTTTGCACTGGTGCAACCTTCTTCAGAAGAAGTCTATCCACAAACATCTGCAGAGCTGGCATCCAACCCAAACAGCAGCTCTCTTTATCTTGATGACAATTGTCAGATAAATAACTAGACACAAAGACACTATAGTAGACATTACGTACTGGTACACTTGCATACTCACCGGATGTAGCTCCCCAACAATAAATGATTCTGACAGCGTCCTTGCATCTGTGGAGTGGCCAACGTCTTCAAAGTTCTCAGTAGCATCTCCCCCAGCTTGTTCCCTGAGGACCTCTTCACCACCTGGGTGCTGCAATTTTAAATCAATGCAAATTTGATATTAAAAACCATTCCACATTCTGAAAATGAAGTTCATTTCCATATTTTTAAAAAAAAGTCCTTGCAAAAAAGAGTCCCTAGACCTGTTAAAGCAAATGTAAGCCCCTCTAAATAACTAGAGAGCTTTGTGCAATCTCAGAAGCCAAAACCAAAGAAGCTAGGTCTCTACTCCAGTGACAGATCAGTAATAGGCGCTACCCCAGCAGCAGCTAAGGATGGATTTAAAATATTACTGGTATCAGTGTTTTAGCAGCCAAACTGTTATCTAAAGTTACACAGTGCTCATATTTCAACAGGAAACATTTTTATCTAAACAGTGCTTTATACAGCAGAAGGATAAAAGCCAAAAGGTGTAAGTTGCAGAAAGGAACGTTCCAGGTAGGTATAACAAAAAAAGATATTCACAACAAAAGTAATCAAGCAAGTTGTGCATGTTCCCTGGCCAATCCCCATCCTTTCAGCCTGCCTAGCCAAGGCCCTGAGGAACCTGACCTAGTTAATCATAGCTCAAGCTTGGGGCAGGACCAGATAACCTCCAGGAATCCTTTCCAAAAGAAATTATTGCATGATTATCTAGTAAGCCAGCTACTTTGGAGCTGCTTAAGCACCACTGAAAGCTCATGCAAGACACCAGAATAGCATTTTTGTTTTAGCAGACCACAGAATCCCCAAACCACACTGCTGGTAAAACCACTGAGATGGAGAGAAGTCACTCCCCCATACCTCTTGATGCCTCGACCCACCACCATTCCCTTAACCAAACACCTGCTATCCGTTGACTTTTATTCTTCCCCAGGATACACTTTTGGGATTGCAAGCAGTTCCACATTTCTGTCCATTAAATAACTCCATATATATATAGCAAGTTACAGTGTATCTTCTGGTTACTTGAGGTTGAGAAAACTCACTGCAGTTACTCTGTTGTTAGGTAACTAAGGTACCAAAAAATTCACCACTCAACTTGTAGGTGGAAAGCTATGAAACTGTTCTATACAAACAGGAGTTGTTAGATGAGCAATTTGAGACTATATAAGTACTGCCTTGGATTAAGGCAACCATATAATAAATTCTAACGCCTCACAAGGGACATGGAAAATTAAGTCTCCAAAGCCTTATTTCATTTTTAACACTCCTGACTGCAGAATCTAAAGTGATGAAAATAGGCAAAACTTCTGTTAGAGTCAGGCTTAGAGTCAACTGAACAGAAAAGCCACATTTACAAAGGAGATAAAAGAAATGGCATAAACATTTCTACCAGCCTAAGGAATTCAAGTTCGCATTTAATTCAGATCTACCATATTAACCTCCTACCAATCCTTTTCTTCTAAGGGGGAAAAAAAAGTAAGATTTGTTTATATAGATTAGGAAGACAGTATAATTACCAGTTTCCAGCTGTGCTGGAACTCCAAAACTTGAGTTAATGTTTGCAAAGGCACAAGTTTATTATTAAAGACTGAGAAAGTTGCTTAAAAAAAAAAAAGGCCAAAACATCACAGCTAGAAGCACAAGAGATGCCTACCATGACTAAGCAAAACCAAGATTAAGCAATTGATACAGAGATTAGGCATAGAAGCTGGGCAAAAAAAAAAAAGAGTGCATGTAGAGTAAAGATTACGCAAACAGGCCTACAAACATGCCACGCTCATCAAATCCTGCCCTTGAATCCATTCTGATAAGTATTAGGGAAAGGACTAGAGAGAAGTTGAGAGATCATTCAAGTTCAGTGCCTTGAAATCCAGAGTACGCTTAAGAAGCTGAACTTGGATCTAACAGGCTCTCCCAGATACTATCGTAACTAAGTCTTCATAAAATTCACTCCATGGTTTTAATACCATGCTAAAGTACTGTGCACCCCAAAATAAACCTTTCTCAGAGGAATGAGTCATGCTATATAAACTGTGAAATGCCACATTAAAAGTATTATGAAATATATGTGAAATCTTGAGCAGAAGGCAGAACTCCTCGGAAAAAAACATGCTTATCTAACAAGACAACAACAACCAGCAAAAGGAACAAACGTGTGACTACCCATAAAGCACTAACAGCGTGCACGTTCACATTTGTGCGTTGTGGTGAACCCGAGCCCTGCTCCAACAAGTCGATACAACATCGATTACTGCAGCAAGCTGTCAGACAAGAGGGTCCCTAGCAGTACAACTGCATCTACGTTAAAGCCATTTCACTGGGTACTTTAACAGACTACCTGCAGGCTGCTGACCACAGCATGGCCATCCACTACATTCCCAAATCCTTCCCATGTGCTGCTACAAAGCAACCAAGTAGCTACAGGAGCAGCCTCACTGAGGCACTCCAACTTTTCTCTGAAGGTTTTGTTTTCAGTCTGACCAGCAGCTGATCGCTCCAATGCCACGGTTTTGCAGAGAGCGTCACCACAGAGGAAGTATGGCAATGACCAACTCATCACACGTGTCAGCTGAAGGGGTGAAACCCGCCCTGACCTCTGCCACCATAACCGGACAGATGTTACTTTTCCCCTTGCATCAGCAAGACTACAGCAAAGATAAATGCACAGTGTTTCCAACTTAAGCCAACTAGCAGAAGGTAATCCTAAAAACCTACTAGACATACTTAAAAGTATTTTGAAACTTCACACATTTCTTTTTGATAGCATCTGCTTTAAAAATGCAAACTTACAACCTCTGTGCAAACAACCAGCATGCAAAACATGCAATTAGTGAAAAGACCTGGCCTTCCCCAATGAAAGGGAGTAACTGAAAAGCCTTACAAATGCCAAGAAATTACTTTTGTATCAAAAGCTTGGCATTTTCCATAGTTCAATGAGTCTCTCAAAGGTTGTCTACACAAGGCCTTTGTTTACACTTTGTATGACAAAGCTTGCTACCAGAATTTCCATTTTCATGAAAAGCCTCTTGCTAGGCCCTGGAACTGGAAGCCCAGACTGCACCAATAATGACTCCTAAACTGAAATCCTGTGATATAAATAAGTATTTTTGCAGGCAGAATTGTGGTTCAAGGGAAATGAAGAAGCTTTTGCTAGCCTAGTTCATTCCTAGGACAATCCCAATACAGCATATTTAAGTTACATGTGGAACAGAAGTCTGTACAAAGCCAGCAAAAGTACCTAGCATGGGCTAATTCCTAACAGCAGCACGTTAAGAAGATTTAGATGAAGCAACTAAGCAGTTAAATTCACTGTTATCATCTGGGTCAAGAGTCTAATTACTTCATCCTGAACACCTATCAGATCTCCCTCTTGCTACAGTCATGCAACTTTCTCAGTGTCATAGTTCAAGACTATTAAAGTATAACTACCTGGATTCACAACTCTTATCACCCCTTCCCCCCCAAACTGGGGGAATCAAGTCTTTTGGGTCCAATTCAAGTCCCAGGCGAGATAACTGAAAGCCTCCACCAGTGGCAGCCTTAGGAATTCAAGTTTTGCACTCTACTAGAAGCAGAAAGGTGCAGAGACAGAACT
This sequence comes from Anser cygnoides, assembly GCF_040182565.1. Classification (NCBI taxonomy): domain Eukaryota; kingdom Metazoa; phylum Chordata; class Aves; order Anseriformes; family Anatidae; genus Anser; species Anser cygnoides. The sequence continues at coordinate 102,002,787 of NC_089874.1, read as the reverse complement.
AGAGGTGCTCTGCTAATTTTAGCTTTATTGTATAAAAAAGACTAATGCTTGCTTTAAGGACACTTCCATGTAGTCCTCCAAAATATTTCTGTAAGCTATTCAAGTTACAGGACAGAAATTTTGCACTTATAAAATTTAAGGAGCAGAGGAGAGTACTTCTCTTTATGAGTCTGCAGTTTTGAAAACCATCATTAGGGTTTTAGATGAAGTGCCCAATAGCTGAGTGCCCGTTTTCCCACTTAAAAAACAATTACAGCTCGCAGTGTGCGTTTTGCAAAGAACACTTAGAACTGCTATTTTTCAGAGCACTTTCAAGTCCTCCTTCAAGTTTCACCACAGCTTTAGGAAGTGATAGCACCAGTTTTTATCCTTAGACTGCAAGGTTCTGCAGTAAAAACTCACACAGTATTTTGTCAGACTTAAGAACGTGCCGCTACTGGCACCCTTTGATGTAAACTGTTCATTAACTTATACCACTCCTCCCCAGCATCACATGAACGTAATCCATCTCCACATGGTGGAGAGACCATTTTTCACTGTGATGCAGTAAGACAGTATTAGTTTTTCCGCACTTTATTCGACCAGCATTCCAGAAGACGTTTTTTGAGAGCTGTCCATTCTGTTTAGAAACAGTGCTATATAAGCACAAGCTTTCAGATTATGAAAAAAAATACATTGGCCATGCACATTTTCACTATATAAACTGTATATCCAAGTTTTGAGACCACCAAAAGGACTATATTAGATGAATATTAAATATGTATCTAGTTTGTTTCCAGAACACAGCATTTCTCTGAGGCTGAGGTGTTCCTGCTCATGTTGGTTTCTCTGCCTCTCTTTAGGAATTCACTTAAGATCCCAGCAAAGCAATTGGGAAGACTCTCACCACAACAGGAAGCCAAGATCAGGGCACTGATCATTTCATTCCTGTTTTAAATAGGCCCAACTACTCATTTAGCTCCTGAGATCAATGTCAGTCAGTCAGTCCTGAACAGTGGAATTCCTTTCTTAAACTACAGAAAAACACTATCAGGCAATACCACCATACTTACTCCATTACTTGACATTTCTTATTACACATGTATGGAATTATCTCCAATACAGACAGATACAGCCATAAGATCCTGCTGTCAGTATGCATTCACTTCGAACAGCTGTTTTTCCTTAAAGGATGTATGACCTGAAACTATGAAGAGGTTTCTCAAGTTTTCTGTAATACAGGTCCAACAGCTTTTGAATGAAAAATATGATACACGAGTTCCCAGTCCCAAGAATACTCTTTCATGTCAAGAGCATTCAGATAGCGCACCCTAAAAGCTAAGGTCTCTGGATTTCCTGCCTTAAGGGATAAACGTGGATAATCAAAGAACACTCAGAGATACATACTTGCGTTATAGGTTGAGAGATCCTACATTTGGAGATAAAAAACAGTTGCTGGAGTCTTCATCTCCAGTAATCTCTAAGATAAAGTGCCAAAGTACATAATCCTTTTCTTCTCCAGCACTTCATCCCTATTTCAAAGTATCTTTTTAAGCCTTGGCCTTAGAAAACCAAGCCAATGTGGTCACCCTGTGTGATGCCTCCACACAGCCTTACCACTCCCAATGCGCATGCACTGCTCCCAGTCCACTTACTAATTTCAATCAAGTGTTGACAAAGGCTGATAGCTCCCCCCCACACCCAAAAAAAAAAAAAAGAGTTCCCCTAAACATCTGCAAGCTTTATGCAGAGACAGCAGCTGTACAGAGAAAATACAGCCTTTAAGTACTGTAATGAAGTGAAAAGCAACAGCATACATTCAATTATTAAGCAAGAAAACACCCAGTGTATCTGTAACAGTGAGCTACTGTAAAGTTTCCAACTTCATAAGCAGAAAGAAAATAATTCCAAAGGTTAATGCAATAGTTGGAGAGATTTTTTTGTTGAATTAAGAAATGGAACTGGTAAACTCAGCTTCTGTTCACAGTTCTTCACTCTCCAGTAAACTGACGCTCTTAGATATTTCCTAGTAGGGAAGAGGATTGAATCGATGCTTTAACAGTGCTCTCTGGAAGACTATTAGGCTTATTTTAATAGCCTATAATTAATTCTTGAAATATTTTAAGCTTTTCTACTTCCTGCAAGAAAACCAATAGGTAAAGCTGAATTTGACTAGTAATGCTATAGAAACTGCTCATGTAATCCCTGCTTCCCTGAGAAGTGTTCATCATAGTCCAGAATGCACTAGCAAGTGGCTCGCTTCAATTTCTCCTTATCTGTCATGTGTAAATCCCTCAAAGTGCCTGACAGACCAGAATGAATTAGTACATCACTTTATAAGTTAACCACTTATCAAAAGCATTCAAAAAAGGCAAAAACCAAAGTACCCTACGAAATGTTTTAATCCAAGGGTTCCACCCTCAAAAAAAAAAAATCAATACAATGAACACTAGGATATTCAAGAATTTTCCTTGGGAGTGCAGCTGCACTTAGATAGCCATTTTCAACAAAGCAATCTTATCTCACTCCTTTATTATCTCAGCATATCATCCAGGAAGTTCAGCTCCAAAGCCAGCCGTATCACAGCAAAAACTGTTTAGTGTGAGGCTAAAGCCTGAGCCAGTATACCACGGCACATCAGACATCCTACAGCTGTCCAAGAAAAAAACTACTTAACTGCTTACAAACTGAATTCTTTTGGTTTGATAGTGAATTTGCCAAGTTCTCCTGAGGGCTGAAATCAAGTCTATCTTGCAAAACTTGAAACTAATACTTATCAATTTCATCACGTGTTCCGAACGACGAAAGGGACTGTCAGCTTGACTGTGCAGCTACTTAAATCATAAGCTCACTAGTTCTTGGAATTTTTGTCAAACTTTTTCTATTTTGTTTCTCTTTTAAATCTGGAAGACCTCACAGAACTGTGTACCAACCAAAACCAATCCAGTCTTCAAGAACAGCGCTCAGTTTCAGAGGCTCCACGAAAAACTGTTCTTCCCCAAGGCTTCTAGAGTTAAATCAGCCTTGCCTGTGTAACTAAACATTTCCATACCTAGGTAATGAACCAGACCAGGGCTATAGCTAGATGAAAACCAATTCAGAAAGAATTGGTAGATCTGGCTCACAACCCAACTGCGCCGGCACACAGCCTAAGCGTCGGCAAACTCCTATTTGCAGAATACCCCACTTTAAAGCTCAAGTGTCTAGAATCATGAAAACCAAGACAGGACCACTCCACAGCAGAGGCTCACATAGTGCCGTATCACTACAAGTTAATAATGTAAGACTGCAAGAACTCTTTTAAATCGGGTGCCAGATCTTTGCAGAGTGGGAAGAAGGGACTGAGAGAAAAGCGTCAAAACATCACGGATAAATCCTAGCCACGCTTAATTGTGAAATCAGTTTAACCACTAGTTACGTTTGTAAGCGTACACAGAAGAACATTTCGGTTGTTTCGGTCCAGTAACTACAGCGCTTCTTCATTAACCCTGACCACCAATGATTACACGAACCGGCCACCATCAGGCGAGCGGGAACGCCAACTGTTAGCGAGGACAGACAAAACCAGAGGGGCCCAAGTTTACCTCAGGAAGCTGGAACTCGCGCGGCTGGGCTCTGCCCGGGACCTGCGTACGGGGGCAGGAACAAGAGCACGAAACCTCGGGGGGAACTCAGGGGAAGGCAGCGAGGAAAGCCAAGGAGGAGGAGGAGGAAAGGGGAGGCGGCAGCCGCGCTACCGGACGGCTCCCGGTCACCCCAACGGTCGCCCCCAGCGGCCGTTTAACGGTCGCCCACCTCGTCGAGGAACTTGGTGACGTCGTAGATGCGGTGGTGCAGGATGATCCAGGTGCTCTGGCTGGTGTTGTGCCGCTGCACCTCCTCCAGCCGGTAGTAGCGGCCCCGCCACGCCTCGCCGCCAGCCTCCCCCGAGCCACCCATGGCCGGCCGCTGCTGCCCAGGCTCGGCGCCGCGCACACGGCCACCGGGGCTGCCCGCAGCACGCCTAGAGCCCGGCCGCCGGGCCTCCCACCGCCCCGCCCGCCCGGCCCGCTCATTGGCGGAGAGGCACGCCTATCAAGCGAGGCGGCGGGATGCCGCGCGGGGGTTGGAGGACGCCGCGGGGAGGGGCGGGGCTTAGCGAGGTGGCCGCGGCGGTGTTCACAGGGTCCTCCTACCCCGGACCCAGGAGCGGTCGGCGCCCTCCCCTCCACACCACGTGACTCGGTCACGTGCATCGCAACAGCAGGCGGTGGCGGTTGGCGCCGCCCGTCCCGCCCCGCCCTCGTCACGCGCCCCGCTTCAGGCGGCCGGCGGCGCCATCTTCCTGCCCTCTGGGCGCTCCTCCCCGCACGGCGGCGCCGCGCCGTGGCGCTGAGGGAGAGCGGTGTGGTACGGTGGTACTGCTCAGGTGGGCAGCTGGGCTCCGCCGCAGCCGCTCTGACACTACCCCTCCTCAAAGGGAAAGGGGGAGAAAATGCGATGGGAAGGGCTCAAGGGCTGAGATAAAAACGGGGAGATCGCTCAATAATTACCATGACAGGCAAAACAGACTCAGCAAAGGGAGATCATATAAATTTATTGCCAATTACTAACAAGGTAGAGAAGTGTGAAACAAAAAAATTCTAAAAACGTCTTCCACGTTCCCCACGGGCGGCAGCTCCCCCCAGACCCCCTGCTCCTGCGTGGGCTCCTCTCCACGGGCTGCAGCTCCGGCCCGGGGCCTGCTCCTGCGGGGGCTCTCCATGGGCCGCAGCCTCCTCCAGGCCACATCCACCTGCTCCACCGGGGGCTCCTCCACGGGCTGCAGCGTGGAGATCTGCTCCGTGTGGGACCCATGGGCTGCAGGGGGACAGCCTGCTCCACCAGGGGCCTCTCCACAGGCCGCAGGGGAACTTCTGGAGCACCTCTTCCCTTCCGTCTTTACTGGTTTTGGTGTCTGCAGGGTTGTTTCTCTCACATTTTCTCACTCTTCTCTCCCAGCTTCTGTTGTGCAGCAGTTTTTTCCCTTTTCTTAAACCTGCTCTCACAGAGGCCCAAACAACATCCCTTACTGGCTCAGCTCTGGTCAGCAGCAGGTCCCTTTTGGAGCTGGCTGAAACTAGCCCGTATCTAACAGGGGGCAGTTTCTGGATTCTTCTCTCAGAAGGCACCCCTGCAGCTTCTCACTACCAATACCTTGCCACATAAACCCACTACAAGCAGTAGGGTTGCCCCTGGAGCCTGGCCCAGCCTCCAACTGCAGGTGCTTCCTCATGGCACTGCTCGATGCCTGCTGGCCCCCGTTCTGTGGTGCCGAGGGCACAGAGAGCAGCTCCTTCACCTCATGACAACTTTCTTTAGCATGCCTCTCCCTGTTTTCCTTCAGTGTTATTTAAGCCAAAACCTCAGCCCCTTTGCTGTGGTCACAAATGTTTTTAGTGACTTTGCTTTCTTTTTGGCCCAGGGCAGCTCCCCACTGTGTTACCACCACTGAGGAATATCATTCAGCAACTTCAGGTCAGCAATACCCCAATGTACACTTTCCAGTATGAATACAGACTGGTTTTTTTTTTTTTTTTTTTGTTTGTTTTTAAGGAGCTTGTTTCCAGTGTAACTTAAGTGACAAAGTTTACAGAATGTGACCTCAAGATCCATTTCCTGAAAGCTGAGGCTTAGCTAGTGGATTTGCGCTTGCGCTGGTGCTGTTGGTTATTTGTGTGCAGGACAACATCATACTTCCTTGCTGAATACCAACTGATTTTCAGGTCCTGTCTCCAGTTTATTACAGTGAACTAAATGGGAAGAGTAACTGCAGTTCTCCACAGCTTTGTGTCATTTTCAGTTTTAATAAGGAGGCTCTTTATTCCATCATCCACATTGATAATGAAAATAATAAATACTGCGTACAAATTCAGTGATTTGTCCTTCTATTTTGAATAAAAAACAGTGATAAACATTATCTGACTGAAGTTCATTTTAGCACAAGCTCAGTGTTGGTTTCAACATCGTGTGCTATGATTACCAGCATCTAGAGATGTAATTTCTCCTACACACCTAAGACCTGCTACTTGAAAAGAAGGCAGTTGGGTTTATTTGATATGATTTCTATTTAATACATCTGTATTAAGTGGTACTTCTCTCTCTCTTTTACCTCTCCCCTGAAGGGACAAACCATTTATCAGCTCTCTGTCCCATTAGCTTTTATGATCAGTGGGAAGGCTTAACTTATGCTGAATACAGTGAGTCATTCCCACAGGGGAGTTGTCCTCTAACAGCAAGCAAATCACTGGAGCACTGCAGCATGTGTTTTTACAGCATCTTTGCCACAAAAATCCCCAGATGGCCATTTAGAATTCTTTTAAGCATTAATGAAAGTTGAGGACCCAGCCTTTCTTTTCTATGTTTGCAATCTGAGAAGATTTTTTTTTTCACATTCGTTTGAAAGGGTCCTTTGCCTTAAGCTACGGCTTTTAGAATTATCCAATGAAGTCGTAATCTTGACTGGCATTTTACAGAACCATAGAATATCCCGAGTTGGAGGGAACCCACAAGGATCACTGAGTCCAACTCCTGGCTCCACACAGGACCACCAAAAAATCAGACCCGATGTCTGAGAGCATCGTCCAAATGCTCCTTGAACTCCGGCAGGCTCAGTGCTGTGACCACTGCCCTGGGGAGCCTGTCCCAGTGCCCAACCACCCTCTGGGAGCAGACCCTTTCCCTAACCCCCAGCCTGACCCTCCCCTGTCCCAGCTCCATGCCGTTCCCTCGGGTCCTGTCGCTGTCCCCAGAGAGCAGAGCTCAGTGCCTGCCCCTCCGCTCCCCTCGTCAGGGAGCTGCAGGCCGCCGTGAGGCCTCCCCTCAGCCTGCTCTGCTCTGGGATGAACAAACTCAGGGACCTTCAGTTGCTCCTCACATGCCTTGTCCTCCAGACCCCTCGTCATCTTTGTAGCCCTCCTTTGGACACTCTACATTAGTTTTATGTCCTTCTCGTACTGTGGCTCCCAAACTGCACACAGCACTCATGGTGAGGCCACACCAGCGCAGAGCAGAGCAGGGCAATCCCTTCCCCTGACCAGCTAGCAATGCCATGCCTGATGCACCCCAGGGTATGGCTGGCTGTTTTGTCTGCCAGGGCACACTGCTGGCTCATATTCAACTCGCTAGTGACCAGAACCCACAGATCCCTTTCCATGAGAAAAGATCTCTCCAGCCTCTCATCCCCATTAAAAAAATACAGTTTTCATGATTGAAGGAAGAAACTTGAAAAGCATTTTCCTTTAAGGGGAAAAAATCTTTAAAATTATGGTCACAAAGAACTAATCTTTTGATTTTTCTAGAGTGTGACAGAGATAAAGCTCTTTAATGTGTTACACTGTAAGCAATGCAAAGCAAAATCAGAACAGCAAAGTTACCTTTGACATAGTTCCTCAAAAAGCTTCCAGTTCATCATTTTTTAGTCATGATTTACAAAATTGCTTTTCAGGTGAATACCTGGTGACTTCATAAAATTTGGGCAACAAAATTGCTTTATATTTATTCCTATCTTCACTGCTCTGGTAAGTCCATTTCCAAAAAGAGTTTTCAGGTTTGGAAGTTGGTGGGAGATCTGTTAATCTGTTTTTGGTGTGAATTGCTTGTGCTGACTTTGGGTAACAACCAGATTTTCAACCTGCCTGTTTTTCTTTGCAACACTTTGATTGAGAATGCTGCTATAGTAAAGAGGTATATTTTCTTTGAATAATGAAAAGTTAGTTGTTATTTTTTTGGCATAAATATTCTAGTTCCTTTACACTGAGCCTTGCCTGCTCCACAGTACTTAGGGTTGCGCAGCAGGCATGCAACAACCAGGTAACAGCCATGACTTCGTGTTACTCCTACTGACATGAAATTTGTTAGTGCTGCTGCATCCCACTCACAAGGTGTGGCCCACCAAAGGTGTTTGAAAGAACAAATCTATGGCAAGGAGGAAACTCCTGTCTCTGCTCAGTGTATAATCCTGAAATAGTCATTGCTCAGTTAAGGTGGTGTGAATCATTATGGAATGATAACAGTTTACACTGTCTGGTCCCTTAGTCTGCTTGAAGGAGAAATAGCAAGAAGGACTTAAAGGATCACATTCTCAGTCTGAACTTCTGGTTCTTCTGGTTCTCCTTTCCGGTGCTTTTAAGAAAATCCCCAAAATTACAGAGTTGTGGCATGTCTTTTCAGTGGCAAGGCAATCAACATACATGCACTCTGTATTCTAACTTCTCATAAAATATCCAGTCACATTCATTTCAGGATAATGATTGTAGCTGAGCCCAAAACCGCCTCATACTCTTGCACAAATAATATAGTCAATAATTTCTATTACAATGTAAAGCTTAAGATGTGAGAGACAGCTTTGTCAGAACCACCATCTGTCTAATCACATTCCACTCCAAATACCAGGTATGTTGTCTTGATCTTTTGATAAATGTTAGAGTGTAACTAAAATTTTGACCAAGACAAATGTGGTTCTGCATACATTCCTCCTTTGAGGGCAAGAGTAGGAGAACAGGTTGTGTGTGATCATTGTTAACCATGTAATGTGATTCTGGATTAGTACAGATTTCAGTATGATGTAAGGAGGTAATGCGTTCTACATAGACAAGAACATGGTGTTCACCTGACACTTGAGAAGAAAGGTGGTTTTAAGCAGAAAGTACACAAATTTCCTGTAACCCCAAGAAGGGGGCCTGGTGTGGGAAGAAAGAAAAGATTTCCAGTGTGGATCCCTGTTCCCATTGTTTTCATTCTCTCTACCAGACTGGCCACTGTCTTTGTGTGGCTTGAGGAGGATATCTCTGTTGAGTTCCTAATAATTAAAATTTCTTTTTGGGCAGGAAGGGATGAGTTTCACACGGTTCCTCAGCTCTTGGATCCCTGATAGATCCCAGCTCAAACATAGACTCAGAAGAAGATGGAAAGGATGCTTTCATCATTATCTTTACTCTGAATATTTTTTAATATATATATATATATTTAAAATATAATACATTGTTTATAACAAAAAAAGTCTGTTTCAGTCAACCAAATTATCTTATACTGCCTACCTAATCTTAATCAGAAGATAATTAACAGATTATTGGTTTACCTGATATCATATAAAGTTCTTTAAATAAATATCTGCCTTATGAGAATGAATTACATTTTTTATTTCAAGACCCAGGTGCTGTTCTGGGGAAATCAACAATATAACATGAATGACACAAGGCATCAGTCTCTATTCTTTGTCAGTCTGCCGGAGCTACAAAAACTCTGTGCCACTACAATAACACTGAGTTCCCAGTTACCAGAAAGTGAGACAAGGAGCACACAGATAAAAATGTGCAGGTGAAGAACGCTGAGGATTATTATTTTCAGAAGCTGCTAGTGGTTGCTATTCAAAGATTTTATTAGTACTACTAGAGTTAACTGTAATATAATTAGTAGTAAACACTATAAAATTGTTCAGAGTAATTTAAGTCGTTGGTGGGGGACTTGCTGGCTATTGGGAAAAGAAACAACCCTTTCTATTATGTTTTTAAATGTCATCATCTCAAACTAACAAGACCACCTGCTTGGAACTGATAAACAGTTAAAATTGTTTTCTGTTAACATGCAAATCTGGATTGCTTTACAGCATCCAAATTTTTGCTATTGAGCCAAATCGGTAGCATCTTTTGAGCTATCGTAAACGCTTTATGTAGGTTGAGAGTGAGTGAACAGAATACTCAAAAAGAGTATGTACTCTACTCAGTGCTCACAAAGCATTATGTCATTCCCTGTAATAGTAAGGGGAAGAAATGAGAAATTCTGCCAAATTGAATGCTTTTGGGCCGATCTGCTAGTTTGCCTAAGGCCTGTAGATTACGTCTTAGACCCGTTGTGAGTGGGTTAAGAGCAAGTGACTTGGACTAGTCTAACATAGTATACTGAACCACCAAAAACTGATCAAAAATGGAATGTATTTTGTTTGAAAGACTAAGGAAAAGAAATGTAGGCTGAGAGAATCAAGTATGGAAGTTTATTGTTGATTTTTTTCTGCCTTCTTTGTAGACAGTTATTATTCCTGTATCAAGACATCCTTTCTGCACCAGTTATTGGAACACTGAACCAAATTTCCGTTGTAATGGCGGTCAGTAATCACTCTGCAAATAAGCATATGGTTACATGTAATGTATGCTTCTTTTAAAAAAGCGTGCTTTTTTTGAGGACAAAGGATAAGTAAAATTACATAATTTGAAGCAAACTTTTACTCGTATGCCTTAGTGATGTAGATGACAGCTTAGGTCATTTTTTCTTCTGACAAATTGACCTTTTCAGGTGGTGAACCTTTTGTGGAACAGAATGGATTCAGTAAGATGCCACTCAGTTCACAATGAGATCAGCATGGGCAGCTTCTGCCACTTTGATTTGGGCAGTCTTTTGCTTGCTTGGTAATATATCTTTACCTGGAAAAGAGATTACATTATGACAAATGCCTTGAACTTATTTTACCTATCATTCTCCTTTAAAATAACAGGATTTGATATTTTCTTTAAGTATTCCTCAGTATGTTTTTCTAAAGTAGAGACACTGATGGTCCAAAATTTACTTTATGATTTGATAAAACACCCCTTAATTTCAGACACTTGGATTCTATTTATTTTTTTAGATACCATTTTACAAATCAGGAATATGTCAAGCCTATATAGAGAGACAAGGAGCTACCGTAAGTGCTGAAAGATGTCACATTTCTTCAGATTGTTACACATTTCTGATTGTTGTACCAGAGATGAGTACTTTTCATAGGGCTTGCAATTTGCTCTGCAACTTTCAGGGTGAAAAAAAAATCTGTCCCACAGACAAAATGTCTCCTCTGAATCTGGGTATAGGAAGTATACTTCATCAGAGTCAAAAGTTTAATAAAAATCTTCCTGCTATATCTCATTAGTTTCCTCTGCTGCATTGGAGTCCTGATCCTGTTCAGGAGCATTAATATTTGACCTCGAGGCAAAGACAGACCTGCCAAAGAGAGACCAAAGAGCTCCCTGGCGGGTGTAATCCCATTTTTCTGTGTCCTATAGGTCCCATGGGTGAGGGTGTTCAGAGTGCTGAACTATCTCCCCATTCACATTTTGTTTCTGTCCAACCCATATAGAATTGTTTCAGAGAAACAAAACAAAACAAAACAAACAAACAAAAAAAAAGAGAGAAGAAATGGAACCAAAGAGCTTAACAACTTTTGGTTTTAGACCATTATTCATATGCTTTACTATCCTGTATGCAGTGTTTGAGGGGTTGATGAATGTATGGATGGGTGTACTAAAACTGCTAAGCCAAAAAAAAACACAACTGATTGCAATCAAGGCCAGTAGCTCTGGTGATTTATTTGCACAACCATTTGGATGTTTTCTCGTGGCTTCCAGAAGTGTGAATGCATCTCTGCTTTTTTAAGACGTACTGTTCAAATATGGTTGCCTCACAGAACTGTTTTATATTCATTTGTGTAACTGACCTGTCATGATTAGATTTTCCAACATCACCATATGTGTAGTAATGCCTATATTTAATAGCCATAAGCTGCAAGAGCAGATCCTTGCAGAATCTCACTAGAAACCTCTTGAATGTGTACTATTTAGATCTTTTTAACCCCCTTCCCTCCCCCCCCCCTTTTTTTTTTAATTTTGCTAAATATCAACAGCGGGCTATACAGGACAGAGTCAAATAGACAAGTAGTACTGCTAGATGAACAAAGCTACATTCACATGTTATTCCTGTGATTGCCAGTGAATGTCTCTGGTCTCGAGTTTGACAGTTGAGTTAATGTATGTACATTTGGGAAGCTGTGGCTATTATCTGGAAAGAGATGCATACCTAGTAGAGTATTTTGTACACTTCAGCTAGTCTTTACCCCAGATCTTTTATCAGCCCTATGAAACATCAAATTAATTGTAGCACACCTTACTCTGATGACCCATGAAATCTAAATGCCTACATTGAATATTGTGCTAACTGTCCTTTGTAGCTGTGTAGATGAAAAGTAAAGATGTGTAACACTGGGATTTGGCTCCAAGATACAGTAGCAGTATCTTTGGTAAAACTTCCACTAAAGCCTTTACAAAAATGTCTTGAATGATAAATGTTTTATTTTTCCTTTCTCACTGATGTTAGCTGGAAGAACCACAAAGAGTTAGTCCAACTATTCTCCAAAGCTGCCTCTCCTACACGCTTACAGCCAGACTTGCACCCATGTGGAACAAGGCTGGTCATCTCTTGGTGCAAGGTATTTGATTCACCTGGGCCAGGGATCAAGCATTTAATTTTCAGTTCTTTATTATTGCATTTATTTTCCTAATTTAATTTCCATATTAATAATTTCCATAATTATTTCATTATTCTATTTTTTATTTGATTGCATTTTTATTGTTTCTTTATCCAAGTTAACAGTCTGAAAGGACGTATCATTCACTTTTGCACTTCCTTATCCTGTTATTTGTAGTAGACAAAATATTTATTTCAACTGAATGCAACATACCAGACTGATCATTTCCAAACCAAATATTGTTGGACAGTAAATGTCTTCTAAAAACTCGGCCTGTTTTTCAAATTCATGCTTTCATCAGTGGCACTTCTGTACTTGGTTTTCATGCTTTTCCAATACAGAAGTGTTTTTCTGTCAGACCATCTCCTTTTACCAAGTTCTGTCTTTTTATTTAGAAGTTCCTTTGCCTAATATCTCTAACTCCTATCTAGGGTAATTGTGAATTACGGAAGTATGGAAAAATATGCCTTTCAGATACTGTGATGTGCTCTTACTAAGCCAAGCAATTGTGTAGATCATTCAAAATATACACTGAGAAAAGTGCATGTTGACTTATTTCCAGTCACAATATTAGCAGTGTCTTCGTTTTCAGTGTCTTCAAAACCTATAGTTTTTTGAATGAAATCAACTTATTCACGAATAACAGCTAGAAGTAGAAGGCTAGATGGTTGCTGATATAAAACTGGCTTCAGGGAAACACTGACTAACAGCAATGTGTGCCTGGTGCATACAGCTTGTCTAATCATATCTATGCTAAATCTGGGCAAAACTCATGATAGATGGTAAAATATGCAGTAATACTACATAGGTTTGATTTTGAGCTTGAGAAATGTATTAACTCTTAGTCAATTAAAAATAATTCTATATATAAATCCATTTTGGGGGAGAAAAAATTATGTATAAATTTTTGTCCATTAATATATTTTAATATATCTTTCTTTTATTTAAGATGCAAATAAGTCAGTGAAAATTTAATTGACATGGAGGGTTTCTCTCTCTTTAAAGGGACAAACTTTTCATCACTCTTGACTCAAATGAAATTATGTGATTTCTCCATTTTTTGCATGAGGACATTAAGCATATATATAATTCAGAAAATAATGTTTATCTATTTTATTTATTAAGGTAAAGATTTTTTGTCTCGTACAGGAAGGCAAAATGCAGTGGGTAAGTACAGTTTTCTGTTAGTGGTAAGCCTGTGTGAGCAAGGTGTAATTATATGAACTCATGATTGAAATACTGTCGTGATCTTCATATTATTAACACAATGCCTTTTGGTTTTCATTCTGAAATAATCTCAGTCAAGTTAGACTTGATGGCAGATGATTCTTTGTATGTAATAGTTGTCAGCTCAACTGCACCCTTGAAAAATTAGCCCCCCCCCAAAAAAAAAAAAAGTAATCTTCCTACTATTAATCTATGGCCACGGATTGAAACTTAACATTAAAACATTATGGTTAGTACAATTAAATGCACTTGCCTAAAATTACAGGTCTTGCAAGTGATGTGGAATCCCGATGATAATAGATAGGAAAATGAACTAAACTGACTGTACAATGTTTCTTGTTTGCAAAATTAAAGTCACAAAGCACGCTGCTTAGCTATTGCAGAAAATACAAAATTAAATTTATATTTGTACTTCCAGTATAAAAATTAAAGATTACATTTTGGGATATTGAAGTCTACATTTGCAACAGGACTATATATTCAGGAATTTAATGCATTCAGTCCCCATGTTACAGCTTACTTAACACTGGGTGAATATTCTGGAGGAGCATCAATAAGTGCTTGCCTTTCTCATAGATATTGACCATTTTTGGATGTGTAATACTGGGTTTGATCACTGAATACACCTGATGGTTATTTTTATATTAACTACATTTGCTTTGAAAATGAGTATTTTTTTTATCAAGTGTATAGGTTTCAAGCATCCAGTTGCATGGACAGCCATGAGATCCATACACCTCACCTTCATGTGGAGGTGTAGGGATTGTAACTGATTATTTTTATTTTTTCCACAGTTAAAATACAATTAATTTTTATTTTCATGCTTAGGAAGTCTTGAGTTTTGATTTTCAAACTCAGCATTTTGACTAGCAGTTATTTTAAATAAACATTTGGTTTAGCTTTCTAACAGATGTATTATAGTTCAAAACAAGTCTTTGGACTTCTTTTTTATTTTAGTTCTAGGCCTCAATGTATCAGAGACACAGCTTTGCATCAGTGTGGAGGCTTGCTCAATTCGGTTACCACCCCCTGAGGTATAAAACAGTTGCATTTTCTGTGACCGTATTTGTCATACTAAACTTTATTTTCTTTTCTGTAAGGTGGCATTCTACTAGTGTGATGGGGAGAAAAGTGCTTATTTCTGATTGTGTTAAGACGGTAATCACAGTCTGATTTTTGGGTGGTCCTTTGGGGACCCAGGAGTTGGACTTGATGATCCTTGTGGGCCCCTTCCAACTTGGGATATTCTATGATTCTATTGACCATATACACCTGTTCTAAGTGCATAACATCTGTATTTTACCTTTATTGATGCATTCTAGGAAGCACACCAAACATCTTTGTAAAACAGATTCTGTACTACTTAAAATACCTCTTGAAAAATCCTGGCAGATTATAGAAGTGAGCTGTATTTATGCTTCTAGAGTTCCTTCTAGCAGTGTTTTCTAGAAGGCATTCACAGTCTCACTGTAATACACAACCAGTTTTGAGTAACTTCTTAAAAGTGAAGCTGCAGGTAAGTTGTCAGCACTGTGTGTAAGGTCTCTGGGTATACTTTTTTCTGGAATTTCCTTCATTTTCTCTGCAGCTACCAAAATACAGGAGCAGCCTGTACCATGCAGCTAGTGAACATAATTAATAAATTAATAAATCATAGTTGAGGTTGAAAAATGGCCGTCCTTTCTGACAGCCACGTCACCTTTGTTGATAAGTTTATGCGTACAGGGGCATATTTGTCAGGCTTGTTGGTTTCTTTCCAAAATTAGTATCTGAAATCCTAACTCTTCTTTTTTAGAACAGAAAAATAAGATTTATTTTGTGAGCTAGTTGGACAGCATAAGTATTAAAGCTGTCTTTATGAATCCAATTCCAAAATGACACAAAGTAATAATAGAAGTGATCACGGTGTGACTTCATTATCTGTTTGACCATTTACATACTTTTCTAAAACAGAAATGGCTAGATATTCTTGTCAAGGAATAAATGCAAGCCTTGATAGACCATAGAAAGAGAAATCTCTGTTCAATTGGCTCTGATTTTTTTCCTTTGTGAAAAAGTATGGTGTTTTGTGACTTCTCACAGGGTGAAGCTACATGTCTCATTAATTCTGTTGCTGGGATCCTTGCACTTGATTAGGAAGGATGGCCTACGCAGTTACTAGACTGTCAAACATGAGTTTCTGGGTTGAATTTAAAAAAAATGCATAAAAGTGAGACAGTTCTAGTTTGGGAAATTTGTTCTGTACTGTTATTTATTAAAGCACTTAAATTTTAAATCTCACTCATTTAAGTTAAGGCCTTTAAACCTTGTACTTACATAACTTTGGGCAGTGTAGGCTCTAGCATAAGATAGTGTGCAATTTGATAATGAGATATCTTATGAAATAAGCAGGCTGTGAGTCCTGATAGTAGAATAATAATGTATAAGCTTCACTGTATTGTGATATACAATTCTTTTTGAAATTTTAACTTTTGTACTGCTATGGCGATATTTGCAAATACTTTTTTTTTTCTGTTTTAAGCTGGAAGATTTTGATATTTCAGCAAACATCATAAAGCTGTTTGACAGCAATGAAAATACAGTTATTCACAGACACTCCATATTAACTAACTGGTGCTACGTTTTGCCAAGGTAGGCATCTGTTTAAATTCCAGCAGAAGTAAACATTTCCTGGAATATATGACATGCAAATTGCAAATTTAGTGCTAGTGATAAGAACACAGCTGTTTTATAGACCATTTTACGTTCAGGAAGTTTTCTTTTACTTTTAGGTTTCAATGTTACAGAAAACGTGAAAGAAAAGTTAGTGAATCATAAATTACGCACCTAAGTATCATTTCAGTTTTAGTAAGTTCTTTGCTAATGTGACACGTAAGAATGTTACTTGTCCTCAAGTATAATTATAGCAGAAAGAGTCAATTTAAAGAAAAAAATAATCATCTTTGCCATGAACTCTCTCTGTTTTCACCTGTGATTTTCATCACAACTATATCAGATGTAATGATATATTTTCTTTTGTTCTGTACTCACTGGTGGTGAGCATTACAGATGAGACAAATCAGACTGGTAGGTTCCAAGCTCTTTTCCATACTTCAGCAAACATCACTATTGTTTTGTCATAAACAGTGTGAGCTAAAGATGTTAGCTCTCCTAACCTAATAATAACACATACTTTCAATGCCAAAAATAAGATTTATTTTTTTGAGAAGTCCAGTGTATTTTCAGCTGAGTTTTAAGACATCCTATGTAAACATCTCTTCTTTACCTGTGCACAGCATGAAAATGGGTCAGATCATAAACATCAGCCATGTAATTCCTCCAGAATCTCCTTTCCATTCATATAAGGAATTTCAGATGCATTGGAAGAATCTGGTAAAAACAACATACACTGTTAATGTATTTTCCCTCCCTTCTTTGTGTATATTGAATTTATATTTGTAATACCCATTTCTGAGTGTTCTTTAGTGTTTGTTTGTTTTTTAGTATGGATATATTCTTCCAGAGGATCTTGAAGAGAGAAAAATATACTTGAGTGTTTACTTCAAGCCGATAGGGGAAAGGTTCTTTACGTATCCTTTGCAAATATTTTTGTTATATGTCCTCTACTACTATCTAAGACCTAACTTCTCATTTTTGAATACATCACATTTTCTCCTTCCATAATTTCATAGATGTCAGTGGAATTGTTTCATTAGAC
Source organism: Anser cygnoides (assembly GCF_040182565.1). Lineage (NCBI taxonomy): Eukaryota > Metazoa > Chordata > Aves > Anseriformes > Anatidae > Anser > Anser cygnoides. The sequence continues at coordinate 101,985,595 of NC_089874.1, read as the reverse complement.
AAATTGGAACAAAGTATTTATTCAGGTCTGTCTGTCGTAGTGTTGAGTAATAGTAAGATGATACCACTATAAATGGTGGCATAAAAGGAACAGTTAAATTAATACTGTGCATGGTTCCTGTAAAAATATGTGCAACAAAGATTCATTTTAAAGATAATTTTCCTGTTAGGAAATACTTGACTGAAGATTACCTATACTGAGTAATCTTTATTGCAGTAGATCAGTATGGTATAAACATATTCTGTGATTCTGTGATTCTGTGATAGTGAAGTCCTGTGACTTTATAAGTTTCAGTCCCTTAAGAAAGTAAATGATTTTGGTCACCTTTTTGAAAAATCTTTAGACACATCTATAGTTCCCAAGGAAGAAGATTCGTAATTGTAGAAATGTAAAGAACTGTGTTATGTATCCCTGAACACTATTCAGCTACCCTCTAAGTTGCATTCGAAGTCAACCAGTGCAGTATTTTGCTAGAATGGATTCAGAAAGTGTGTTGAACTCTTTTATTTCTGATCTGAAGTGTAAGTTTTCACATCTATGTGGATTTCCAGTAAAGATGACAAGCAAAGCACTTTATGCTACACAGGAACTCTCCAGGGCTCCAGTGCGTGTAAGGTTTTTTTTTAATAAACATACTAATGACAGGTAGTTTGTTCATGGTATGAAGTAGTCTTTATCATAGTCAGAACCCAGTAATAGCATGGAGGTATACTTTTCACAATTACAAATTCTCTTCTTCTTAGTAAATGCATAATCTCATATATATTTCTGTTTGACACTGTTATATTGTTGTTCACATGATAAACGCATTTTTTTAAAAGTTGGAGTTAGCACTATAGTATTAATTAGTTGCTGTCAGTTTGTGCTATTCTGTTGTCCTTATTTTGCAGTTGGGTTTCCAGAGCTTTCTCGCAGCTCTTCCATAAAAATGATACTTAAAAAATGGTTTGTAATTTATTTTTAAAAAGCAAACTGAGAAAGGGATAAAATTGCATGGATTTAGGCATTTAAAAGCACTAAAACTGTAAGATTTATTCTGTGGAGTAAAGGAAAGGAGGCAAGCAATCACAATGCCTGTAATTTGAGGTTTTAGCAAAGGCTGAGACTCAAATTTCTTTGGTAGTAGTGTGTAAATGGAGAAGTAAAGTAATTAATTCTGAACAAAGAATACTGACAGAAATTGCAGAGATTCTGAAATGGTATAATCCTCTTTGAAAACACAGTTCCTGTTTATGGCTCTTCTGTGATCAAAGCTAAAATGGCTCCTCCTTGTCTTCTGCAGTTTTTATAGATATCCAGACTCTCTTTTGCTTGGAATGTCCTTAGAAGGCTTAAAAGACAAGGAGCACTGTCAGAAAAACTCTCTTTGCAGAGCCCCCCTTAAAAGGGCATTACCCAGCTGGAAAGCACTAAACCAAGATAATGGCTGTAATTTAAGTCTTTCCTTCTGAGAAATACGATACTCCAGCATAGTTTATAAACAAACAGCTGGGGGAGGAGAAAACAAATCTTCACTTATAATGACAACAAAATACTGTTTAAAATACAGATTGCTCTAACTCAAAATGGGAATGTATACACTAATATATTGTCGTGTGTATCAGGTATATATCATAAAGTGATGCATTAGGTGTCACTATCAGATTTTTAAATCCAGTTCATTCGATTTAACAACTCTTGTTGTATTGCAGGAAGTAAAATCTAAGCATATGAAATTGGCTGATGAGATGGTTTGTGTAGTATCTCTAACCCAGGCTCCTCCAAAGAAACAGACTTTGCATAGCGTTTCTTCACCACGCAGTACAGAAAATAGCCACTGGATGGAGCGTTTGATCAAAGAGCCAAAACCACATATTTTTTCGAGCAGCAGAAGTATGGAAAAGGTTAGCGTTGAAGTAAAAGAGCAATCAATGAATCAGAGGCAAATATCAGGAGTATCAAATTCACCAGTTCTGAAATCCTTAGGAATGCCTGTAAGTTCAGCCTTTGAATTCCCCCCCCAAAAAGTCAACAAAATTATACCAATTTTCAAAGGAAAGTTAATGCAAATGAATGGAAAGACTACAAATCAAATTGATGGGAAGAAAAGAAAAAATGCTGAAAGACATTCACCAGTAAAAAATATGGGTGCTTCCTCTTCTGTGTTGACTGTTTGCAGGTCCAGCATAACTCAAGTTTACAAACCTGTTCAAAATATGCCAGGCAAAATTCCTACCCACAGCAGCTTTATTCAGATAACGTCTGAGAAAGCATACGTAAAACAAGGTGTATCTGTATTTCAGTGGAAAAGAGAGTCTGGTGGACAAATGACTACTTCTGTTTATTCTGATAACTCAGCTGCAGGTCACACTTCAAGTGAAGCGAGTCACAATGAGGCAAACTCTCCTTCCTGTCTGAAGAACGTTGGGCCAGTGCTTTCGAAATCTAACATCAGTCCGAGCCTGAATACATATGCATCTATTACTTCTAGTTCAAGAAGGGGAAAAATGTTAGCAAGCCAAAATACCACACAAGTTCTAGAGAAACAACACCAGTCAAAGAAAATACATTTGCAGATTTGTAAATTAGATGATGGAATGACAAATTGCAATTTATCACAGCAACAAACAAATGAAGGACCAGGGTTAAATATTCACAAATCCATCTTAAATGATAAAGTGTGCATCGCCAAAAATGATGAAAGTAAAGCATCTTGCAATTCTAAGGACTGTATTGCTAAAACAACCTATCTTCCTTCCAGACCTAACTCTGAACAGGTACAGTAAATAGCGCTCACACTCACTGGTTCTCACAAATTCCGTATATTCTAAAAACAACAATAAGCAACAAAGAGTGTGACTTTCATGATGCTCTACCAACATTCTCAATATAGTTTTCTAAAATTTGTACCATATATATTAATGTTTTCAGCCACTGCTGTTTTTTTTTTGTTTTGTTTTGTTTTATTTTTTCCTGAAAGGGATGATTTACTTTGTCCTCTGAGATACACACTTTTTTATTTGGGACTTTTAAAGTGGGATAATTAGTTTTAATTTCTTTAAAAGAAAGAAATTAAGCTTATCAAGATTAAACTATCAGCTTGTCAAGATTTGTGTAAGGGTAGTATGGTAAATTTTTTTGTGTTCATTCTGTCCTCATACAAAACCTGATTGCAGTGCATATAGACAAACATGGAAGATTTTGCAAATACAAGTTTAATCAAAGTTTAACTAAAATAAGAAATTGCAACAGGAAGATTTCCTACTGGGCATAGTAGATGATTATTAAAGGTCCCTTCCAATCCCTAACATTCTGTGATTCTTTGGGCATAAGGAAAAAAAATCTTCAGAGTGAGAGTGGTTAAGCACAGGAACAATTTGCATGGAGAAATAGTAGCATTGTTACCCATTCAGATTCTCAGAATGTGACTGGGTGAGAGCCAAAGCAATGTGATCTAACTTTGAAGTTATCTCTGTTTTGAGTAAAAGTTACAACTAGATGACCTCCAGGCATCCTTTATAGCCTAATTTTTCTATGATTCTGACTGCATTTTAATAAAATTAGTAGCTGAGCTGATTTCAGTGCAATTTTTATGAGGATGATGTCCCACAGATTCAGCACGTGGGTGCAAATGTGTTGTGCTTATCACTGTCTTCACCTATAAAGTGTAATTTTATTTATTTATGTAATTCATCTCAACTTTGTGTTACTAGCACATCTTTTGCCATTCCAGGAGCGCAGCCCTTCAGTTGTGTTAGTTCCTAAATGCCAAATGATCAGGAATTAGACAGCATAAGGTTATTACCATCTGACAGTCACAGATTAGCTTTTAGAGTGTGAAAACATGCAGCAGTTGCTACATGGGATAAATAAGGTTATCAAGATGATGCCTGGGTTGAGGAGCAATGAGGTTATCTGTATAAATCATGTTGGTGTTAGTGGTGATAGAAATTACGGATCGGGATGTGTTGTGTTGATAAGATCTGATAGACAAGATACTGTGTTTTTTTTACTCATAAAGGTACAAATGTCTCTATTTTAAGATGTTTACAGGAAAAGAGAATCTGAGATGTGATGAAACACTGGATTCAAAACTGACTTACTCAATGAAGGAGAGCAACATGGAAGCATCAGTAAAGAAAGGTTGTGCCAGAAGGAGACAGGTAAAAAAAAAAAAACACCACACGTACACCCCTTAGCCCAGGCTACGAGGACTTGAATTAAAAGATAAAAAGGAAAATGTAAGTTTTATTTTTTTATCATGTTCCACTTAAAGTAGGAAAATCAAGAAATATTTTTGAGCCCACTCTGGGTGAAATTAACCTTAACCATCAGTTATGTTAATATTACTTCAAACATGCATCTAAAATGTTTGTCTCCTGCAAAAGGTAATACTAAAATGAAAGCATTCAATGATGGTATGTAAAGTAAATATGCTTCTGAAGCAGATTTTCTGATTCTACAGAAAACAGTTTGATTCTCTCTAATTGAATTATGGGCATTCTCATTGGCTATGTAAATATCTCATCTTCAGAACTTGAATTCAGCATTATTCGGTAGAAATGAGCTCTTAAAGGCTATTTGTAATTCAGTGTGGGATTTTAATTTTTTTAATTAAAAAACAAAATCTTAATTTTTAAATATATTTCAGTTGTTATCGTATTACTAACAAGAGCCAACAGCAGCAATTGAATAGGTTCTTAATACCAACTGGATGTTTTTTATGCCTTTTCCCCTGGATTCTGCTCTAATGTTGTGTGATGTAGTGCGTACTTTTAAATTCCTCCTCAAAATATTTTTTCTGTGATTCTTAAGTATTGCTTTTACCTATCTCTAGGCTTCATTTCTGTTTCTCAATGTCACGTCTTTAAAACTCAGTTGTATCATCAGTCATCTCTTCCTCCTTACAACCACATTCTTAATGTTTTTACTACCTAGAAATGAGGCAGATTAGTAAAGAAAGGGTCCTACATCTCCAAAGCTCAGTAGAGTTGTATTTTCTTATACAGATATGTAGATATTATTTGTGCTAATAGCCAACTGAACATACTGTGCAATTACTTTACAAAATAAGGCAGAAGGAGGAAAAGTTACATTTTACTCCCTTTCCACCCAGATTCCCTTGCCTTTTATGTTTTATCTCAAGCAATCCCATGACCGTTTGAGGTCTCGTTACCCATGCTCAATATGAATTGCTGGTGCCTAATCACATGGTACAATATATAAACTTGTCAAACCTATTCCTAAACTGGGCACATACTTAAGAGTATGTGCCCATCATCAGATTATTCCACTTAATTTGCATTTGTTAACATTAGATTTGATTTGCCATCTTTTTGTTTTGTTACATTTTCCAAGCCAAATGGGACAATTCTGGGGGATTTTAATGGTGATTAAAAAAGCACAGTCCATGCTGTGAGTGCAGTTCAAATGGCCGGTGGAGCAGCCCCAAAGGCCTGCAGCAGGAACAGGGAAGCACCCTAGAGCTCAGGCTGCAGCAGGGACAAGAAGAGGTGGTTTGGGGGACACCGCCCAGCTGCTCTGAGCTGGCCCAGGCCAACTGCAGCTGGGAAAAGCCCTTTCACAGAGCCACAGCTGAGTCACTGCGGATGCTACAGCAGCCAGGAGTCATTCTCTCTCTCTCATACACACACGCACACAGAAAAGCCAACTAAAAATCAACCATCACGTAAAAATAGCTGTGGATATAAGAATCACAACCCCACGTGTCTGACTACTAAAGAGGGACTTAGACCATAATACGAATGAAGTTCTGGAGGCCTTTGCCTGCGACTGTGGGTGACCAACCTCAGCCCCACCAGGGGGTGTAAGCACAGGGCTAGCTCAGCCTGGGCAGGCTGGACAAGCACAGAGCTTGTAGCAGCCCTGCAGAGATGGGGAAGGGGCACTGTCCTGTCCTAGTCATGAGTCACAAGGGCCCAGCGCTGTTCCTCCCTCTCCAAGCAGGCTGCGAGTAGCGCAGGTACCAACCTGAGCCCTGCCAGCTGCTATAGGGAAGTGGCAGGAGGTGACAAGTCCTCGCTGGCTGCCTGCCACACCGCCAGTGCACCACTGCTGCTGCTGGCACCATGTGAGGTGGATGCACAGCTCTAGGGAAGCCTCAGCTGGAGCCTCAGGAGCAGGAAAAGAACTTGACTGGGCAGGGATGGACTCTTCTGTGCTCATTAGTCTGATCCCTCCTCTGTCCAGAGGAAAATATAAGTGTTAAAGGGGATAGTAATAGTGTAGTGGGGACACTGCTGAACACTGCATTCAGCCGAAGCTTTCACTCAGAAGCTACTTTTTAGTTGAGCTGCTAGCTTAGTATTACTACTTTGCTTTCCTGTTGTTTTGTTGTTGTTGTTGTTCGTTTGTTTTGTTAACAGAAAGAAGAAGGTCCCTCAAAACTAAAGAAAGTCAAAAGAAGTAAGCCTTCTATTTAGGATGTAATGGAGTACTGAAAGAAAACTCTCGGTATGCTCATTACAAAGTTAAAAGAGTTTTCTCTTTGTTAAAGTAACTGCATGTCTATAGTAGCTCCTTGTATTCATATGGATTCTGATAGTGATATCAAATGTCTCCAGAGGAATCACTTTACTAAACAAATAGCTTCTAGAGCAAAATAAGAAGGTAACAGAAACCAGGATTCTTGGTTTCTTTGGACACTAGCAGATAAAGCTTTGCTTTTTTTGTGAAACAAGCCATGTTAAATACGAAGGCATCTTGTACTTAGTGGTACTGAGAACTTGGCTTCAACTTGTATTTTGATTGGCTCATTTTCTTTTAGACTAAAATCAATCTTTTTTCCTTTTTTTTTCTGCTGATTTTCATTTGAACCCGAGCTAAAGTTAAAACCATAAACCATTAAAGTGAAGCTTTGTATATTATTTAATATAGTTATATGCAATAGTGTGGCTAGATGCTTTTGTGGTGCCAAGATCTAATCCAAGGACGAAATGGCCCATTGTGCAAAATGAATGAAAATTAGTTTTGTGGCCAGATATTTGAACCCACAGCCTAGATGGTTGTTGATAACTGTCTTGCAGGATAGAACAAGCTTTTGCACTGAATATTCCTTTGAATATTAAGGATATATATGAAAACCGCTACTTTTACTGATCTCTTTGCCTGTTGCACATTACCAGGAGTAAAATATGCTGGAAGCAGTAGCTTTTGCAGTTAACTGTTTCAGAAATAATTAGAAGTGTATTTCCTCAGAATAAAATACTGGTGTAAACACAAGGATCACACAGACAGAACAGCATGAAAATATACATTATACAAAACAAATAGAAAAATACAACTATAAAGAAGTAAAATATAAAATGCATGTCTTTTAGCTGGCTTTTGGCTTCAGCAGAAGTGATAACGTGCCCAGTAGCTTAGCATGCATTTTTGTCTCAGAACTATACTTTATGTCCCTCCATTCTTTGCATAGATAAATTTCCTCAGAGGAACATATATATCCATTGTATATCAGTTGTTCCCCCAGTCTCTGGGGAAGGACATATTCAAAATAGCAGAGCTGAAGTTCCCAAGACAATCGTCTACAGAACTCTTCCTGTAGCTCTACCCTTGTGTTGTCAAATGATACAGACCTTTGGTTTTAGTTGACAAATTCCATTTAGCAAATGAGAAGCTAAAAATTCATCAGCTATAGTAACAATAATATTATTTTACATGAAAGTAATTGCTGCTTTTGCTGTAAGGATACTATATGAACACAAGAGGAAGGCAGGGGATCCGCACAACTGGAGTTATGTAAAATACTCAGTAGTTTTTTCTATAAGGGCTAGAGCTCTATTAGACTGTTTCTTCTAAAATGTGGATTGTCCCAAGCCAATATTTAGGAATTTCTCTTGTGATTAGAAGGATATGGTACAGAAATTTCAACAAAGCCATCTTTCAAGTGCTTTCTTGATGTGAAATATCAAGTTAAAATAATACTTTTTTTGTATAAATGTTACATGATCTGGTTTTATGAAGAAACACTTTCAACTTAAATTTGAAAACATTTACATGGAAACTATATGTGGTGAAAATATTTGTGTTTTCATTTTATAAAAAATATTCTGAAAGATTTTAATCTTTCAATGAACAAGCAATTTCTTCTTTTATGATGAAGGAATATTTATTTCCAAATCAGATCTAGTATCAGAAATGGACTACGTGCATTAGTAAGTTGTTGGTACCTAGATACTTGAGCCATGCTCCAAAAAGTAGATGCTACCATAACGTTGTTGCTATTATCCCCTCCATTTTTCATTGCTGCAGGTTTGTTCCAGGTTAGGGTTAATCCAATTTATTTCATGGTCAACCATTTTAAAATGCTGAAGAACGATTTCTTCAGATTCTGTCACTTACTTTTCTGTAGAGCTAAGAACGTGACTGGGTTACCTGATCTCAGCTAGTTAAGAAGGTGTGAATACACTTCTGCAATGGAAATTGCTCCTTCCAGCATAGCAGGAACAGTATGTTGAAGGATTTAAACTTAAAGACACAAACATAAGAGGAAAGATAAAGCTGAGTATAGATTGTATTTACCATAGCTTTATCAAGAACAGATTTTTTACTTTTGCTGTGTAAAACTGTGAAAACAGCGAACTTGAATGCTTTAGATACAAACTTTGTAAAGAAAATTAACATACAAATTCAGAAATACAACATTTGTTTGTGTATTAGCCATACAGCTCTGAGTTGCCTTTTGATTTCTTTTGTGATTTAAGTTTTTTCTGTGTTTTCCTCCATTCAGGCTTCCAGGAGTGCATTAACAGACTTGAGGATCTCTGAGCTTCGTGAACTTTGCTCTGTTTATTTTGTGTCATTGGTACCTGTTTCTGGATGAAAAATGGAGAGTTAAATACATGCAGTCAAGTGAATCCATATATCAGCTTCATCTCCAGACAGTTCAGGTTAATAGTCCTCGAATGGATTTGTAAATTCAGCTAATTGCTTAGAGTCCTTGAATCACATTATGTCTGTCCTAGTACTTGCTTACATACTTAATCACTGTTCCAAGTTATTTTGAAGTTTCAAGTCTATCTTTTTATGAAACAATTATATCTAATTCTTTACTACAATATCTACATCTCTTTGTTTACACAGTAAAACATTCCAAAATAACTTCTCCTTGACAAATGGTTAGAAGCTAAACTGCAGTTTTTCTTAGGGGAATGATCTTAAAGCTGGATTTGATTCCAGCTTCTTTAGCTCTTGTTATAATTTTTAATGAATTTCCATTCTCAAAGATAAAACTACTGTATGAAAGATTTTTTAAGCCTAATTCATAACACCATTCTTTAGCAATTCATGCAGAATATGTGTAGCTGTCGCTTGAGTAATTTTATCAAAATAAATGTATCTTCAAAGACCTACTTGAAGATGTAGTTATAAATATATATATATGATTGTTGTTCTGTAATTGTTGTTTTTAAGTGAATATTATTGTGTTACATGGAAATTAAGAAGCAAATGTCACAACACTAGCTCGTAAACTCAGATATTATACAACTGCAGTATAACGTTTGCTTTGGATATACATCTGCAAAACCTTTTTTCTAAAGGAATTGGTACAGTGAAATTTTATGTGCTTTATGAAAACTTTATATTGTCATAGTTGTGTTTTTATTTACCTCATGTTTCAAATTAGGATTTTTCCCTACTACAACAACAAGATTTTTTAATGATTATTATTTTCAAATGTTAACTCTTAGCTTAGCTGTAATTTAATGGTGCCAGTGTTTAAAAGAAAGTGGTCACTTCAATATATAAATTTCTTGTATAGAATACAAAAAAAAATACAAAATAATACAAATAATACAAAAAGAGCAATATATATTCAGCAAGACATTAAATAATATTTATTTTTTTTCTGGAAATTGGTACACAAAGCTACTTGTCAAATGCTGTGGATTAGTTATTCCTACATAGGTTTGACTATATGTAATTGTTCTTTTTCTTTCTGACAATACGGAAAAGCTGGTAGAGCAATTGCATTTCTGCTATGCCATGTAAATTAGTGCTTCATCTGATCTGTTTCCTGTTGTTGCTTTTTAAATGCTGCCTGTTGCCAACATTTGCCTCGTGTCTTGTTATTAGTGGAAGCCATTCTTCATTATTCTTGTATTTTAAAATGTTTGCATCATTTTGTGTTATCTATTATAATACTCTAAATAGAGAAAACACAATTATTGTAGATGCAATTTGTTCCACTTAAAATAAACTACTGAATAATTCATATGTGCTGAATTGCCAAATCCTTTCTAGTCTATGGTGTGGGAGGGAACCTGTTTCTCTGACCCACCTGCCTCCCACTCCTCATAAAAGCGTGGTAAGGTGTTGATATGGCGTGGAAACACACGGGGTGTGGGAGTGCTGGTGGAAATGCTGCTGATGGTGAGGGAGGAACAGTGCTGTGGCTGCCTTCTGAGGATTTATCGATGCTGAAGGGACCTTTGCTGCTGCCTTACCTTTCACTGTTTACATGGAGGGGTGGCAAGAACCTGTCTCAGTTTCCTCTTATAATCCATTCTCACTAACTGGGCAGATGTCCTTGCTTCTGGCAGGCACGCCTGGCTGTCAAAGCACAGAAACCCTCGCTACCTAGGATCAGCTGGAGCCTCCACATGAGATGTCTGCAGGTTGGATTTCTCAAGGTTAAAGGAACAGACAGACCCACCTGCCCCACAATATCCAAATGTACATCACAGCAAATAGAAATGTAAAAGGATAAAGAAATCCTGAGGTGTGAAAAACTTGTAAGAGGTTAAATGGCAGAAGATATCACCTGCCCTTTGATGGTTATTGGGTTTTATAGTTTTTTATAGCTCTCTTACCAGTTTTCAAATGATCTGGTTCTATGTCTGAGTCAATTCAGATTTACATTTGAGAAATCTCTGGCCACAATACTAGAGGATTCAGAAAACTACAGTTGAGGTATTTGTAATGAATTTACATTATTTAGTAGACATAAACTTCCACAGAGTGATCTTGTTTATCTTGGATATTTTCATATGTTGGAGTCATTCTTTTCCTCCATAGTCTTCGCAGATGTAAGCCGAAGGGACTTCTTGCATTCTTTAAATTGGCATGTGCTCAAGCTCCATGTCAAACCTAGACTTAGAAGGTTACGAGTTATTTTACAAGTGGTTGTAACAGCTGCTCTTCAGTTCCTTTGGTGCAGGTTTTGTACCAGCTTGTGGTTAATAGTTGTTTCAGTGACAGTCAGGTTAAAGCCTCTGCAAGTGCCACGGCACTGTACCACAAAGTACTTTACTGCGCAGGGCACTTTAAGGGCTTTGGGCTGCGTGCTGACCTGCATCAACACGCTTGTCCTAGCTTCGTAGAGAACCATGAAGAATTTCGTGGCGTCACTCCTACTCGTTGCGGAAAATGATGTGTTGCAGCTGTGATCAAGATACATTGTTCTGCCTTCGTGCAGAACTGTAGTTTTGATAGCCCACAGGCAACGCAGAGCAGTGGCTCAACCTCTCACCTAAAAATTTGCAGCCAGGATGAGCAAATATGTTTTCCCTGGGATCTGTGCAGAACTGGATGCAAACTCTGAACAGCTTAATCCCCCCAGGGTAGCATTAGATTCTGGGACAAAGTAGTCTTACTTTGCTAGAAAATATGTGAAAATTGTTCCCAAAGAGCTTGCAATTCTGTCAGGAACACACATAGCTTCTTGCAACGATTGTATTGTTATTCAAAACAGCGACAAGAAATTTCTTTTTAGACTCTACGTAAAAAAGATCTAAGCTTGCACCTGTGAGAGAAATCAAACGTGTTAGCAGCTGATATGTCTGATCTTGCCAGGTGGATCTCCTTGTCAGATAATCCCTTCTAGGAGTTTTGTTGCAGTGTGAGCGCAGCCCAACATGTGTGTACACACAAATTATATACTGTGTGTGTGGATGTGTGTGTGTCAGAGCATGTGTGTGAATACACACACATACATACAGCTATACTTCACTACTGATGTTCAAAAACATGCTGGTAAGATAAAAACATTCCTTAGTGCAGAGTTCACACTGGCCAGCAGCACTTGGTCCTTCCCTGTTGTTGGGTCCCTTGGGCTGATGCAGGAGGGATAATCTTCGTTTTGCCATCAGGATCCACGACACAAAGCTCCATTTCCATCAGATGGGAACTGGCTGCCAGCGCTTAGCTGGCTTTAGCTGCATATCAGCGTATGGTTTTGCTGAAAGTGATACTGTGTGCTTCTTATCTTCAAGAGAAAAAAAAAATCAGAAAATGAATTTATTTTTCTCTGCCATTCATAAAATTGAAAATAATATATATGGAAAAGAAAAGAAAAGAAAAGAAAAGAAAAGAAAAGAAAAGAAAAGAAAAGAAAAGAAAAGAAAAGAAAAGAAAAGAAAAGAAAAGAAAAGAAAAGAAAAGAAAAGAAAAGAAAAGAAAAGAAAAGAAAAGAAAAGAAAAGAAAAGAAAAGAAAAGAAAAGAAAAGAAAAGAAAAGAAAAGAAAAGAAAAGAAAAGAAAAGAAAAGAAAAGAAAAGAAAAGAAAAGAAAAGAAAAGAAAAGAAAAGAAAGAAAAAAAGAAAAAAGAACAGACCCTCTGTAAAACAGATATTCTCCCAGAGCTCTTGGTGCATCTTGTCGCAGATATGACTGGTATTGTAAAGAACTAAAATTTGTGTAAATTCAAACACTTGTTAACCAGATACCTTATGTAGTGCTCTTTATATTGAAAGAAAGACTCAAGTAAGACTCTGTTGCATTAAGTTTTATTTCCCGGGAGATCAGACTCTCTGAAGGCTGACAAAAGCATTTCAGCTTATATCAAGTCTCACAGCTCCTTTAGGAACGTCCTCGCTAAAATGCCACCCAGAGAAAGCGGGCACTTGGTCCTGTGGACCGAACTTGGGTTATTATTTTCCAGGCTTCTAGTACTAATTGGCCATTCTGCCTCTGCAGCTTATCTAATTTGGAAAGAATAACAATAGAATCAGGATTCTGGACATCGGTGGAAGCGAGTGCATTCCAGTAATGGAAAGCGCATGGCTCCCGAGCCCTGGGCACCAGGCCAGCCCAGCTTGGTATAAACATACATCTTCATTAATTCTCATTTAGAGAGGGATCGACTGATGTTAGTAGCGTAAACCCAAGCAGTGTAAACCACCATTCAGATGTAAAGGAGAAAAAAAGCCCTCGGTTTCAGGATTTCGGCCTTACTGGGAATACTGGCTGTGCCTACGTCCACTGGCTATTGAAACGCCTGGCTCTGGTGACATGTGAGGCCGCAGCTGGGCGAGGGCCGCAGGACTGCAGTCCCTCACGTCCTGCACTCCTCCGGCAGAGCCAAATCTGCCGACCCCCGGGTCAGAGCGCGGTTCTCACCTCCTTTCCCAGGCTCTTTCTGGGCTGGAGGGGTGTGGGAGTGGGCAAGAAGTTGTCTTAAATCACAGGGACAGTCCTTTAGGAAGCTGGCTTACATCTTTGACGTGTGACTACAGAGATTAATTAATTTTAAATGAATCTAAATTAAAAGCTACTTACTTTCTGCATTGTGAGTCGGTGACATTAACGCAGTGGGTGTTTATTTTATCATGACAATTACGCTGGGAGTTTCAACACTGACTGGTGTATACATTTGCGTCTTTATAAAGAAAAGTTGTCATCTGATCAGTTTTTTTCAAATATTACACTTGCTGTCTAAATTGGAAAGTTTAAAAGGTGCTTTCTGCCTTGTAGCTTAATGTATTTGTTTTTTTTTCAAACTTCATCGAAAAAGATCTATTTTTGTAGCATCATATGCAATTTTTGACCCAAGATCAAGATTTAAAGCAGTCGTGTTGGCAACCGAACAGGAGAACACAAACTGGAAGATCTCACAAAAGGTCTCTGTAGATTGAGCAGAAAAATGAAAATGCAGAAGGAAAGCTTTTTGCAGAACTGAGCCCACCCTGCAGCACATTGGGGACGTGCCCGTCAGCGTGCCCAGCTAGCACCTCATCCAAGCTTACTTAGCTGTGCATCAGTAATGGGATAACTCTGGAAAAATGCATCACTAATTTTTAAGACGGCTACTCTTAGAAGAAAGCTATCAGACTTTGTGAAGAGCCTATAGACCTGTCAGGGCTACGTTTTATCAGCACAACATTTTTATTTTCACATCTCTGAAGAGCCGGGATCTGTTTAAGTTACTGCAATGCTCACTTATTGTGCAGTTTCACACAGTACCCGAGGGATATTTGACGCAAGTTTAGCTCCTTCACGTCGGCTGTAAATGCCTCTTGCTGCATGATCAGCGAGAGGGCTGCAGAATAATAATGCAGCAGTCTTTTAATATGATTCATTACCCAAAAAGATTTAGCACCAACTATTTTTTTGCTTCATTTTTGTGAACATAGGGTAAGATATTTATGCAGTAACTCTCTATTCCTTCTAGATACAATATGTTTTATTGCCAGTTTTGGCAATAGCAGTCACGTAAGCTCAGAAGGTCTGTAAAAACCTGAAGGCAACATGGCATCGCGGGTGTGCTGCTCGCAGCTCTGCTTTGCTTGCGCTCAGGCAGGCAGGAGGGACGCAAGGTTGGAGGCCTCGGCTTCTGATAAGAGCAGAGGGAGGGTAAGCATCAAGATTTATAACTGCGTCTGGGTCACCTGGTTTCCACTGAGTTCTTTGTACATGAAATCATGTCTCCCTTTATGATTGTGACGGCGCTTCTATTAAAGCCAGTTAATCAATCATATTGAGTTCTGTGTTATATCCGCCCCTCCTCTCCCACAAGTTTGTGCACGCTCAGGCCAAACACATAGCTCTGTGCCTGCCGTCCAGGGAAGGCCTCCCCACCTCTGCCTCAGAAACTACAACGTGTTTAGGACTCCAGTGTGAATAATGCACTTTTGGGAACGTGCTACATAAAGTAGTTAATGAGGCTGGCTTTCATTCCTGGTGTGTCAAGTTTGGGCCAGCAGTGATTTTTGTACAGCTTAGGTCGTTCGTTCTGCTGCTTAATAGGAGAGATGTGACTGAATGCATTCACCGTGGCAGAGCCAGGTGTCCTCTGAAAGAGAATCTGACAAGAATTGAGGTAACCTTCCTTTTCCCCATTTTGATCTTGTGAGATCAAGGTATTTCACTCACAGTCATAAATGTTAGATTTCCTTCACTTTCTCCTTATAACTCCTCCCTGCTGTGCCCCTCCTGGGCCAGGCACCAGCTAGCTCTGCCCGTAAGTACGTGCCAGAAACGCCTTCCCGAGCAGCCTGACATGCCCAGGGACACCAGCCTGCACCAGCCTCTCCCACCGGGCTCGCTCCCTCCCTCGCTCCCACCCCGGTCTGACACGTTTTCTTAGTTCCACTGCCAGAAATCTCTGTCGCTAGTCAGCGTTTTCACACCCCGCCTTGGCTTCCACACATGCGTCAGCCCAAGCAATGACCCATGGAGGATCCAGGTGTTCACCAATTCTCTGTCCTTGCAGGCTTTGCTTTGAAGGGTCTTTGAAAGAGGGACCCTGGGACTTGTCCTCTAGAGCAGTGGCTTTTCCAGGGTGAAAGGTGAAAGTGCTGCTGATTTCGGATGGGTGATGCAGTTCCTCTGGCTGCACAACCATCTTTCTTCTGGCTCCTGCATCCTTTTATGCCCAAATTTCAGTGGTCACTGCTGAGAAGTGAATTCCTCCAGCTGTGTACATGGACATTTGGGAAAGTGATCCTGTAGCACCCCATGAGGGGGAGATGGAGGAAACGTGGGTACCAGCAGGTCTGAGCAATGTGTGGGAATGAGGGAAGAAAAGCACATCCTAACCTAGACAAGACCATTGGATTTGGGGCTTTGCCAGGGAGTAACATATATGCAGGGCTGGTGGCTAGTCCAGACCACTCAGGACTCGTTTTCTCCCCCTTCTCTTTTTGTGCTAAGTGGCAGTGGTAAGTAGTAATGTAAACCAAGCAGAGCAATTAATGGGGGGCCAAATAGTTAAAGCACTGGCTGTGTGTAATACAAACAAGCTGAGAGAGAGCTGCAAGGGTCTGGGGGCAGACCCCATGCTCGGGGTCAGCCAGAGTGCCCTGAAGAGCTGTGATATGGATACAGGAATGCTCTGGCCTCAGGAATAACCTAATAAAGGGGTACAGAGGTGGCCTGGGAGACCAACCCTACAGTTCTTGACTCTGCTAATTAAAAGTCATGGGAATTTCCATATGTAAGATTTGGCCCAAAACTATTCTTAGTACTTGGGGAGTACATTTTATGGCTTGGAGTTTGTGATTAAATGGGGAAATAAGTTCTCATGCCCCTTCATCTCCCATTTATCAGCATGGCTGCATTGAAACCAAAATAAATGACCTTAGAAAGGAGAAATTTATGTTACAAAAATATTCATATAGTCTGTACGGGAAGCATGTGAATATTCCTGAAATATGATCAAAACAAAACCCAGATGACTTGAAGAGATTGAAGTAACATTATCTTCCCTTTATTCAACCCAAGCAGAATTTAAATCTGCTGCAGGCAGTCTCTAGAAATAGCACTTAATGGGATGCCAGAACACCCTGCAGAAAAGGTACAGCACTAATGTATGTGGATTGTCTCTGATTTCATTCAGTTGTGTGAAAGGGCACAGTCAGATAACCATACTAATGGTAATTGTGGAATCGACCCATTCGGGACGACCGGTTACATGCAGCGGGGCTCTTGCATGGTGGAGAGCAGCAAAAAGAAGTCAGATCAATGTCTCAGTTACTAAAATACATCTTCATTGGCATGTTTTATAGGGGTCTACTCTGACACTTATATCAGAAAGTTAACGGTAACTTCCTAAAGTAGTACTTTAGGAACTTAGTACTTTAGTACTTTTAGTACTTTTTAGTACTAAAGTAGAATCTGAGGTCTCAATTTTTCTGTCCATCTTGATTTTAAGGTAGAGTTGGCAAGAAGAAACAGACACAGAGAAGAAAACAGAGCTATTGAATACCGCAGCTAGGTCTTTGAGGTATTTTCCCTGTGAATTTTGTTAGAGACAGGTGAAGTTTTGAGTTTCATTTCGTTCTCTTTAGTCAGTCAGATGGTCAGCTGATAATGTCTTTTGAGTTTCCCTTGCTGTTCTGACCTACCCCTCAGACAGCGAATTTCTCTAACTTCATAAAGAGAAAAGAATGCAGATGTTCATTATACAAAGCAGAGGGACAAATACACATTTTTTTTTTTTTGTATTTTGCCAATTCGTGATAATGCCTGCCTAGAGAAATATTAAAATAAAACCATATGTTCATATAGCACTCAGTGCCTTTTGAAATGCCGCAACTTAAATTTACTGTTTTTTTTTCTTTTAAGTTTGGGGTCATTTAAACAACTACATAAAGAGCTTATCATTAAAAATGCTGACATACATTCTTGCAGAGCATTTGCTTGAGTGGACATAGTTTGCCAATGCCTGACCCTGACTTCCTCAAAGCTGTCTTACTTCATGAAGAATAGATATTAAGAATAGATGGCTGGAAGCCAGTATCAGACAGATTTAATTGAGAAACAAATGAGAGTGATTAGCCATTGGAACATGCTATGAAGAGAAGCGGAGGACTTGCCATGTCTGGATGTCTTCAAATCAACAATCAAATCTCACATGGATGAAATGAGTAATCAAACAAACATTTCTGGGGCCTCAGCAAAGGGCAACTGTATCAATGTCAGTGGCCTGTGATCTGCAAAAGATTGCAGTATTTAATGGCTCCTTCTGGGTTTATGTCTGAGTGCAGGGCAAATTAAAGTACTGATAACGTGAATGTGACTGTCTGAACCCTAAATTCTCTTGCAGATCTTTTTGTCCAAGTCTGCCAAACGTCCAAATATTGAGCGAGGGTGGAAATAATCTTGGAAGAGCCCAGTTTTGAAAAGCTGCCAAGAAAATCATGGGCCCACGTGTCCCAGGAGACATCCGTAGGTGAAAATTTCTCACAGCAGAGGGAAGCCGAGAGGAGCCCCACTGAGGAGGGCTGCCCACCGCCGGGCAGGCCCTACCCTGCAGCCCAGAGCGTCCCTTGGTGACATTGACTAACCCATAAGTCACCGCCGGTTCTCCCCAAACACGTTTTCCATCTAAGCATTGGCTTGTGCTAAAACCTTTTAGCACTCGCTAAAACTGAGCTGTCAGTAGGTCAGGTCTAAGAGCAGAAAGCATTGCCAGGCCTCACTGTGAGAGCAGTGAGGCCAGCAGGCAGGGGCTGCCCAGGCGAGCTCTGCAAAGGCTGGCAGCTCCGCTCTGTCACAAGGCAACCACAAAAATGCCGACAGCAAGCACGGCACTCGTAGTCACACGGTTTTTAAAATACCCAGTGTCACAGCTCTCGGCGCTATGTAATGAATGGCAATTAGGGGAAGGCCTCGGTAGCTTTTCTCTTCACACTAGATTATTGTTGGTGAGATATTCAAGAAGCTACAACTCTTTCAATCCCTTTTTATAACGTTTCTCTTGTAGAACAAGCAAGCACGTGCTTTGATTTCAGACTAGCACTCTAACCAGGGGTAGTTGCTTCAAAACTAGAAAGACAAATTGGTGCCTTTGCTTCCCGTTCCTTAGCTTCGCGTGTTCTGTGATCTAAAGTCACAGTGAGATATTTCCCCTGTTATCAGTATGCAGCCTCCTGCTTTAAATTGCCAACTTCTGAAACACTTTTCAAGCATGCCTGAAACAGAATATTTAATGTGGAAATAAACGAGTTTGTGAAAGTCTTTTAATTATTTTACTTCAGTAAAAAGATTAAAATCTTAGTCTCTCTGGTTCCACATCCATGCTTTAACTTAAAGGAATATGAAGAAGGTTAATCATTTTCATGTCAAATACAGAACAAAGCATATTTTTCATTTTCCACGCATAATGGCCTGATGAGGTTTTGGAGGGGAGGATGTAATTGTTGCGAGGGGCTGTTTGGGAATCAGGTCACTCACACATTGGACCTCAGAGTCTGGGTCTTTTTGAGTTCATACAGCCTTGCAGTGACATTTGCTGCCAGTGAACACACCAAGCTTCCTGCCCGGCTCCCAGGGAAGCCTATTCATTCGGAATAAATTAAATGAGGATTTCCACATAGCATACCAGTCCCTGGGTTACAGCTGGTGAGCACCACACCACACAGCACGGAGCCGTGGAAATGTTGACTGCAGTTTGGTTTGCAGTAATTTGTGTCTGTGCCATGCATTTTAAATCAGGTGTGCATTAATGCATCAATTATCAAGAATGAACAGCGCAGAATGCTGAGGGTTTTTTATAAGGACTTATTCAAGGCTAACTGATTTTTTAATGTGAGTGTTTAGTTGCAACCAACATTACAGTAATTGAAATAAAATTATATGCAAAATGAAACAGGAAGCTTTTATATAAAGAAGAAGCCAAATGATACAACAAATGCCAGAATCATTGTTAATGCCAATTCAAATAAAATGTTTAAACGAATTAGTTATGCTTTTTTTTTTCAATACTGAAATCCATGAAGATTTTATTAAAAATTACTTCAAAAGCATTCACATCTCTGTTAATGGAGGGCATACCCATATTTCTAAATAGTATAAAGAGCGGCACTAGAGTTGGGAGTTTGTTTTATGCAGCACAGTGAGCATCTTTCACAGCAGCAGAGCAAGCTTGAATATTATTGGGGATTCTGCACCTCAAAGTCCCCTCTTGCTGCCCAAATACTGAATCTGTTCTCCGAAAGTCATTGCTTGAGCTGGGGCTTCTGCAACACCGGTTTTGCAAAAGGGTCTGGGAACTGAGGGGACACACACATTGAGGCAGGTCACACATTAGGTATGTACTCTAATGTACTCTCTAGTACTACTCCTAGGTATGAAAATGTTGGCATCTGCAGAACAATCCTTTTTGCTGAGCAGACACAAAACAGCAGATCCTAGACATTAAGCCTTGTAGGTAATTTGGCCAGAAATATACACTAGTTCAGCTCTCTTTTTCTGTTTCTGTGGATATTTCTCAAAGCAAATACAGGTGCTGTTTTTGTTTTTATTTTGCCTTTTTTTTTTCCCCCGAAAGGTTTTGCTTTGTTTGATTGGTATGTCTCAGTCTTTACAAAGTCACTAGAAAATCCCCAAGCAGGCAGCTATGGAAACGTTACAAAAGAAATAACACTTAAAGAGCCCTTTAACCCAGTCCTAAGAAGCAGTGCACTTCTTCAGAGCAATTCTAACCTTCCATAACGTCTGGTAGATTGCTGGCTGTTTTCCCTGGCTCTGCTCCATGCCAGTGAGTGATTCGGCTCCCCAGCTCAGTCTGTGGCTTCAGCACGAACAGATTTCCTGCTAAGTTTCATTTTTTTTCTTGTGCCCCTCAGGTATTCTGTGTTTCCTGATGGAATCAATTTGAGCCTTCCCTGCTGTGATTTCCACCAATGGTAAGAAGGGTCTCTGCTCCCTGGGCGCGTAATTGATGTTTATTCACCTCATTCCTCACTCGTACTCACTGTAGGCATGTGTCAACACATTTCACCACCTACTTTCTCCTGAAACACTGCCAAATGCCACCTCACCTTTATAGCCTGAAAAGGGAAGTAAGTGAACTTGCACCAAACTTGACTTTGGTCACAGGGAGGCTGATTTCAATGTCTGAGCTAACCTTTTTATATCTGAGTTCCTGCAGCTGTAGCAGAGGCACGGCTGCAGCTCCTCTTCTCCCCCCAAAGGCTCTGAAGGAGAGACGTGTCGGGCACAGTCTCCTTCACAGACATCCCATTTTCTCCCAGTGCTGCAGACCATGACATCCCATCGCCTGATTTTATCCCAGTGCATCAACCATGGAGATGGTTGATGCTTTAGAGCCACCAAACTCAACACCAGCTGGAACTTCAGGCTGGGCAGGCAGGATGTCACCCAGGGTGGGAATGCAAGGCATGGACAAGAATTGGAGCCTTTGGGCTAAAAGTGATGGTCTACAACCCCACCGATCGGGGTTTCATTCTTAACTTTCCTCCAAGCATTTTGTGTCCTTCAACAAGTCAGTTCAGATGAGGCTTAGAAGTTCCTTCGGTGCCTGGAGAAGCACATACGTACCTAGCTGGAGCATCAGCCTGTCAACTTTTGTATCAGGATATCCCAGCCCATAATACAACTAACTCCTTGCACAGCCACGACTCAGTTGCGATGGCAGTGGGGGCCCCCTGGGCTGGCCCTGGGGTGCAGGAGGTACAGAGACTGCCCATTGCTTAGCCAGAAATGAGCACGTAAAGACACCCCCTAGCCATAGCGCTGAGGTTTGCATCACTGAGGCTTGATTAAAGCCAGTATTTTTGTAGGCTACTTTGGTACTGTTTGTTAAGAAAGGCAGACCCTCAAGAAGTTTGGTGTTGGATGTCACCTGCTTGTTTCTCATTATTCAAAATAAATTTCCTTCTCTACAGGAAGGAAAGATAAAGTATTGTCTCCATTCTTGTCTGCCCTGAGGCAACAGGTAATAAGTACAAGAGAGCAGATAATGATGCATATGTGCAAACACAACTTGACTGTGTAAGTCCACTTGCAGCCCTCAGCGAGATGTTGGTCTGTCATCAGAGCAATGACAGACTGCAGCCAGTGAGGATCTGAATGCTAATTCTCCCCTCCCGATGGTTTGTACTGTTTTGAAAAGAAGTTCCTTCTAATGAATATCCCATTAAAATGATTCCCTTACACTACAGTTAGCTGAGAAAGTTCCGTTGAATTTATTTAAAAAATGGTTTTCCAAACAAACTTATTCTGACAGTTTTTTATTCTGATGATCAGAATCTCTTGAATAATGCTAGAGGAATAAAAATTTGTTGCCTTTTTTTTTTTTTGGTAAGAAAAAAATACTTGCGGCTCCACCAGGACTGCTTTTGTGAGAGCATTTGTAGCTTTCCTGATAGCAAGGGCTGTTGGACAGCTAGTTTGTCTGATGCAGGGGGGGGGGGGGGGCTCCCTGACATGTCCCATTTCATAAATCAGGAGAAGCCACAGCTTAAAATGTTCTCTGCCAGATTCTCAGACACCATAATAAACCACAACCCCATTAACTTCACTGGCGATGGGTCTGTTTACAGCAGCTGGCACAGTGTGAAATGCAGCTATTGTCCATGGAGGGAAGAGGATATGAAATGTCGGAGAGGCAGACACTGACAAGCAGATTATATTTAACAACAAAAGAGGAGCAGGATGAAGTCTCCATTACGTTTTTTTTTTTAATGCTGCAATTTAATGCTCTTCTACTAACTATTGCCACAAATCTACTGCTCTTCTTTTCCCCCCTACAAGCAGCAGGCTTGTGCTAGTACCGTTCACACTTTACAACATGACAACAATTTCTGAGGACTCTTCTAAGGAAAGTCTTATGGTAACTATCAGACATTTACAGGTTACCAAAAAATTAAACCAAAGATCCTTAAAATATTCATCACAGATGTTCAAAAGTCAAAATGCTCTTGTCAATGGTAACAAAACAGCTCAGCCAATTTCCTTGGAAGCCTGAGACACCAACTGAACAGAGCACGCAGAGAAGTCTGATAGGATTTTGGCTGCGACATTGCCATGTTCTGGTCAAAGATAACAAAGCCCAGGGCGCACCACAGGTGCAGCAATTTGTGCCAGTGATTTCCAACTGCTTGCTCGATAGATGAAAATATCCTAATTCTCTGCAACATGCTTTTTCTTTCTCTTTGAGCTCACTAATTCAGATGAGCCGGTTTTTGTAATTTTCTTTAATTTTCTTTTAATTTTCTTTAATTTTTAATTTTCTTTAATTTTCTTTTCTCTATCTTTAGCGGATTTCTTTTTGCTTCTTCTGCTATGCGGCAAAGAACATAAAATGGAAAATAAAGCTTCTATTGCCTCCTTTCTGCACTCGTAGTAAGGCAACCATAGGACAAGGCGTGCACAACCTTTATGATTTCTGGGATTCAGAGGGGCTGCCTCTCAGTTTTCTGAAGGTAGGAGCTGCCCCTGGCCGATGTGGGAGTAGAAGGCAGGCCAGGAGCACCGCGGCACTGAGCCGAGGAGGAATCCCTGCCAGCCTGAGCCGCCTGCAGACCTGCAGGATGCACTCACTCCCTGCCCTCACCCACCCGGTACAGGCCAGGCTGACAAAGAATTACTCTATCTGCAGCATTGCAAGGAGTCAGCTTCTGGGTATCCAGCCCTGGTTTGTTAGTGAAAACTGAAGGGTTGAAAACTGCGCTAATTAGGAGGTCTTAACAGCCTCTGACTTAATCTTCAGATCTGTTGTAGGTCACGTATGGGGGAATATGGTTTCATACAATTATAAATTAATGAGGAGTAAGTGATTAGTGACAATGAACTCTTTGTGGCTTACGGCTTACTGAAGAATATTTGTAAAAGAGGACTTTGTGCTCTCAGGGCAATTTATGTTGGAGCAAGAGTGTCTGTAATCTGCAGGTGTCTCATTAAATTCGGCTGCTGATTAGAAGAAGCAGCCATGTGCGGAGACGTTCATCAGGGGCTCCGTGATTCGTGTTGTCATGCCTGTTTTCTTCCTAATAGCTACACACTGCTTAGCGTTGATGTTCAGCTCCTATGAGCGTAACTCTGCAAAAATAGTAGGTTTCCATTCAGAAACGAATGGCATCGGGCCAGCTATTGATTTATAGATTGACTTATGCCCCTGCATAACGACCGTGAGAACACTTGGTACTTACCTGTTACCTTTCCTCAAGAGTACATTAAAAATAATTTCCCACTTGATAAATGGACACGTGCAGCATGATATTTTCACTGGTCATTTTCACAGAGAGAGCTGCGGAGTGTGGTTTTACACAATTACACTGGGGAGAAGAAGGTTGAGAAAGTTTGCCCGTATTCCCAGTTCTGGTTAAATGGCTTGGCCTGAAGGCAAGATGAATACATGCCCATCTCTTCCCAGCTCTGACATGTGGCTGAAAGCAGAAACTTGGTGTAACACTTTGAAAAACAAGCAAACGAACAGAAAAAAAAAGCCAACACTTTTATATCTGCCACATATACTGCTTCTCTGGGGAGAAAATATTGAAGCTTCTAACACGAGTGATACATAATTTAGAATCCTGCTACATCTTATTCATCTGCACAACTGAAAAACATTTATTATGTTATTTCTACAGAATTTATTTCGTAATTCTCTGCTAGCTACCTGACAGCTACCTTTTAAAATCTTTGTACCTCCAGCATTTGACTGGTCTCTTTTCATCCTATATCTTCCAATTTCATCTAAGATAGACAAGGAGCAGTGGGATTTTCTCAGCACCGAGGTTCTGTTAGGGAGGATGTATCTAAGTCACACCAAAGGACACCAAACTGTTGGGCTTGATTCTGATTTTTTTCCACACTGAGGTCTTGCAGCGGATATAGATGATATCAATATCCACTTTTGTCCATGAAGGTCTTTTATAGAGCAGTGTAGAAGGGTCCAAACGCAACTGCAAATTCAGGCATTGTTCATTACAGACATTGTGCTGGTCCTGCACAGCACCTTGCACTGGGGCTCTTATCCATTTAGCCCAAAAGAAGCAAAAACATGTTTAAAATGTGGCCATATTGTCTTAGAAGTTCAGACGGAGAACTTGCTAGGCAGAGACCAAATATGTGCTTTTGCCCCCCTTGCATAAAAAGTATCCACAGTTGCAAGAAACATCTGGGTATTTTGAGTAATAGCAGTTACGAAAGACCATTATGTTTCTCTGATTTTTAATGTGTGTGGCTGACGTTTTAGAATAGGATGCGTGCAGGTACTGAGACGTGGAGGTCACCTAGTCCTACCTCTGGCTCAAAGCAGGCTGTTAGACCAGATTTCTTTGGGTCTTGTCCTGGCAAGTTTGAATACCTCCAAAGACAGAGTTCACAACATCTTTAGGACCTTCTTCACAGTAGAACACTTGTTCTTAATATTGAGTTGGAATTTCCCATTTTCCTCATTGTGCAGTTACCTCTTGTCCTGCCACCACGTGCTTCTGAGAAGAGTTTGGCTCCATCTCTTTACGTGCTCCTCTCAGTTGTAGACAGAAGCCTCTTAAGGCTAAAGAAGCCTGGTACTCAGCCTCTTCTCATAAAAATCTTCCCTGTCCTTAGGCAAGAGAGAGGCTCTATTTGTTTGGTACAGCTTTCTTCTAATAAAAAGACACCATTATCTTCATGTAATAGCACTTCATAGTCCCAGAACTGTCCACAGAGATGCATACAAACAACCTTTAAAAACCCACACCTATCGGTTCGTCACTGCTCCAGCTCTGCTCTGCGCTCCGGCAGAACTGCAGCCTGAGGATGTATCCTCAGAGTAGCTCGTTTAAATATTTATGGCTGCGTAGTTGCACACTCCAGCTACCAGGCTTTTATCCAGATGCCCTAGCAGGTGTGTGTGCCTCCACTGTAATTCTTCACGCTTCCAGAGACGGCATCTGACCTGGCTGACAGTTTTGTGAACTCCTGGACTACAAATTAGACATAGCCCTACCGTGCTTTGCCGCCTGAAATGTGAAAGGAGGGAGCCCAGCAGATTCTTTGACTTCCTTCACACTTTCCAGAAAAGCTGCCTTATGTCATAGAGAGTATTCAGACGAATCTTATGTCTCCCACATTGGAAAGCAGATGGTGTTAAATTCACCCCTACGATCTTTTTGCAGTGGGTTACATTATGATAGCAGGGTTTTCTCAGCAATGTTTGTGCGAGGCTTTCAAAATCCTGGAGCTGTTGGAACAGGGCAAAATCAATCCACAAGGCACTTCCGTGGCTCTGCATTTGCTTTGTTTTATTTCACTGCCCTTCTTGGCACGAATGCAGTGTTTCTCTGAGACTCCAGTCCTTCGCTGGCTTACAAGGGTGCCGATTTGTGAAAGTTATGAAAGAAGCTTTCCAGGTGGAGACATCACAGGACTGGGAACTGAGCTAGAGGATCACCCTTTAGCAGCCTGTTAAGACCCAGCAGAGAAGAGGCTTTTATTTCCTAGCGAACTTGCCCTCAAGAACTACGAGAGTTAATGCTCACTGTCAGCACTATTGGGACCCTCCAGCCCTGAATCTCAGTTTCTGCTCAAAGATTCGCTTTAAATGCTTTGATTTTGTCTTCTCCGTTTTATTTCTTTTACATGTGAGGCTTTTTCAAGATTTATGAGTGCTCTTAGGTGACTGTTTGGGAAATTATCCCAAGAAAGCTTTGAGTGGAGTCAGCCTGAGAGAAACAGCTCTGCCCCGTGTCCCAGGTACCAGGACACTGCTGCCCTCTCACTTTGCAGACCACCATGCCAAGGACCACCTTCTGTTCACAAGTGGGTGACAAAATGACTGGGTACTCAGTCTGGACAATGCTACGTAGCTGTGAGAGTGACTGAAGAGGAGGAAAGGGGCTGAGTTACCGCCTTGAACCAACAGGTTGGGTTGACCTGGTCTACCTGCTCGTCGTTCCAGGTAGAGAAGAAAAGAAGAGCCTGTGTTCTGGAGCTCCTTGCCCCTTCCTAGAGCTGAGAAGAGGTGGCTGAGGTGTGAACGGAGCTGTAGCACCATTGCTGACGTGCCTGATGCCATTGCTGAGCCAGTGTGTGGCAGTGACGGGGATGGGCTTTGCTGGGGTCCTTGTGTCAGTCACCCTTTCCAGCTCGGGAAAGAAATAAAGCTCTGGAACACTTGGGCTGCAGTGAAACCTCCATATTCTTGCATATATTAAATGGGTATGTAGCTCATATTGCTCCTACCTCTGCCCACTTAAAATGCAAGGGGCTTCTGCTGTCCTGCTGACGTGAATCAAGATCAAACACTGACATGACAGTGAATTATGCTGGTGTAAAGGGTGATCCCCTTGAAACATGCCTAATACCACATGTGAGTTCATCTAGGTACATACACAAGGGAAAACAAACTCAAAAAGAATGAGGTGGGACTGAAGGTCTCTCCCTGCTATTTAATATAGAGTCCCATTGCAGGCATTTCTGTGGTGCTTGTCACTTTGCTGGCCGAGTCTTGGCCTTACTTCTTGTTTTAGAGAGGTATCTACTGAAATGACAATGGAAATACTGTATATAATGCAGTAGAATTGCATTAACTAATGCCTCTTCAGCAATATTGCTTTGGCTAACATAATACCGTTCATCTGATGTCTTCTAAGAGCTGGAGACATGAGTTTGATCCAAAAATTTAACTCTTTTGTCATGTAAAAAAAATCGTAACGAAATCAGTGGGCAAAAATGCAGAATTTGATTAAGCGCTCCGTTATTTTTTCATTATTTCTGAGTAGTGTGTGATGTTCGTTCATATGACTGATTATTCTCACATTTTCCTGATTTACATAGAAAATAGTAGGAAAAATAAAAATACTGGGTGTTTTTGCAATGTTCACTGAACATGTTACATGACACTGCAGTTCATCGAATAGATGCATGAGTGTCGATGTGCATACGTGCTGCCTTTACTACACCAAAATAAATAAATAAATAAATAAAATATGTTGACTGGAGGAAGCATCGTAGATGTAAATTTGTCAGGGTTATTTTTTGTTCCTCTGTGTTCCAGTCTGGATACACAGTTTTCCAAGAGCCAGTTGTACCCTTAATCCATTTGAAAGCATATCTGAACTCTGTACCTAGGGTTGGCAAAACATTTATTTGTATGTATGCAATCTAGAATCAGATACTACTGGCATGATCACATTAAAAGCTAAATTTTGAACACTGGAGTAATTACACAGATCTTTACTTACTTGCTATATATCCAGTCTATTAATCAGGTCCTTGTTTCATGTAATTATTATTTAGCCACTGATAACTATCATCTGCAAGGTCAGAATGGTGCTTGAACTAGATTAAAAAAAAAAAAAGAAGGAAACTATTTTTCCAGCTATTAACTTTCTTAGCGTAATGGAAAAAATCTGTTCCCTAAGAATATGGATACAGCCTCAAATTTCCTACATAGAAATGGAAAATAAATAATTGGAAAATGTGAAATTTGGAGTAGGAAACACCTTCTCCTTTATTTTCTTTTGAATGGGAAAGATGTATAGTCTTTTAATTATGCAAATACAGATGAATGTTAATTTATGAACGTGCATGGTATATTGGTTGAAACATCTAAGCGTGCATTTTTCAGCTACTTACATTCAGCCAGACTGCCTCTTCTTTAGAAACAGAAATTGACTATTGTTCTTTCCCACAACTTTACATCTCGTACTTTTAAGAGAATGAACCCATCCTGAACTCAATGCAGTTTGGTCTTTTCCTGCTGCAGCTTGAATCCTGGAGAGATTATGGCCAATTTAAGTGGGGTGGGGGGGATTCTGTTTCTAACTAGCTACAAGCAAACTGTTAAGGAACCGGCAAGGGAAAATGAGAGGTATTCACAATAGTCTCCGGCTTGGATTATGTGTACCTTGAAAGCACTAGCAGCAGATGCTTGTGGAAGTGATTATGCACTGGATCACATGCAGATCCTTCTGGCTGCCGTCACTACTTATGCACATTTGTAGTGTAGGAAAAAGCCCCTGCAGTTTAAAGAACAAGAGGCTCAAAGTATATTTCAGAAGGCCAAAATAATCCCAGAGCTTTCAAGGAGCTCAGCAATCACTCTGCTGTTTAGGAGCCCAAGCCTGCAGGATATTAGTTTATCAAAACTTTAAAGAACCCCACAAGACTGTGGATCATAGCCTTTCTAGAGATTTCAGCATTTAGCCGTACTGTAACTTATAAACATACAACACTTTTATTGAGAAAAGCCCTTTTTTCTCTTTTTTTTGTTTTTGTTTTTGTTTTGGTTTTGGTTTGGTTTGTTTTTGGTTTTGTTTTGTTTTGTTTTGTTTTGTTTTGGCTGGTATAGGCTGTTGGTAATTGGGGCAGTTTTCTGCATGTATGTAAATCATACTTCTAAAAGCTTTCACTAAATTATTTTATTCTGACTGCAGACATCATTGTGTTATGTCTGCTGTATAGACCTTTAGACACATACAATGAATTACTTTGGAGATACCACTACTGCACCCCCTGTGCTGTTGTTCTTTATATTTTAAAGAAATACAGTCGGAGTGTTTGGGATATTTTATTTTATTTTTTTTTTCACAACCAATTTCTTGATGTTCTCTGATTTTTCAGGACAGGGTCTCTTATTAGCTTTGGTTCTGAGCTTAGTTGTCCTGGATTTTCATTTTCCAAACAACTCGTTCTTCCATTCCCTACATGTTTAAGCCTTTTTCTGCCACTGAAAGCCTAATCAAAGTGCAAGCCTTTCTCCTGGTCTCACTGAGGATCTGGAAAGGTGACAGTGCCAGCGGCTCCTGGCGTGTGACTGCTTATTGCTTGAATACACTGCGGATCAGCCCCAGCAGATGGATTTCATCATTTGACTGCTCTAGGCTTCTGACAGCATTTGCCTAGGTCGCTGAGCTGATTGCATGCTTCCACTGATACCAGTTCTGGTTTTTTTTTAGAGTTGGGTGTCCAGATGTTATTAGAAGCACAAGGCTCTGATGTCCCAGTCTGATACTCATTAAAAGCTGCAATTTATCACTGTCCTACCCATTGCATACCTCAGTATGAACTGCTGAGAGACAGGTGGCATGGTATATGGCTTTAATTCCTTTAAAAATATAATAATTACAAAAGAAATGAAAAGGGCATTTGGGGTCCACACTTTCAACCAAGGAAAAAGAAAAATCCATGAGGAGTCCCTAAGTCCTTCAACCTCCTGATCCCACTTCTCACCTGTAGCAATTGTTTTTTCAGTATTTCTAATCAAAAGAAAACAAACACTTCCCTCTCTTCTCCCCCCGTCCCAAATAACTGTTTTTTTATCTACTGCTGCCTCAAGCAATGTATCTGAACGCTATCAGTGGAGGGGGTTCAGTGAACTCACACTAGGGAGTCGGCAGCCTTTATATGAAAAACTGGCTATAGTGATGACCTGCTGTCCTGGGGTAGTCACCCTTATGTCGACCCCAAAAGCACAAGGGAGACCATGGAAACCCTTTGGGGCAAGTGGGCTAGGAAGTGGACTTCCAGCCGTACTCACCTCTTGTAAACTGTGGGAGCAGATAGTGTATTTAGGTTATTGCAGAGCTGAAACACCTGCTGTTAACGGAGATGCAAAGAAGGAATAAACAATGACTTAATGTCATTCCTGTTTCACAGAGAGCCATAAATACGTGAGGAAATTGCTGAGTAAGGCACTAACGCAGCAAGTGGTACAAATGAATTAAGAGGTAGTGCCACTTTTATAGTGAGGAAAGGATTCAGGAACAGACTGACCAGGCAAAGAGATGGGGCGGAGATCAATTTAAAGGGAACAGACTTGGGCTGAGTGGCCATTTCCAGTACAGCCAAATGCTATTAGTGAGCCTATGTAAGAGGACCTATTTTTTGTATGGAGACGTAGCTGCTTTGGAGATAGTGAGAGAAACCAAGCAGAAACCATTGCAGCCCAAATTAACGTCATAAACCGTATGCAGAAATGAAGTGGGAAGCAAAGGTGACTTAAAAAGCTATTTGTGGACCTCCTCTTTTCCAGACCTGACCACTGGGGATGGGTGAAAAAACCTCCACAAAGAATTTTGAGCTTTCATAAAATTTCTCATCTGAACTCAGATAAAAAGTAAACATGAGAAGACATGGAAGGTACTAAAAAGCTTCGTTGCATAGAGCAGTCAGAACTTATTTTTTTTTAAGTTGTAATTAATCTCTACCTTCATCTTTCTGCTCTGCAACTCTTTTCAGTATGAATTAATGAAAATTGAGAAAATAATTTAGACTCTTCCACTTAAACTGTGAAAACTGAATATATTGGATACCTTCAAAATTGATTTTAAAACATCATTGTTATTTATTAAACTCCTGTAGGGCGTGATATCATTTTTGACAAAGTTTCATTTTCTGCCGGTACCCCAGAAATGTTTCAGCGAAGCGTTTCCCAGCTGTCCGCGCTGGCTATTGCATTGCCACAGACTGTGCCAGCAGCCAAGGCCCAGCAGCAGGCAGGACTTCCATTCAGCGCCCATCTGGCCTGGCCAAACCTCCAAGTGCATGCCAGCTGGTTATCTCTTTATGCCAGGGCCGGCTTTGGTAGCCACTGCTGCCAAGGCAGCTTGAAATGGGCTTTGTCAGAAGGGAGCACTGGGCTAATGATTCTTCATTTTTGCCTTAAAATATGGGTGTAAAATAGTGCATTCTCAAATGGTTGTAGTTTGCATCTGCCTCCTTCAGGTAAATGGGATTAAACCAGTGTCTTCGTTTTCTTTCTGTCATAAGGAGAAAAAGGAACTATGCTCTTTTATTTCTGTTTTGGTCACTGGTACCTTTGCTAAATTAGTTGGAATTTTTCGTTGGCTTCAGTGGCAGCGGTTTTCTCTCCCATTCCCCAGGTTTCAGTGACTTTGCAAGGTGCACGGGCCAGTGGAGGATCAAGGCCTGTGTTCACACAATCTCTTAAGCTTCGCCTCGTCTCCCCCTTCACCAAAGAACTGGCTGCGTAAGTGATACGCACCCTCACAACCCAGCCACATACAAATAATCCTATTGTGTTATTACTGAGAGGTTTCTGAGGCAGTGTTCATTAGGATTGCTCTCTGTATCATGAAAAGAAGAAATGAAACTTAATGATCTGGGAAAGTGCGTGGCATGGGGGTCGGAAGTCCCTCTCAGGTGGAGGTGGCTGCAGCTAAACCACAGAAGGTTTGGAGAAAGCTCTCATAGGCAGTTTCCCTTCCTAAATCCCACCAAGAAGAAGGATCTTCTGAATAAAGTGACATTCCACCTGCATTTTGCTGCCACTGTGTTTCATTTCACTACATCCTCCTTCCCCCCTCCCATTTTAAAACTGAAACATCACAGCCAGTAGAAATTTGACATGACTGAAATGTAAGTGTGAAATTGGGAAGGGGAACCCTGCCATGGTGGAGTGCAACACTGCTACAAAGCATCAAGTGTCTGCATTATGCATCCTTTTCCCTTATGGTAGGCTTGGGAAGGAGGAAATGATTAACAGGATCAGGGAAATGGGGAAGTAATCATAGAATCATAGAATCATTAAGGTTGGAAAAGACCTCCAAGATCATCTGGTCCAACCATCACCTACTACCAATGTCACCCACTAAACCATGTCCCTAAGTGCCAGCTCCAACCTTTCCTTGAACACCCCCAGGGACGGTGACTCCACCACCTCCCTGGGCAACCCGTTCCAATGCCTGACTGCTCTTTCTGAGAAGAAATGTCTCCTCATTTCCAACCTGAACCTCCCCTGGTGCAGCCTGAGGCCATTCCCTCTAGTCTTATTGCTAGTTACCTGTGAGAAGAGGCTGACCCCCAGCTCCCCACACCTTCCTTTCAGGTAGTTGTAGAAAGCAATAAGGTCTACCCTGAGCCTCCTCTTCTCCAGACTAAACAACCCCAGCTCCCTCAGCTGCTCCTCACAGGACTTGTGTTCCAGGACCTGCACCAGCTTCGTAGCCTTTCTCTGGACATGTTCTAGGGCCTCGATGTCCTTCTTGTACTGAGGGGCCCAAAGCTGAACAGGCACTCGAGGTGCAGCCTCACCCAGTCTTTTCTTCCCCAGACTAAAAGCCAGTTTATTCAAACTTAAACAAGCTGAAACATAAATGAAGTCTTCACGAAGTGAGACTTATTTTTTCCTGTTTCTTCCTTGTCTCTTTTTGCTCATCTTCTCTCTACTTTGGGTGGTCCTGTGCAGACCCAGGAGTTGGACTCAGTGACGCTTGTTGGTTCCTTCCAACTCAGGATATTCTGTGACTCTATAATTCTGTGATTCTGAGATACTTCATCTGTCCCCAGCCCTTTCCCACAACCTAATTCTATCCTTAAACATTTTCTCCTCTATCGGTTTCACAACTTTGTAACAGGACTTTATGTGGAACTCAGGTTTCTTCTTATTCCGTTTTTTTTTCCTGCTTTTGCAAAGGGTGATCTTAAAATAGTGAAACATTGTTTGTCTCCCAGGTTAGAGGAGAAGTGTGGGCTGAACACAACCTGATGCGTCAGGAGCTCTGGTTCTAGTTCTGGCCGGGCAGCAGTTTCCTTTCAGTACAGCCCCAAGCAAGGCAGATGATCTTTTACTCTCTATAAGCTTTTTCAGTACTTGAGTGGTTTTTAAAATTACAGTATTTTATTGCAAGAAATGGTTTTGTTGTTTGTTTTTACTAATGCCAGTTTGAAAATTTGAGCTAGTTTTGGTTAAGTATCAAGTCCTCCTAAACAGCTCACATTTTTCTGGTCACAGGCAGTCACTTCAGAAACATCACTGTGAAGAACTACTGCTGCCCAGAAATAGAAAGTTTATGTAGAATTAGTGCTCCCAGGCTTCAGGACCATCATAATGCTGAGGGATATAAAGATAAAAGAGGTTAGGCATTGCTACACGTCTCACATCCACAAAACAGTAAGGTCAGTTTTAACATTGAAGAGTCCTTCTGAGCTGAGGGCTGTCACAGGCTGTTGGTTTGTTTTTGTTTGTGGGGTTTTTAAGGTCTTCATGCCAAAAAGAGCTCAAGGGTGTATTACCCACTACTGAGACTAAATATACACTGTCTTCTGCACCTGTGTGTTAGGTTCTCCAGACGCTGCTACGAAATTTTAAAGGAAAAGTTAATGATTTTTAACAAATCTAGGAACCTTTATTTTTGTAACCAATTGCAAGATCAGAAATTCTTGTGAAATTTTCCTTTTGTTCATTAAAAAAAAATACTGCATAAGAAATCACAGGGTCTCAGTATTGTTCTGTTCAGTGCAAAGGACAGATTGTTGGCATTCCTGGGTAATTTTTCTCTCTGGCAAACTAATGCCTCTTATCAAGCGCTCTGATGTTCAAGTGCCTGAGGTCTTGTTCACGTGGTAAAATTCAGTGGGACTATTCATACTTCTCCACTGCAGAATATGAGTATCCACATGGGAACTAAACACGGGAGTAATTATTTTGCTCTAGAAAAGCCCTGAGTACGTAATTTCTCCCATTCTCATATAATTTCTCCCCAGAAAAATAGCTATGGCACAAGTAATACAGCACACCAGAGAAAATGCATTTGGGGACATCAGAAAGGAGTGTTTTGTACAAAAGCAGCCCTTCACTCACGTAACAATACATTTCCCTACTTGAACTTTTTTTTTTTTTTTTTTAATACAGAAGACTCTGTCCTCGCTTTTAAAATCTTTATTCTACAGTGAAATAAAAATAAACATCATGCACATGTTTCTCCACACCCAACCATCCACTGTGTTAATTATTGATATTAGATGTGCTGCACTTACTGTTTGCATTTTCAGAGCACCACCCACACGTGAGTGGATGCCCAGCATTCAGACAGATGCACTAGCACTAGCTCGGGAAAATAAGCAAGAGTGGAATCAGGTAATGTAAAACAATTTCACACTTCAAAGGATATTAACAAGACGTGCTGCACCTGCAGCCATGAATTTCATTTGCACAGCAGAAAACCAATCTGCACACCGTGAATGTAACGCAGTGGGCAGGAGGGGTGAAGGAGGGGGACAGAAAACACAGGCTGCCTCGCACGCGGTGTCCCTTAGCACCGGCTGTGCTGTGGCCTTCGCAGTTGTGCCTTTTGTGTCTACTCTGCCCTCAGCAGTTCTTGCTGACTGACCCGAAGCAGGTGGTACAATTCGGAGAGAGAATTCAGGGGTCTCTGGTGCGCCGCAGCATCCACACGCCCCAGCTCTGCACACTCCTGCACAGCTTTCTGCAGCTGCGGCTGCAGGGGGAAGGAAACCAGCGGCCCTCTGAGGCTGGGAGAAAACCATCGGCGGAATATTTTGTCACAGATGACCTGAGGAAAAAGAGCAGATTGCTGTCTTGCAGGAGCTGTAACTAACTAATGCGCTGCCGCTTCCCTGGGACTGAAGCAAAATGTCTCTACTCTTGTAGCAGCTGAATCCAAAATGCCTTCAGCCATTCAAAGAGGAAGATAAAGAAAAGGAGTTTGTACAGAGGCTGTTCTCTAGCTGAGGAATCCCCCTTCTGCTCAGGCTGCTCTTGCTCTTCTGCATAACAAGTGGTGAGGATGGGACGGCTGGGAAGCAAAGTGCAGCCGAGCTGTGCCCCCCAGCCTCTGTGCTGAGCAAGCACATCCCAGCAGCACCATTTGGGTGAGTTGTAGGACACCTCAATCCAAGGCCAGGAAACCCACGGACCCCTTTCTCTGCTCCATCTCCATACTATGTCTGGAGAGTGGAGAACAGCAGCCACAGCCTCCTACTGCTTACAGGTAGCAGCTTGACTTCACTGTTAGTGGAGGCAGTAATGCTAACGCCCTGCTCCTGCCTCTCCTCACACGTGAGGCACTGGGCAAACAACTTCTGTAGCTGCTACATGAAAACACAGCAAATAAATGCTAGTGAATATAAAGGTCTGTCTGCCCCAAGATGGGATTTCTGAATGGGACTGGCACTCATGTGGCCACATTTAAAACGTGTCCATCTGCACTGCACGGTGTCCTCGTACATACCAGACGTTTTATAGTCAATGTGATTGTAAAAGAAATGGATGCATAAAGCAGCTGTGTCTACTCACTTGCAAGTTGTTATTGGCTCTCTGTGCTCCACATTTTCTGATTTTCAGATTGCATTTTGAAAAGCAATCAAAAAAATTACAGTCGTCATCTCCTGTGCAGTTCTGTTCGAGGATGTCCCTCATTTTGGGCTCAAAAAAGGCCATATCCACATCGATGGCCACCACCTGTGGATCAAAACAACCCATCAAAACCAGCACAGCATAGACTGTGGACAGGGCTGAGCAAGCATTCCTTTGCTCCTTTCTCTTGGAAATGCTGTGCTGAGATCATGTGCCTGTGGTGAACCAGAATCTCAATGAAAAGGCTTTCTTTAGCGTAACCGAGCAGCAGTGGTCTAATGAATACCAATTCTTAAACAAAAGCGGCCAGTGCTTACCACAGCAGGAAAGGGAAAATTATATGCGGACAGTATGCATCCCTGAGGTCAACTGGATTGATTTGCCTTAAACCAGGACTATCCACCTTGAAGATTGATTAACTTGTTGTTGCAGTTTATGCAGATGGCAACTCAACCTTTTAATTATATGATGCTGCAAATTACCCGCAGGCCAGATGGTCTCGTTTCGCAATTCACCTTTCAGACTAAACTTTGCTGCTGTGGAGAGGAGCGCTGCGATGCACAGAAGTACCTGCCCCTGGTACGGCTCCTCCAAACCTGCCATTGCATCCAGCTGTACCTGTGCAGCTGTAGAAATGGATCCCTGAGGCTGCTGAAAGTTGGGAGTGCTTGCTGCAGTTATTGTCATTTATTGTGTGAGGACCTTGCTCTGCCTGTCCAGAAGTAAAAGGTCCATAACAGAGCCTAGTCTGCTCTCAGTGGAAAATATAAGGACTGAAGGGATCAATCGGTTTTCTCACCCTGATACGAGGCTTGCAAAGCACTGACTGTGCAGCACAAAGAGGTCTGGATACCTGCTGCCTGTGCTGGATTTGAAACCACTCTGAGACTGAATGGCTGCAGGCTCAGTTTCTGTCAGTGTCACTCCATCCATGAATGCTTCACTGCAAAAAATCACAGAAGTAATCAGGGGAAGAAGGGAAGCTGGTAATGGGGTGGCAGCTGCCCAGAGACAAGCTCTGGGTGAACACAGTCTCCCTTCAGTGCAATGAACGCAGCCACCAGCACGCCTTCAGAGCCATGTTTAACACTTAACACTCAGAACCTTGACTCAGAGACTCTCATAGGGGCTAAAATACTTTTTACAGGGACCTGGGCAAAGCACAGTTAACTGGGTCCAAAAGACAGTCTTATTTTTGAGATTCAACCTTCCAAAGTTACACGGGAAGCTGAACTGTGTGGCTGGAGCATCAGCTGGATCAACCCCAGCAGCTAAAGACGTCTGGTCTGGTAGAAGGCCAAGCAAACCTTCCACAGGCAAAAGAGGAACATCTAATCTTCATTTTATTCTTCTTTTTTCTTTTTTTTTTTTTTTCTTTCTCCCTTGCCCCCCAGGGGAAATCTTAAAGAGATGAGGCATTGCTTAAAAACTCATGTATTTTTAAGCTTCTTGGAGAGCTTGATAATCATGAAATGGCCTAGGGAATTTCACACATTTGGAAAGGCAGTTTTTGTTCTTTTTTTTTTTTCTTTACTTCCTTAAACATTCTTTAGATTTGATATGAACTTCTTTGGAGATTCTTGTAGCAAGGCAAAGAGACAGTAAAATCGGTGAAGCAT
Source organism: Anser cygnoides (assembly GCF_040182565.1). Lineage (NCBI taxonomy): Eukaryota > Metazoa > Chordata > Aves > Anseriformes > Anatidae > Anser > Anser cygnoides. The sequence continues at coordinate 101,948,459 of NC_089874.1, read as the reverse complement.
TTTCCCCGTCCTATGGTCACTGCACCAGCTTCCCGTAGGTCTCTGCCAGCACTGAGCACCTTTGACAATCTTTCCTTTTTGACAACAAGGAGGAAAAAAAAAAAAAGAGCCCTAGTTCTCAAATATGCAGCTGCCAAAGGGTTCAGTTATTTCACTGAAGTTCATCTGTTACAAAAATGCTTGGGCATCCAACCAGATGCTCTACAGATAGATTTGGGTGACACAACATGTAAACAGCTACATCTTGATTTTGTAATGATTGGAAATTGTGATGAAGGTATTGAGTCCTAAGGAAATGCAGGAAGGAACCAGCTTGTCTCCTGGCCTGATTTAGAGCTATGTCGAAGGTGCAGCAATCTTTCTAGCTCTGAGGTGCTGGTAAAATAAGCAACTCTCCCTGAGCACTGCCTGTTCACCCAGACCTTCTTCCAATTCTGCCCCTCACATAGCTCTGTGGCATCTTAAAATTATTCTGGATGAGCCACCAAGGCAGTGATCTCTACACCCATACACTGCAGGAACAGCATGTGAAGGCTGGAGCAAGGGCTGGAGAGCCGTCCCCATCAGCTGAAAACAATTCTCAAACTGTTGCGCTCCTGGCACATTTCTTCGGGTGTTAGCAGTATCATTACTGGGATGAGTAATAGCAGTACTATTATGGGGTTTTATTCTTATCCCGTAGAGAGTATGAAAAACAAGCATGCAAAAAATTGCTTAAAACGGATGTGGAACAGAAGAGAAGCTGCCTTTGCTGTGTCCCCATTCTGGAGACGATTGACAAAGAAGCCTAGAGTTCCTACTTCTCAGCCTCCTCCCACAGTCAGCCATCAGAAGCTATCTCTGTTCCCCCCTCAGCTTTCTGGCTGTAGGCATCTCCTGCCTCTCAGCCCACAGGGGTGACAGCTGGAGATACCATCACATAATGACCTGTACCTAATGTACAACTGGGAGACCCGTGCGTGAGCAGCAGCTCTTTTATTTTTTTTTCTTTTTGTAATTGTTTTTCCTAGAAAATACTAAATTAGATAGCTTTTGTATACCAGGAGGTGACTGCTGTCTCTTTGGACCCCAGAAGTCATGAGAGATTCCTGGAAAACCAAGCCTCACCAAAGGGACTGGTAATGGAGGACACATCAAATATCCTTTCTCTTCTCCTAAGTGCAATCATTTTCCTCTAAGTAGGCAGCAAAGCAGATGTTCTAGCGTGTGCTCAGCCATGTGCAGTTACAGCCTGCAGAGCTGAAAAGGATGAGCAAGCCTGCCTTGAAGAACCTCTGTCAGATCCCACTTTGCCTAAATACTGTTATGCTTTTCTTAGTTTCTTGCTACACCTCCCCAGCCATTCCCTGTTCTGCTGCTGTATTGCACCTGAATAAACAACGTAAGTGAAGGGAAGGCGAAGGGGAAGCACTCTAATTGCTCTTAATGGCTATAAGCTTAGGCAATGTTTATCTAGTGCTCTGAAGATTGGAGTGTCCGTGAGTGCTGATAATAGCATTCGAGCTCCTGACAACACTTTGTATGCACTCGGAGTGCAGAAACTCCACCGACGTCACTGGAAACTGCGAGTCTGGTTCAAAAGCTTACTACGCGGTGGCTCCAGTCCATACACACAATTCCCACTGAAACCCGTGGAATTTCTGTCCGCAGACTGAATGCATATTCAGCAATATGGTGGTGAGCTATATCACCCCTTAGAAAACATTTACAGTTATCCGCTTCTGAGTTACAGCTGTACAAGGGAAAGTCAAACAGCAACAGTACTGGGGCGTTTCTTTTCACCATCCTCGAATCGTTTCCAGATTGGATAATCTGAACACTAAAGCAAAAAGATGTGTACGCTTGTATGCGGGGAGTTCCCCTTGTGTCAGGCCAGAGAATCCAGCCTTAGTGTTCAGGCTCTAACAGCTTTCCTTTCAGCATCGCTGCCAGGAATAATTGCCAGGACTCAGGTTACAGCTTCATTTACAGATTTTGAGATCCCCTTGCCTTCGGGAGGCATCCCTCACCACGTACAAAGGATACGACCCCGTCAGTGTCAGTACCTTTGAGCAGGTGAAACAAATCAGAACCGAATAAACAGCCCCCAAAACAAGCAGCAGGATCTAGTGCTCTGAGATGTGGTTGCACATATTACGATGACAAAAAGTAGTAATAAGGCTCCCCTGTCACTTTTAAAATGCGTTTGTTTTGCAAAAGCTTGGCCAAAAACTGTATGAGGAGAGAACTGTCATTTTTACACAGCCCCTTCCAGCCTAGAACTTGACCTGAAAAAGCTGCAATGCAGCCCCAAAGCCCCAGCTTACCGTGAGATCGTGCCTGATAGCAAAGTTTTCTGGTTTGATGTCACACAGGTGAAGTCGGTGAGAGAAATCATTATCGAAATGCTGCACCATGTCCAGAAAGCTGAGTGCGATGTCAATGATGGCTCTCACTCTGCTTCTGTGGCCAGTGAGGGAGGGACCAACCATGTCTTCCAAGGGAAAAAGAGTTTTGTGCCAGGCGTGTCCAGCTGTGAGATACTCCACGGCATAGAAGTGTCCACAAGAGCCAATAATTCGCAGCACATGTTTGCTGAAGTCCTGCAGCAAACTGAAGAAGATATATTCCTCCTGCTGGAGCAAGGACCACATGCTGGCCACCTGTGCTTTCCAATGGGGTCCCTTCCTCCTTGTCCACAGGGGCCCCATGGTGTTGTTGGACAGTTCCAGACCCAGAACATTTTTGACCTCCAAGGCTGCCATCAGCAGGAGCTCCGTTTCGGTGATATCCTGCGTTTCCACCTCCTCTAGCATGCTGAGATGCTGGTAGCTGGAGAAGATTTCCTTTTTGGACTTCAGGATGATGGGCTGGCCTCTCCAGTCAGCCTGGATCACCTTCTTCCCTCTGTCGTAGTACAGGCAGTGTTTGTACACCAGCTTCTGTGCCACGCACAGGTCCTCACAGAGGTCGCCGGTCAGGGCTCCGCTGCTGTAGTCAAGACACTGGAGCGAAAGAGAAGAATAACCATAGCAGGACCACATGCCCACGGACCACTCAGGAGAAACGTAGAGACTCAGTTCGAAGCTCAAGAGAGCTGCAGCAGCTCTCATAGCACAAACACACCCCTGCCGTACCTGATGGGTGATTGTGCAGCTTTTCAGAAGTCCCTGGAGACTGCCTGCTAGGGGGGAGTCTTGCTTCAAAACAGGAGTTCTTGGGATGGGGAAGGGCAGGCCTTGTTCCAGACAAGGAAATGGACTGGATGACCAGTTACTCTTAAGTTTTCGCCACACAGGAATTCAGTGGGACAAAATTTCAACACACTTAGTTGTGCTATATGAGCACATCTGTCTCATATCATGCGCTTATATGTGCTATACATGCTATATGATTCTGGGCTTCAACAATTTAAAGCACAGAGATAAATTCTTACATAATTCAGGACTTCTCTGGAAGGTTCAGCACAGTGTAACTTAGACATCCCCACTTAAACTACAGCTGTGGATGGGTAGCTGGATCACTGGGACCCTCAGCAGTCCTGCATGTGTCAGCCTTGTGCTCGAGATGCCCTGAAGGAAGCTGCAAGAACCTCCCTCTGCAGTGCCTGGAAGCAAAGAGGTTGTACTTGGTACCTCTTGGACCAAGAACTTTCAGAAATTTTAAATTTGTACATGCTTTATGACACTATTACTTTTCTGCTTGATAGTTAAGTGGCCACTGTAAATTCATAAGAGAACTGCAAGGATTCCCTCACCAGGCCTTCCCTCAACCCGTAATTGTTTCCATACCATCGCGTCCAAGAGTGTAGGCAGTTGCTATATTCCTGAGGGCATTCAGAAGTGCAGCTGCAGGGACTGCTTTGGGGGAATCGGCAGAGGGGTGATCACCGCTCTCTGGTGGAAGGGGAACAGACCGTGGTGGTGTAGGAAGCCAAACAGCTGGGAGGAGGCTTGACAGTGTCAGCCTCTTTCCTTGCTTTCTGGCATTTGAGCTTTCGTTTAAGCGAGCTGGCAGCTCCCACTGCACGTGGAGTACTTGCAACGTCTGCCTAACCCCGCCTCGTTTGTGACTTGCTGCTACATAAACAGGAAACACGAGCATACAATTCAAGGGATGCATTTCCTTAGAAGAGCCTTTGAGGTGTGCACCAGGGGAATGCATTCTGATGCCAGGCAATATTCCAAGCCCAGAGTTTGAAAACACACCAGGGAGCGGGCATGGGATTAAGTCTAAAATCCAGGAATGGTGCAGGAAAGGGTTAACTTAGCTAAATTTTCAGCTAAATTGGCTGAAACGGCTCACCAAGGGCTGGTCAGACAGGCATAAAGCAATGTTCTCACAGCCCGAAAGAAAATATTCAGTGCCAGCAAGGGGAGCCACGAAGGCAAACTCTGGCATGAATGTCCCGACCCGGAGTCCAGGGGGTGCACGTGTGTGATGCACACATCTGCATCCACATCTGCATCAGCACGGTCAAGCAGATTCACTGGGCTGCCCATGGACTTCAGAGCACACAGATCAACGATCTTGCTTTTGAAAATCTGCTCCTATGAATGCAATACAAATGTATTTTACCTTTTTAAGTAGGAAATGTAATTTTCTCAGCGGAAGTAGTTTAGCAGCTCTTGCTGCCTGGAACGCCAGGCAATTTTAGAAAAGATAACAAGCAGAAGGATTTTTTTTTTCATTTTGTTTTGGAGCTTAAATATAATTACACTTAAAACCCTTGCTCTCCTACTGAGAAAACCATAACTTAATCCTTGTTCCGCTACATTAAGAGAACTAGGGCGCAGTCCTGTAATTGGGTCCACATGGGTGAACCCTTGCCCCTGTGGACAGTCTTACTGTGGTCCTTTATCGACCACATTCACTCTTGGAGGGCCCATAGGCATGTACATCTAGAAGAAGCCGTGCCCAGAAGACCTGCAGTCAAGCATGTGAACATGCAGCCTGTTTTCTTGTGCTGCCATCATGTCATTATTAATGGCATTAATGAGGAAAAGTCGTGGAAAAAATAGTCTCACATGTCGCAGGCATAGGAGCTGAGTCATTTTTGAACTGGCTGCCGTTTGGGACTTGTCTCCTGTTCCATTTCAACCAGTATCTGACAAACAGTCTCTGAATGTGATTCTTCTTACACTGAACCTGGGCAGTGTTCTGCAAACATAAATTGCCCAAGGAGTTCCTACGCTCACAGTGATGAAATACAGATTGGCCCTAAAGAAATAACATTCTCTCTTGGTCACCAATGCAAGCAAGAATCTCAGAAAGATTTCCTCAACTAATAAAAAAAAGCAGCAGAGCAGTTTGAACAACTTTCGAGGGTTTCTCTACTCACAGAATACAGTGAGTTGCAATTCACTCAGTGGTTTTAAAAATGTCCTTGTTTTCCTGTTCATTACAACCTCAAAGGCCAGCAAAGACTGACCCCAACTTTATGTACTCAGTACTTCAGCCCACCTTATGTTTTATGTTTTGCCATATGCATGATAGGCTGAGTAAGCTTAGCTCCTCAGCCCTCTCACTATAATAGCTGTTTTTTCAACCCCTGCATCATTTTTGTGTTCTTATTCTCTCCCCATTTCTCTCTCTAATTTCCCCCCACCGATCTTAAGAAGCATAAACATCAGAACCGAGTGCCATGGTCCAGTGCTGCAAAGATAGGCAGCAGCCCTTCCCTAATTCTCCTTTTGGGGTACAGTCACAGCTCGTATCAGCCTTTTAGGCACAGTCTGCACTGGTAGCTCATGCTGAAGCAATTATTTAACCCCCACATCCTTTCCAAAGTCACGCAGTTTCACAGGACGGTCTTCCATCCTGTTGGCATAGCCTTTACTGCTTTGCTCTCCGGTCTACTAGCTTGTATTTTACTTCGTTAAAGCCCATTTTTGTGGACTGAAAAGTTTTAGCCAGGTGAGTCAGATTACCCTGCAACAAAAAGATGCTCTCTTTATAATTTACCAACCCAGGAAACTTGGCACTAACTGCAGACTTCACCATACAAGATTTTATAGCACCACGATGACTGCTGATAAACAGGAGAATTAAAGTCCAAAGAAGTCTTCTAGAAACGGTCTGTCACACTGACACCTCTATTTAATGGCTGGGCTTTGAGATCTGTTGATAAGACAGACACAAAAACACATCATTACTGAGGCTTGGACTCACTCATCTGTTTCTGTTTAAATTGGCTGTGTAATTTTTCATATCCTTAGTTCACTTACCAAGAAAAGTTAAAAAAGATGGGTTTAAATTCATGTAAAAGTTTAAATTAATGTAAACTCTATCTAGAATTTATATCAATTTAAATAATTTGCTGTACCACTGCCACTTTGTGTGTAAATCAGGCCTGAGAACGAGTCCTGTCTTGTAATCATGTACTTCTTCTATGTAAATGCTATGCTAATCAAGGTTTGGGGAGGCAGCAAAATTAATGGAACTCTCTGGAGAAAATCAAAACTGATCACTACGCAATTTAGTTTGTTCGTTATAAAAGAAGGTGAGAGTGGTGTTAGGGAACAGCAAGTGGTCCTTGGGAGAGCTGAAAGCTGCCTCTGTCAGACACAGCGTGCTGCTCTGCCCTTCCCAGAGCAGTACACAGCTACACAGAGCTACATTTTACTTACGAGAGGGAAATAAACTCTCAGAAATACCACCTGAAGGAGAATATACCCGTGCAATTGTCACCCACTTGTTTAAAATAATTCCTCATCTTCTCTCCTGCTGAATGCATTACAGAGGACCGGCAATATAGTTTCCCTTGGAAGTTGACTTTGCTTTGTGAAAGATTTGAGGCTAAAGCCACCCGGTTGTTTCGTGACCAACTGCACTTTTTGAAGAGCTGCAAAACTCACGCAGTGCTGCAAAGGTGTACAAAGACCTACTTCTGGGCTGACGAATACGAGCTTGTTTGCTCCTTGTTTCACTAGGACAGTGCCTTTCTAACGCCATTCGGGAAGCCTGTCGGTTACAAACCTTGGTGCTACTGTCCGAGACTCACCGAAGCAAGCAGATGGACGCGGCACTCTCAGCTACCGTTCCTCTGGAAGGACCTTCTGAAGACAACCTCCAGACCACGCTTCCCACACACCAATGGAGACAACTTCCCAAGCTGGTGCCTGACATCTGGCTCTGCCTGGGCTTCTGCAGCTGTGCCTAATCCTCTTCAAACATGAGGGAAAGCATCAGGTCTCCTCCAGGCACCCAGCACCAGGTCTCCAGGCACCCAGCACCAGGTCTCATCCATTTTGCTCTGGTTTCTGATGGTAGTGGATGGAGCTCGGGGGCTCCCCACCGTCCCGTGCCCTCGCAGAGGGACGGGCAGGATCCTTCCCCCCGGCTGCAGCCTGGCACCCAGCGCAGCACCACTCCCCATCCCTGTGATCGCTCCTCCTCTATCAGACAGAACCGAGGGAAATTTTGGGGGGCAGCTCTTGCTTGCTGCCCGTTGTCTCACTGCCAGCAGCATTCCTCCCTTCCCCTCTCACCAGCAGCACCACGAAAAGCCCGAATTAAGAAGCAAGACCCCGCTGCGCGCCTTAACCCACGCTGCTCCTCTTCTCCCGAGCGCTCCCAGCGCAAACCCTAAAACCTGCTTTTTGCTCATTTTACCCCAGGACGGGGATCCCGGCGCCGGGGAGCATCCTCCTTTCCTCCCTCCCTCCCTCCCTCGCCCTCCACCCTGCCCCTCCACCTACCAGCCTGGCCAGGATGCTGCGGCCGCTCTCGTCCGTGCAGCGCCCGGGGAAGGCTCCCCGGCGGAGGAGGGCGAGGAGCGAGGCGCTGAGCCCCAGCCAGCAGGCGGCCCAAGCCAGGAGGACGGCGGCCGAGCTCCTCCGCCGGCCCCTGAGCCGCAGCCGCTTCCAGCAGCCCCCGGCGCCCCTCATCGCGGTGTCCGGCCGCCCGCCCCGGCCCCGCAGCGCATCCCCCCCGCCTCGGGGTGCCGGCCTCGGTGGGTCTGAGGGGAGCGGAGTTCCGCCCTCTTTTGGCTGCTCTCTCCCGTGCCAGGCTCCCGTTAAATGAGGAGGGAAAAAAAAAAAAAAAAAAAAAAAGGAAAAAAGTTGTTTATTCTGCAGGAACTTCTCCGCTTTTCTCCCGTTTGTGCCTGCGCAGCGCACGAGGTCCTGGCGTCCTTTCCTCAGCCCAGGTGCAGGCACTCCCTGCCTCTCTTCAGATCACTGGGCTCTCTTCTTCTTCCTCCCTTCGCTCCCTCCTTGAGAGCCCATCACACCATCACAGCACTCTGCTCAGCGTAACGCACAGCACTCAATGCACAGATCCAGGTTTGCTGTCAGATACGGTGAAAAAAGGACCGGATTCGTTTTTTTTTTTCCCCTCGTGCAGATAGTTACCCCAGGCTACTTGCAGTCCTGTTTCAGGAAGATGAATCGCGATTAGTGAAACCGCTCGGAGGGTAAATTACACAAATGAGTGAGAATAGCAGAGCCTGGCCTGTCGATGGGGAGCCAGAAAAGAATTCAGTGGGCTTGTTTTAATGTGCGCCTCCTGTAAGATGCTCTGGGGCTCATTTTGTTAACAGATTAAGGTGATAAGCTCACTGTTGGAGAGCTGGACTCCAGGGATATGTATTCTGTACCCTCGTGTCCAGCTTCATGAAAAACATCTCCCTGTACAAGTAATTAAAAAGAAATAAATGCCAATTGATGGTATTGAATTCTACCTCTCAGAACAGCAATGGGGCAGCAGGCTTGCTGCTATCCACACCTTCTGCATGCTCACTTCAGTTCTTCCCTCCACAGCAGAGCAGTGCTAGAAATAGAGCTCTCAAGTATACAGGAGGCTATGGCAGAAAAGAAAATGGAAAGATAAACACATTGCTGAATTACTCTAGCTTTCTACGTCTGGCAGTGGGGAGGAGAATACGGGGAGAACAACAACACTTGCGTCTCCAAAGTGTTGCAGAGGCAGAATCATTGCCACTGGCCACGTCTGTCGTTAGTGGTTTGCTCTCTCTCCATCTCACTTTACCTGCAGAGGCTGCCCATGGCCGCCCTTCTTGTATTTTCTTGTTTCTTCCCCGGTTCTTTTACCTAGAGGAAGGTGCCTTTCGCAGCACTGGGGCTACACCGTGATTCACACAGAACAGGGTCACTCAGCACCAGAGTATCTCCCCCCACCTTGGTTCTGGGCTGCCTGTTTAATAGCTTAGGCACTACCAAAACTATGTATTTTTTACATTTGATTTTTTTTAAATGTGCCTCTTGATTTCTCTCTGTGTTGGTATACCCTAAAGGACATTATGTATTATCTTTCCATTATGTATTATCTTTTCATTATGTATTATCTTTTCATTATGTATTACCTTTTCACATCTGTAAAGTTCTGTACGTGCATTGTTTGTGTTGTTCTGAAATCAAATCTTAACTACTTCTGACTTGGAGCTGGGAACAAAATGTGGAGACTTCAGCTCTGGTTAGGTGGCATAGCTGAGCTGCTCTAATTGCTGCTGGCAGAGCCAAGCACGTTCCCTCCTCTCCTCTACCATTCCCTCCCTGTTTTCCCCCTGTTTGTGGCTGCATAGTCCAGTCCCTTCCCCTAGCAAGATATGCATTTTGCTGCCCAGTGTATTTACTGAACTCATTAACAGAGCAGAAAACTGTAAACCTGATATCTGCAGCGATTATTTTCAGATGGGTTAGGAAGTCGGGGTGCCTCAGGATGCAGCCGGGCACGCTGGTGAGGCTGTTGCAGGGAGCAGTGCCGTGGGGCAGGCCCGGAGGGATGGAGTGGGGCACAACGGCTGGCTCAGCTGTATCACGTCTGCACGCCAAGGGTGCAGTGTGATATTACCAATACCAATGAAATTATGGCATTTCTAAGCAGAAATGGAATACGGAAGAAGAATAGCTAAAAAGTGTTAGGTGAAAGAAACCTGATGACGTAAACGCAAGGTACGCAGCACTCACACTAGACTGTTTACCGCTTTAATTTCATGGTAAATCCCACCGGAGGCATTTGCAGAGAACACCCTGTCTTTCTAAGAGGTTTTGAAATAGCCTTCAGACAATGGAAAGGGTTTGTACCTCATTTTTCAGTCTCCGAAGTTTCGAATATCCCACTGGCTTTCGTAGGAGTGAAAAGTTGAACAACAGTAGTAAATGTGTGAGTGTGTACACACGCACATACCTACCCATACCTGCGTGTATACATATACACACCCATATATACATGTCTTTAGATAAGAACAAGAACCAATCCAGAAAACTTGGATTCATTAAAAGTTAAAAGCCTGGGTGTTTAAGAATCAGGAGCCCTTCATAGCAATTTGTTGCCAGCTGCAAAATTAAAAGGTAGTTTGGGGTTTCTTCTGACTAACAGGGTCAGTTCCAGCCCATCCACTGTAAAATATAAATCTAAGTGTCTCTCTGTCATGTAGCGATTTTCACTATGAAAAAAAAACACCTTTGCATTAGAGGAACTTAGTTTCCTTTACATATTAAAATGTGGCAATTTGACATTGTGTTCCTGTATCCCTGAAAGAAGCTATATCCCTCTTCTCATTTTAACTGAGAATTAATCTTCATGGAAATTAATTAGTAGAAGTTGAATTAGGCTCATAGAGGGCAGCAAAAATAATCCTGGCTTGGTTCCACTTGTGGCATCTCGGTCAAGCCAGGACCATGAGGACCTCTCAGCGTGGGATCTTGCTGAGCCCACATTTTTTCATCGACTTCAGGCAGAAACTGTGTTGCACGGGCTCAAGTTATATCAGGCTGTTAGTCCTTATTTGCCTAGCTACCTAATTCACTATGAGGGTTTAAAAGGAAAAAATGAATCGATCATTAAGAACTACCTTGGCACTCAAATTAATGAAATGTAAAACTGTTTCATTAGGAATTATAGTTCTGTTTGATCGATTTCATCACCTTCTGTCATTAGCACAAGTTGTCGATGGAAATAGGGTACATTTCTGCCAGTCTTTTGTAGGGCACAAATGGAAGCTCAGGAAACTTTCAAGTGCTGTTCAAATATACCTTAAATTAAATTTTAACATATAAATATTTCTTTCTGATTTCCTGTGGCAGAGCTGAGTAGCTGCAAAAACGTCACAGGGTTTGACATACATTTGAACATGTCCTTTAGGCAGTGAAATCCCCCTGCAGAGTCCTGAGTTCACCAGAGGAATCTAAATGTATTTTCTCATTTATGCCATTAATCAAAAAGAATATGGTGCAAGCTACTCACAGAAGTTTTACCGTGTCAGTGTGCAGTGAGTTTATCGGGTCACATTGCAAACCAGAAGCAGAGAAGTGGCATAATATAAAATACAGAGTACAGCTTTGTGGGCAAGGGAAATGCCTAGACCGATTCACCAATTTAAATAGGAGAAGGTGTTCAGTCAGAGAAAGGTTTCCCAGGTATATACATTAAAAGGAATTTCTAATATGTTTTGTCCTGTTTTCTTTTTAGTTCCTGCAGATATTTCTTAGGCATAGATGCCCATGAAAGCCAAACGCATTTATTTTCTTCTTCCTTCTTACCACTTACTAGATTTCACACTGCAAATTTTAATTGTCTTGCTCTTCTCATATGTCCATTTCCAGTTAATCTCTTTATTAACCTCATGCCAACTTTCCCCTCTCATTTGGGAACAGTAGCATCTGAAGAAGCCAGGGAGATACCTTGGCAGCGACTGTGGCAGATTGTTGTTTACTTGTAATTCTTCAGACTATATGGAACAACAAAGATGCATAAATATTCTGGATTTTTTTGTTCATATATCAAAAATTATTTTCAACACGGTATTGCCTACTGCTTCTCTACTACATTTCTTGTCCATTCACTCTACCAGTCAGGATGAGGAAAAATAGCTTAATTAACAGTAAGATGCAGCTCCATCATTCACTTATAAAAGTGGAATTGTAAGTGGAATCGTCCTCACCAGAAACTGGAGTCAAGGCATTGACCTGAGAAGTCAAGTCAGTGACTTGAGAACAATTTTTCTATCATAAAAGGATGCTTTCCAATGGAATCTGCCAGTATGTATCATGTTGTGTGTCTGTCCAGGTTGTGCAAAAGGGAGAAAAGAAAGGAAAATGCTGCAATTCTTGTCACCTCTTTCTAAATGCAGTTTCTAAGCTTTGCACCAAGTTCAGGCCCAGTGATCTCATTATACCAGAACTGAATCTCTGCTACTGAAGGCTCTTTCTGGCCTTCCGTTATGAGATTCTGAAGCAATCCGAGAAATACTTTGAAGTTGCGCTAAGGTTATATAGAAAGAAAAAAGAAAATTTCTAATAAACTGATTCCCTGTGGCCTCTTGCATTGTGCTGTTATTTATGCTACTGATCTGAAGTCATTCATACAGGCAGTTTATTTCACACAATAGACTCACAGGGCTGCAGTAGTTTAGATATATGGTAGCTCAAAAGAGTAAGACAGTTCATTTTCACCTATTCTAGTCCAATGACTACATTATACATTCCCCTGTATCTTATGTATTCCAGAAGATGTTTCTAAGGCATGGATATTGTCACGGAAGTTACCATGTTGTCATATAGATTAAAATCAGTCCAGTTCTATGTCTGCAGAGCCTCTGAAACAAGTTTATTTTAGGAATTTGCACCAGGCTGATTTTAAAGTTGTTTCACTGACAATACTGATCTAGGGTCACCAAGTCCCCCCTACTTGCATCTCCTTTTGCTGTGGCGTTGAAAATGCAGCCCAGGTGTGTCCAGAGTTGCTGGAGAGTAGCTCCCTGCTACTTAGAGCAATGGAAAGCACACGACTGACTCTTGGACATGGCAAAAAGCATCTTTATTGAAGGCACAAGTGACCACCAAGTGGATACTTTTGATATTGCACATGTAAGGTTTTGTTAACTGTAAATAGAACTTCCAGAGTCAACCCGTGTCACTTCTCTCCATCCAGAGAAGGAAATCTAAATTTATAGCATTTTTCTGATTGTTTTGCTTTGTTCTTTTGGCTCAAGGGCTGTGTACTACTATAGTACTCTATGTTTTAAAATTAAATTAGCTGTAGCCATCACATATGATAGATCATAGTTCATTTACAAGTGGGTATGTCCATTTCTTGATTTCTCTGTTACAAATCCAAATAATAAACAGAAGAAAAAAAAAAAAAAAGAGGATTCAGCAGTATCATGGATAACTTGCGGTGTCAGTTCTGTAAAACTTAATTACTCTCAGTTGTTTTCTTGAAACTGTTCTTTGCAGTTTCTTTGTGAATGACGAATGGCTGGGCATGGCGCAAGCTGCAAAACGATCCATTAGTGAAATTCAATTTTCTACCCGTCCTTGCAAGTAATTAGCTTTTCTTTAGGTAATATATTGTAAGTTTACATGCATCCAATGTTGGATGACATTTGTTTAGGGAAGAGTAGACAAGCTGGGTGCTGTACTGCTTACAACAAATAGCTCACAACTATACCAAAGTTAAACGTTCATTAGTGCAAGGAACTCCCCCATGTTACTCCTGGGGAAGAAGTAAGTGTGAGCAATCCTGTCTAGCTGTCTGTGCCACAGCAATACCACTGCCTTATGAGGTCCCTCCTGTTACATAGAGACATATTCCAAGAACCTGAGTAGTAATTCTGGTGGGTAGGTCTATTTATGAGGGGTTAACGGCTGCATAGCTATCAATAGCCAAAATAATAAACAAGGACTGCCACAGCACTGCAGAGTTCTTATGGCTGAGAAGGCTCAGAAGTGGATTGCCACAGCTTCTTCCACAGAAACCATCTTCATACACAACTTGCAATTCATTTCCTGAGAACAGACAGAGAGGAGAATTTGTTTCTCAGCAAAACTGAGCTGGTGTGTATGGCTCAGTCTGTAGATGGGTCTTTCAAGAGATGTAATGTTACCTTCCTATGCTATTTTAAAATCTGGTACTGAGTCATCTCTTCCTACCAGGCCGCATTGCTTTTTGTGAGCTGTCTTTTGGTGAGAAACTAAATTGACTGAGAAATACTTTATAGGGCAATAATGTATCTTTTGAACATATACTATTTGTTATGGGCTGGAGCCAATGGCCACTGCAGTTAGCAGGAGTTATCCCATAGTTTTCAGTTGGCTTTGGCATTATGATTATCTTTCAACTTTAAGAGAGGCACACAGGTTGTTTTTATCAGCACATCTTTAATTGATAATCAAAATGTCCTTTTTCTTAAAAGCAAAACTTTGTATAAGCTTGAAAAACACCTTTGTGTAATGAAGCTTTTGATCCAGAACTTCTAATAATTTAACTGGCAACTGGTATTACTTTTTTTTTTTTTTCAAGTGCCATGTTGTTATCCTTTTCCCATCTGCCATTTTCCACCATTTTTCTTCTGTATGATCCCATTTTTCTCCCCCCTTTTACTTTATTTTTACAGTTCTCCTTTTTCTTCAATGATTGACCCTTTCTATCCTTCTTAGCGTTTAGTTATCTACCATCAACAGCATCTGTCAATCACATCTTTCCTCAGAGGACTTTATGTGTTGTAAAAGGAATACCTTCTTCGACAACCCTTAGCAAGAGGCTTCTTCTGGCAAAGAGAGGCCTAATTCTGACCAAGTATCAGGGGACTTATTTTGAATTTACACTAAGGTTTACACTTTACTAGAAAATATTTGATATTCCTTGCTTTCATGTCCTCCTGATTCCTGTACATACCTAAATTGTGCTTTTAGCCCTTTCTGTGCAGAGAAACACACATATATTCTTACCAAAAAAAACCCTCCTAGCAAGACTCTCAGAACAGGGATTGCGTTATTCTGGATGTGATCCTCAGTTCAGGAAGCGGGGAGATCCACCAAAGGATGGGGAAAGGAATCATAGAATCATTTGGGTTGGAAAAGACCTCTAAGATCATCTAGCCCAATGTTTAGCCTAGCACAGCCAAGTCCAGCATTAAACTATGTCACTAAGCTCTACATCTACACTTTTTTTTTTTTAAGAACTCCAGGACAGCCTACTTCCCCGGGCAGCCTTTTCCAATACTTCACAACACTTCCAGTGAAGAATATTTTCTTAACTTCCACCCTAAACCTCTCATGGCACAACTTATGGCTGTTTCCTCTTGTCTTATCACTTGGTGCTTGGGAGGAGAGACCAACCCCCACCTCGCTATAGCCTCCTTTAAGGTAATTGTGGAGCACAATAAGGTCTCCCCTTAGCCTCCTTTTCTCCAGGCTGAAAAACCCCAGCTCCCTCAGCTGCTCCTCGTAAGACTTGTTCACTTGACCTTTCGCCAGCTTTGTTGCCCTTCTTTGGACACGCTCCAGCACCTCGATGTCCTTGTAGTGAGGGGCAAGCGCAGAGAAAGGAACCACAAGGAAACCACAGCAGACTGCAGAACACTCCTGCAGAGCTGCAACACTAGAGGAAAATTCCATCTGGGGAAGCACTTAAGCTTCATTTCCTTTAGGAGAACATGCAGCACTGGCCAAGTTCTTTAATATTTCTATTTCACTTTGGCAAATCAACAAGTTATAAAAGACAGAAACAAAGTCTCCCAACACTCCGAAATACACTCAACCAGAAATTGAAAGTGACATCTACACATGCACACAGCATATCCTATGCACTTTCAGTGTGGATAAACTGGGCATGCTGTTGGGATGAAAAGTTAGGATAAAATAAAGTAGTTGAGATTAAGTTGCAAAAGGGTAAAGGTTTTGGCATTTGGGCTCTATGGTCATTCCAAAGAAAAGTTCTGGACTGAGGCAGTCTCCAAGGGCTGTGGTTCTCATTTGCAGTCAGACCACATCGAGCCAGGCTGTTGACCCTTTGCTTGCCTGCGTATTACACTTGTTTGTTACATGACACACATCCCACCATTCCCATTTGAGCCATTGGCTTCTTATATTAATGCTGAGGATCAAGACACACAGACAGAAGCACTGAGTGCTTTAGTGACTCTTAGGCAGAGAAACAGACATTGAAAGAAGGGACATTTGTGCGTATTTTACTCCTTTTAGAGAACTGGCACAGCTGGCCTAACACTTCAGCAAAACAAGGAATCATTTGGCATGCCCACTCAATGACTTTCCAAGATATGTTGGCTCTGCAGTTTGTGAGTCCTCCAAGGTGTTGGGGAAGAGCAATCTACTAACAGCCTCTCCTGCCATTCTTTCATCTGTGCTTCAAAATCAGGAGAGGGAACAGTACCTGCCCTCTCCGAGCCTAAGATCCCCAAAATAGAAAGACATTAGGGCAGTGCAATGTGGAGCATGCTGCCAAAAGCACATTCATTTTTGGCCAATCTGCTCATTAAATTTAGGAGAGTTTCTTTCTGTCTGGCTCTCTGCCACTCTCCTAATTTGAGACAGCCTCTCCTGCCTGTAGGCAGGTTAGCCAGTCTATGGGTTTATTTTGGGTTCCTAACAGCTACCTACTTTTCCAACACATCACTGCTGCAACCTGACAAGAGGATACAGAAAATACAGATTGCAGTATTGTGTAAAGACTCAGCAAAATAGCACTTGTAGGGAGGAAAAAAGGCACCTTGCATAAAGGCAGGAAAAGGAGGAGTGAGGAGTTATCCATAGGTGGATAGCAGGACTCTTGTGTTCTGCTTTGTGCTTTCATGGTTTGCTGGTAAAAACAGTGCCTAAGATGAGAGACTCAAGATCTGTGTTGTCCTTAATAGGCTTAGTTGAGCAGATGGCAAATACCAAAGGCTTAGAGTAGTCAAATTTTGGTACTTTGTGAGGACACTAAAGGATCTGAAGTAGCAACAAGCTTTTGATTGTGGTTTTTAATAGGAAAGTTACAACCTCGTTCATGCAAGGGCTACAAGAGTTTAAGAAATGTCTGATGCAACAACCACTGAGAAAGGAAGCTGGGGACAGGAAAAAGTTTACAGGGATCAGTGAGGAAGGAGAAGACCCTTGAGAATCCCAGGCAACTTGCAACACACCATTGCATGGCACTGAGTGGAGCTCCTCAGGCTTGTGCCAACCAGGCCAGGAAGTCAACCTAGCACAGCAGCACAGAGCTACACCAACATAGTGCTATGCTCATGCAGGTTCATCTACCAGCTACAGAACCACTGCACGCTGTGTACTTCACAGGGGGTTAGTGTGGACAGTTTTGTTTGGGGTTGGACTGCATGGAGTCACAGGGAGATATGTGCCCTGGCAGTATCAACCCTCCACCAGACAAGCTCAGTCTAGTGAGAGGACAGTGGAGATGAAAAAAAGAAGTGTGCAATAAATGGCGAGGCAAAGGAAGGGAAGGTGCAGAGAGAGGTGGAAGGGTCCTTTAGTATTTGTTATTACTTGGGCTGTGGAGCCACATAAAAAGAGAATTTTTTTTGTTGGAGGAAATTTGTGAGGATCCAACTCATTAATTACCACATGGCACACGTGCATATATAGATTAGAGAGGCTATGAACATACCTAAATATTCATCACTCTACAATTACATTCATCACATAAACAGCCCTGCCTCTTCGGAGACCACAGCAAGGTTATTTCTGGAGCTGGAGTGCTGGATTGCTGACTGGAAAACTGTGACAGTAAATGATATTTTAATTTGTTTTAGTTTAGTGCTATTTCTCTAAATGAGTTTGGCCTCTGAGGCCACATTCTTCCTACCACTTGCTTTTGAAAAAACAGAGGTAATAGGTGAGGCTTACATTGCTGGAATGTCAGCAGCAAGGCAATTTCCAGATGTATACAGCTCTGTTCACATTTAGTCAACAAAGGCAAACCTGACAGAAATGTGTGTAATTCCATCATTGGATTTGGCCCATTTATCTCCTTCTGTTGGGTCCAACACAAGCAGTAGCCTGCTCTAGTCCCAGAGAAGATTTCATAGCTGGACAAAAATAGATGTTGTCATCAGAAGGCACAGAGAGAAGTTAAGTCCCCCAGAAATTGCGGTTCTTTTTACTGACAAACAGCTAGCAGAGCAAGACAACCCAGCTTATATATACAGGCCTCCATCACACAACAAGGCTCTGCCTTCTGTGAGTCTTTGACTTAAGCCTTGTCAGATTGTAGGTTCCTGGACACTGAATTAATTTAGGTTGCAAGGGATTTTGGCAATCACACAGTCCAGAAGCCTGCCCCAAACTCTGGCACTGCCTCCTGGACGCACCTTAGACCTATGTGGTAGATAGGTTGTCTCTTGGTGACCCCGGTGTCAGGGCACCATGTGGGCCAGAGTATCCCTTTGGGTGTTGTGTGGAATAACTGCTGGAGGTGACTCATGGACACTAAAGGTATGTCCACATCTTAAGAAAAGGTTCAGCACTGAGGAAACTTCCAGTGTGAGATGTGGCAGATATGCAAGGAATCTGTTCCATGATAGCCCCCTTGGCAACAAACCCTGCAACCTTAGATATTGGCAACACCAGTGTTGGTGTGCTGCCTCTATGAGAAATAGCACTGAGGGTGGAGTGGAGTGAAGACACCACAGCCAAGCTCTGTGGTATCACCGTAGGGATGGGGAACATGATGGTACTATGGAAATGATAGACCCTGGCCTTGAGCTGAACTGATAAAAAAAATCATGTTCTCTGGGTGAATTTTGCTCATTATAATCTCATAATAATGCCAAAACACACCTCCATCCCAAAGCCTACCCACCTCCAAAGTGCCAGCACCCCTCACTGAGCATATGCTCTGAATTTCTCTAAGCGTATATGCTTAAAGCAAAACCAAAAAAAGTTTATGACAAAGATATGTAAGACTAGAGTCACTCAAGCTCCACCTAAAAGTAAGAAAATAGTATAAAAATATCTCAAGAGAAGAAAAATGTTAGGGAAGATACCACCACAGACAATTCAGGAGGACTTTGCTGGCCTCTTGGATCCATCGACAGGCTGAACCTCTTTTACCCCACATAGGGACACCTATTGGGTGAGATTCAAACCCTTGGTTATACTGAGTGCTTCCACAGGAAGCCTAACAGTCTATAGATTTGTTTCATAAGTTCACTTATATGTAGTTGGTTGTGTTAGCCATATTTTTGGTATTTGTGCTTGCTTTGCAGACAGTGTATTTATCACTGGCTATCCAAAAGAACCTGTACTCCTGTTGCTTCAGTAAGCTACACCAGTCATTAATCCACTAGACTGAAGGTGTATTGAACTATGAGTGCATCTGTGACTGTGGTACTTCAATATATTGAATGTGACTGACCTTTAGTGATGAATTGGGCATCACTCAAAATCTAAGCCCAGCCACCCCCAGCCCCTCTGATATCCGAGGACAAGCTGGAACTCAAGGGGGATTAGGTTCTGCCAAACTTCTTTACCCTTTAATGCAACACCTGGGGCTCCCCAGAAACTGTGGGCTGTGGGCAGGGTGGGGGGAGCCCCGTGAAGGTGGGCAGAGCTGGCAGAACCTCGAGGACTTGACAGCCACATACATATACTGTTGCTTGTTTTCAGCCCTGTCCCCTGGATGGGCTGTGTACCCTTGTTGCACCTTTGACTCCAGCCCTGTCTCTGGTCCCACTCCCTTTTGGTCCTGATGTGACACACTGGACCCTGGGCCTGGCTCGGCTCACTGCTTGCCATGTCTGAGGCCATCACCAGCCCCCGGATCCACAGCATTCAGATGCTGTGGGACTGTGCCCCACAGTGAGGGCACGGCCTGCATTGGGTCATCCTTGCTGCGGCCAGCGCTCACTGCTCCCCGACAAGTAACTCCAAGGCTGGAAGCTCCCCAGCCTCCTGGACAACCCGTCCCAGTGCTCAGCCCCTTCCATTCGGACACCTAACCATCTTGGTGGCCCTCTGCCAACAGTCAGTCCTGTTTGGCCACACCCAATTTGTTCCAGTTCGTCTTATTTCTCTTATATCATGGGGGAGGGCAGAAATGATTTATGAAGAAAAACTTATGTGTCTCAGAAGGCTGCGGAGTTCATCCCACAAAGTCTGTGTGTTAACGTGCACATCTGCAGAGAGGATACAAAACGCAGCAAGGGTTGGTATAAGGTGTTGACGTACATCAGTTTTATAGATCCATCAAGCTAGCTATGCACTTTCGGTAACAGCCTGGTGATATCTTCCATACTCCAGAAGAGTGGAAGAGAAGTACATTTTTAAAGACAGTGACAATGAGGTATTCCCAGGGATCATGGTCCTAAAAGAAGAGGATTAACTTCTCCTCTACTTCATAAATGTGCTCTGGGCCCTTAAGCTGATTTCATGAGGTCTGTGATGAAGTGTGGTTGTATGAAACACCCACCTACCTTGTGAAGCACCTGGAGAAACAGAGAGACAAAATCTCGATGAACCACCTGGTTCAAGGCATGACACCTTGACTAGCACACACCCACGCCTACAATCTGCAGATTTAACACACTCTGACTTCTTATGTGTTTAAAAACATGAAAGGATAGAAAACCATGCAAAAAGTGTTATCTTGAAGCTTTCAAGTCATTATTCAGATTAGTGTATTCAAGGCAAGTGATGTTAATGGAGTCAAAATGTCCATACAGAGGCATGTACGTGGGTGTGATATAAATAGGACACACTGATGTTTAGAAGGGATTAAAGCCATCAGTGGGGAGTTCCTTAAATATCAGTTGCAACCTGCCTAGTGTTTTGGATTTATTGTCAGTCGTCCAAAAACTATTGTGTGTGAGAAAGCAAGTAAATCCAGCAAAACTGCATTGTTCTCTTAATCTGTATAATATACAGAAATATAATCTTTCCTTTCAATCTAACAATCCACCTAATGTAATGTGAGTGTCTGATGTTTACAAAGCTGGGCTTGCAACCCACCTAAGCAGAACCATATCAAGATAAAGATGAAAAGAGGAAGACAGAGAGAGAAATAGCAAGATAAATAGAGACTGAAGACAGGTAATTTACAGCCTTCTATGCTTTTTCCTCTTCTCCCCTCAAAAGCACATTAAAGTAACTGTTGTTCATTTATCTTACTTAGGAGAAAAGACAAAGAAATTGAGAAATGTGAGATTCTTAGATGCCATACGTCTGCTAATATATAACTTTAGCTTGAAATTCATTCAAAAAGAAATGAGAGTGAGAACTCATATGCTTCGTGTAGCATTTACAGAAGCTCTCTGGTCCATTTTGTGGTCTCCCATGGAATTTTTCAGCAAGGACCCTCACAGCTGTTAAGGTGACGGTATCTCTGTCGGCCTCCCACAGCCAGCAGCGCCCAGTCCGCAGCCATCCCCCAGAGCCAACTCACACGTCTGTTCTGTCCTCAGGCCAGGGCTTCGGTTTTGGCCCCTCACCTGTGCAGCTACTGCTGCTTCAGCTGTCTCATATGTACTGTGCCTCTGTGATTCAAAAGCAATAGCACAAGTATCAGTGAACGGTTTGTTTAGAACAACACTGTTTCATACAGAGCATATGAGGAAGAAGAAATAGAGCAGCTTAGATGTTTAGATGGCTTCTGCCAGAACAGAGAAGGCTGAGCATCCTTGCATTTTCTTTATAAAGTATCACGCTTTGTCACTCATTTTCTAAACTTTTCCTCACAAATGTCTCCTTTCCTAACCTTCCTTTCTCCTGAATTCCCAAATAATTTTTATATATGTATATAGATATATTTTGTATCCAAATTACTAGTCTTGTAAAACAAATCTGCATTTCCTTACAGACAATTTACAAGGCCCTCAAGGTCATCATTGGTCCTGTTATCTTTCAAAAATGTTTTTGCTGTTTTAACTTGGGTAAGGCACTACTTCATTTCTGTGTTTGATCTTCACACAATCCCTCATGCGTTTTAGGTCAATATAGGCATACGAAAAACTCTACAATACATAGTATTTTCACTGTATGTTTCTGTGAAGTTTTATTGTGACTTGTTTTCTTTATTTATATTCCTGGATTGTGAGGTTTGTTTTGGATGTGGAGGAAAAGTACCAAAAGATAAATTCCATATAAGAACACCAGAATGGAAAGAGGCCACCAAGAGTCATCCCATGTTATGTCACTTAATCCCCTTCAAAAATGCTACAAACCACATTTTAGAAGCAGTTCCTTTTATTGTGTTTTTTTTTTCTTTCCCATCGTTCCTGTGCAAGGTTTTCCCTAATACACAAATGGATAGAAACTTTACTTCCATTCCTAAGCCACGTTTGTCCATGTGCAGTAGTTTTGGCCATCTGCTCTTCCACCAACACAGGCCAGAGTGGGGTGTGGAGGTGCTGGGGGCTCCCTGTTGGCCAAGGCACCAGGAGCAGTGGGGTCTTTCCGTGGGGTCCCTCAGAGCAAGCCTGGCAGCCAGGCCCCGTCCCACTGCCCCACCAGGAGCAGGGTAGCCGGGGACACAGCAGGACACGGGCCCACAGGCCCCCATACCAACACACCCTGTGGCCAGGCACAGGCAGGGTTGTGATGGGGCAAGTCGGCAGCTCCCATGGGTCAGGAGGGGATGCTCGGGGCCCTTACAGCCTGGGGCTGTGAACTATTTTCTTATGTGCCTACCCAATGCAAAGAGCGCTTGCAACCATGTACCGTTCCTCAGCCTTTTCTGAAGGCTGTCTGAGACGATATATTCAGAGACTCCCCACTTCCCTGATCAGACCGGTGGCCCCAGTGGAGGCCTGACGTTCTGGTTCCAGTCACCTGCATGGGTGACCGGGGCTGTGCCTGGCACATATGCCACATGAGCCAGCACTCACCACAGCCTTGTGCAAGGAGCCAATACCTGCCTCCCTCTCCCCAGTCACTTCTAACTCATGAGCTCCAAGTTACTGGATTTCATCCTATTTTTATTTCTGCAGTCCTCAGGGTCATCAAGTTGCTCCATTTCCCTTCTCTGTATCGACTCTAAGTCCCAGCTTTACGCTCTCAGCAAATTTTATCAGTTCATTCCTGATATTTTTGGCACTGAGATTCATACTACCCAGCAGGTATGACAGAGTGGTAAGCCTCCTTCAGTAACTCAGGTAACAAGTATTTTACTGCAGCCTTAGGCCAACTACCCTTTCTACAGCACTTTTAAGAATGTCTATAAAATAACATTAGTTTCCAAATGATTATGTCCGTACGTGGTTAGCAGCTATACGTTTCAGAGCTATTCAATTACTCATGAACAGAAGCAGCTTCAGCAGCTCCCAACTTTCAGTGCCTTGCTTCATTCAGGCTAGGTGCAGACTAATAGCAAGCCTTATCTTACCCAAGCTTTTCTCTCCCTGCTCCTCAAATGACCCTATGCCTTTCTCCCTTTGCTAGGAGCTAAGAAAACTCTTCATTAGGTGCTCTTATTTCACCTCTGCATTTTATATGTCTGCATTAAGCCTTCCTTACCTGATCCACCTGAACCATATCTAAATCTATCTAATCCATCTCAATCACAAATTTAAGAAGCTCCTAAGGACACTCCTGACATTGGTTGGAATAATTCAATTGTCCAGGCAGGCTCTGGCCAAGACCCCTTGAATTTCTTCACATATTATTCTCATATTTCACCTATTTTTTAAAAAAAACTACAGAATCATAGAATCATTAAGGTTGGTAAAGACCTCCAACTGCCCCCCTACCACCAATGTCACCCACTAAACCGTGTCCCCAAGCACCACGTCCAACCTTTCCTTGAACACCCCCAGGGACGGTGACTCCACCACTTCCCCGGGCAACCCGTTCCAATGCCTGACGTCTCTTTCTGAGAAGAAATGTCTCCTCGTTTCCAGCCTGAACCTCCCCTGACACAGCCTCAGGCCCTTCCCTCCAGTCCTATCACTGGTTATCTCTGTGTTCACACCCCATCCCGCCCTTTATACGACGCTGAGGCCCCGCCCCTCTTGCTACAAGCCCCGCCCCCTCCCGCAAGGCAGCGCAAGCCCCGCCCCCCTCCCGCGGCAAGCCCCGCCCCCTCCCGCGGCAGGCCCCGCCCCCTCCCGCGGCAGGCCCCGCCCCCTCCCGCGGCAGGCCCCGCCCCTACCCGCGCGACACCCTCGAGCCTCCCGCTCCTCGCCCGCCCATTGGCCACCGCCCGCCCGCGCGGGGAGCGGGGCCTCCCGGGGGTATTTAAGGCGCCGCAGCCGCCGCGGCTCCCACAAGGAGCCGGGGCGCGGAGAGGCGGTGAGTGGTGGCCGGGGGGGCGGGGCGGGGCGGGGGGTGCGGCCCGGGGCCTGGCCGGCCGCGTCCCCACGTCTTGCGCCGGAGCCTCGCGGCGCGCCCGTCCCGAGGAGCAGGGCCCGTGCCGCAGCTGCCGGGGGCTGCGGAGGGCTGCGGAGGGCAGAGGGAGCGGTGAGGGCCGCAGGCCTCGCTGCAGGCCGGCCAGAGGTGCTCGGCTGCGGCGCTGGCCCTGCCTGCGGGTAAGGGGGGAGAAGCTGTCCCTGTGCAGCGAGGGCCTGCGGCGCCGCCGCGGTGTCTTGCTTCGTGAGGGAAAGGTTGTGGTGCTTCGGGGGAAGTGGAGGTGCAGAGCGTCGTGCATGCGGGCAAGAAACGTGCTCTCTAGTCCAAGGAACTTGCAGAAGATGCTAACCCTAATTTTTAAAAGGGTGGCGGGGGAGCTTATGTCCCAGCCTGGTGTTGTGCAGCAAGCTGTGTCTGCCTTCCCAGGTTTGAAGCTTTCTGGGACAGGCCTCTGCTACAGCTCAGCAGACTTGGATGATTCAATGTCCCTTTGAATTTTTAGGAACGTTTAATTACATTCAACGTGATGCTTAAAGTAGTCCCCAAGTCAATAAGTAGCGCAGTTCTTGTTTGTGTTGGACGGAAGAGCAGCCTGTATAACAGCTTGTGTTTGATGTCTGCTGTGAAGCTAGAGTCCTGATGCTGCTATAGAAACTGGTCAGCAGAGTTAGAGGGTCGGGTACAGCGATGGTGCCTGTGTGCTGCTTTCTCTGAATCTTGCCTGAGCTTCAGCTGTACGTGAGGATGATGGCTTCTTTAGGGAGACTGGGCTTCAGAAGTGTCACTTTAACCTGGTAGTGCCTATATAATCCTGTTAAAGGCACTGTTTTTCTTAGGCCTGAACCCATTCATGGCTATTAGAGACTGATTGAGTGATCCAGTAGTTTAGGTTTTCTCAGTTTAGTGTTCCATGAAAAGGAAGAGATTTGAGTTTAATTGGTGCCTGAAATTCAGTGTTTATGCTGTAATGGCCGTATTTATGCATATGGCAAGGCAAAACAGAAGCCATCTCCAGTGAGTAAAAGGACATCACTGATCTGTGTAAATACAGTCCTGTTTGACAGCAAATGTATTCTATAAGTCTCACAGATTTGGGACAGTAGAATGTGCTTACATTGTAGTATGCTGTGTGGGACAACCTGGTAGTATTCATTTCAGCCATGTATGAGTAGTCAGCTGTTCCAGAAATCCTAAAACAAACAGCGAAATACTTGCCTTGTGACTTCTGTGTGGAAGTGGAAAGGCTTAAAGGCTGTGGCATTAAGCTGACTGAACAAACTCCTGACCTGCAGCAGCTGGTGCTGCTGAGCACACTTGTTCAGCATAGGCACAAGTGCTTGCTTGTGGTCCAAAAACTCATTTTTTCCTGACTTGGAGGAGGCGCTGTAGCTTTAGTTCTAACTTGAGAACTAAGCTTAAGCTTTGTTTGGTTCAGTGGACAGTATGTCTCTTGTAGCACCAAACCTTTTGGACTGGTAAGGAAGATAGAATAAGTCTTAGATTTTCTCATGTGAACTTCAGCTGAAACTTAAAAAACAGAACAAGGAAGTGGTAGTGCTGAGCTAGGCACTGACCACTTGCTGGTAGCTTGCTGGGGGTGGTTTCTGTTCCCGTGGCTTCACCCTGACCTCCCTGGGAAGGCTGAGTGGCAGCTTAGGACTTCAAGGGTGAGTAGAACAGTTCATAAACCGCCTGCTTCTAGTGCTCTGCACAGGAGGTCAAATAAAAATGTTGTACTTGGACCTAGCTGCTACTATTCAAGCTATGGCACACCACTAGTTCAACTCATACCATAACATGCAACTTCAGAGTGTTCCAGTTGAGTAACACTTTGCCTGTGCTACTGCAGTGAAGTCATGAAATATCTCTACAGACCAGCTTGCTCAGTTGCAACTTCCAGAGTTAGCTTGGGGAGGGGCAGAAGCAGTGCTGTTGGGGCTGGATTTGCTTTTTGGTCACTTCACTCAGATTTCCAAGGAGGGAGTGGCCTCAAGTTTTATATTCACATGGCTTGGTGTGTGGTGTTAGCAGTTGAAAGGTGAAAGTCTTCTGAAGTCATCGCTGACTGCTTCTTAAACTTCTGAAGGCTAAATTATTTTTCTGTCACAGAATTTGCAGCAACAGCATTCTGCTTAGAAGATGTCTGCTCTCGACACCCTCTTTAAATACATTGATGATCACCAAGACCTCTATGTTAAGGTAAGCTTTCTTTCAGTGTTGTCCTGTGGTACAGACAGTCGTGGGATATTAAAACTTGACAGGTGATCAGCTTCAAGCTTGTCGAGTTACACCCGTGTAATATTTATAATAAAGTAAAGTAGCAGCGGGGAGGGGGATCAGACAAAGGGTATGGCTGGTTTGGGTCAAGACAGAAAACTGTTTAAGGTTTAGTTCTGTTCAAAGACTTCAGTCTCCACAGTAGATTTAATAGGAAATGCTCTATTAATGTGTAGTGCAATCAGTAACTGACTTTGAGGTAGGAAACTTCTGACACCAATAGCTCCTGAATGCCAGGCTAGATCCCTTTTCTTTTGAGAAGGGAGAGGAAATATAAAGAAGGCTGGAATAAAGTTCTCTCAAATTAAACTATTCATGTTGAGGGACAGAAGGGACGGTTAACTTCTACACTTGGGCATTTAACCTATGGTTTAGTTGTACCTTGTTTGTAATTCCCTTCACCCAAACCTGTGAAGGAATCAGCTGTACAGCACTATCACCTACCAGACAAGAAATATGCCAAGTGCTCAACTGCCAGGCAATTCCCCTCTTCTCACTGATGTCACGTGGGAAAGAGCTAAGGAGGCCTGAGAAGCCTGGTAGACATTAGCTGGTTTGGGATGCCTAAAGAGCTGCAACTAGAGAACCAAAATATGCTGCCATACTCTTAAGTCTACCTTCTGTATCTGCAGACTGCACTACACTGGTAGGGCAGGAGGGCAACTGTAGGAAAGGGAGACTTGAGAGAGCATTTGAGTGTTAGGGTACTCCTTTGAGGAGAGGACAGAGCTGGTTTGCCTCAAGTTTGTTTCACTAAAATTTTAGTTGAATTTTGGTGTTTATAGTGCATCCTGTGCCATAAATGATGTGTAGTAAAACCTGTACCTTCTCCATCTTCCCACAGCGGCTGGCAGAGTGGGTGGCAATCCAGAGTGTGTCAGCATGGCCAGAGAAGAGGGGTGAAATCAAACGCATGATGGAGGTTGCTGCAAAGGATATTGAGCGACTGGGAGGCACAACCCAACTTATGGATATTGGCAAACAAAAGGTATGTGAGCATCCCCACGGCAGCTTAGCAGAAAGTCTGTTCAGAAGACAAGGTAGGTTTGCACCAGGAGGTGTGCTGGTTTCTTATGATCCCAGAAGCAAAGGCACTCAGACTCTGTAAAAGATTATTCAAAATATTATTTTAGAGCTGAAAGAGAGAAAGAGGATGGTATTGTATGTCCCTTCAGATGTTGGGAACCCAAACCATGCAGCATCTAACAGGCATCCATTTAGCTGTGCAGATTCTCTCCATGGAAATGTTGCCCCATTTGGTTTGTTTTGAACATTCTATAATAGTTTAAAAAGAAAACAACTCTGTTCATTGATTTCAGTGGCAAACAAAAGAGATGTTCACATGAGAACTTCTTGCTGTGCTTTTAGATAAAGACAAGGACATGCAGGTGGTGTAATTGCCAGTGCCAAATAGGAACTGCCTTGTGAGCTACAATCAGCTGGCTAAATTTATCCCGCAGCCAAGGGATGTGCACAGCGTGATGCAGGCCTGAAGGCCAAGCTGTGTGTCACAGCACAAGCTTGGGTGTACTCAGGCCAACTCTTGTGTGGGTCACTAATTCCTAGAGGTATGATGATACTCTGGTCGGGATCACCACCCAAGGGTCCTGTGAGTAGTGGCCTAGAAAGGCAGTACTTGGTGTGGGATAGTCTTTCCTGCCACCCAGTCTGAGCCTCCTTTTAAGACCTTTGCTGTTACTAGTAAAAGTTTTGGGATCCACATCAATTACATCATTGTGTTGTATTACATGTTAAATGTATTTAATACCTTTCTGACCGAGCAGAAATAGAGCACCAGCAAAGAAATGTTAGACATTCTTAACACCAGGCTGGTGTTGGCCCCTAGGCCCATAGGCTGTGAAGATGCTGACAGAAGTTTCAGGTCTAAAAGACTTCTAGGCAGCTCTTTCAGAAGGCTATTACATTTAGCAAAAGATTGCACTCCTTCCTTACCAGGTAGAGATGGATACTTCATAGGTGAATCCCTTCCTTATTTTTGGCTGTCTAGATCGCTTCTCTTCACCTGAGAAATGTGATTGAGCGAGAGCTTCATCCGAAGAAACCATCCGCTCTCCTGGGCTCTCCTTTGAAGTGCCCGGTCACTATATTTCACAGAATAAGACCCACACCAAAGCTGTTAGGCTAGCATTTGGTCAGTGATATTCAAAAGGTATCGGGAGCATTTGCAAGCTTTAGAAGATGGTTATTGTAATTGGTGATAATGATTGCTGGGGGAAATCTAAGTATGTCAGGATCCTCTGAGCAGTTCTTGCATTTGGCAACTGGAATACACTTCTTTCTAGCAGGACAGCGGTTCATTTCATGCCCCCTCTTGAGAGGAGAAGGCTCTTGAGAATCTGTAGGACAATTCTAGCTCTATTAACCACAGCCTAAAATCCTGTCACGGGTGTTTCAGTTCACTGAGTCAATCTTGTTCCTGTCATCAGTGTAACTTTCTGCTGGGAAAGAACTGTTGCTGCCATATCAGTGAAGAGCAAGGTAAAGCAACTGGCTGACTTGCCTGATCCAGCGTGGTTTACTGCTGTGCAGCAGTTTGTACCGAGTACTGATTATTGTAACTGTAAATTCTGGCAATATTGCTTTAATGACTTAAAACTGCAGCTGGCCAAAGATCGTGTAACCCGCTGATAAAAATCTGAACTTGGAGCCCAGAAGTCAAAGCTGATTCTGATTTTAATCTGCTGAACAATGTCTAGGCATGCGTTCACCAAAATGGAATATGTGCTGACTGAGACTATCAGGGGATAATTGCTTATGGGGTACTCCAAAGAACTAAGCTAAATTCAGCTTTTGAACTTTTGAACGAAGTTCATCAGCACTACCCTGCCAGTTGCTTAACAGTAGGCAGAGAAATACAGCTGTTACACAGACTTTGAGTTTAGGCACTTGTTGTCCTCGGTGATACCACTGTCAGGAAGTCTTTGAGAGTTGTAATGTAGACAGGATGAAAGTGCAGTGAAAAGCAGTGCAGAATGCACTATTAAAAGCATTTCAGCACTTATGCTTAGGTAAGTGTTAGATATGGCAGTTTGGCATGTAGACAGCTTGCTCTGCTAAAATCTGGTGTAGGAGTGGTTAAAAGGAGTGCTGAGAGGCTTGGAAACCCTAACTGTTAGGGGAATGGTCAAGAAACTTTTCTGATGTGGTTCTGTAACACCTTCACTGGCACATCCTGCTTCTGGCAGTCAGTTTAAGTAGCTTAGTTTTGTTTATCTGTCTGCAGAGGTTATGAGCTTATAGACATAACATTCAAGTATCCATTTGATAAAAATGTGCCACTGACATTCCACGTTTGTGTTTAAAAACACCTGCCTTCTACTTCTAGCTGCCTGATGGATCAGAGATCCCTCTGCCTCCAATTGTTCTGGGAACGCTTGGCTCAGATCCACACAAGAAGACCGTGTGTGTTTATGGCCACCTGGACGTTCAGCCGGCGGCACTAGAGGATGGCTGGGATAGTGAGCCCTTCACACTGGTAGAAAGAGATGGTGAGAGCTGTGGACTTCTCTGAAATTGAGCACTTCTTAAACATGTGTAGTGTTTAACTGTTCTGAAGTCATACCCTGGATAGAAATGTCAGAGGAGAATAAGATCAGAAATTAACATTTATTTAATATCAGTGAGGAAAAGATGCAGGAGAAAATGGTAAACAATAGAGATGTAAAATCTCAGCTGCTCTTAGGGCTTGTGGTTTTTTTCCTGACATTCTAGGCGGTGCTTGCATGCTCTCTTGTAGCTACAACAAATCTTACTGACCTCCATGTTGCCAGAAAGCCTCCTAGAGCTGGGTTTTTGTACATTTCAGAACTTGCAGCCTGTGAAGTCATGTCAGGCTGGGATTTTGTACCACTACAGGGGTCAGGAGCTCAATGCTGCTTCCTTATGTCTGGAGGCAGGAGCGGGTACAGCAGCCTCCATGGGTTGCCTTGTGCTTGTGTACTGTGCTACAAGGAGTACGCAGAAGTCACAGCTAGTGCCTGGAGGAGTGTTTGTCTCCTGTAGTGGGGATGAAGAAATCAAGCAGTAGCTCCTGTTGAAATAGCATGTAGCCGAGAGCAGACTAAAACTTTTTCTTAAAAGCTGGTTTAAATCTGGTGCTACCAACAGCCCCTTCTTTGTTTCATTTGTTCAGTGTTGAGAGCCAAAGGTCATACAAATAGAGGGACATTAACCACTCTGGTGGTGTAAGCGTTAATCATTGCCAAGAAGAGGCATCTGTGGTAACTAGTGTTTCTAGCAGGGCACTTGGTAATGGGTAACAGAGTCCAAGTCCCTAAGTCAGATTATCTCCTCTGATAGCACGAGCCAGACTTGCCTCAGGCTGTGGCTTATCTCCGTGCAGCCTGGCAGTGCAGGAGGTGGATCTGCCAATTGCCGCGTACCCTGCAGGCTCCATGGCCTGCTCTGGCACTGCGGTTACATCTCCCACATCGGGCTCATAGTCACAGTTCTAATGAATTATTGCAACAATATCTGCCTTCGCTGTGATCCTGTGTGCTGTGTTTCCTGGGACTTCCCCACAGCCTGCAAAACTTGTCTTTGGCTGAAGTCCTTCCTGGGTGCCAGAGAAGTGATTAGTCACTAGCTTCTAAAGCCTTATTCTCAAAATAAAGAATTACTGAATTGAAGCAATATGGAATAGACTTCTTAAAAAGAGGTGTCTTGTTTCTATACCCTTACCAAAGTGTTTGTAGAAAATGTAATTATTGTAAAGGGTATGAGAATAACTTAGCCCGAGGCAGTTGCATCTCTTCTAGGCCTTTGTTCTATGCAGAGGGCTGCTCAGGGAAGAGATGGGTAGCTTTGTGGGAGAACTGCTGCAGTCCTGTACCTATCCCACTGCACCGGTGTGTAAAATGGGAAGGGTAAACTGCTACTTCAGAAGAATCTGATGTGAAAGTTAGTATAAGCAGGGCTAAAAAATGTATGTGAAAGGATGCTTCCTTCTGCAAGTGAGAAATGACAAAATTCATCTTATTTTTTCTCCTTACTGGTTAATTCATCTCTGGTTTCTGCAGGAAAGCTGTATGGAAGAGGATCAACAGATGACAAAGGTCCAGTGCTTGCCTGGCTGAATGCCTTGGAGGCTTATCAACAAACGAACCAGGTATGTGCCCAATATATATTCTGCTTTTTTACATACAGCTGAGTCTAGCAATAAATGTTATCCAAGCCACGAAGCCTTGAGGCAAGGCTGCTTATTCAGCTGACTGGAGGAATGATGCAACAGTCATGTAAATTCCCTGACTTCCCGGTAGGATTGAGTTGTCTTTCTGGAAAGCTGGTCTTGTGGATGCTTGGCTTGCACTTAAAATGTTTTTGCTTTAATGAAATACGTAGGAAGGAAAATACATATGGGGCAGGAGTAATAATCAAAGGTGCTCTTTCATGTAAGGTTGTCATACATAACTAGCTTGGCCTTCAGCAGAGCTTAACGTCTCACTGCCACTGAATTCTGAGGAGAGCTTTTAACTTGGTAACGCTAACCTGGGATCTTTGTTTCTGTTAAAGAAAAAGTGCAATCAGAAATAAAGCAGATATCCTGAGCATCTTGTAAGACCAGTTGCTCTTGGGTAAAGAACTAGCAATTCTCAAGTGTTGCATAGGCATAGAATATGGCAGACTGGTCAGACGAGGTAGCTCTGATGCTTACTGTGGCATGCGATTCCTGTGGTTAATATTAGATTTTCTAGCCTTGTGACTTACCTTTGGCAACTGATCTCTGAAGGCTTTCCCCAGTTAAGAGGATTGGGAACCAGTTGTTCTAGAGCTTGTTTAAAACTCTTGAAGAGGTTGAATACCATCAAATAAAGAGTGGCATAAGCGTCCTTAATTTAAGCACAGTCTGCACTTAAACTTACTTTGTATATAATTACCAGATTCCACCATCACAGAACTGAGTTACCATTGTCCTCTGTTCTGCTCTGTACATCGCAGATCAGAATTACTGATGACTGAAGGAATCAGATGTTTTCACATATTTAATCTGTGTTTTTTCATTTTCAAAGGATTTTCCAGTAAATGTTAAGTTCTGCCTAGAGGGTATGGAGGAATCGGGATCAGAAGGCCTTGATGAATTGATTTTTGCTCAGCGAGACACTTTCTTCAAAGATGTTGATTACGTTTGCATTTCTGACAACTACTGGCTAGGCAAGAAAAAGCCTTGTATCACCTATGGCTTGAGGGGTATCTGCTACTACTTCATAGAGGTATGTTCTGGAATACACTGCCAAAACAGTATTACTGAGCTGAGTTTTCTATTAGAGAAGATGAGTGGTAGCTCCGGGTTATCCAAGCCAACAGCTTTTCTTCAGAAAAGGTAGAATTGACTGAGTAGAACAGGTTCTACTGTAATTATCTAAATATCTTCCTTTTACTATCCTGTATGATAGTTGGGTAGAAGGGAGATCTTTCAGCTATCCAGCAGCTTCACTGGGTGATTATCTCATTGCATGGATATCTTGATCCAGATATTTCCGTGGGTGAAGAAAGTCACCACAAGTCTCCAGGGTTGGAACAGTCAGTATACTAAGGGCTTGCACTTCAGAGTGATAAAAAGCACGTGCTTTAACATACAACTGAGTGATCTGGATTCAAAAATAGATGCATCCTAAAATGCAGCAAAAAAGAGATAGAGATCTCTTCTGTGCAATTGTTAATGTCTCCATGGTAAGATTCACCTGAATTTCATTTCTAACCAGGTTGAATGCAGTGATAAGGACCTTCACTCTGGAGTTTATGGTGGTTCAGTACATGAGGCCATGACAGATCTCATTGCTCTAATGGGTAAGAAAGCAGGTTTCACTGAATGCATCTGAAGTGGGAGTAAGGCCCATTAAAGCTTGAGTTAGCAATGAGGAGTTCCTAAGGACTGTGTACGCTAGCAAAGCCATAAACTGTGAAGCTGTTTGCCAGGTATTCCTAAAACAGGCAGATCACTTAAATAGAGAAATATGAGGAAGATCTTACCTAGCTTCTCCTAAAATCTTGTTGGAAACTTGAATGTTAATTAAATCATCTCTCCTGCAAACTCTTCTACAGATGCCATATTGAACTCCTTGGGCAATCCTGCCTTCAAACAACCAGCTAAACATGTAGCAGTAGAATCCAGGTGCAAGGAAGTGCAGATTTCTGGATAGCTGCAAATTCCATGAGTGCCTTCCATGCTTAGAGGAACAGGCTCTGGGAGGTGGAGGCCTTTTTTTTATTAAGTCTGTAGATTTTCAGAAAACTGACTCCTACCACCCATAGAAAGTGCTCCCTGTAATGACATCTTTTCTGGCTGAATGCTGATCCTAAGTGCTTTTTTTTTTTTTTTACAGCTTCTCTTATAGACAAGAAAGGAAAAATCCTCATCCCAGGCATTAATGAAGCAGTGGCATCTGTTACTGATGAGGAGCTGGCATTATATGAGAAGATTGATTTTGACCTGAAAGAATATGCAAAAGATGTAGGAGCAACAAAACTACTGCATGATACAAAGGTATTCTGTATTGCTGTCTGCTCTGGTTATGTCTGTTCAGACATCTGGGTTGGTAGAAGACAAGCAAGCCTCTTGTGTAGTTACCAAGTAATTTGGTAGGCAGGGAATTCATGTGATCTCTTTAAAATCATGAGATTGCCTTGAAGGTAACTTCTCATACTGCACAGCTGACTGCATACTTCATACTTGCAGTTCCTCTGCAAAGTGTTGTGTGCTTGGAAACTTTGTGTAGGTTATCCTGTATTTTGGGCAAGCAGTCTAGGCAGCTTTAAAGCTGCTCCTTAGTTGCTCCGTGCTGTGCATAAGGAACACTTCAAATCTGTACAGAACTTCCCTTATCTAGTGTTGTTCTCTTAAGACTTGATAAGAACAGCTAACACAGGAGAAACTTTTCCAGAGGTCAGATACCGCATGTACACAAACCATCTGACTTCCTGCATCTATGTGGGAAGTGCAGTGGGTTATCAGAAATCTAGTTGTTTGTAGATAGGACTTCTCATAAGGTGAGAAAACAGGGTGGCTGTGAACTTAAGGTTGATGTGCAGAGCATCTTCCTAGACCTGGCAAGCAAAGACTGTCTTGTAGGCATGAACTAGGTAGCTGCCCAAATCTTTGTCCAGGCTCAAGTTTGCTAAATGCTTGTCTGTACTTCTCAAATTGTCATCCTGTGAGTTGTCCAAATAAATGCTTTTAACTGCATTGAGTCTAAAGGTGTAAGTATTGCACACTAAGTTTACAGAGATAAGCCACAGATGTAAATGCATCTATCATAAAATGCTAAAAGTGTTGTAAAGGACAAGTTTACATGTGCAGGTCTGTCTTCTGTCACAGTACTGTCAGGAGAGGACTTCAGGCTCGACTCAAGCAGCCCTAAGTAACAGTTTTATATCCTTAGTCTTGTCTCTGCATGCTCAGGTTTACATCAACTGAGAGTGCACAGGCTTCCTTGTTTAGCCTTGTCCTATAAAGTAATGGATGAAATATAACTTGTAAGGAGGAGCTGGTAAGATGCTTGTCACTTAAGATACTGCACTAAAGCTGTTCAGTTTTAGCTAGACTGAAATCCTGGGTTGGTTTACAGAGTTTTAAGCTATATGCATGCAATAGATGACTTGGGGCTAAGGGGGAGATACAAGAAGGCTGTAATCTCCAGGTGAGAAGCAATGTGCTTGAACATTTTGGACAGTGATGGTTCAGCTTGAAAGGAGATTAGAAGCAGGTTGTACCTGGAACAAAAACTTAATGCTAAAGCCCACACTTTGTAAGTATCCCTAATCTTTGCAGTGCAGTTCAGTTTTGAGATACTGTAGCTGTCTGTAGAGGGCACAAATGTCCAGTACACTGGCAGTGTGAATTCAACACAACTGTGTCCAAGGCAGCAAGGAGGAAATGTGTATCTGAAAGGGCCTAGTGATGGTAGGCAGTAGTACTTATGTCAATGAACCCAGAGTTCTGTCAGTTTAGTGCAGATGATAATATGAATAGCTGAAAGGAGCCCACTGTGCCTCAGTCTGCAATGGAGAGACTTAAAAAATAAAAAAAATTGTAATCTGTCAGCATGTGACTGTTGAAGGTACCTGCCTGACCTGAGGCAGTGCGGACCAGAGCTTCTAGTGTGCATCCTGTAGTTCTTGAGCATCTTAAAATGGTATTTCTGTCCTTGCTGGAAGCAGACTGATTGTCCTGTAAGTTCCATAGAAGTGGGAGAAAGCCGAACTAGGGCTACTGAAAAATCTCTTCAGGTGCTGAAGCCAGCTGTTGCATCAAAATGCATCCTTAACAGGAGTAATGGCTGTTTAACTGAGTGATCATGATTGAGGTGCATTTGACCATGTGAGAAAGAACTACTACTTGCAAGTCTTTAATAGATTGAAGGAATTTACTTTGGGGGAGCTCTGTCAAATCTGATGTAACCTTGCATCTTTGTCTTCTCTTCTGCAGAGAGATATCCTTATGCACAGGTGGAGATACCCTTCCTTGTCTCTCCATGGAATTGAAGGAGCCTTCTCAGCCTCTGGAGCAAAGACTGTGATTCCTAGGAAAGTGATTGGCAAGTTCTCAATCAGGCTTGTGCCAAACATGACTCCTGAAGAAGTCACAAAGCATGTATGTTGAGATGCTTTGGTCTCAAAGCAACAGTCTCTAGACTTCCTTTCTGTGTGTCTGGGAGAAGTTTTCTGGTTTCTGAAGCAGTTCTGTTTGCTTTGCTACAGTCTTCCATGTTCTGCACCTGAGCTCAGATATTTGAGGGAGTTGAAATAGTGGCCTTGATGTCCAGTTTCTCTCATCTAACTTGAAGACAGCTCAGGAATGAAAGCTGATTTAACTGCAGGGCACTTGCATTGCCACCAGAGCATATTCAAAAGTGTAAGAGTTCGACATAATGGCTGACTGTTTTACAGTAATGCTATTACTTGCCTAAAGGGAGGTTCTGACCACAGAGCTACATAGTAATAATATGAAATAGCTATAGAAAAGCTATTGCTGTACAGCAGTAGTGACCTACAAGTTCCTAATATGCCTTTAATACACTGTCTTCACCGGTGCTCATGTGAATAACAGTAAGACTTCTCAATTTTTCCTATAGGTTGAAGACTACCTGAACAAAAAGTTCGCAGAGCTGCAGAGCCCCAACAAATTCAAAGTGTACTTAGGCCATGGTGGGAAACCCTGGGTGTCTGACTTCGACCATCCACACTACATGGCTGGTAGGAGGGCCATGAAGACAGGTCAGTGGGTTTTCCGCTTGGTATTGGGGAGAATAAAGAGCTCTTGTTCCAGTGCCTCGAGGAATACTGCAGAAGTCATGTTTGCAGAACATTTATGGTTGTCTGCACATAGGTAGTAGATTTGGCTCACTAAGTAACTAAGCATTTCAGTTGCAGTGCTTAAACTCAGTTCTGAGGTGCAGGATAGAAGGGAAGTTACTCTCAAGCTCATTCCTACTATACTGAAACAAGCCTTTTGGTATAGTGTTGCTTTTGTGTAAGGATGACATTGTCAGCAGTCGAGACCATTTGTTTAGCCAAAGTCCTCAAAGCTTAGGCGTTCTAGTGTCTTTCTTAATCAGTTATAATAGGTGAACTAGAGCAAATCTAACTTCCGTTGGAGTACAAATGCCTTTCAGGTAGTGTTAACTGCTTGAACTAAACCCCACTAATACTCCAACACAATTTTGGGGGTAAAATTCCACGATTGTGTGATCTTTGTATGGCTAAATAAGAGCTGTTTGTTTGGCCAGCACCATATAGAAATGTTTGGTACCTGATTGCTTAAGCAGCACTAAGAATTTGTTGGAAAAACAAATGCAACCCCAAACTGACTGGAGTATCTCCCTTGTTTTAGTTTTTGGAGTCGATCCAGACCTGACAAGGGAGGGAGGAAGCATTCCTGTCACCCTTACTTTTCAAGAAGCAACAGGCAAGAATGTCATGCTGCTTCCTGTTGGAGCTGCAGATGATGGTGCACACTCTCAAAATGAGAAGCTAAATAGGTAAGAACATTTATCTCTGCAACACTGAGTTGTACTGTGGGTCTTCAAGTATTTTGGAGAAGACCAAGGAGGATTGGGCTCTTTGAGTCTCTGGAAGGCAAAGTGCAACTCCTCATCAGAGGATGACTGAGTGGGTGGTTGTGGTAACTGGTCTGTAGCTGAATCTTGACCTTATTACCACTTCTGATTACGCACATTTGAAACTAGAATGCTTTTGTACTTTGCTGTCAAAGCTGGACTACTTTCCCCTTCCCCAAGGGTGGCATTTCTGTCCTGCAGCAGTGGTTCCTGTAGCATCTGTTGGCTGCATAGGACAGATACTGCAAAGTGAACAGCTACTGGTGAAACAGCGCAGGCTAAGACATGCTAATGGAAGTGATCTTCCCTGCAGGTACAACTACATCCAGGGGGTGAAGATGCTTGGTGCATACCTCTATGAAGTTTCCCAGCTGAAGGACTAAGCTGGATGCCTTCTGGTTTGTGAATCAGAAGCCTGAATTTTCTTAGGAAACAGCATCAACTGTCAATTCTTATGGCTTCCCTTCTCTACCAATCTACCAACACTCCAGTGCTTTGGGGAAGAGGGAAGCATGTGGTTCCACTTGAGAAACAAAGAACATTGTATACCAAAAATAATTCTTTAAATGCTTCAAATGACACAGACTACTCTTGGTCCGGCCAGTAGTCCTGAACTGCATCTTAGTCCCCTCTATATCACTTCAAAGTCATGGTTTGCTGTACTCATCTACTTTTCCTGTAAAAGCAGGAGGAACTGTTTGCTCTCAGCTGCTTAAGCAGCCACATCAATTGCACAACTGTCAGTAAAGTGTAAGGTTCTTATTCCAGGATGGGTCCTGGAAATAGTCAAAGTGATAGATTATGGGGCTGTACTGGAATGTGTTCAAGCTCTAGTGAGGCTTCTGAGTGATTTGGGAGAGCGGTTTGGCTCTTACAGTTTATACCTGCCTGCAGGTTTTGATTTACAGTGAATTAGGTTATAACAAAATTCACTGGGGTAATGACTACTGGCTGTTTTTTGTAAAGCTGCCTTTGTACTCCCTAAAAAGGACAATAAATCATGCTCTAGCAATTGGCTCTTTGTTTCTAAGGTTTAAGTAATGACTTGGGAAGAAAAGTAAACAATTTCAAGCAACTTGGGAGGAGCTCTTCTATCTCTGTAGAAGTAGATGGACAACATGGCTACACAAACTTCCTGGGAAACAAAGTTTTTATTCCGAAGTACTTTTAGGCCTTGCTTCTGTAACAGCTTGCCGACTTGAAGCTGGTGTCACCGAATCCTGCTCAACTGAGAGAAAAAAAGCTCAGTGTTCATTTTGGGCTCTGTAAGCCAGGACATTACACTAACACAAGTGATAGTGAAAGGGAGTGGGTGGGATTTGTAGGCAGAATTGGAGAGAGGAGCATCACTCACTGCAACTACTGACTGATATTCAGCTTCAGGGTGTCTATGGGAAACACTCATCTCCAAGACTTCTGCTGTTATGTCAAAACCAACTGTTACATGTGCTGGTCTGAACTGGATTAGGCTCACTTGTTCAACTGCCTGACCAGTATTAGCAGACTAAGCTAGGCAGCTATTTTAAGTGATGATGCTTTGCTCTGGGAACTGCTTAAGAGCATGGTGCAGTTGTGCAGTCCTGTGTACTGCTAAACAGCAGCATCTGCTGCTTCCTCCCTAGGGGACGGAGGGCAGGAATGTCCTGTCTGTCTGGCTTTTATTGTTGCTCAATCTGGAGTCTTAATTGTGGATGGCTATTGGGGCAGGAAGGAGGCTTCAGTTCTCACTGTAAAACTTGTCTTGCTTGCTTATGTTTTTTATAGAAGTTGATGGCCTGAGACCTAGTATCATTAAATTTTGCACTTGCAGCTGGGGTACAGGCTGAGACCCATGTCACAGGGCCATGTCAGTACTTACAAGCACCAAGCATCTCTGGAAACACTGGGTAGTGGGCTGTTAGGTTCTCACCTGCCAGTGATGGTGGAACGAGTCTGGTATAACCTGCAGCTTGTGCATGAGGCTGGCATGCTTACATGTTCAAAGGTCACCTGTATGTGGAGACCAAGATGTTACATGGGATAACCAGTCCAATCAGTCTATGTTTAATGCAGCTTCCTCAGTTACTGAATTGACAATTCATACTTTAAAGGGGGGTAACTTACCTGAGAAGATAATTGCATGGCAACTGATGAGTTCATATTGCTTATCTTCTTATGAATTTGAAAAGCATCAGAAAAATTTACTTCATGGGCTGAGCTATTAGTTTCTCAATGTGTAGAGAAGCTTATTTGGGCAGTCAAAGTTGTTAATGTCATGAACTATGCTCAGAAAGCAAGCATGCTTGTAGTTTTAATGTCACTTGTAGCTGTAGTTCTGAGAACCAGTTAATTTCTTCAAGTTCTGCACTGAATATACTGCACCAGATCCAACACTTCTTGAATAATCACAGTATGGCAGAGTTGTGAAGAATGTCCAAAACAGAGCAAAGTAACTTAAGGGGTTTGTGGAAGAGGCTTGGAAGCTGATCCTGTTGGATAGGCAGCAGAAATATTTCATCATGTGGGGAGTGTCAGACTCCTGCGAAAAAAGATTAAAATGATTTGGTCTGAGCAAAATGAAGGGGCCTATTCAAGCAGTTGAGTAAGTTGCTAAAGTGTTGCGTCCTTCATGAGACTACAGGGACTTCACTTTTGTTTAGATGTGTAATATTAAAATTGGGAATCTGTGTTATCTCAACAGTAAAGCTTGCTGTCTCTTGTCAGAGCCTAAAGAGACCCCAGAACTAGTTGTATGTGGCTTGAATGGACAGTGCAGGCAAAAAGGACAGGCGGCACCTGCTTGCTTCTGCTGTCTGCCTGCTTCACCTGCTTCAAAATCACCTGCTTCAAAACTAGCTCCTTGAAGACTTATGGGAAACTCTGTTGCAGAAACATGGTTTGCTACATCTTTGCATGCTTGTGCACTGCACAAAGGGTTTGCTTATGTTCTCAGTAGCCCAAGTTGTTTCAATAGCAGCATTCACAGAAGACAGAAGTTTGACACTACATAAAATGTGAAACAGTTAAACATGGGGAAAAAAAGCATCAGTGAAACACAACATTGTAGCACCATCTGCTGGGTGTATGACTGCTTGGTATTTTCTACGCAGAACTTTACACCTTTGCTTTTTACCTGTGTACTGAAAGGTTGATCAGCTCCAGTTAACATTTAACACGAACGCTTGTATAAATGTCCCTTAATATATTTTCATTAAAAGTCTCCTAAGGGAAGTGGCTTGACTGCCAAACCAGTTTCTGGTTAGGGAGAGGTAGCACCAGGAGCGGAGTAAGACTGCAGATGTTGGTTAGCCGAAGTAGCTGCTGTGTATTTTTGCTGTACTAAATATCTCATGTGGTAAGTACTGGAAAACATCCTTGTTGGTTTTGCAGTTCCTTTCTCATGCTCATTACCTCTACTCACTATAGTTTGGGGCAGAGTTATGCCTGAAACAACTTTACAAAGGTGAGCAGCTACAGTCTCCAATTTTTCTGAGCAGAGAAGAAATGTGCTAGCTTTCTAGTTACAAGAAAACACAAGCAAAACTATCAAAATGAATGGGGTTATGCACTTCTCTAATCTGTGTCTGAAAGTTGGTTGGGCCAATAAGGGGTACCAATGTGTGCCTGCTTAGCTTACTGCTTACTCTTGTTTCAATGTGTTTTTACACCCTGGTTTTACTCATCTACTACTTGGCTGTTACGGTTCAATAAGGCAGGAGCTCAGCTTATTGCCTGTTGACCCAAATGCAATGAGGTCATGGTGATGCCACATGGTCTTAAATTGGTGAGCTTTTCTGTTTAGCCAAACCATGCTAAACTCCTTCAAATACTAACGTGGAAGTTCTTGGATCACCTTTGTACTTTCTCCTCATTGCCTCATCTCCTCCCCCAATGTAATCTTCTCTCGTTCAGTTTTCCTTCCAGATTTTCCTTCCAGACAAACTTGATGGAATTGCCTAACACTGC
This sequence comes from Anser cygnoides, assembly GCF_040182565.1. Taxonomy (NCBI): domain Eukaryota; kingdom Metazoa; phylum Chordata; class Aves; order Anseriformes; family Anatidae; genus Anser; species Anser cygnoides. The sequence continues at coordinate 101,907,139 of NC_089874.1, read as the reverse complement.
TTTACTCAAAAACTGGAGTTTTAATAAAGGTAGCGGGAAGGTTTGTATATCATCATCATTTAGCTACTTTTTTCCCCACTTAAGTCAGCAGAAACAGTTACCTGAAAATCAGTTCTGGGGACCTGATAGGATTACTTGCAGAAGGGAAGGGTGACTTCATAGACAGGTGGCTGACAACAAAGAGAATATCTATAGGCTTGGAAGAGCTAGGTGCATTCTTCTGCCCTGTTTCCTAATGTTCGATAACAGCCTCATTTTCTGATTAGAAATCAGGAAATCTCATGGTCAGGGGCATGCTGCTATTCTCAAGTCAAGTTGGTGTGTACTTTCATTTCTCTTACACAAAGAATACACCAAGAATAGAAGGAGATCTACAATATGCATTTTACAGTCACCTGTCCACATGGTGAAATTACTGCAAAATAGGAAGTGCAGACTTCTGGCAAGTATTTCACTACTCACTAGGTTTTGTGTTTTAGCAAAGTCCATGACAGTGCATCTTGATAGAGAGTACGTACCCAAAGTAGGCAGAGCTATTACAAACTATCACTAAATGAATAAGTCCAAATGTCTTTTAAAAAGTCAATTTTCTTTTTTTTTTTTTTTGCTGTACTGGGAAGCATACTGCATAATAAAAATGCAGTTCTGATTATCAACTGTGTGGCAATCCATTTTAGGCTTATCAATCACAAGGTGCCGCCTTTGGTTTAGCACAGTGAATTTTGATGTAGAAACTAAATTAAAACTTTTTTCCATAAGGTTACATGACGGACTATATTCAAAAACATCATGTTTGTGGTCTTGATCTTGAAGCAATGTGAAGTGGAGATAACAGGTGATCTAGATAAAGAATCTGAGTTTCTTCATTCTGTCAAAGTATTAGCTTAAAAACAACTTTTTTGTCATCTGAACTCATTCCGTTAAAATAGATTCGTGTGTTAAATGTGTTAAATATGCTTTTACATTACGAGGAGTCAATCTGAATAAATCATCTTCCTCATAATTAATAAAGTTATGCAGAGGATTTAAATCACTCTTCCGAGAATCCGCTTAGTCTGCACAGAAAAGCTTATTAGCGGATAATTTTGATTCTATCCCCTGCTAGCTTGATTATACCATTCCAGATCATGACGTTAGGTTATGACAAACCCTGAATGCTAAGGCATGTTTTTCTAGTGTTTTTAAATATTCATCTTTCTATTAATTTTGCATATCCTTAGAGATTCTGAGATTTCTTGAGGACTGCTTAAAATGCATGCCAACAAAATGGGCCGGCTAATGCTGGCATGTTTGTATGCAGTGTCCTCGTTCTGTCTGGGCAGGCTTATGTTCTTCTCAATCATGAAGACAGGCTGTGGACCTCTTATGTTTCTGCCTTTTAGTCTGAAAAATGAGGTAACAAATTCAGTTGAACAGCTTATTTTATCATCATTTCTTAGCAATTCCTGTGAATCATGAGACCTGTTGCATCCTCAGAGGTCTCCACAAAAAATAGAAGCGAATTCCACCACGATAACTTTAAGTGTATAGCTATAATCTGTAGCAACAAAGCTCACCCGCAGCACAAAGTGGCCAAATACTATTTGAGAGTGAAATATGTTCAGTTTTCAGGAAGATACTTAAAGTCTTTGTGTAGAGCCACCTCTTCTGTGTTAGCTGTTTGAATACGTGTGCCCCACAGCGGTCAATCACAATCGAGTTGTCTGTACAGAAGGACTAGCCGTAGTAAAGTTTGGGTTCATGAGCAATGCATACGAGTAGCATTTAAGGAAGGATCCTTTGGAGACCGCTGTTAATGTCTACATAAACAAACACGCTAAATGTCTTGATATAAAGGTGAGTCTTCGGAGAACTGTTTTTATTGTTCTCTTGGACAGTAAGTAAAAGCAATTAGCAAATCTGAAGTCTTCATATATGCAAAATTGTAGCTAATTCCTGAATTTCAAGATAGCTGCTAAAGTATATAAGGGAATTAAATTTCATGCTAAGGATTAATTAAGTGACAGTAGAGTTACTTATTTTTTTTAAAAAAAAAAAAACAAAAACACCTTAAACACATTCATTTCTACACAGCTTTGAGTCTTTGTTTTTCAGAAATGTCCTGTTATGCATTGTCAACCATATCCTAAACCTTTGTGCAATGAGGCACAGTGGTGCTCATGGTTGTTTTAAGGCAGTCTTAATTTTGACTGGATTCAAAAGTATATGTCAAGAAGGTGGAAAGCTATCTGCCTCAGAAGCTCAGGCACATGTTGGTTACCAATGATCAATAGTCCCACAACAATTTCAATCTCGAAATGTCAATAATGAGGACTTGAATGTGAACAGACTGGAAAGAGAAAGAGGTAGGGAGTGGGTGTCAGAAATACAGTCAAAGGCTTTGTATGAAACATATAAATAAATGTATAAATGTGTCCCTGAAGTAAGGGCAGCCAGAACTTGTTAGCCTCTGGGCTTTAGTTTGCTGACATTCCTTTGCACTGATGTGGAAATGGTGTTTAATGGAATTTGTCTGTTTATGAACTTTAGGTTTGTAGAGCTGCATGTAATATTTGGAAGCTTTATGTGGAGTTGTCTGATACCTATAGATGATAGTTTAATTACCCTTAAAAAATCCACTCAGAAGTCCTTATTTTTTTAAAGTTAAAGGGATTTTTGAGGAGGGATTTGAGAAACGGGGAAAATCAAATGTTTTTAACTGAAAATTCATGCATTGATTTAAAATAGAAATACACAAAAAATCAGCAAACACATCTGAGTTTATTTTTTTCCATGGAAAAGGGAGCACTGGGGATGTACTGAGTTCTAAATTAATAGAAAAATATCCTGTATTACATTGCTCACTTTGTGGAAGTGTTCCTATATGATATGACAAGTAATTGAGTCATCAACCTAAAATATTAATATTTAAGCTGATACATTTCACTTTTTTAATGCGTTGTAGTTCCACAACTATCTATGAGCAAATATGACAGATTTAGTGGGACACAGCAGTCACCTTGAAGCAGTGCTCAGTAACAGCTGATTAGCATTATCTGCTCCAAATGTAAAACTTGCTCAGCTTCTCTGATCTCATTAGAGGAAGCTGAGAGAGCTTCAGTAATAAATACTCCGCTATCTCTTTCCTGTAATTTGATTTATGTGGAAGAAAGTTTTAATGACTCAATCTCTGCCACTGATGGGTCACAACTCTTTAAGGATGTAGAGGAAAGGTTCTGAAAATAATGAGACTTAACACTAAAATTAAAACCAAGGAATCTGGAATACTAACTTACTTTTTTCAATAGCACATAGTCTCCAATGGGGCAGTCTTTTCATTCACTTAAATTCACAGACATCCTCACAGAAGTGAGGCTAATATATACAGAGGTACCTAGTAATCTGTTCATACACTTAGATGTATGTACCTGTTTCTAATCATCTAAATTCAAAAGCACTCTGCTTTCATTAAAAATAATTAACACTCTGGCACACTGTATTAGTCTTTTGCAATTACTGAATGTAAGAGTTTGGAGTGATAAGATGAGAGTGTTCTATGAATCTGAGAGCCTACTTTACTTTTGGATCTAAATCAAAAGTACAGAGCACAGGGATTTCAACCTGTAATATAATTGTTTGGAAACTCTCTTGCTTTGTAACAGAGTGAGACAGTAAATCTTAATTTCACACACTTTGGATAAGAATATAATGAAAAAAGTAGGGATAGTAACTAATCTGTTCCAAATATGCTTTTATCTGTATTGATATAATTTGCGTGTCATCCTGAGTCCTTTAAACCTTCTACGTTATTCTGCTAATCAAAACTAGCAAACATAGCTAAATGGTAAAAAAAAAAAAAAAAAAAAAAAAAAAAAGCCAAAAGCCTCTTGTAGTCTATAAATAGGGAGAATTGGTTACTTCAGGTAAAACAGATATTGGCAAATGATGCATAAATTTTCTGGCTTTGTCACTCATTTTTCAGACTCATCAATATTCAGAGTTTCAAGATTGGCAAGGCCAAGGAGTGACTTGTATCTTAATATTAACAAGAAATGCACCAAATGCCAAAAACTCCTATCCTGTAAACTCCTTACTTCAGCATTTAAAGTGGCATGTGTCACCTGGATAACATCCATTTGTCTTTCAGTTTAAAGATGAAAAACTGAGTTTTCATGGTGCTCTGAATTTGAGAGCTTGATCCCACTAAATCTGTTATCCAGTTTAGGGCCCAATTACCAGTCACAGCGATGAATGAAATCTCTGGATAAAATGACACCATGCTGAGATAATTCAAAAGGAATCAGCCGCGCTACTTCAGGCTGACACATTTATTTATTTATTTATTTTGCTATAGATGTGGCTCTTTGAAATTTGCCTATTTATGAGAAAAAACTTGCTTCTCTCTTGCAGAATCCCCATAAAGCCTCAGCTAAATGAGTTATCTTTTTAATATCTCCACAGAGTATATTCTCTCTTCCTAGTTAAGGAGGAGCAAGTTTAGATAGATAACAGGTGTGTTTACATGTGGTGGGAATGCTGCACACTGTTGAAATACCTTAGATAGCCGTGGCACCTCTGTGTTCGGCTGAAATCACCCACATAAGATACAAAATGGACAGTTTGGACTTCATCTTCTTATGTCCATCATGTTCCAGTGACAGATTCCTACAGATGAGTTCTTCACGTAATTACTGCTTTGGCAATGGAGACCTGTTCTGCCTCTGACAATACTTTTAATAGTCAGTTTTCCTTTGCCCCAACAGTGAATGATCAGATAAATGAAAGCTGACTTGTTTGCCAATGGGGAGATTAAAGGCTGGCATTATAAATATATCTGGGCTTCTCTAAATGTCCTGGGAAATCTGGGTGCATCTCATCATGCCATTATCTTCAGTCCCTATTTACCTGCCCTAAATTACATGTAAAATTTGTTTGTGCTTCTCAGGTAGGTTATGTTGCAGAAATCTACTTGCCTAGCCAGTTTCCAATAGCTATCAACATGAAGGGAAAAAAAAAAAAAAGCAATCCTAATCTCTATAGCATGAAAGGGGGGAGGTGCCATGGAAAAGTTAAGAGCACAAGAGGAGTAAGTTTTTGTGCTATTCTGGAATCCAGGATTTTGACCTACAAAAAACTGCTAAACACAATGTTAGGTTTTGTTCTGATAAAGGCATAATGCGCAGCCTGAGCCTCCCCTGTCCCAGCTCCATGCCTCGGGTCCTGTCGCTGTCCCCAGAGAGCAGAGCTCAGCGCCTGCCCCTCCGCTCCCCTCGTGAGGGAGCTGCAGGCCGCCATGAGGCCTCCCCTCAGCCCCATCTGCTCTGGGCCGAACAAACCAAGGGACCTCAGCTGCTCCTCATGGGTCTTGCCCTCTAGACTCTTCACCATCTTCATGGCCCTCCTTTGGATGCTCTCTAATAAATTTATGTCCTTTTTACACTGTAGCGCCAGAAAATGTGCGCAGTGTTCAAGATGAGGCTGCACCAGAACAGAGCAGGACAATCCCTTCCCTTGACCAGCTAGCAGCAGCCCAGGATATGTTTGGCCCTTTTGGCTGCATAGCATCGTCTCTGTGGCAGAAAAGTTTTCCTTTTTTCCTTTGATGTGTTTCAGTATTTGTCCTTCTGTCTCTCGCACATCCTTGTGCTTGGCCACATGACTGCTTTCTGTTCCCCAAATTTTAGGTTTCAGAGCAAGCTGCTGATGGCGGTGGCAGGAAGGGCTGGAGCCCAGAAGGGGCCTGGATGCTAATCAGTTGGGTGAGAGCCTTGCAGGAGAGGCTGGAGCCCTGCAGCAGGTGGGGATGCGCCAGGTGGGGATCCAAGCAGTCAGGCAGCTCTGCAAGCTAAGGGAGCGAGCTGAGGGCTGTCTGATGCCTCAAATTCAGCTCAGCATGGCAGAAAGAGACCGCCTGCAGGCCAGCACCTTCTCCCAAAGGTAGGTAACTATAACCTTGTATTCGGGGCCCTGAGCAGAAAACCCTCTTCAGAAAGATGAAAACCAAAGCCAGGGTTGTGTTACTCATCTTAACTGCAAGAGTCTTGTCATTCAGGCAATGTGTAACCAACTTGTGATTTCCTTCCCTCTGAAGTGCAGTGAATGGATACAAACTTTATGCATATTCATGAATTATTTAAATTATTTCAACCAAAATTCCAAAACTTTTAAGGACTTAGGCACTCGGAGTGCAGGATTAATGGCTGGATTAATGGTTTATATCCAAAACTGATTTTCAGAACTGATTCACTTGGAAGCTAAGAGCTATGAAACCATCACCTCTAAATGTTCAGATTCCTCTAGTGCATAAAATGCAAAGCCATCACTGCCTTTTAAGCCATGTCAAGGCACATGCTGCACTTTTATTGGAAGGCTATTTGAACATATAAGAAGCCTCTCCTCGGCTTGGAGAGACTGTAACAGAGCAAAAAATACTTATCTGTGGGGAAAATATTTTAAGTCCAGACTATAAATCCTAGTGGGACAAGTAGGGGCCCATTTTCCACAGAAGTTGTAATTAAGATTATAGCACCTCATCCAAAGATCCTAATCTGCTTGTCATGGATCCACTTCACTTGTTAGAAGGCTCAGAGCCTACGTGCAGGCATTTAATAAGGTGTCTAGATATGAATTAGTTTTCTAACCAAAGGCACCAGTCTTGTAATTATCTGTCTCTTTGCTTTTGTTGAGATGATATCACATCTTTCACAAAAATGGGCCGTCGATGGCATGATTTGCATAACACATCACTGGTGCAGAGGCTCAACTTAACATGCACGTCTGCTCTGGGCTCTAGCAGCATTTATCTTACCCTTAATATAAACAGGGGCACTTTGATAGAAGAGAGGTGCTGTGAAATATCTCATGCTTCTCCTCAGGGAGGTTACAGCCACACAGACCTTCCAACAGTAACATCTGCTGCCATGAGATGCAAGCTGTGTTTGCATGCACATATGCATATACATGTGTACATTCATACGCGTATGAACAGTTCTTGTATTTTTAAGCTATTTTAGAGTGAATCTTATTTGTTAACAAAAGAACCTCTCTGCTTGCTTTGGCACTCTCACAAGTTGCCTTCAAAGATGGGATGGCTGCAATGGAAAAACACTCACAGGCTTTCTTCAAAGGCTGCTGCTTCTGGGACACCCAGCCAGGACACGGACATTAGCAAAGTGCCACGGCGGGTTAATGCCTCAGCACTCCAGCCTTGAAGGCATGGGGGAAGAGGGGCACGGTGCACACCACCACCTCAGCTACTCGTCTCCTGCCTCTGCTGACTCCCAGGGCCCCACAGACAGTTTCTTTCTGGAAGATGGTGGTGCGAAGAGCTGCCTAAACACATGTTCTGCATGGTTAGCATCAGACTAATGCCACAAACTCGTAAAGCCAGCCTCTGACTCTAGCCAGTGCATAGCTCCTGTCTGGGTATGACTGAGTTATCTACTGGGTAAGAGCCTCACCTGCATGGAGGGCGTTAATCACCCTCAGGGGAATGCTGCTGTGGTTTGGCTTAGCAAAGCTGTCTGAAGGATATCAAGACTGGAATAACCTCTTGCCATCACTTCAGTGTGATTAATATCTGAAAATACTTTTGCATAACTGTTAAAGAAATTTACAGTTTTGCTCTTGGAAAAAATAGAGTCTCCTATCCCAGCATTCAATGCACTGAAGTGGAAAAGATGCTTGACCAGGGACTTGTTTGTTCTTCCCCAGGCTGTCATTTAAACTCCGCATACTCCGAAATCTGTGTACAAAGTGCTTGCTGAACTGGCTGCTGTGTGGTGAGAACATGGTGTTTCAGAGTGTCCTGAACCTTGGTGGCCCTGTTCCTGGAAGGTGCTAAGCACCATTGCTTCACACGGAGTACAGTCTGTAACCTTCACGAAGTGCTATGTGACCTGCTGCCTGGGTATGAAGGTTTTTCCTAAATTAACCTCCTTCCAGAGCCATACCCAGGTAGGATTATCAATGCTCCAGTAACAACTGTTTATTCAGTGTCTCAGGATTCATCACCTCCCTACCAGTGCAATCCCATTCCCCTGTCTGACAGCTTTTTGCAGTGGGAAGCACTGCTTAAATTGTGGTCTCAGATTTTGGCATCGGTCAGGATCATCTCCAAAGATGATGGCTGGGAAATTCTCCTCAAGCTGCAGCATGAAGTGGGTAGGAGTGAGGAGGTGGAAGGGCTTGCTGCTGCTACACAGGGAACAGACACAGAAATCCTAGAAAGGGAGAGATATTTTGGGGAGTTGTGTGGAGGGGCCTCTCCGTTCCACATTTACACTACTAGGAGACAAGGATAATTTCAGTTTTATGGAGGCGGTATATTGAGAAATGACAGTAGGCTGCAATAATAACCAGGTACCACTGATTATGACATTACAATATCTTCCCACTTCTCCTGAAATACACCTTCAAGAAATGAAAAATAGCCGGCTGGAGCTGGAGGTAATTGCTTAGAGAGTGACAGGCAGTGCTGAAAACCATCATATAATTTCTCTGCCAATGAAGTATTCCTCCCCACAGCATATTTCGTATGTATTTGCTCGCTCAAACTTACTACTGTTATTAGTTAAGATACTTTTAATTAAGGTAACAATTAAGGCACACTAGTTTTGCTGAAGAGCCACTGAAATGAAGTTACTCTTATTTGCATCAATACTTGGTTAACGAGTGAGGCTGCTGTCCTAATGTAGTAAGAGAAACTCAAAGCAGGAGACCATCTCTGCCCTGGATAGCTTACCTTTTCAAAGGGCAAGAGAAACAAAAACATCAGTGCTCCTTTTCTTTATCCTGCTGTTTTAGTTCTTCTCTTAATTTCCTGTAACTAATTTCTTCCTGCTTAAACACTTACTGTATTCCAAGGAGAAGGTATCTGTGTCAACATTTAGCCAAACTATTCGAGTAGAGTTCTTTACCTGTCCTCATAGGTTAGCCTTTCTTGCAGTTAATAAGCTACCATCACAGTGTTTTTATGAAGGAGATAAAACCGCCCGTATGTAGAAAGGCTTCTCAACGATGTTGTCAATGTTTATGATACTCCATAAATGGGATAACGACCATCAAACAATAACTCTCTTACACTGTGGACTCTAAACCTTGTTCTGAGTTATAAGGTATAAAATAAGGAGCAATTAGCAAAGAAATAATAAGTTACAAAGTAATAATCACTCTTCCTCCCAGCAATCATATTGTTTTTCAGTAGTATAAAGTGATAAATAGGCAGTTAAATGACTACAAATTTAGTTGACCTATTTGTAATCTTACACCTAGTATTGTAAGTCAGGAGTAACTCCAGTGAGAAACAGTTGTAAAGTAAAGGAAGGCAGGATTTATGTAAAAATAGAAATATTTTAAATGCAAATAAACATTTAATTTCCCCCCAACTTTGGAATTCATTTGCAAATGAGCTTTATATACTTAAACAAATGAAAAAATACTTAAATGAAAAGGTCTTTGTAATGCTCTGGGATAGGACCTTGCTTGCAAGATTGATGGTTGTTAATACAAAATGTTAGTACTGAATCTGACCATGGGGACAGCAGCACTTCCAAAATGGATGAAGAAGCATAAGGACAGCACCTAAAACGAGAAATTTGCTATAAGTTCAGAGGCCCTCTTGTATGGAAGATATGGCATCGAAAAGATGAAAATATCCCCATCTAAGTAGGTACAACACCCAGCAAGTCAGAATATAGTAAATATTCTTTATGTGTATTGTGGTTTTCCTTTTGGTACTTGCTGTGTTTTAGGGGCGTTAAGAACCAGACTAGTAGCTCAGCTTACATGCTAGCATGTGTAGTTCAGCACTCATCTGTACCTCCTGTTATTCTTTTCTATGAAACTTTTTTCTATGAAAAGAGCAAGGATCTTCTTAAACCAGTGTTTATCTGACTGCAGACCAATGAGCAGACAAGCTCAGAAAAATTTATTAGAAAAACAGTGAGTTATTTCTCTTCAGTGGGCAAAGAGTGAAATATTGCTGCCTGGGAGAAACTTTTCCCCTTTAGAGAAATCTACACTTTTCCTTTCCATTTTCCAAATAAAAGCAACAAACAAAATCCATCTCCTCTAAAACACCTCTGTAAAGCAGCAATACTTATCAGCATCGCCTGAGTGTTTTCTGATGCTGAGGTTACTGCTAGGATCTGGCACTTCCAGAGAATGGCCAGAGAGGAAAGGAAGAGGAAAGGGAATGGGAAAAGTTCTGCTGAGTTGGTGTGGTAGTGATTTGGATATCCTGCTTGGATTATTGTATGATAGAGAAGCAGATTTAAGCGTCTAAGCCAAGAGTTAATCTTTAACTCAAAAGTAGCCCTTCAGAACTGCAGAACACATCGGCGAACGGAGATAAAATACCCCTGTTCTGCAGGTGGCAGAGGAGACCTTTCCAGCTCAGAGTCTCATCACCAGCCATAGCAGCAGCTGCAAAACAAGGGCACAAAGAGGTGAGGATTTTCTTCTTTAATATCATCCACAATGCAGCAAAGCAGCGCTGTGGTCTTGTTTTTCTCTCTGAGGGGTCAACTTGGTCAAGGAATGCGGTGTCTGTCATTGCCGTTCTCTGAAACGCCCTGGAGGCAGCTCCTATTGCAACGCTCCTCCAGAGCTGGCTGCTGGGGCTTGTACCCTCATCTGCCAGCAGTGCCAGGTTTTACCTGCGCTCTCCACCAAACCCAGTCCTTGCTGTCACACAGCTTGCTGGGCACGATGCTGTTTCTGTAACCATCTCCAACTGTGGTCAGGCTTTGTGCTTGTGTCCAGACCTGTGCAGCTCCTCTGGTCGTTACAGCTCCAGCGACTGCTCGTGGTCAGGGCTTGGCTCGAGAGCTGCCGCCTCAATTTGCCACCTCTCAGGGCCTCACCCCCTTAGCTGGAGAGGAAACGGAGCCTTGATTGCCTGCTTCTGACAAAGGTAGGCCACTTATCGGTGAGTGTTGTTAAAGGAAGTTAAATAAAAACCCGGGTATCTCAGTTGTCTTCCCCAATGCCATTTCCGTAGAGGGAAGGTTTCTTCTGAGGGAGCCCACTACCACCGGTTCGATCAGTTAGCTCCTACCACCATACGCATTTTTATTTCCTTTCATGTCAATTGTTCTTTATATTTTTGGCAAACTAGGTGATTTCTGACTTTATTTTCCCATGAGTTGGTTGCAAAATGTTCAGCTTTCATTGGCAGTCACTCCCCACGCCCCAGTCAAATGCTGTATCTCAGCGTCTCAGGGAGGACTGCAACCTGAGACATATATGTGCCAGGAAGGGGGAGGAGGGCAGTAAAACACATTCAGGAGCTGCTTCTTGAATCTTTGTAAGCTTAGCTGATATATCACAGATTCATCATGGTTAAAAAAATCAACCTAAATTTCTTATTAAATCATTCCCTAAGGACGCTAAGTTTTCTTTTAACAGTACTTAGTGAGATGGAAGGAAGTGAGACACAAAATGTTCTTATTGCAAAGGAATGAAGGAAGAGAAACTGTGTGACTGTCAGACATTATTTCTAAAAATAGTCATATTACTTTTTTCCATAAGGCAGCAACTGCAATTTAGAATGAGAACAAATCAAATACACTCAAAATTGAACACTGAAGTCTTTGTTTGATGTTTTTTCTTTTGCAGGCTTTATCACCCTTTCACATTGTTTTTCCCCTCCTTGCAACTCTGAGCTATTTTAGCCTTGCCTGAAATCTTTCTACTCCTTTATCAGACTCCCTTTCTTACACAAACTTTTCCCTATACTGTCCAAATGCTTTCCATCAGCGTTGTTTGTGCATGAGCAATGCATTGACGTGCTGCTTCCCTTCCTCCATGAACTGCAGCACAACATAGCTGTTACCTGATTTCTTGTTTGACTTCTTAGCGTTTGGTGTGCCCTGCTACTTCAGAGGACTGTGTAAGTATCTCCTTGCAATCATTTTCTGAACTTTGCCACTGTTCATGCTTGTCTCTGTTATGAAAGCAACATTTTTTGTGATGTTCTATAAACTTTTATTGAAGTCTGTCTCTGGAAAATCTCAAATAATTATTTCATTTATTCCTAGGATGTTTTGCTTGCTTGAATGTTTTCTTTTTTTTCTTTTTTTTTTTTCCCTCACACAGTGTTTAATTTTCCTTCTTTCTTTTTCTTAAGCGCTTAAAAGCTAATGAAACATGACTTGAAGACATATGTCTCTTGTCTGCATCTTTCCAGGTCATTTGCATGTAACATAAGCAGAGGAGGATACCATCACCATAGCACTTGTCCCCACGTAAAAGCAACTTTTTGTGATTCTGACCTTCATGTAATATTAAAAGAACTGCATTTCATCAAGTCACTCTAAGCTGCAAACTATGTACTCATTATTTTTAGAAAGAAAATGCATGGAATTCAGAAAAATTGAATATTTGAAGAGAGAGGGAAAATCACGTATGATGGAGAAACCAAAACTTACTCATTATATAAACTTGGATACTTCAACAACCATTAATGTGTTCAGCTCTGGGGCCCCCAATATAAGGAGGACATGGACTTGTTGGAGTGAGTCCAGAGGAGGGCCACAAAGATGATCAGAGGGCTGGAGCACCTCTGCTGTGAAGACAGGCTGTGACCCATCCTCTTCTCCCCATGTGGGGACCAGCTCCCTAAGGAGCTCTGAGGGGGAAGCTATGATGTCTGCAATAAAGATCAGCATAAAGACAACCTTTGCTCTCCTCAGACCTGCTGCTGGTTAAAACAAGGTGGTACTTTGATTATCACTCCCCCCCCCAGAACATCTTAACACTTAAATAATCACAGAATCACAGAATGGTTTGGGTTGGAATGGACCTTAAAGACCATCCTGTTCCAACCCCCTGCCATGGGCAGGGACACCTCCCACCAGACCAGGCTGCCCAAAGCCCCGTCCAGCCTGGCCTTGAGCACCTCCAGGGATGGGGCATCCACAGCTTCTCTGGGCAGCCTGTGCCAGGGCCTCACCACCATCACAGTGAAGAATTTCTTCCTAACCTCCAATCTAAATCTCTCCTCTTTTAGTTTAAAACCATCCTTGTACTGGGGGCCCCAGACCTGGACGCAGCACTTCAGGTGGGGCCTCACAAGGGCAGAGCAGAGGGGGACAATCCCCTCCCTCGCCCTGCTGGCCACCCCTCTGTTGATGCAGCCCAGGACGCAGTTGGCCTCCTGGGCTGTAAGCACGCACTGCTGGCTCATGTTGAGCTTTTTGTCCACCAGAACCCCCAAGTCCTTCTCTGCAGGGCTGCTCTCAGTGAGTTCTTCTCCCAGTCTGCGCTCATGTCCGGGACTGCCCCGGCCCAGGTGCAGCACCTTGCTCTTGGACTTGTTGAAGCTCATCAGGTTCACATGGGCCCACTTCTCAGCTTGTCCAGGTCCCTCTGGATGACATCCCTTCCTTCTGTTGTATCAACTGCACCACTCAGCTTGGTGTCATGTAATGTTTCAGTGCTTAATATCTCCACCCTTAAAATCCCCTAGGTTTGGATTCGTCTTGTCTCAATCAACAAATCATCTCCGTATCTGTGCTTTGCAGCTTTGCTCTACTGTGAAACTGGCTTTTGGTCTCTTGCAACACCAGTCCTTCCAGTGTCAGCAGGCGTCAGGAACTGGACTCTGGTGATTAGATCCAGTGCATTGGGGCTTCTCAGAGCTTTACTTCACAGAGCGAGCTGTGTCACAGGCAGGGTAGATGTAACCTTGCTTGCAAGGAAAAGTTGGGAAATGCGGCCTAAACTTCATGCAGCCAGGATCTCCATAATCGCTCTTCAACTTCTAGACCTGTCCTTCACCAAGTTCCCAGAGTTTATGATGGAGGCAGTGTTTCAGGGAGTGTTCACAAAGCTGTTTTGTCTCGTTTGTCTCTATAGCAAAACTGATCTGCAGTTTTTACAGGTAAATGTGCTTTGACAAGAGGACAAACACCTTACTGTTTAAAAACAGGTCTTGCAGACTTTTAGGTCAACAGTAGAACCACAAAAGTGGTTTTTTGCTTAGAGATTTGCTGGCTCTAGTTTGATTTTAAAGATCAAACCTCCAGACTCTTTGGAGTAACTGAGTATAGGAAATGAACTACCTGACTGGGTTAAAAGAGCCTGCTTACCCTAGATTTTTTATTTTTTTTTAAATTTTTTTTAATCCTTGCACATTTCAAGTACCATTGCAATAAAAGTGTCCGTGTCCATTGCTGGAAGCACACCATGTCACTGGGTGCTGGAGTGCCTTACCAAGCTGGAGTGCTTGCTTCCCAGGTGGAATAAACCCAGTTCTTCTTTCCGCTCCCCTACTCTTCTTACTTCCTCTCCCCCCTCTTGTTCATAACACGGGTTTTCCATCTTCCTTCTCTGTCAGAGAAACATAATTGAAAATATTATTATTGCTATAGACTATCATCTTAACGATGCATCAGAATTAAGGAGTTAGGTATGGACCTGCAACTGCACGTTTCATCCCCAGCACAGAATATTTTTAAAGTCAGCGTGTTGGGTCTTGACCTTGGGATCCATCCCATTGCACAGCCCTATACAGCAGCTATTCTGAACTTAGCCCCACCCTCTACGTATTACTTGGCTAACACTGATTCAGGAACTACAGCAGGCACTTCAGGGAAACAAGAAAGGAAAACTGCAGAAAGGAAGAAAAGCACCAAAATACTATGGCTTTTAAATCTTCACTCATCTTGTGAAAAACAAGGCACAGAGAGGTTTGTAAGCACTAAATGACTTCTGCACTTATCAAGTGTTTCGGTATTGCTGCTGTTCTTATTCAACTGCAGAAGCTATTTGCTGGAGCTACTCTCCTGCACTGGGATTGCTATCCCTTATTCATGTGAAACACACAACGTGTGTCAGTGAATCCATTTTTCTCTCTCTTTCTGGAAATGAAGAGGAAGAAAGATGAGTCCCCTGGGCAGATGGTGCGTGTTGGTGTTTGCAAGTCTTCCCCTGCAGCTGTCTTTGCAGAATGCGCAGTGCGAGGTTTGTGCATTGAGAAATGATGCAGCAAAAATTTCTTTAGAAAATACTTCCCTTTATTTCCCTATAAAGCAGAAATTGTAAAGCTATTTACTCTTAGGTCATTTTTCCCCACTTTTTTTTTTTCTTTCAGAAAATTAGTTATGAATTGATTCCAGACTTTATGTGTTAAAATGTCTCAGGCATCCTTTCTCATGGCCTGAAGGAATTAAATGAGATTTAAATAAGGCTCAGTGTTTTGCAGTTGTCTATGGTTTTCAGCAATGAACAGAAGTGCAAATTGCAGGATGTCTCTAATGTTGAATTTTATCTTTAACTTTCAGATACTGTCCACCTCACCCTCGAGCTGCTCTTTAAGGCAGGAATGTCCTCCCCATCCTCCTCAGCATTGGAGACTGAGATCTTCCAGTATATTGATCTGCATCAAAGTGATTTCATTAAGGTAAGAACTTTATTGCAGGGAAATGTCTGGAGGGCAGCTGTAACGTCCCGGAGGCCTGTGCTCCCCATGCCAGATGAGTATTTGCCACTAAGGTAACAGCAGGGTTTGGGATCTGGCATCAGGTGTGCCACTAAGCAAGGTTGCAAGGGGACAGTCAGTACTGGGGATACTTTAGTTGGAAGTGGGATTTGCATGGACTTCCATAGACCAGTTGGCTGTGGGGACCCTCCAGGTGTGGGCACAGAAAGGCTCCACCGAGCCAAAATGCACCCGAATGGGAGAAGCAAGCCAGATCTTGCAGCTCCTGCTTCTGTCTGCAAGGGAGCTCTGCAGAGAAGTGACAGCATTGGGCTCTGATGATGTGCTGGGGGCTCTGATGAGCTGATGTGTACGCTGTAGGCACAAGAAAGGGGATCCTGGCTCTTGGCAAACCTTTATCAGGTGGAAAAATACAGCTTCCATGATGTTGCTGTGACAGGATGGAAGGGAAACCGTCTTCCACTAAGAAGCTTTACATATCCACAGGCCAACCACAGATTCCTGGGTTTTAGACCAATTGTCTTACTTAGCTGTACTTGTTCTCCTGCACAGGATCTCAAGGAATGGGTGGCTGTGGAAAGCGATTCCGTGCAACCAGCCCTGAGGAAAGAAGTCATACGAATGATGGCGTTGGCAGCAGGCAAACTTGCAGCTTTGGGAGCCACTGTCAATTCAGTAAACCTGGGATCACATCAGGTGCCTGTCCTTTTCTTGTATTTAAAATGTCATACCTGCACGTATGTCATGTTCTGCCTACCACTGTCAATGCTATGTATATGCATATATCTCTTATGACTTACTGGTATTTTTGGTAGCTAGATGACAATTTATCCATAGTCCCACAGCCACATGATACCTGCTGAATTCAGCCCCTCCTCACACTGATTACCAGCAGACTTAGGAGACCACGAGTGCAATTATGGTTGACAAGTTATATAGCAACAGCCTGTGTCTCTAACAGCAAGGAATGGATGACCTGCTGTTGGAGCAGACACCAGAGATACATCTCTGTCTAGGGCCAAAATATTGTTTCACAAAACGGACTTTTTCCTTTGATTGCTGGGCAAGAAGCTGCTATACTTTGGTATTGCAACAGACCGATACAGACCGATATTATTGTGAATACAAAGGAGTATACACATTTTTTACTTCCTATTTCTTGCTTCTGTGAGACACCCAGCCTCTTTCGGCCAACGTGGAGATCTGTTCTGCATACCTACGAATTATAGGATTAGTTTGGAACCTCAACCTAAAAAACATTCCTTAATGGCTGTTCCCGCATCCTGCCAGGAAAACTTTATTTTGTTTTGTTATTTGAAGTTGCAGGCCTCCTGCCATCTGTCTGTTGCAAAATCAACCCCACATGAGTTTCTGTGTGGCTTTTGACTGTTTTAATGCCACAGCATATGCTTTTGTCACTATAGCACACAGTTGACATTGTCTTCTCTACTGCTGGGAAGTAAAAGTTTATTAAAGAGTGCATTTATGACAGCGCAACATTAGAAGAACTCCATAAAGCCCTGGCACAACCTAAGCATTTGTGGAGAAAATCTTAATTCCTCTGGGTAGGTTAGATTTGGATTCAAAATCAGATTTAAGGACCTGATCAAATTAGAGCCAACTGAGTAGGCAGAAACATTTTCAAAATTGAGAATTCCAGTTCTTCTTACAACATTTGCAAGTTTTCAAAGGTTTGGTTTTTTCCTTTATTGCTTTTTTAATATTACTTTATAGCTTCCTGATGGCCAGCACCTCCCACTGCCGCCTGTTATTCTCGGGGAGCTTGGCAAGGATCCACAAAACCCCACTGTCTGTTTCTATGGCCATGTGGATGTGCAGCCTGCCAGAAAGGAAGATGGATGGAAAACTGACCCTTACACATTGACTGAAATTGATGGTGTGTACCTGGTCATAGTTTTTGTGTCATTATTTGGATATGTGACTCGGGGATCTCCAGTAGGAGGAATTTCCTTGTACACTTAACTACAGCATGAGCACTTCTCCCATGGAAATCTGTGGGCTAAATCCTGCAGCTTTACATCTTGATGTCATGCTGTGACTGGTGAGACTGCTTAATATTTGGTGTGGAAAAGCCATGTGAGGTTAATGTCACTTTACAGAGTGTTCATTAGAGAGTCCATTTCTGCTTTAAGGTTGTTGTTGGATCAACCACTGTCCTTCCTCACCCTTTTTGTTCTTGCTTCATAATCCTTTAGCACCTCCACCCACCACACTGGAGCTTAGGAGCATTTGGGTGGAAGAAGGTCAGGCCCTTCTTCATGTAGCAATCTTTCCCCTGCAATCAGCAGAGCACGGAAAGCTCCTTTCACTGAAGACAAATGCTGGATGGCAGGTTAAAGGATGAGTAAGGCCAAGAGCCCAGAGATCCTGGTTCCCCACACTATAACCATTAAGTCACCCTTTCCCATCTGCTGGGACTGGTTCCAAACACCTTTATTGGGGTAACTCTTCTGCCTCCAGTGGGAATTGCCATAGGTATATATTGCTGTACATGAAACCAAAGTCTGTTCCTGTATATAGCTGTATGGTTGAGTGCTAAAAAAAAAAATGTTCTGTACCTATACCTGTAGGACCTGGCGCTCAGGGGCATGTTTTAGTGGGTGACATTGGTAGTAGGGTGATGGTTGGACCAGATGGTCTTGAAGGTCTCTTCCAACCTTAATGACTCTATGAAACAGCTCTTAAGAACAAAAGTGGAACCCAGAAATTGGCAAGTAGCAGAAACCACTGTATGATGTATATAAAAAACCAAAAAAAGTATAGTCCACTGGGAAACCACCACCGCCTTCGTTGTAACAAGTCAATGAAATTCTGATTCTGTTGACACCTCTCTTGACACACCTCTTTTACAGCTTCTGAGGCAACAGGAATTTTCTGAGTGCTTTGAAGTGACTAGAAGAGTTTCAAAGATTGCTTGAAATCTTTCATCTTTTTTTGTTTTTTTTTTTTTAATAAGGAAATCTCTATGGCCGTGGAGCAACAGATAATAAAGGACCGGTCTTAGCTTGGATAAACGCAGTGGAAACATTTAGAGCCTTGAAATTAGTAGGTATCAGTGAGGAATTATTTAGTTATTATTATAGTACCTCTCTGGAGGAATGCATTTACTTTCTTTTGACATAGATAATACCTCTCTGCCCCAACAGACTATGTGTATTTTGAAATATCAGCTTATTTCTAATGCTATATCCAGGGCACTGGTTCCACTCCAGTACAAATATATAGTCAAGTATTTTTATATTGAGTAGCCTTTATGCAATGTAGAAATGGTTTTGCTGTCATTGCCCTGCAAAGGAAAACAAACTAGGGGAAGCATTTAATTTATATTACATACGTTATACAGCTTTGATACCCTATTTTCTTGGTAGTTTTTAAAATGGTAAAATAACATATATCAGGGAATGGTAATGAAATCTCATCTGCACTGTTTAATTCTGTTGATCTTTGGCCTTGGCTACCTGTAAGTTACCTTCAGTTTGTGTATGCATGAAGAAAGCACCTAAAATGCTTATTCCTAACGGGATGTTCTTTCAACAATAGATCTATCAATGAAAATGCTTTGAGTGGGTCCGTTAACCAAGTACAAATATATGTGCTTAGAGACTGCCATAGGTCTAAGAATCAAACTCTTGCCTAAACCCTACAATGGCCAACGTAGTTATCATTAAATCTGAATGGTTAATACTTTTGTGGTAGTTTTATCCCCAGTGCAAAATTAAACCAACATATACTCTAAGTTTGTTACTTGGTCAGTGAACACCCTTTAGGGTGATTTTACACAGTACATTTTGTTAGACTGATGAAAAACAGTTTTCTGCCTCTGCTATGACATGGCACAGTTTGAGTTGCAAGTCTTGGCTTTTAAAGACTTTGTGCAGACTCTGGAAAACTAATGGTCTTCTTGCATCAGTAGTATTGAATTTACCTTGGTGCCCCTAATATACAAACACAGACAGATGTCTGTCTTTCTGCAGCTTTCCATTTTTTCAAATCACTAATAGCTATTTTGTCATTTTTAACAAGTAAACAAAAAGAAATATTTGTCATTTGGGGATCTTCCCTTAGAGAACAGCACGGGCCATCAGGCAATATACACAAACTGTTTTTCTAAATTTTCTGGGGCCATTTGAAGAACCATCAGTGAACCCATCCATAGCACAAGTTCATTTAACTCTAAACGTTTGTTCCTGGGTTTAATCTGAGAATTGAATTAAAACAGAAAGCTTCCTAAAGCCTGCAATGAGAAAATGAATTGGAATGGGAAGCTAAGTTCAAATTTATTTCTCCTGTGGGACATGTCAGCATTTCCAACTCTCACTATTCCACAATAAAAGTTCTCTTTGTTACTCTTGGAAATGCATCCTTATGAGCTAGCAGGCCTACAGATTCATGAGTGCCAGAAAGACAACTATCAGATAATCACCATCAGCATTTTTACCAGCAGGTGACTACCCTTGGCGATAGGTAACGTGTGTTACCTACAACAAACAACAGCAGTGGACCTTTGCCAGTGCTTCTCACATGGGCACTAGTAGCGGGAAGACAAGAGGCTGGGAATATTCTGTGAAAATGCCATTGCCTTTACACAGATTTTCCAAAGCAATTAAAGTATTTAATAGTACCAAAGAGAAATCCCATGACAGACTAGAAAGTTTTCTGGAAACAGAAGTTAAAAGGTGTTTGCTTTTACATTCTCCTTTAAAAAAAAAAAAAAAGTAGAGAAAAACAAACTTTGATGGGAAACTGTATGTGTGTATCTGTCAATACCCCTTCTATTGAAACAAGATGTATATCCTATGTCTCTCTTTTCCTAATATATTGCATACTGCAAGTCAGTCTGTTTTTTTTTTTTTTAAATATTCCTTTTTAATTTTGAAAGTGCTTGTTCCTTACCCAGACTTCTCTGCTGTTCATTCAGGCTATACCAGTAAACTTCAAATTTATTATTGAAGGTATGGAAGAAGCAGGGTCTTTGGGGCTAGAGAAGCTACTCAAAGAAGAGAAACAGTGCTTTTTCTCAAATGTTGATTACATTGTGATTTCGGACAACCTCTGGCTCAGCAAGAAGAAGCCTGCCCTCACATATGGGACACGGGGCAACGCCTGCTTCTTTGTGGAGGTAAGAGACACAGGTTCACGTCAGCTGGCAAGGCCTCTGACCAGTGAGCAGTGATGCTCCTGTGATCACATCTGTCTCTACACGCAGAGAAAGGCTGAGAGGAAGCTGAATATTTACAAATGCAGGTCTTTTGTACTCTTCCTTGATTGTGCAGATTTCCCTCCTCATTTCAGTCGTTAGCCTTAATTTGGTTTCATTAATTTCTCTTCAATCATCATTTCTCCACTCAGGAGAAATCTCCACTCTCTCCTCTTGCTCTCTTTCCTACCCGATTACTCTCCTGTCCCTCTCCCTCATCACCCCTTCCTCACATCAACTCCATTCTCCTGCATCATTGTCCCTGCACCTCTCCCCGCCGCACTCCAACACTATTTCTTCTGCTGTTCTTGCCCTTCTGCAGCAGATACTGCTTAGTGCAACATCTCTGCCTAGAGGCACTCAATTTAGTTGGATCCCTGTGTTTAAAAGCTGTGCAAAATTTTCCCAGCCATTGGCAGAAGCAAGTAACAGTGCACTGCAGTATATTTAGCAGCCAACGTGAGCTATTGCGAAATGAAGAGAAATTTGTCATCTGGAAACTTAAAGCATAAAAGAAATTCAGAGAGAAGATTAAAGAACTAGGGACCTAAAGGAAAAATCTACATTAACCTTTATGTCTGAAAATGAACGAAATTTGCTTTTAACCAAAGCAACCTCAGCAGCCTCGATTCTATTTGTCTAAGTCTAGATTAAGACAAATTATGATATTAAAACATCAGAAATGATCTCTGCCCACTACCAGACAGTTGCCTTTAATGAGGTTTAGAGAAGAATAAACAAGTTTGTTGCACAAATATAGTTTAAGATAAACCTGAGTATGCAAATGTGTCTGGAAAAACAACCCATTTAATAAAGCAAATGCCTTTCTCTGTTCTAAAGCTGTGTGATTTGAGATGCTTCTAAATTCTTATTTGTTGCAATCTGGAATTAAGGTTGGACATATATTTTCTTAATGTAAAACAAGTAAGGTTCTTTCTTGCCTTTGTTATAAAGATTTTTGCATTTATTCTGCAATGTTAGAAACAGTAATATGCAAGTGTTTCACATATGATGTATTTAATCTTACTGAAGCAAAAGAGGAAATGGAGAGGGATCCTTGCTTTCAAATGCCAGTAAATAGTATAGATAGCTGAATTTCTCTCTCCAGTGGTTAAAACAAAGTCCTATCTTCTCTTTAGCAGGAGCAGATTGTTCCTGACATGATGTTTCCTATTTCATGAATAGAAACTCATAATAGCTTTCCATTTATTTGTGGCCTCGTTTAAAAAAGCAAAGCTACCAGTCCCTGTGGAAAACAAATACCTGCGGAAGAATGAGGTAGGGACTATTTACATCTAAGCCATGTTTTTGGCACAGGTTGAGGGTGGTGACAAGGACCTTCACTCTGGAACTTTTGGAGGCATCATTCACGAGCCGCTGACGGACCTGGTAGCTCTGCTGGGTAATAACGTGCATCATTGCTCAGGAGTAGCTGGGGAATGACTAGCAATCAACCTAATGAAGATCAGTGCCATACTTAATTGACCCGAGTAAGTCAAGTCTAACTGAAGCGTGATTCCCAGGTTTCCAAACCTCAGCACAGCTATGGTGACAGCAGCTGAGGAAGGGAATGTCCCTGGTAAGACCAGATGTGCTTGTTGAGCTGTTTTCAGTCTAATACTCAGATGCTCATCAAGGATGTTTAAGGATTACTTTACATACACAGGTAGTAAAACCTAACTTTTTAATGCAGATTTGTATCCCGGCAGCTGGGCTGACCCACGGCAAACAGTAGCTCAGTGCTTTTCTTACTAAACATGAAAATACATCAATTCAATGTGGCAATCAATTCCGTGTGGCAACCTGATGGCTGCCTAGAGTTGTTAGGAGTTAGTTGTTAGGGTTACTCATTTGGTTAACTCAAAAGAGTTAGGTAGAAGGGAAAAAGTGTGATTGCCAAGCAGAAAAAATAGGTCCTACTTTTAATGATATCTTTGTCTTCTTTCATAGACAGCCTTGTGGATCCCACAGGTCATATTCAGATCCCTGGAATCTACGACAGTGTCGCTGCCCTGACAGAGGAGGAGAGGAAATTGTATGAATCCATTGAATATGATCTAGAGGAACATAAAAATAATAGTGGAGTGAAAAAATTCCTCTACAGTACCAAGGTAAAATAAGATCTGTATAAAAGGACAGCAGAAAGAATTTAAATCACCCATTCATAGCATTTAT
Organism: Anser cygnoides; assembly: GCF_040182565.1. Lineage (NCBI taxonomy): Eukaryota > Metazoa > Chordata > Aves > Anseriformes > Anatidae > Anser > Anser cygnoides. The sequence continues at coordinate 101,884,322 of NC_089874.1, read as the reverse complement.
GGGCAAAGCCAAACTGAAATATAATTTCAGTCAATGGCAAAATAAAGGAGCATAGAGCATTAAAAGGTAAATTAAATTAATCTGCTGAAAATGTAAGCTACCACATCTGGGCAAGTTGATCCAAAATATGAATAATAAATGAGCAAATCAAAGAGTTTGGCTCCCCCGTCTCTCGTAATGCAGACCCTCTCCCTCCATACCCCAACTAACCAACCAAAGAAAGTAAGCATTTAAAACCCTGCATACAGGTTACAGAGTAGGAAAGAAACTATATTCAGCTCTGAAAAATGGGAGGCAGCTTTAGGCTGGTGTGTTTTGGGTGGTTTTCATTCGTTAATTTTGTTTATTGATCTTGGTGTCTGTTGAGCATGCCAAAAAAACACCCAAAGCTATAAGCTTTTCTTTGCCAGAATTTAAAAATTATTTCCTAAATAAAAATCAGCAGGTGAGGGCTGGCTTAGAAAAATCTCTTTGCAAAAGGCTCGCAGCTTGGAGAAAGGGAGGAGTGATTCATTTTTTATTACTAACATAATTATACTGGTATTAGTTCTAATGTGAATGCTTTTATTTCCATGAAGAAGCTTCTGAATTGGCCTAAGCTAGATTGTAATAATCTGTAATGTGCAAGTATAATGCAACAGTAAATGAGTTTTGATGCTTTACCTATATTTGAGTGAAGTGATGCAAATTTTATGTGTACGTAATGCTCCAATGCCATAAAAATGGAGTACAAAGAAAGGAGTAGCGCTCTGGGGTTCTGCGCACAGACCAGCTTACAAAGCTACTTTAAAAAAAAAAAAAAAAGTGTCCTCTTACTGTCTCTCCTTCTTTAGAATAAGAATTTTCATTTTTATTTTTTTTCCTTCTTACCTTCTCCAGAAACATAAAAAAAGCATCAGCTTGAATATTATCATCTTACTTCTCATACTCTTTAACTGCTCATTAGAAGGATTTCTCACCTTGTATCAACTGAATGGGGTCTGCCTAAACTGGTCACAGGCTTCTCCTTGTAGAAACCCTGAGATCCGTAGATGGTCAATCAGTTGCTCTGATCTTACTTGGCACTAAAAAATCACTGCTACGATATTTTTAATAGTGCTTCACATTTCTTGTTGTGCATGAAAAGCTGTTCTCAATCTAAACGTTTCTACAGAGAAGCTAATGTTGACTGAAAGGAATAGTATTTTTTTAAATGAAAAGACAGGATTAGTTTGAATTACAAATCGAGTATCTTTAAAATACAGAGGTCTCCAAGTACAACATGGATGGAAAACGCTTGTGTGTTCACTTTGACTCTATCAGTTGTGAATGGTTCCAGTGTCACCTTCTTCCCCTCTTCTATTTTTTGTCTTTTTTTTTTTTTTTTGAAGGAAGAGATACTTCTGCACCTGTGGCGTTATCCTTCACTCTCTATTCATGGGATTGAAGGAGCTTTTCACGAACCGGGAATTAAAACAGTCATTCCAGCAAAAGTCATAGGGAAATTTTCAATTCGCCAAGTCCCCTACATGGACCTTTCAGTTGTGAAACAACAGGTAAGAAGCCAAAGCCAGGTTCTTTCTACTGTGTGAACTACAGTCCCCCTTAGCACCTCACAACTTTACAACCCCAGTAGTAAACTGAGTGTTTCTAGCATTTAGATGTTCGTAAGAGCAATTTCAAGAAGATGAAAGCATCTAACTGAAAGGTGTTTGCCTTGTAGGTGGAGGAGCACTTGAAGAATGTGTTTTCCAAGAGGAACAGTCCAAACAAACTCAAAGTGTCTATGCCACTGGGTGCGAAACCCTGGGTTGCTGACATTAATGATCCACTATATAAAGCAGCAAGAAGGGCAATAAAAACAGGTATGTTTCTTCTTTTTTAGTTTTTGATGTGTCTGCAAGTCTGCAGGGAAACTGTGCTCATCCATTAAGAAAAAAGGGATTTCCCAATTCAGTGTTATGGTCACGTACCCTTATGTATGTCATTGATTTTGACAGAACAACTCAGCCTCCACATCTTGCTGAGCTGGGGTGTATTTAATAGGAGTAGCCAAAAAAAACAAACAAACAAACAAAAAAACTTGTTTAGTTCTTTCATGTACAGTTACAAAGCCAGAGGTTTGTAGAGTGCAACTGATCCATGACATCATTTAGCTACAGTTTCTACTCAGAAGCTCTTCATGATTGAGCAGATTGCGGATATTTGGTAACAGAAGAAAGCATCTTTTGTTTCACTTATGAACTAATTAATTCTTTGCATGTATTTCAGTTTTTGGAGAAGATCCAGATTTTATTCGGGATGGTTCAACAATTCCTATTGCCAGACTGTTTCAGACCATAACGCAGAAAAGGGTGATAATGTTTCCGATTGGAGCGGCCGATGCTGGGGAGCACTCCCAAAATGAGAAAATAAGCAGGTTTCTTTTACTCATTCATTTGTGCTATAAGGGAAGGGTGGAGAACTGAAGTCTTCTGGTACTCACACATAACCACTGATGGATGGGAACCTTTGTTCTCCAGTGGACAGTCCCAAACTACTGTCTCCAGCAAACCTGTTGTGTTGCCATGCAGAAAGCAGAATTCCAAATGTAGCACAAACTGCTATATGTACTTTTCATGAAATGTCTACTCCATCTTTAAGTACATCACAGTGGCAGTTTTCATTGCCATGCCAGTGAAATTTGCCTCTGGTCTGAAAGATGATGATGTAGAAGGGCACTTTTCCCCACAGCATCCATTTTGAAGTGTTGCAGTCAGATGTACTCAGGCTGACGGTTAAGTGTATTTATATTACAGCGAGCCAAACTAGTGTAACTATATCAAAATTAGAGTGCTGCCCTTGCAGTTTCTGAGTTGGGTTTTGCCAAGCTCTTCCTAAAATTAATTCTCAGACGATTTTTTTTCCCCCTTGGTTTAGCCCCTACACTTTCAGTTACAGACGATAGTAATCAGCATACTTTACACTGAAACAGTTTTCTCTGAGAATCCTGCAAAGGAATCCTGCAAAGGATTGCCAGTTCCAGGGTATCCAGAATTTCAGAGCACTTTGTCCTTTTTTCAGGAAGCTGTTTCATCCTTCTGTTCTTTGCAATGTAAATGTGTGAGAGCAAACCACATCTGTACTTTTCACATCAGAGAGTAAAATGAAGTCACCTCTCTGTCCATTTCTTTTGGCTGTGATAATTATGCTCTTGACTCTGAGAAATTTGCCATCGTCACAGGTATGAATGGGGAGTTAGAATACAACACTTTTTCTTCTCATTTTTGGAGAGGTCTTTTTCCTCTTACCCTTCTCCTGAACTAGAGTAAGTCATGATGAAGGACAGTAATAAGGAGCTGACGAGTGATTCCACATGCTAAACTCATTACTAATAAATTGGTGTGGTTTTTTTTTGAGATCTTTTGTCAGTTCTTTTTGGTGGCCAGTCTCACAAACTCGCCTGAATATACTCAAACCTTGGACTAGGCTACTAACTGAACAGCAGACTGGCCTGACAGGACGTCATTCTCTTTCTTTCCTGCTTCACAGACACAACTACATTGAAGGAACCAAAGTGTTTGCAGCCTTTTTCCTGGAGATATCAAAGCTACGTGGGCAGTTACGTGAAACTTCCAGCCCAGAGACTAACAACTGATAGACCATCGTAACAAAATTAGCAAAGCACTTTTTTTTTTTTTAATTTTTATTTTTTTATTTTTTTTTTCAGTTTTAGGCTTTCTAATTTCCTAGTCTGGAAAAACATGTAAATCACATATTTTATGTGACTGAATTTGTGGAAAAAATAAATGCTGTGCTATTATTTGGCGTACTGCTAAATGACATACATTTGTTATTCAGCCAGTTAATTGGACTTACCCCTGATGCTATAAAACAGAGCTATTGATAATTCATTCTTGTGGAGTAGAATGTGTTATATTTTACTCTTAAAATTTAGGGCAAAGGGAATTTTGACATTTACTTCATTAAAATTACTTTATTTCTATTTTGTAGTATGCCCATGTTTATGCCACCTAGCTCATATTCCAGTTTCTGAATACAAGCAATTCACACCACTTGTTTCTCCTAACTGTATACAAAATTTCACTAGAGAACTTTATGAATAAAGATACGCTATTATGTTCAACTCTTCCCTGTCCTTCACAGAAGGTGTACATAGGAAATGCAATACGGTGAGCTTGCTTCATTTGATGCAAAGACTTGCCTATGAACATTTACTTCTGGGAACAATCATTGATGTCAGTAGAACTGCAGTAGTGAATAAATATTCCCAGTCTGGATTCTGCTTTTTTTTTCATACATTTAATTTCCTCTTATTGTGTTGTGAGCATACTATTAGGAATTACTATATAATACGTGTTCCTTAATGTCGCTTTCTTTTTATCCAAAAAAACAAAACAAAACAAAACAAAAAACTTGTAAACATGTTTTGGCCAAAATCTGCCATCAGAAGGGTGTTTTACCAGCAAATTAGCAACTATTAGTTACCTTTTAAAGCATCAGTTTTTGTTGATAATTAAATCAAATGCACACGATGTATCTTGAAATTACAATAATAGCTCCAAAGTTCTGTTTGCTGATTAGGGAAAACATCTAGCAAATATTAAACAATTCACATCAATATTTATTTCAATTTCAAAACGTGATTTTCATTATGATATGCATTTAATTCACACACAACAAAAATGACTGAACCAGATTTAAACAAAAGCTCAGTAGTGTTATCCCTACTGTTACCACAAAGGACATTAATTAAGTAAAGGAACTTGGCTGGTATTTTTCCTTCCTCTCCTGCTCCTTCTCTTGAAAAATAAGCAAGAATAAAGGTATTTAAGGGCATAAAGTGTGGATGTGGAGCCTTCAGAGCAGGGTATCAAGCCACAGATAACCTGTAAAATCTGCTGATGTGGAAAGTTATCAGGTGAAAAGCCTCAGCTGGATTTGAAACACAACCAAAAAACAAGCTTGTTTTTCAGTCACTCCCCTGAAATTCCTGGGAGCTGGACGGTTAGGTTTCACATTGTGTTCTCAAAAAACACCACGTTCAGACTTCCCCAGGGCTGTGAGGAACCCTGTCAGCTGATGAGAACTGAGCTCACAAGCTGCTGAAGGCCTTCGAGGGAAAGAGGAGCGCCCAGCGCAGGATCTCTTGCTTGCGTTGGCTCCATAGACCACATAATTGAAGTGCAACTTCTGGTGCCCATGCCTAGAGGCCTCCAAGAGAAGACAAGGACTGAGCCCCTAAAATCAGAAGACTCCAGTTTGCACATCATCAAGTTGCAGGACAGGCCCTTGGCAATCTCTCAGCTCCTTTTGCCTGTTCGAACCATTAGGGAACAAGACAGTACGTAAGGAGCTCTGCCCTGCACATGGGGCACGCTGGTCCGTGCTTAAAAGCTATGGACCAATAAAGGACTGAATTTTACCAAAGTGCTCGAAGATGTACAGTTGATAAAACATTATTTGCAATCTCCTGTTTTGTAGAGTCTCAGCGTTTGGGTGGCTTTCAAAAGTGACTTCAACATCACTGAAAGAAATAATTACTCCTAAACACGACAATTCTGGAAGAAGAGAAGAAAGCTCGCTGAGATAGCAGAGCTGGTAGATTTCCTCATGCCAGAGGTATGGAGGCTGTGTTTCCAGGAATGTAAGTGCTTTGAAAAACACAGCAATCCTAAAACAATTTAGGGTGGGATTGTGTCATATGTAGTTTCTTCTGTTGCTATTTATTTGGAACAACAAATAAAGCGCAATCAACAAAGATGGCATCACTTTATGTGCACAAACACTATCAGAGCAGCACACTAAAATAAGGTTCAGATCTGAAATAGCCACTTACCATCAAGATAAAACCGTATGTTTCACTGGGACCAATGAATTATGCAGAACATCTTTCAGTCCCAAAAAGGAGAAATAACACAAAATATTGATTTCAGGTTCTTCAGGCCAGAAAAGAAAGCATCGTGAGAGCCATTCCCTCCCACAGGGGTTTCCAGAACTATTCTTTTCCCTCTCAAATCAAGAATGCCTCCACCTGTCATTCTGGCTTTTCTTTTTTACTGTTGTGCAGCATCTCATCAGTCTTTTAGGAAAAAAAATGGTGTGCATTTCTCTAAGGTCTGTACCATTATCTGCCACTTCTATCATATCGATTCAGGTTTTTCTTACTAAGGGTTGAATGAGGGCTGTTGGCTTTGGCCTGTCTATGTGCAAAACTACAAAAGCTAGTATCTTTATTAGTGCAGTGTACATGAAGTCACAGAAAAGGGACACCAGAAAGAGGTGAATTTTATTCTAGATTATTTTTTAGAACATTTTTAAGCTCTAGTATTAATCTGTGTTTACTTCAGGTTACTTCTTCACAGTGAAACCTAAGTACTGTTTCTTTCGTGTTCTGAATAACCACATTTGTTTCATATATCATATTCTGAATAACCGTATCAAGAGGACATTTTGCTGATTAAACCTACCCAGACAGGAAGAAAACAACTTCATGGGCATGTCCAACAGCAACAGCCAAGACTTGGACGCCTAATGCCACTGGGGATGTCCTGCAGAGGTATGCTCGAAGGACGACAGGCACAGCTCAAGCCTGTGTGAATGTGGCCAGCAGAGGGGCACCCGAGAGCACCTCTAATGGCACCCGGTACCTGTACACGGAGGGTCAAGGTCTATCTCCCTGGTATGTTGTCCCGGTTCTTCCCTCCTCTAGACTGCACAGGTAAGACATGTTTGAGGAAATCGGATGCTCAAGGGTGGGATTATATTTTCCTACTGATTATTATTTTAAAAGGAGAAATTGGAACACTTTAATGTTCATTTAAAATCAGTGGGCTAAATTTCAAGTTAAGTGTGAAAGTTGCTTTTTTTTTTTTTTTTAGATTAGATAAACACAGTTTTTACTCCTTACATAATGTCTCAAAAGGCAAAACTAAAATACGTGGCAGTCAGCTAAAATCATAGAGAACGAGTGAAATAATAGGATGCTGACAATAGGAGCTGAAGGCATGGAGAGATGAGCAGCCTCCTGAGATGCAGAACTAATCAGGTCACCATCTGCTCTGAAAGTGGAAGATTAGGCATACTCATGTAGCTATGTTTTTTTTTTCAAGGAACATTACTCCCAAGAAGCTTGACTTTGACTCCCGCTAGTCATTCCTCTCAGAATACGCCATTTAGCTTGTTTGACAAAATGTTACAAAATGCCTTGCTAGTTAAGGATGGCCATAGTCCATGTTTGGACAGGGAAGATTGAGCAACTGTCCCTTTACTGGTGACACAAGGAGACTGTGCCACAGTGTCCAGTGCCAGCGAGGAGCCACAGTCCCTTGGCTCCTGCTGTGAACTTCCACCTGCAAGTAACGTGTGAAGTTAAAATACTGATCCACGAAATAAAGTTCTGAGCACAATCTTCTCATTTTAGTCTCCCTGTCTCATTTCCACTTCATTCCTTGCTCAGGTGTGAAGGGTGCCTGTGTGGGCAAAACTTGCATATGGAATTTACGGGATTAGACGTCATTTTGATAAATATAGGGTAACTGCTTTTCCTGTGTTGGAGAATATAGGGACTCTGAGTGTGTAATAGCACAGGTACAACTGAGGAGAGGTCAGACAGATGCTTTGTGATCATGGTGAGTGCACATTCAGACAGCATCTCCCCCTCTGCTTCCCTGTTCTATGCCCAGTGATGGCAAAGACCCAACCTATACGCTGTTTCGGAAAAAAAAGCAGTGAAGAAAACCACCCATACCAACGTTATCGAGGCCAGGTACCCATCCCCGGGAGGGGAGGACTCCCGCAGTGGCTTGCTAAGTGCCACAGCTCTGGGCAGGCGCCGAGCAGTGGCTGTGTGGCAGCGTGGGGAAGTGGCTCGGAGCACCACAGCAGCGGCACACCCTGCGTTAGCTCAGACATGGCAGGTGGAAGCAGCCACGGACTGCTAGCTTTCAGTTGAAAGAAATGGGATTTTGCTTAGGATAAACTTAGCCAGACCTCTAGAAGCTGAGATATTAATAATTTTACCGCCACATCTGGGATACTGTAACATTAAGTTACAGAAAAATACAACAGCAAATTCAAGTTGGCTTGCTAACAATGCAAGCGTGGTGTACATTTTTTTCCCCCTAGATTTTCTTCAGTTGAGGTATGGGCCTGAATCTTCTTTCTCAAGGTGTATAGAAGTCACTTGGATATTTCCACTGGTTTCTAACGAAGCAACTGAAAGAGCCATTGAATGTAATGGGCCTTCAAAACCTGCCTGAGGATCAGCGGTCCTGCAAATCCTTCCACCAGATCCTGCAGCCCATGTGGAATGAGTTGCTTATGATGGGGGATTATGGAGGTGGTTCCTAGTCACTGTAGCTACTCTTGCTCAGCGTTAAAACATGCAAATACTTTCTGAAAACAAGCTAATGTTTTATTATATAATTCCCCCCAGGTTCTTTGTGTGAAACTTGTCATGTTCACTTACTCCTCAAGGCAGAAACAACAGCTGTAGTTCTTCGTGGAATTAAATCAAACAGGTGCATAAAATTGTTTGCAAAGCTTAACTAGGCATTGAGTTTGGATTCTGCTTGCTAAGAAACTTTACCCTTGGGAGGGGAAAACAACAACAAAACTTTGCTTGAGCTTCAAAGTACACGCTGCACAAGGTACATCCTTTTCAGCAATGAAAAATGGTCATGTTCCTTAACTGATAAACATTTGAGAGTTTTGTAGTGTTCGGAAGTATTTTAACTGTCTGCGCTTATACAGAATTATTTTATATGACCATTTATTAGTATTTATTTTGTGGTATTGACTACTGAGATGTTGAGTAGACAGCCAGTTGACTACCGTTCTAGATAAGCATATACCATACAAATCATTGTTACGTACATCTCACACCGCTTCTCAGCTGTACTGTAAGTGGCTCCAGAGGAACATAACTCCAGGTTATTCAGTATCTGACTGAAGGGACGTGCCCGATTCCTCAGGTGCCTCTGCGAAGACACCTCTCCATGGCTGCTGTGTTGCGCACTTCAGCGGTTTGTTGTACAACCACTTGCAGGATCAGCACGTTAAGGACAAACATACTCCAGTGGTAACTTCTAAAGCTGTCAGTCCAAGCTTATTAACATCATAATTTTGCTAGAAAACCAAAACATGAAAAGTACATGTTGATACTGTCATTCCTTTACAACAGAAAGGGTCATCTTTAGCTACAGTGAGGTCTTCAGTCATCCAAATATAAAAGCAAAAAGGATAAGTGTAAAGCCTGTAGAAATCCAGCTTCACTTCTCTGTAGCATACAAACTACCGTGTTCCTCACATTTGGAAAAATGTTGTTTCATTTTTTCAAGATCTGAATAAGAAGCCTGTAATGTTCCTTGTAGGAGGCCGCAAGGATGCTTCTCGTGGGCCACATGAAAGGATCTGCAGATATGGTTACTCTCTTCTATTAGAATTTGAGAACCTAAGTATTTGCCTTAGGATTAGGGGGTAGGGGTCTTTGAACATTTCCTTCTTTTTCTTATCTCCAAATTCTGATAACTGAAACAGGAAAACCTGCTATAAATAGGATTTTGTCATTGAAAAAAGCATTCTTGAAACCGCTGAAAATTTTCCTTTTCAAGGTTGTATGAAATTACAAGAAATTCAGATTGATCACCTCTGAGTATTAATTAAAGCCTCCATGCATTCTCTTTTCTCTTTACCATTTATATTGCAGTTAAGACATCAGGAAAGGGTGGAGAAAGCACATAATTTTAATCACATTTTACTTGTTGACATCAGGTTCTCTACGTTAAAATAGAGAAGTTTAACAAAAGGTATAAAGCAGCAGGTATGCACTTTGGTCCCATGAAAATGGATAACCATTTGTACTTCAGGTGTACTTACTTGGCACAACTGGGCTGCAAACCTACAGGAGGACAGAAGAATGTGGGTAGGAAGATGCAGCCCTTAATGAAGGTGTGATCATGTGTCCCTTAAGCAGTGTGAGCTGGCTGGCACCTTGTGAGGCATCTCAGCGCCAGGCTGGGCTCGGGGTGCAGGCTCAATCCCTTCTTTCACACACACGGCAGGAGGGACTGAAATGCCAGCCTGGCTGCCCCTGATGTGTCTGCAGTGGCAGCCACACAGCAGTTTCAGACAAACCTGCATCAGGGTTGCCATGATCTCACCCTTGGCCAGCCCTAGCTGAAGGTGGCTGCCGGGCCGCCCTGTATATCTGTAAGCCAGAAAGCTACTTGCCTTTCCCCTAGTCGCCTTCTGACAGGGCAGTGCCCAGAGCCAGCGATCAGCACAAGGCACGGGCAGCAGACCAGACCAGAGCACAGCATTGTGCTCCCCACATCACAGCCTCGGACCTCCGAGCAGTCAGCATCCAAGTACCTTAAAAAAACTAAGCACAGTATTTTATTTTCCTGGGCCTATCTGGGAATACTTTTGTGCAACACATAATACATGATTGAGACAAGCGTGTCACTCAGTTTGATTATTTAAGAATGTATACATTTATTTATCTAATTAACTTCTGACAGCGTTTGCTTAAGGGAACCAGAAGGGAACAGTGAGGCCCTTTTGTTCAGTCACCAATATACATGAAATAGGATTTCTCACAATAACTCATGAATTTAAAAAAAAAAATCGAGGAAAACATTTAGTCCTGCTTTTCAAGTGAGAGAAAAGCTACCACTTGCTAAGGCTTCTCAAGGGTTAATTGTCTTTTCTGTGAGAAAAACATTTTGGATTAAAAAAAGGGAAGGTATACAAGTATACATATGTATAGATGCATGGACAAGTGACATAAAAAAAGATCCTGGTGTTTACATCCTAGATATTGTTTGATGTTTTCTTGTGGCTGTGATTGCACAGACAGGACAAAACTACGTGCAGATATTCTTCAGAAAGTTGCTACTCTGGAAGAAAATACTGGTGGCTAACAAGCTCTTATGGATACTGCCGTAGCCCATTTGACTGTCCTGCAGACACTGCTCAGCACCCTCAGGACGGCCTGTCACCGACATTACCCAAGTGGCTATCGCCAAATTCCAGTCACAGGATGATTTTTCTAAGTACGTGTGATATGCGAGAAAACCCGTAACTCAAAGTGGGTAAGTATGATTACTGTGATTGCCTTTGTCGTGCTAAATGACACGGAGCTGTTTTTCCTGTACCAGAATATGAAATTTCTGTCTACCTTTCCTAGTGAAGTTACACAGCTAAGTAAAAACCTGGTACTACTCTTTAAATAAGCAGCATTTCTAGCATGATCAGTATTTTGATGTCAAAAAAATATAGCAACTACAGAATCATTCCTAGTGTCAGATTTGGTTAGAAAACAAACAAATTCTATGTTTACAATCAATTTATTAGTTTATAATTTACAAATTATAAACTAATCCATTAACTAATTAGATTTTTATTAACCGATTAACCCCCGACTTATTTAGTTTGATATATTTTAACCCGAATAAATATCCAGAACAAAAACAAGCATTTAAATTTGCAGCATGACTTTAATTACTTACCTATCTAAAACAGAATATTAATTGTAGGCATGCCTGTAAACATTTAACAGAGATTGAAATTACAAAAAGTAATTACATTTGTTACAGATGTAATTTTCCTTTTATTAGTAGCTATTCTGCCTTTATTGCTGCTTCTACAATACCAATGGCTCCCTCTTCAGGCTGTACCTAAACAACCTTTTCATATTCTGCTAGAAAGATTTATAAAACTCCAGTTCTCCTCATCATGCTCTCTGCCTCAGTACGTCCACCCTCAGCAAGCAGATGATGAAAGAACTGCTGCATCAGGTGTGCTCTTCTGGATACTACAAATATTTAAGTACAGATGTTACTTGAGGATTTCCAAAAATCTCCAAAAATTCTTAGGAGTACAGAAGGAACTTTTAAAATGCGGGGAATCTGAGCTGTCCTAAGGGACATCAAAAGGTTGACTTACGCATTTTCCCATTCTGAAAAAAAATAATCAAGGATACTGTTCTCAATTAGATTGTTCTTAATTAGATCATTCTTAAACTGCCAGTGATTTCCATAGCCTCTTTCGATGACATGAAAGTTCTTAAATGTCCTTATAAAGGCAAATATATATTTCTAACTTAAGGTACCCATACTAGAAATCAGGGAATCTTCCTCTCTTCAGATTTATTATACACAGGACAATTAAAATACGTACTACAGTCCTTAGGTACTGGACAAATAAAAAGAGATCCTCCTCTTATGTTGTGTTACACATTACCTACAGATACTCCCATACTTTCAACTTTGTTGACTCATTTCAGACTTTTCCAGCGTGGCTGGAACATACGGCTCAGGCTACGCATAGTGACTGCTCATCCTCAAACCATTCTTGGTCTTTACGCCCCAGCCCCTACACTGCTGTGCCAGGCTGCTAACAGATTAGCCGATGACTAGGTGGCCAAAGGAAACTGTGAGTTGTTAGGCCAAATTAGTAAGCCTGACTATGCGTTATGTGCGCTGTATGGCTGGAAAACACCAGTGAAACTCCAAGCAGCGTCTTCTCTTCTCCTGACACACCCACAACAGCTTTGAAGAATGCTAAATGGTGTTTAACTACAACGTTAAGACCTACTTACAACCGGGAAGAAGCAACTGCCTTCCACCAGAGATGTCTAGGCTCTTTAGGCCATACATCTTTAATTTTGGTATTATACGCATTGCATGACTTAGTTTAAAAAAGGGTAGGAGGAATGGAATATCAAGTATTATGGAGGAATATCAAGTGTTTTAGCACTATGGTTTCCTTACAGCTGGGAAGCAACTGCCTTCCACCACAGATGTCTAGGCTCTTTAGGCCATACATCTTTAATTTTGGTATTATATGCATCGCGTGACTTAGTTTAAAAAAACGGGAGGGGGGGCGGAATATGAAGTATTATGGGTGTATATTGTGAAGTACTGTGAAACACTGCAAAGTGTTTTAGCACTGTGCTTTCTTCACCAGGTCACAAAACCTAAGATGTTTTACAGATTGCTTCCCAAGACCTCTTTATTCAACCATTTCCTTTCCAAACTGCATCCCCTGAAAAAAATCAAAAGCAGCGTGACCAGTCCCTCGGGAGACTTTTTAAACGCACGCCTCCCACTGGGCACCATGGCGCAGGGCGGCCACCCAGCACCTGTCCGGGCGGGGGTCACAAAATGGCGGCGGCGCCCCCTCCCCTCCCCGCGCGGCGTCCGTTGGGCGCGGCCGTTGGGCGCAGCCCCTCGCGCCCGCCGCGCCACGCGACGCCCCTCGCGCCGCGTCACGTGAGCGGGGCCTCTCCCCCTCCCTCCCCCTCCCTCCCTCCCTGCGGCGTGACGCAAGGCGGCGAATCTACGGCGCGCCACTGGTGACCAAGCTCGCCACACGCGGAGGCGGACGGCTCCCCCCCGCCGGTAAGCGCGCCCGGCCGGCACGCGGCTGCCTCGTCCCCCCCGCCCGGCGGCCCGGCCCCGGAGGCGGCCCCGGGACGCGCGGGGCGGCGGGGCGGCGGTTGGGCCGCGCGCGGCCCGGCGCCTTCCCCCGGGCTTTTTGGGCCTCTGCGCTGCCGTCGTTTTTTTGGGCGCGGTGGGCGGGAGGCCAGCGCCGCTCGGCGGAGCCAATCGCGTCGCGCGGCCCTCCCCCGCTGCTCGCCGATTGGCCGCGGCGCGGAGGGCGGGGCGAGCGTCCCGCGCGCCCATTGGCCGCCGGGGCTTGGGCTCTTCCTTGGCGCTGCGGCCGCGGGCGGGGGGAGCGGCGCCGAGAGCCCCCAGCGGGGTGCGCGCCCCCCTCCCAGCGCTGTGGTGCGCATGCGCCTGAGTGGGAGTGGTGGGGGGGAAGAATTGAGGGAGAGGGAAGGGGGCGCTGACGTCATCGGCGGGCGCCCTGCGGCGCGCGGCGGCGGTTACCGGCCCGCGGCCCCCAACCGCCGCGCGGCGGCCGTTAGGCGTGCGCGTGCCCGCCGGCGGGGCGGGGCGCGGCTCTGCGCAGGCGCGGCGGCGCCTCCTGTGAGGGCAGGGGGCCCCGGGAGGGTTTTTTGGTGCTAAAAAGTGGCTTTTTAGCGGCGTTTGCCCACCTCGCTCCGCTACAGACCCCCAACGCGTCGGTCCCTGGGGCGCGGCCGCCTCCCGCGGCTGTAGGCGGGTGTTTGTGGTGTGCAGGGCGGCGGAGGCCTTGCAGGGGGCCGGCGGGGTTGGGCTGAGGCGAGGGGGTTTGTACAAGCGCCCTGGGGATTCCCCAGTGCCTCTCCTAAAGGGTCCGCATCTCCGGGTGAAAAGCTGCACCGGTCGCCGAGTCGGAGCTGGCGTGCAGGTGGCCGTCGGGGATAGGTTGTGGCTGTGGTTAATTCGATCTGGGGTGATAGGCTTCCTGTTGCTCCTTCGGATAACTTGTATGGCCTGAGAACCCCAGTGCTCATCTTACCCTCCTTAATTAACTCCACAATCTGAAAAATGATGTGCACGTCTAATTTGTGATCTCTGGGCTGTACCTGTTGGTGATCTCAGAGTTCATAGAATCACTAAGGTTGGAAGAGACCTCTAAGGTCATCAGGTCTGACCATCACCCTACCACCAATGTCACCCACTAAACCCTAAGCACCAGGCCCAACCTTTCCTTGAACACCCCCAGGGACGGTGACCCCACCGCTTCCCTGTGTAACCCGTTCCAATGCCTAACCACTCTTCCTGAGAAGATAAAAAGAGGGAAGGCTTCGTATAGTTACTGTTTTAATTCTTGACTGCTTGTTCCCTCTTCTTTTTTTGTAGTTACCTTGATGTAGACTAGCAAGACTTTTGAGTTTTTCATGTGTTTTTGTTCATCTGCACCATACTGAGCACGATGGTGACACCTAGGGAGTAATAAAAAGCAGGAATCCAAAACTGAAAGGGTAGTCGTGGTGGCAGTGATTTGCTGATGGTGCGAAACAATAACAGACAAATGTATAATTTAAACAACGGATGTAATTTGCTGTGATTCTTTCCGTATTAATCTAAAGGTGTAGCCTGTGAAGACTATAAATTGTCTTTTTCCAGTCCTATATCAGAACTTGAGTAATCAAGATGTTTGCAGGAGGCTGGAGCTTTGGTTGCCGGGATCTATATTTTTCCCAGGTCACACCTCTTCATGAAAGATGAAGACAATTACAGGCTTCAGTTTGGTCTCTCCTGCAATCTCTTAGAGTATTCACAGCAAGTTACATTCATCACAGAGGTAACATTACAGTCGTTCCACCCTTATTTCATAAATTATTTCAACACGGACATATAATCAGATTGTAGCTTTTATATATAAAATATGGAGCCTGGCAGTAATTGTATAATCCATACATTAAAAAAAAAAAAAGTCAAATGCACTGACGTGACAGCCTGATGATGGACTGTGACTTTTTCTGTATGTTCAAACATGTCAGTTTTATTAGCATTTTGGGTAATGTAATTCAAATGACCTGAGTTAAAAACATTGAGCTAATCCTTTAATATCATTCTTCTGTAGGAAATACTGTATATTAATGGCATCAATAATTTCTAATTTATTTGCATGGAAGTTTTCAGTTGTAAAAGTTTCCTAAAGCCTAAGCTCTTTTGTGGAAAAATACTTGGAGACATAATGTGTGCGAAACAGATTTCAGTCACAATGCTCCATTAAAACATTCTGTGATGAAGAACAGCTTTTTTGCATTAGTGCGTACACCATTAGAAAAAAAAAACAAACAACCATAACTGCTTTGCCTAGTTGTTTTTTGATCTTTTTAAATATCAACAGACTTGTGTTTCTGTGCATGAGATGAAATGTATAGACGAACTGGTATATGAAATGTGGTTGAACTGGTATGGGTGAGTGGCTCCTACGTTTGAATTTCCTAACGTGGCTTAGAACGTAAATGTTCTCGTCCTTGGGGAAACAAAAAGGTTGCACTGGGTGATCCATCACTCAAATAAAAACGTTGGTTAAAGATGCGTCTGGCCTAGTTGTTCATTCCAGTGAATGCCGCATCATGGAGTGTGTTAAAATTACCGCATTCACTTTTTAGGTTGCTCCTACTGGAGTATAGGTTATTCGTTTGTAATGAGCACAGCACCAAAAACGGAGAGGGAGACATGACGACCTGATTCTACAAACTGTAGTGGCTGCAGTTCTTTCAGTGACGTGTGTGTATACATATATATATTTAATGTTAGTAAGAGCAGCTGTTCAGTTGTCCACAGAACTAGCTATGAGCCATAGGAATCTCTCTTCTGTGCCTTGTATTATCTGAGGAGTTAAACCGACGTGGTACTTTCACTTCGGGCAAGTTAGTGATCAGCAGCCAGCCAGTTTTTCTACCCCCTGAAGGTTTTGTTTTGCATCAGCCTCGGTGGCTCTGGAGCAGCCCGGTACTGCGCTGTGTAAGGTGCAGCTGCACCCAGTGCCACGCCAGCAGCATAGACTTGGAAGTCCAGCTCCCAAAAACGGTGTGAAATGAGCAGAACAAAGGATGGCCATTCGTAGTGAACACGCAAACGCATAGGAACTGAACAGCACACCCCACAAGCTGCATTCAGTGTTAATTAAAGGTGCGGGATTAACCCTGGATGTCTTTGAGAGAGTGAATTAGGAGTAGGGCTGCACGGGAGGCGGCCTCGTAAAGCTCCAAGTGACCCGGGAGGTCCTGTGACCAAGGAGGAAACAGGACCCAAGGGCAGATGTACAAGCTTTGCTAAAGTTTAGTCATGATCATGAGACCCCTTCTCTGTTAGGGAAATGAGAGGGAGATTGCCCCCCCTCCGAAATTTGCATCAAAACGCCATGCAAACGCATCCAACCTTATAATTACACCCTGCAAATCACCTCCCTCATTCCCACGCACGGCGGGGCTTCCCAGCACAGGCCAGGTGCGCCCTTGGGTTGGCACCGGTCCTGTTTGGTCTCCTTGAGACCTTGCTCTTCTCTCGAGTTTTCTTGAGCCAGGACTTCGGGTGCTGTGTCACGCAGTCGCTCTGTCGCTCCCGGTACATCCGCAGCAGTGCTCGGGCTGGTGCTGAGCGCCCTGGGCAGAGCCGAAGCGCTGGGTGCCTGGCCTCCGTGCGGAGCTGCCGGCTAGCGCCTCCCTCTCACCTCGGGCGTGCTGCCTGGCCCAGGGTGTCAGATTAACGGGACACCTTTCCGGTAACGCCACAGTGGTTTGGTCTCTGGTCTGTTGCCTTTGCACTGAACAGCACTAAAAAGTTTATAAAAGTTTAAAGGAAAAATACCTGTGCCTATTTTTCTTCTAAACTAGGTATTTATTTATTTTTTTTAATTTTTGTCATATTGGTCTGTGCTAAAACAAAAGTTCAATAGATTTGTTAACGTGTATGTATAAAACCAGTGAAGAAGCAAAAAATATAAAAATGTCCTTGCAATTTCTAGAGAAACTCCAAAAGAGTATTTTGCTTTACAGAAAGAAAATTACAGCAAGAGCTAGCGAACCTATGCGCTCCTTCACAAAGAGAGAACCCCAGCACCATTTGGAACAGGCAGTGATGTTCCAAAAGTGAAGTGCTTGTCTGTAAGGCTCAGGACTGCCTTCCAGTGCTGCATTAACAGAGCTGTTAATTGCCAACTTATTTTTGTTGTCCTGCCGCTGGGTGACCACTTCCTGGGTTATGTTTAACTGGGCTGGGAGGTTCCAAATGCTCTTGGTTCTCTTCAGTCCTTAGCAGTACAAGCAGAAATTTTAATTACCTATGCCTTTTGAAGTCTAAAAATTGTAGAATGTTTTGGGAATTTAAAGCCCACCCAGTTCCAGCCCCCTGCGGTGTGCAGGGACACCTCCCACCAGACCAGGTTGCCCAAAGCCCCATCCAGCCTGGCCTTGAGCACCTCCAGGGATGGGGCATCCACAGCTTCTCTGGGCAGCCTGTGCCAGTGCCTCGCCATGCTCTGAGTAAAGAATTTCTTCCTAATGTCTAATCTAAACCTACCCTCTTTTACTTTGAAGCCATTCCCCCTTGTCCTATCCCCACACCCCCTGACACAGAGTCCCTCCCCAGCTGTCCTGTAGGTACAGGAAGGCCGCTACAAGGCCTGCCTGGAGCCTTCTCCTCTCCAGGCTGAACAGCCCCAGCTCCCTCAGCCTGTCTTCACAGGAGAAGAGACTTAAGTTATGTGTGCGTGGCACTTGTAATAGACGTGGAGGAAGTACGCAGCGCTGTTAAGGTGTGCAGTATTTCAGTGTCTAGATCCAGGTGTATACACCTCTGTAGATTACTACATCATTTTGCTACAAACATGCTCATAGATGCTTTCCTGTCTGGTATTTCTTTGTTTCATTGTAGTTAAAAAGAAACTTTCTTGCTCTGCTCAGCCAAGTTTTTGGCATTTCAGAAGTCTCTCTCAAAATACAGGTACAAAGATGTATGAATGTTAAAATTAATTTCAATGATCCAACCCATTCTACGATTCTTCAAATAGTAACACAAAGTCGTCAATTTATATGTAAGTAATTGTTTCATGTGATTTTTTTTGTTTGTTTGGGAATCTGTACAGTAATGTGTGATAAAAACTTTGTGGGAAACATTTAAGCAAGAAGGTTGAAAGCATGGAGGTCTTCAGAAGAACCCTGATTAAAACAAAGAAAGGAACAGTTTGCGTACTGTTTGGATTGCCTTAAAAGCTCCTGCATGGCTGTCTACTTTTGCTATACCAGACAGGTTTCTACGTTTGGGCCTTCTCTGGAAGCCTGCCCGTTTCCATCCTGTGCAGGTTTTAGTGATGCTCGTTTGCTTTTGGTAAGTTAGCAGAAGATGTTTGGTGAAACACGAGGTACTCCACCCGGAGCTGGCTTTAAGATGTGCCGTGGCAGGAGGACACTCGCTGCACCGTCCTGTAAGGATGGTGCCTAACACGCCGGCACCACCCTGGCACCACCCGCTTCTCTTCTGTGCCCGAGGAAAAGCATGAGCGGGGTGAGCTAGCTGGTCCTGCTCCAGCGAGGAGGCATCGCAGTCGCTGCTCACGTGCTGCCTGGCGCCTCAGCTCCCCCCGGGCACGCTGGGTGCTTCCAGCACACTGGCAGTAACATCTGCGTGCTTCAGCCGAGTAACTCGCGCCCTGCCGGCTTTACTGCTTGCGCTCTGCGCCTGCACAGCGAGTCCTACGTGCCTTGCAAGCCTCAGATTTACTGGTGCCGGTGCACAGCACGTGCTGCGCGCGGTAAGCTCGGCGCTTCTGGAAGTACTGACTGGTGTGATGCACAGCGTACGCGTGCATCGTTCTCCCTGGGAAGCGTGGTGTGGATTTCCACAACACTTCTGCAACACTTACACAGTTTTCAGTCCCTTGGCCTGCTAATGAGGAGAAGGGACTGCCTGTTGCATGCTTCTCTTACATCGGATCTTTAAGTGAAGGATGTGTTACATTTCAGCTGGATTGTTCCAAGTACTCGGGAAAAGGATAGCCAACTCCTAGAAATTCAATAACAGGAAAAAAAATCGCTCACTCCTAGTTCCTTGCTGCGTAGCATGCCTTCTGCAGGGATGTGTTGACGCTGGGTTTGGGACGCTGGATATGCGGGAGGGACAGCACTGATCCTTGTGTTTTGTTTCGTTAGGTTTGTTACATCTGTCTTTGCTGCCAGCTTTCAATGCCGACGGAGTAAAAGGCTCTTCCTTTTCATGCTCCCCGTGTGAGGCAAATCTGGATATATCTTACTCTTTACAGGGAAAGGGGGTTCTCACCTTATGTCATTTAAATTATTAATAGGATATACATGTCTGAAAAGTCAAAAGGGAACAATGAAAAATCTAAAAGCATCCATAAGCTGCAGCTTTTTTGTTTGTTTGGCAGCAGCAGAATAAAGTGAACTGAATACTCAAAATTACTAGTTTAGCATACGTATCCTTTATTAGGCACAACCTGATTGTTTAAGGCAAAGCTAATTTTTTTTTTGATTGGATCCAGTGGTGGCATAATATCTAAGTTCAAAGATACACTCTGTAGAAATGTTTTATGGATGTTTTCTTCAAAATTTGCCTACTTATTTTCTATTGTTTTCAGTTTTCTTGGTATAACAATGGAATGATTTGAATTGCATTTGTTTTTTTTTTCTTCCTGTTGTTCAAATTTTCACTTTAAATTATTTACAAGTCTGAGACTTGGAGATGAGAGCCTAATGAATGCTTTTAAAAATAAAACCTTCTTCTTTAAGCGTGTTATGCTTCATGTTTTGAATTTATAACACAAGCCTTAATGAATAGTTTCCTAGTTACTCTCATCTTAGAATTTATGAGCTGTCCTATTTACAAGTTTTACCTATTCAATGGGAAGATAATTCCTGTTTATCTTAAATGAAAAGAACTCTTCTTGTTAACAAGCTTAAACCGCTAATTAGGGGTAATATAGCGATAAATACCATGTCAAACCCTTTAACAATGAGAAGATGCAATATTTAGTATTTGGGCCTTTTTCTGCTGCGTTCTGTGTAAGAACAGAGTGCTGTGGGTGTTTTTTTCTTTGATATCTCATTTGAGTATCAGGTTATTACAAAGTATTTTAGGGAAAAACAGTGGCCTGTAGGTCCTTTCCTTGCAGGAAGCAGCTTCAGGTATGTCCCATGTTTAGGCTGTTGGTGCCCACGCACTGTAATGCTGGTCGCTGTTGGCAAGGCTTCAGAAAAACAGCAGAAGTATGGAAGAGCCCTGATGACTTAATGTATAGGTGCGTGTGATGTGTTGTTAATGGTTAAGCTATTCTGCTCAAGAAAACAGTAGGACTAGCAGTAGTTGCTTTGTTTTGAGTGTACATTAATGTAATTTAATCAGGAAGGAAAGAAAACCTGGGACTAGAATTTGATGTCATTTACCTGAATATAAATTGGAGTATCTCCATTTAGTTTAACAGAATTTTTTCAATTTGCGTCAAAATGATCAAAATCAGAACCTGACACAAGCCCTCCGTCTCATAATTTGTGCATATAAAAACAAAGAAATAAAATTGTACTTTTTTATTGGTCTAAATATTAACCAAAAAACCCCAGAGCTCAGTTTTAGAGCAGAAGTTTTGTAATACGGTGTTGTTCCTTGCCGGTACCAGGAGCTTCGCAGGGATATGCCATAAGAAAAAACATCTCTTTTTTGTTGTTGTTGCTTGTGATTAGACTTCAGTTGTCAAAGCTACAGACTCCTGAGTTTGAGAGCCATTCTAAATCTAGGTAGCTTGAAACCTCTTGACAACTATTTTCATGGACTTCTTTGTGTGTGTCTCTGATGATACCTGCAGAGGGTTGTGTGTAGGCTTTGTTCCCTGTCTGATTTTCTTTTTGTCACCCAGGGAGTTTGCAATAGGGATGGCAAAATGAGGGAGGAAGGAAGGAGAGGAAGAGACTGAAGAGAAGGGAGCATAGGTCCGACTTTGGAGGTATCCCTTCTGCAGCTCCGCAGCAGACGTCTGATAGGATGAAAGAAGCTCCTTGTCTTGCAACCCAGGAATCCCCCTTGGGCACAAGATTATTAGGTATGATAGACAGCTGGTTGGAGAGGACAAGAAAACACCTGAGAATGCATTTTGCCAGCTCTGTTCAGGCTACTCAATTTCCATTTCCGTGTGAAAAACATGCTGAGCTTTGCAGGTGGAGGCTGACTTGGAGGGATGCCTTCTCTTGTTTCCTTATTACCTTCGTTATGATTTTAGATGTTGCTGGTATCGGCACAGTGTATTCTGAGGTACAGCACTGAACAGAGACTTCTTTGGTCAGAGAATGGGGAATTTTCTATTTTGTATGTTAAGGGTGTATGCCCTGTGCCAAGGGGTACCCTACCGGGGAAATTTCGTAGAAGGTATGCAAGTAGAGGTGGTACCTTACACCAACTACTATAGATGGAGAGAGGTAGGCAAGCTTTCAGGCACACGAGCCTTTCTTTAAACCTGCTATTGATACCAAGATAATTAAAAATATACTTGAAATAATAATAAAAAGTTAATCTCTGAAATTTATGGTTAAATGTTGTATGGAAGTGCAGATATGTAAGGAGTGTGTCTGTGTGTGGGGTCAGTGTATTTATACATTTGTTATAAGTTTTCAAAGGTCATTAGACTTGTAATTACAGAGCTTTGGATAACGTCTGATCTAACTGACACTGCTGAGAAAATTTCAGTTCATGTAGCCATAGTTTCACCCTGATTTTGTTTTTTAAATTAATTTTCATCCTTGTAAGTTATATTTCAAAAGTTGATTTTATCTGTTTTGGGAGAGGAGAAATACGCCACGTAAGTATTTAAATTTTATTTGAATAAACCACCTAGAAAGCACAGAAAGAAAGAATGGTATTCTCCCTGAAATAAGATTGCAGTAGGGATTTTGATTTATAAAAGAAGATGTTCAGAGTGCTGGAATTGTCTAAACCATCAGAACTGCCACGCATAAATAATTACATAATTTCACACTTTCCAGTGAAGTCAGACCCTGATTAAGAAGTTGACAGCCTGAGAGAGTCCGCTCTTTGACAGTGATGTCTGTATTCCCTAAATTTGTAGAGACTGAATCCGGGAAAACAGACTGAGATTTAAACCATTTACTTTGAACAAGAACCCTCAATGACAAATGTTTTCTCTTAAAAAAAAGTTTTCATGCTTTAAATGCATAGACATTTCAGCTTCTCCACTTTCAGCTAGCATAGATTTTGCTGATACCAGGTCTTCTCACTGTCTTGGTCCTCACCGTCTTTCAGTATGTTTGATATTCATATTTCTTTTTTACTCCTTCTTCCGTGCTGTGCTTTTTTTCTTCCTTTTCTTAAACAAATAGCTGATATGGTAATACGAACTCTAATAGGAAAAAGGCATTGTTTAACTCAGTTGGGGTACTACTAATCCAGTCACCAAATGTAACCATAACACAGCATGCATTTTAATTATTAAATATAATGGAAACTTTGCATTTTAAATCTAGAGCTATAAACCACTTTTCTGAAAACGCACTTCAGCACTACCATTTTAGATTGTAGTGAGTTACAGGGCCGTATCCTTTGATCAGTTGTGAGAAGTTCAAGATTAGTAGCATTCAGTGCTTGTGTTAATTTTGAGAATACACGTAGAAGTCACTGAAGGTCAAACTGCTCAGTCCCGTTTATTTTTAACAATTTAGTCAGCTGGATAAAGCAATGTAAAAATGTATACATAATGCAGTCATGCCAGTCATTCCAAATAAGGGTAATTTAAAGGCATTTTCAAGACTAATAGTCCCCCAAATTCCAGTGCTTCGTAAAGTGTGCTTTATTACTAAATGGCATATTGTTGAGGTCTTTTTTTTAAATATTTGTTTAGATATTTATTTGTTTAGATAGTTCTACAGAGTGCTCCTAATGCACTTTCAATGTCTTTCTACTAAAAACAGCTGAAGGGGAGAGCAACTACAATGTGTTTGCTCGTATTTGGTCGATATCTTTTTTGTAATGAATACATTTTTTTCTATAAATTCTAAGAATAAATAAATATAATGAATTCTAAAAGAAATACTCTTAGTGTCTAAATGCTTTTTAACATAAAAAATAAATATACTCTTAGAGAGAATGTGGTTTTTAGTGAATCATCATGAAAACTTAATAACCTGTGCATGAGATGTGCACACTTGGAGCTGTGCTCTGGTTTCAGAAGCAGGGGACATGTCATTATCGAGCAGCTCCATTTGGCTTGGAGGAGGCTTTGGTTAGGTGCTTGCTTCATGATGCCAGGATGTTTCTGTCAGCCGGCATGGTACAAGTGCAGGACCAAGGCTTTCCTGATGTGTGAAAGGTAAAGAGTGTGGTAGAAGCTCCATGGAGTCAATGCCATCTTCTTTTTGCCCAGGTTGCTTGACCCAGCAGCTCGGCTTTCCTAGGTTCAGGACTCGTGCTCACTCTCTTGCTGTCTTTTCTTCTCACTGGAGGAGGCTGTTCCATGTGAGTTCATTTCTTGTTGTTGTTGCTGTTTTTTGTTTGTTTTTCTTTTTCTTTTTCCTCCCTGTATATTTTATTCAAGTACCTAACTCAGCATTGCAGATCACACTTGTGATCCAGACATTTTAAAGCTTGGTGTTGAGCAGTTCAGTTAGTTGTGCCTGACATCCCTGGTGTGGACACAGTCTTAAATAATTTTGGACTGTTGAATTTTGGAAATCAAGTGCAGATTTTTTGTTCCGTAGAACGACTCTAACCCTTGGAACATCCATGCTGTCTGGTTCGACCTTCCTTTTTCCATCGTCTTTTTCCTTTTGGTCATCTGTCGTAAATTTCATAAACAGGTAACTGATTTTACACTCCACGCCTTTGCTGTTGATTGTGTTTTTTTTTCTTCAAGGATACGTTTGTCATGGCCCAGCAACTTTCTGAGTCTTTCTTCTGCTCCTCGCTATTCATCTATATTACAAATGAAATTATAGCACTGGAACAATTATGGTATCAGTGTCTGGTAGATCCTTAACATTCTTACTTTGTGGTTCTTTCTTCTCATGCATCTTTGTTGAGTGTGTGGCGGGGGTGTGTGTAGGCAGTAGTATCTTTCTGCCTGTGAGAACCGAGGCAGGGCTGTGCTTCCTGGCAAAATGGCAACCCTGAGAGCTGAGGTACAGCTTGTTTTTGTGCTTTGTGCTGTGCTCCAGGCTGAAAATAAGATTTTGGTAGTTGGAAATGGTCTAGGTTGCAGCATAAACCTTAAGGCCATGGTTGTTTGTCTCTTGTTGACTTACTTCGTGCTTCGTTTTGGAATGGACCTGCTTATGTATAAGTTGTTTTCTATATTTATAGATGTATTTCTATATGAAATAAACCCTTGTTTATACCCTTTAGCCCTTCAGCTCGCATGAACTTCTGACGCTTTCTGGCAGCCTCCGTGTTCCTGTTCCCAGGGCAGAGGTGCACCGAGGGTCCCTGCTTCACCTCCCCGGGGCGATGCCTGGCTCCCCAACCCTCTGAGGGAGCCCAGAGCCGTCCTTTGCCCATTCCTCCAGGGCAGTTTCACCGCTGGAGGTGTGCAGGCCACCAGGGAGGCCGCGTGGCCCTCACCCAGGTGTCTGGGCGGCTAGGCCATCAAGTTTCCCGTCTGGTTGCTTTTCTTTTTCCCTTGCGGCCCTCTCCTGTCTTCCTCCGTATTTATTTTGTAAAAAAATTGTGAAAGTGTGCCGACTCTAAGTATGAAGTGAATTTTTACAGCCCGACCGTAAATTCCAAAATCTGGGGGGTTTATAATGGAAACGCTTAGAGGGGGAGAGGGGAGGGCGCGCTATAATACATATGTAACCTTTTTTCCCTCTCTTTAGTGAATAGACCGTTTAAACTAAATTAAGTAAAGGATATAAATTCTGTTGTTTCAGTTTTTAATATTTCATGGCTGATTTTATAGATAAAAATTACATTTAACAGTAAATATGAAGAAGAATTTATACAGCCTGTTCTAGTTTGATATGGAACAGCAAATCCCATTTCTCTGTAGCTGTAAAGAAAATTCATTATAATGTCTTTGGTTGTAAGAGATGGCTTCATTGTGATTAGTTACACTGATAATAAAACAACCTTTTTACAAATGGCACAAGATACATGGGATTTCATGTGTCTGCCTTTTAACAGCATTGAATTTGTGCATTTGCTACCTTTATTCTGTAGTCCTTTTTCTTTTATAATTGGGCACATTAGAAATCTGAAAGTTATTGAAAATTGTCTAATATAACATAATATTTTGTTCCTAACTGTTGAGTTTTCTAAATAAAAACACTAATTATGAAAAAAATGTTTTTACGTCGCTTTGTTGCATTGTAAATAACAAAGATGGGAAGATAAAATAATGAAATCTTGTTACCTGGCATTACTTTCTGAATCCTTTTTAAGCATCTAAAGGAATATCTTGACTTTCAAATGCCCTATTCCCAGTGACTTCAGCTGGATTTAGAAGTTTGTGGGTATTCTCGGTATTTCAAACAGATAGTGAGGCACTAGGATGTCTACTAAGCAGCCTACAGTCCAAGTGTAGGCTTTTTGGGGGTGGATTTTGTGACGAATTTGTAGCCATTGAAGGAATATTTATTTATTTTTCCTCTGTGTGTGCCTCTAAGAACTCGTAGATTTCCTTAGCACAATAATGCAAAAAGGGTTTGATGAAAAAAGTATAACGGTTGTTTTAATTAGAACCTTTGCATATTTATATTGCTGCGATTTGTCCTGCTGTTACAGAGGTTTAACAAGTAAAACCTTCTGTATCGCTTACTTTATAGCAATAATATCATATATTAGAGTCCTGAAAAATGGTGCGTGTGCTACAAAGTGATATTTTTATTTGTAAAATAGAATTACAGGGCAACTGTTGGAAGTGAATTCCTTTCCTGCTTCACCTAAAAAGTGAAAGGATATGCGGCTTTAGAGTGGGGAAGGCTGCAGAGCTGACAGAACAGAAGTTGTATTTGATTATCAAATATTTATGGAATTTACCGGAAAGTGAAAATCTGAATCATGGTGCTTGGGAGAAACAGGATGTAATGCTCGAGTGTTCTAGAAAACACAAAATGGAACAGAACGCTTAATAGAAGGTTTCACTTAAAAAGAGATAAGCAATATTTTTGCTCTTCTTTTCTGTAAGCTTTAATTTTAGACTGTTACCTCTTTTTACATTGACTATTACAGCTAGGAAAAGAACTCCTCCAGCACTTGTTAAAAGTGTTGTCACAAAATGAATACCAGTAAAATGGCTATTGATGACTGAAACATGGGACTAAATATTCTTTTTACCACTTGAGTGCAAAACAGACTGTGCCTGTACTCTTTGCTAGAGGAAGCAGCCTGTCTGGCTTGCAGCCTGCTTTCTGTGCCCGTATTGCTCCGTCGGAGAAATTAACGCTGTCTGTAATTTGGGCTGGTGTAGCTCCACTGCTTAGTAAGCTGGGAGCGTGGAGCCAACATGCCGCCGTGTCTACAGTGCGGAAAAACTGACTTTGTGTCCTGGCTGAGCTCTGCTGTTATAAATCATCATGCAGGTAGCCCATAAGGGTGAGCTTGTGGTCCTCCGGATCCTCGTGCAGTCTGAACTGAGTGATAGCCTACTTAGTAATATGTCAATTTTTTCTCTAAGGAAACGCTGGGACAGCTGTAATTTCTTATTCTAGCTTGGTCTCCGTGAGCGTGCCCATTGTCGCCACAGAATATGTTTTCTTTGTTCATTAAAACCTATTGATCTCAGGAAAGTTTGTAAGATTGATTTTAACTCAGTGCTTTTCAGGGAATTAGTAGTATTTTTAGCAATAACACTCTCCTAATGCATTCCCAAGAGAGAGTGATGAATAGAGGAAATACAAAGGCAACTTACACAAGTTGCAGTCCCCAAGGTCTCCTCTCATGGGGAAAAATCGTGTGTCTCTGCTGGCGTGCGATGCGTGGAGCCTCGTCTGGAAAAGGTCCCCCACGCTGTTGTTCCTGTTTGGACTGCTTGCCCAAAAGGGATGTGGGGAGGGGGAGGCGATGGCTGCGGTCACTGAACTCACCGGTACCTGTTTTTCCTCCCCGCAGAGAAGGAGCACTACAGATGTTACCCTGAGCGCTGCAGCTTTAGGTGGAGCTGCTGCCTCTAGGCCTGGGCAGAGGAGAACACTGCTTTCCCTGGACTCCACTTCTGATGTTTCTCAGTGATGTCTGATAGTTCGGGGTGCTGACTGGAGGTACGATTTTGTGATAAACTGAAGGAGACGCACTGCAGTCCTGTGTAGCTGTTATGTAATATCCCTTAAAATACCGAGATTTTGCACTAGATATCCACGTAATAGAAAACTAGTGAGCAAGGTGCAGCTGTTTGATATAACAGAATGAAGTGGCACAATTTTTGTAGATACCAAGGAAGTGGTCTGGTCTCCAGTGTGACTGTACTGTGTGTACTATTCCTAGAGGAAGGAGGAATGAAAATTTTCATTGCCAGTGAGTTCTTCTTTGGGAATGCACTTGGGCACATGTGCCTAACTTCAAACCTCAGAGGAATCATTCCAAAACTATCCCCATGCTCAAGTATATTGCTAATTCTGGAAGATAACTAGATTTCAGGGACTGACTTGGGTAGGCATAGAATTTGTTGCATTGACACAAGTAGACATGGGGGAAAGTGGTACTATTGATAAGGAGTGGCATTTAAAACCTTCATGGTATTTGTTCCAAAAGTATCAGTGATGTGAATTCTTCGTACAAAGGGGTAATTGGGGACTTACAGGTGATGGTGGTGTCAGCAAGGGGCTGTCCCTACTCCTCTTGAATTCCTTCCCATCCCCCTGGTAGCTGGTTTCTCTGCACGGCTGCGGTGCAAGGTGGATGTTGCTCTCACATCTCCCGGCCCCGCTCTCCTGGGTGCACAGAGCGCTTCGCTGCAGCACTGCTTCTGCCTCCATCGCCTTCTCTCTCCGTCTGCTGACCAGGAGTCTGTTTTGCTGGTTGGCTTTCGGCTTCTCTTCTCTCCGTGGCTGGAGGAAGGGCACGTTTTGTAGCTCCGTGGTTAGCTGTGGCAGAGGGCTTGGGGACGGGGAAGGGAAGAGGCTCCATATTGTGCCCTAAGAGTAGCTCATGACTCGTCACAGGCGCCCCAGCAGTCAGTACTAGTTTTTGTATCATCTCATATTGCAAGCGCCACCGTAACATCTGTATGCCTCCCTCTGCTGTCTTGTATTTGCTTCCATCTGTTGGCACAGTCAGTGATGGAAATTAGAGTGAAATTCAATGGTAAACTCTTGAACTTTTCAGAGGCAGAAGTACGTAGCTTTAAAAGGCGTTCAATGACTTCAGCTGAAGCAGGGTTTGTTCTCTTGAAAGCAAATAACAGTTATTACAGAGGAAGCCAAGCTTCGCACAGCTATGGATGGTTTAAGTCTTGGTGACAATCATCTAAGGTTATCGGAGAAAAAATCACCCTATCTGTTGCAGAGGAGCTGGCAGAACTATTGTGATTGCTTGCATGTATTATAAGAAACTGTTGAGGAGAAAAGGTGTAATTTGACATGCAGCCTTTCCACCGTGTGTTAGAGGTTTATAACCTATGCGGCTGAGATCTGTGTACCGCTATCATATTTTTATACTAATTTCTAATGGTGGATATTACTTTCTCTTTGTTAGAGATACAGTCATACAAAGAAATGAAGCTGCTTCATATGCTTTGCGACAGGGATTAGGGACAGCGTCTATAGCACAGAGCCCTTCTGAACACACCGAAATGAGAAACAGCCCCCCACTTCAGCTGCTCCTCGGCCCCCTCCCCCTCTGCCTTATTTAAGCAATTGAGCTGGAAAATCAAAACTGAAAAGAAAGTCTGGGTTTCATATGTCTTACAGGATTGAGCTGGAATACTTTCAGTGTGCGCACTTCTGTGTCGTTGTACAGAAAAATGGGCTTTGTCTTTGTGTAATAAGCTAATAGTTAAAATTGAGCGCCTCGCTGTGTATTAATACTGGTACTATGTTGATTCGATATGTGCATACGTGTAAATGTATATATTCTAATGAGTATGTATTTTAATTGATGATAATGCCATCTGTCAGTTCTGTAGGTGTGCCTACCAAAGAGACACGTAACACATTTCTCGTGGAACTGCTTTTCTCAAGAGAAATGCAATTGCTTCCTTGTGTGAAGTGGCCACCAGGTGTCATCAGAATGCTTTTATTTTTATTAATTTCTTGTTTTCTTTAGAAGTGTATGCACAATTTATATTCTTCTCCAGAAACTTTCTTAACCTACTGCATGAGTAGTCCTAACTCCTAATGTTACCTGTTCAATGAAAAACTCATGGAGCCCTTTTCCTCGTATCATCAGCCTATTAAAGGATCTCAGCTGAAGACAGGAAGCACAGTAACACCAAGTGTGTGCATGTACACACAAATTATTATATGCATTCTTTGCCACAGTCATTTAAAAGAGGAGGAAAAATACATTAAGCCAAACCACGTGGACCTAATTTACCTTAGTAGAACTTAGAGTCATTAAAGAACAACAAGCGAGGCAATTAAAGCGATCAGTCAGAAGACACCACCATTTGAAACATGTTGGGTTTCCCTTTCTACCTTCCACCATCCTCCCTGCTTTTTATGCCTTTCTTACAGTTCTGGTGTTTTAACTTCACATTGAAGGTGTTATTTATTTATTTAACTTAGTTCTGAATGGTTTGGCATACTTACGTAAATTATGGATAAAATACATCCAAACTATCGTTGGGGTACCTTTAATTTGAAATGGTTTTGGTTAGGTTATTTTTTATATATACAGCGAGCTATTGCTCCGTGAGTATCTGGGTAATAAATTACTGAAAAACGCTCAATATTTTCATTTTTATTGTGTGGGTTTTTGTTGTTGGTATGTAAGAAATGAAGAGAACATTCCAATGTGAAAAAAAATGCATATTTCTTTTTTTTATTTTCTTCCTTGAAGATTTTCCTACTTCCTACTTCCTTCTGCATCCTGGTTCATCTTACTCAAAAACTGGGTTCCGGGCTGGCAGCGAGCTGGCTGCTTGTGTTGGGCTTTCCAGCTGTGCTGCTGCTGCTGCTGCCCCTCAAGCAGTGTCAGCAGGCAAGTGCAGCCCAGCCTGCCATAATGGGGGCCTCTTGGCTGCTTTTTGTATGACACAGTAGTTTAAAACAAGGGGCCAACAAAGCTATCTTGTTTTGTTTTGTTTTGTTTTGTTTTGTTTTGTTTTATTTTATTTTATTTTATTTTATTTTATTTTATTTTATTTTATTTTATTTTATTTTATTTTATTTTATTTTTTTGTTTTCAAAAAGAAAGTTGGTGAAAATTTAGTAAATCTTGGCAAGTACCGGACATCGGAATAGCTATCTAGGAAATCTGTACTCCTTTTGTTTTAAAGGAGAACAGAGTCAGGGTTTTTAGGGTAAAAATTCTAAGAGCCAGCTTGCAAGAAATAGCAATTTTACCTTACTTTTGACTTTTTCGCAAAAGTGCAGGAAAAAGTAAAACTTTTTTTTTTTTTTTCAGCCGGCAACCTGATAGCGATAGTGCATTTGTGCTTCTTCTGTCACATTTCAGTGTGATCCACTGTATGTTAGAGCGTACCACAGCCTATGATAGAGAAGAGATTCAAATTGCATTTACTTTTTTTTTTTTCCTAGTTTTAATTGGTGAGGTTGGTCAGAATTGCATCTTGCACGAAACCGTGTAATTCTGAGGATTCCCACAAACCAAGGGACTCGTTACTGTGTACAAAAAGTGATATATTTTTTTTTCATGGATCCGATGAACACTCTAAACTGTTTTGAGAAGACTTAAATATTGTTTTTCATCCATAAATATCACAATGCTATAGAAATAACGATCTTTCTTGGATCCTCAGGAGTCTGTTGTATATTTTTATTGCTGTTGCTGTATCTATGCCTCCCTCTGGAAATAGTCAAAATTGTTTGAATTTAACAAGTCAAAATACAGGGATCTCTTTAAATTTCAAAAATTGAAAATTTTTAGGTCCTTCAACGCTTCTTAGGAGATTCTAGGGCATTTCCTCTTACTATCTGTCTTGGACGTTGAATTATTTCTGACAGCACTTGAAATGAGTCTGTATCCATGCCTTTGTGTGTGTGTGTGTGTGGACTCTTGGCAAAACTAATCTAATGAGTGATCTTTACTGAATTTAGCAGCATTTGGCTCTTTCTGAAGTGAGGTGATGATGAATTAAAAAGCTCCCCCCCCCCGCCTTTTTTTTTGTGGGCGAGTTAACATCTACATTTTTTATGTCAGGCGTTTGTAAAGACTTCCTTTATTTTGTCTTTTTTTCCCCCTGAAGGACTTTCAGTGGCTTGGAAGCAGAAGCAAGAAGGAGACGAGCAGTATTGCAGAGTGCGTTTATTTCCCTCTGATGCCCTTACAGTTCTTTCTGATGCCTATGAGAAGACGATGTTAATGAGCGCAGAGAGCTAACAGTCCTCAGTGATACTGAGGTGATGACTATCAGTGGGCTTTTTATTTTGCTATTTTAACTACTGTAGATTCGCCAGTGTGGATGTTTCAAAGTTTTTAGTCGTTGAAAGCTTATAGCTTGTTTGGAAGTCTTCTCTGGAGGTTCTGGTGCCTAACAAATGAACAAACTCTAACAAAATGAGTTGCTGTACATAAAGAAAAGGGTTAGAACGCATAGCTTGAAGTTCCAACATTCTTGAGCTGCGAGGAAAAATATGTTTGTGGCTGGTAGCATTAAATACTTCTCAAAGTAAAGTTGATCTTTTTTCTGTTTGAACCAACAATTACACTGTCTTGTCTGTTCCATCGCTGAGAGACTATTCTCTTGGATTAGTTGCTCTGAAGGAAGAGATGTAACCTTGTAAGACTGTGAGAAAGACACACAGTTTGATTGCGAATGCCCTTGCAAGTGAGAAAATGTTTATTTGGCACAAAGGTTACATGTTGAATTGAGTTGTTCATATTCAGTTTTGTTAAGGCTATATAAGGAGCTCCTTAAATTGATATTGCTTCATTGTTTCCGTGATTTCATTGAAAGAATTAATTGTCTGAAGAAGGGAAATTTTTAATGGAGAGAAATAAACTTTGTTTTCAATGTATCTCATCTTTTACAAACACTGCAGATTGGATATTGAGTACTTGGAGATGATAATATGCTGACTGAGAAGTGTTTTGGGAATTTGCATGCCAGGATTAACACAGAAAATAAAAATCTATGTGGAATATGGTACCTGTAAGTACACTTTCTTTGGGTTCTTCCATACGCATCCACACTCCATCTGTTATGGAGCTGGCATATGACCAGAAAGAGAAGTAAATAAAAATGTATTGAGCATCAAGTTAGGGAGCTTTGCAATTCATTTCAGGTTTATGGAACATTACTAAATTGCTTGTCCTTTCGATTTTGAGATTACAACTTTCTAAATTTCATCTGAGGATTAGGGAAATGAAAGTCTCACATTGAAAATCTCAACTGTACTGTCTTTATCTATTGGCATAGAGGAATTATATCCTGCTTTGTGGACTACCAGAGGAAAAAAAATAGTGAAAACACTCCAGTAAAATGTTTTCTATTTCTGTTGAAGAGAAGGTCTTCTGTCCCCAGATGACTGATGCTTTTATATAGAGCTGTAGCAAATACAATATCAATATATGAGAAAGCATTGTAGGAAGAATAAAAAAATCTGTATTCTTAACTGGTATTAAATCGTAGTAGTAGCTTAAGAAATGGATTTTTTCTCATGTTTTCTACTCATTTTCTTCTTTGGAGGTAGTGAGAAAGGGATGAGTTGTGACAGTGGACTGTGTCTTTTAAATTAGATTAATTATTAAAACAAGAACTCCATGATTCTGACCATTTGGAAGTCCTAGTGCAAGGAAGAGGAGAATCTTTAGCTGTACAGGCTTTTGTGTCACAGCCAAAATCCTGTGTATTATGCAGTTGTAATTTAAAAATGTATCTTTCCTCATATACCTGGTGAGGATTTTGGAATTTTTATGATGTAGATGTAGCATATGTAACATAAACATTTTGCTTTTGAAGATCTTAAAAATATGTTTAACTTCTTTTGGATAGTTGAGTAATTATTGAAGAAAAGCATTGTGTTAAAGACCTAGCTAATATTTCCAGTAGAATTACTGAGCTTAGCACAAATGTTCGGGCCACAACAGGTTTCTTTTCAAAACTTATGAACAGCAATGTGCTGCAAAGAACCTTAAAGTACGTTAAGTAATGTATGACTGTCTCCAAGCAGAAGAATTTGTTAACCTGAAGCTAATGTGGCAAATTAATTTTTGTTCATGTCCTTTAAGAATCTGTTCAGCTATACTTGATTTATATGAACATTAACAAAAGATTTATGTTACAAAAAGTCAACCCACTTTTGAGTTAGAACAGCTTCATTTTGAACATCAAGTGTGATGTTCAGAGAGGGCCGTTTGACAGAGCTGAGTTTTCAGCTACTGAAATACCGAAGATTTGACCGCTGTCTATTTCTGTTGGGCTTGATTCTGTGCCCTTGGTGGTCTGCTGCGTTGTACCTGTCCATTTTATTGGTGCGGTCTCAGGGCCTGCAAAATCCCATCTGATTTATTGATATGATAGGTTAAGTGGTTACCTATCGTTGTTACTTGCAAAAACTTAACTGGAATCTTTAAAAACTGAAGATAGACCGAAAAGCATGAAAGCTTACATCTTGCATGCATTTTAGGCTTATTGATCCATGATCAAAATAGTAGCAACTTCAACAACTGTGCTTTTCCACTTCTACTGCTGTGTGAGTCTGCCAGCATCACACTGATGTTGAAAGCCTTACTCAGTCATGGTGAAAGTATGTAGGATTTGGACTTAAGCGTGTGCTTAAGTTGCTGTGGCTGCAGAGGTACTTGTTACATCTAGAATGTGTTTTTTGGTTGCCAGTTGACTTAATCAAACTCCAGATGCAGAATCTTTGCTCCTGCTGCTGATCCCTGTTCCACTCAATGCTTCATCCAAGATATATTTTGCAAAAAAAGACCACCCACATTTAGCCATATGTATAATATTTTAGCTGTGGTCACTGGGACTGTACAAACTCAGAGTGCTTTTGATGCCTTCTTTGATGTCTCAGTTCCCATACTAATACTAAATGTAGGCTAGCCATTAATTAGTGTTGTGGCTTTGATGAGAGTGGAGATGAATTAGCTTATGCAGACTGAGTATTAGGACAGTCCAGACTTGAGACCAGCTTGTTCCTTTGCCATTGCCCTCTTGTTTGGTGGCAAATCTGAGCAGGCACTTCCAGGAAAGAAGCTTATAGTAAAGGAAGAAGCACAGGAAGCAAAAGCAAAACGGTGCTAAGATGGCTCCTTTTGCCTAGAGGAGACTTACGGTGTGCTGAACACATCCTTCATTAATAATAATTATTGAATATAATAGTCATTCGCACAATAGATCTGTGCAGGAAGCTGAGAAGAGTTCTGCCCAAAGCTTGCTTTGTGTGTAAGGCACCACTGTCCCATCAAGAAAACTGAGGCTTATGCTACTAAGGTTGTGTTAGAGACACGGAGGTGTTGTCTGAGCAAAGATCGGAGTGGGGAGAAACTGAGATGTGCTTCAGTGCTGTGGGTTAGATCTCGTCTGGGGTTTGGAAAACTGGCCCTGTCGCAGCAAATCACTGACTGTGGTCCCAGCAAACAGTAGTGCCAATAGCCATTACCACCTGCCTCAGAGGATACACTCCTGTCCTAAAGGCGACTTCAAGAGAGAACTAAAAGGAACTTAAGGAAATGTAAGTCCTTACATTAATATAAGGGTAATTTTAGCAGGACAACAGCAGTCACCTCAAAGATGTTTTGTTTTATGTTTTGTTCTTTATGGATTATGGTTTCATGCATGTGGAAACTCCAGCGTGACTGTGTTTTGACACAGGGTACATGGTGGCTGGGGCAGAGACCAACGTGCCTCTGGGGAGCGTGTGCAGGGAGAGATTATTTTCATGAACACTCACGTGTGGGTTGGAGACAAAGCATGTGAAGGCATACAGTTGTTACTACACCTAACTTGTTCGGTGTGCTCGAGGAGTTACTGCCTTGCTGGTGCCTGTTGTTAGCTGTGGGACAGATGCAGGCTGTTGACTTCACCAGGAGGAGTGCTATTTGTAAGTGAAGTGGAGTGCATCTCTGGTCTGCTTGGGAAAAGTTTATCACAGAATGAAGGCAGAAACGAGTGTGGCCATTTACTGTTGACTTGGAGGCCTGTAGGCATTAGGTAAGAAGGCTGGGGCATAAAGCTACTTTGCACGTTTCTGTTACATGTGTCACTAGTTTCATTTCACACTGAAGTTACTGGGAGTATCTGTGAGAGTTGTATTTTGCATGTTACATTTGTCCAGCAACCTGTTTGTGACTACAGTTTGCAAAGATAAAATAAGGGAAATATATTTCTTTTTCTAAGGACGTGAAAGCCCTTAATTGATGCAATACAGTTGAATTGAATCCAACCGGACAAGGATGGATGCCAGAGCTGGGATTGCAATCTGTTTTTTTTTTTTTGATAGCTCATAGAGTAGGATGAACTTCTATTGGAGAGTTAGCGAACAAATGCCGAGAAGTAAGGCTAGGCCTGCGGGTACCGCATGCCAGTAAGCAGCCATCTTTTTGGAGGTTTGCAGGTGGCTATTGGAAATGAGCTGAATCCGAGCGGGTATGGCAGGAAAGGCTTGTTCTGAGAGGAGCTGATACCTTTCTGTGACAGCCGGGAAGCATCCACCTCAGGTGATTACCGTATCTCTGGCTGGAAGTGGTTTGCGATTTCTGTCAGAGGTTGATCTAGGTGTGACAGCACTTTAAGGTTTAAATCAAATTATAGGATGACTATAAATGGGCATGAAGCATGTCGGAAGAGAGTGTGGTGAGGAGCCACCAATCCTCTACTTGTTAATATGGCTTGGATGTGTGAAATTTTGTCAATGGAGAAACCACTAACTACCCAGCCACAACCTTTGATAGTGGAAGTTTCCAGTGCAGGTATTAGTACACTGCTGGACAGGTTCTCTGATAAATTAAATGCTCTGAGAGGAAAGTATCCTATAAAGAAGATGGAGGATTGGTCTGACATTGCAAATTGTCTTGTACAGCAGGGAAAAACTGCTTTTTTCCCCCCAGGTCATATAAGGGAAGAGTGGTCAGGTCTCAGCGGTGGGCTGGGAACTCGCTGTGGAAGTGCAGTGAGGCAGAGGACCCATGGCTGCTGCTTGCAGATAGTTAAGGGTGGGCTTGTGGTGCTCATCACTGAAATAATTCTTGATATTTCCTAAGCAAGTTATATACATAAAGCTGTACTCCAATTAAACAGCATAATTTTAATCTAATCTTTTTTTCCCATATCACAAGCAGTGGTCATAAACCTTTTCAGGGTATGCTTGCTCTTCAAAGGCTTCATTCCCCTCCACTATTAATTGCTGTGGTGTTTCTGAGTATACTGACAGTATGTTGGCTTATACCAACTGAGAATATGGACTGGATTGTTTTAATTCTAACTAATTGTGATAGTATGTATCATGGTGTAGTGAAAAAGGAAAAAAATAATACAGTGTAAGAATCAGAAAAACACAGAGAAGCAGTATTTGGAGCCTCCAAAAGACTGCTGGGATCTGGAGATTTTGCTTTCTCATTTAAAAGGCTAGGCATAGCTAACAGGGTGTTTAGCAACAAGTTTGGTCAGTATTTTAGCTCAATGACAGGCCTGCAGTTGGAAAACAGGTCTGTTCAACATATGCAACTTCTATGCACTCAATTGCTTACAGGCCTTCCTTAAATTATCATTAAGCCCCAAAGCAATTTTGTTTTTACTTCTGTAAGTAACAAGTCCATTTGATTTGGGTATATTTCCCCAATTCAACGCTTTTTTACTTTGTCCTCAAAACCACGATTTTTTTGACATGTACTTGAATACTTTTTTTGTACCTTGCATTGCTTGTATCAACGTTGCAATTACTTAATCTTGTCAGGAAGTACTTACAATTGTGGTCATGGCCTCATTCAATGGGTAACTGAACAAAAAAATGGATACTTGGATCTGCAGCAAATTGATGTTTAAATCATAGCATAAAGCACATAGATAAACATTTAGTATTTAATCATCTGTTAAAATGAAATGCACTTTCAATTCTCGATCGCTTCATATCAAAATGAAAAGGTAATAAACGTCAAGATTTGATTTCCCACCCCCGCCCCCCTTGTAAAGTGTGTTGGTAGCATCGGTTTTCTGCTCGTGACATCTTTCTGGGAGCAGGAAGGTCACGCTGGGAAGTTGAAAGAAAGCTTTTGGTAACTGGATGTGGATGGCTAGAGTTTGTGCTGGGATTCAAAGATGTTTCGCGTCTCTGCACTGTTATTTCATGTCTTTTTTATTGGGAAATGAGCTTCTAGAGGATTTTCAAGGAGCGATGGGGAACTATACTAGTGGCATTTTCTTTTATAACATGGCTCAGTTAGCAGTTTTCATCTCATTCTTTAGCAGTAGTCTAAACGGGAAGGATGGAAATCTTTATACTTAAAGTAATTTGTGTCAGCTTTGTTTTGTTTGTTCTTGCAGTCATGGTCATTTGCTCCTTGGAGCTTTTAAGTTTGTGATCCTGGATTTCTTGACCAGGAAAAGTTGAATGTCCCATGACTGGTTCCCTGAACTCTGTTAGTGTTTAACATATCCTAAAAATGCTTCTAGAAATGAAGGTTAGGCTTGTCTACCCAAGTTTAAGCATGTAAAAATTCAAGCACTTAAATAAAATTAACATATTTTTAGGGTTGCTAAGCATGTGAGTCTTGGCAATGCTCATTGGTAAGTTACTTGATTACAGAACCACTTTTGAAGCCAGTCCTTGGTCACGTGGTGTTTAAATGACATAGAGAACCAAGTGCCTAGGAGTTGTTTTGGGTTTCAGGTGTCACGAGGTTTGACACAATTTTAATTTGCTATATTGTTCTTTTTTATTAAACTTGTTTTAATAAAATAATTTTTTTTTTTTTTAACTTGAGCTTTATAAATTTTGGTTGTATATAAAAGATTAATAATAACTCTTCTTTTATAGGTACTAAGCCAAATGGTCTACAGTTGGCGGTATCCATGTTAAGAATGGATGGGGAGGATAATCAGAAGAGAGTTGATGTTGATGAGAGTTTGGAAACTAAGCTGAGAAAAAGATCCCTGAAAAATGCATCAGGAGAAAATGATGAATGTGATTCTTCATCTCAGCAGAGAAGAAGGCTCATATCAGACGAAGTGTTCAGGAACCTTGAAAAGAAAAGAAAAGAGAATGGAACAAACAAAAGGGCATTGTCAGGATCACCAAGCCTGGACATTGTTGAAGCAGAGAGACCTGAAAATGTCTGCAGGAAAAGAAAGCTGATTTCTTCAGCAGACGTGAAGGACAGTGAAAGGAAGTTGCAGAAAGTCCTAGCTGTAGGAGCAGGTAGCATAGAAGCTGGAGCTGCGAAGAAGGAAGGAGTCACCAGTTGTCATGGTGATAACATATTTAATTCAAATTTTGTGTGCCCACATTGTGATTTCAAATGTGCTGATGGTGCCATCTTGAAAATTCACAAGGAAAGCAAACATTCAGAAGAGGTGCTAGCTGCTGTTCCTGAAAAGCTATCTTCTTCAGAAGAAATCAATGTTGGCTATAGAGTTGGAAACACAGACAAAGATTTTAAAGACAAAACCTGTGATCAGTTATTACCATCCTGCTCTGATATGGAAAAGCATGTACAAGAAAGCCACTCTAAACAATCTGAAGAGCAAACATGTAGTTGCACAACTAAATATAGTTCAACATTACGTACACATGCTAAGCAAGATTATGAGCAATCCAAGATATTTTGTTGTGATCTTTGTGGTTTTCAGAGTCCTGAGGAAAATCTCCTAAATTCTCATTTCCTTGGCAAGACACACCTTCGACGCCAAAATCTTGCTGCACGGGGAGGATTTGTACAGATATTGACAAAAAAATCCTTTAAAAAGCAACAGTCTACTGCAACCAGAGAGAGAAATGCGAGAGCAAAATCTGGGAGCAGTAAATTAAGGGCAAGGACTGCTGATGCAAAGGAATTAAATGTTTGCAGTGCACTGAAAGGCTCAAAAGTAAGCTTGTCTAAACAAAATGATAACACTGAACTTCTTGTTGAAATGATACCATCTACAAATATTCCTGATGAAAAAACGGATACTACAATAGGAAAGTTGCTTTCTTCCAGTGTAGAAGGAAATAATGAAGTTAATACTGGAAAGCTAGAAATACCAGGACCCTCAGAAAGTATATTGCAGAAATCAGAACTCCCTCGGACTACCAAAAAGCTAGTTAGCAGTTTAAATGTGACAAAGAAATTTGATAGACTGGAACATAAGAGAAACATTGTATTGCTAAGAACTTCTTTTGGAGGAAGTAGGTCTCTTAGATTAAAAAGGCAAGTTAAAAGAAGGTACAATTTGTTGGGTAAGAGAGGCAAGTCTGAAAATCAGAGAGTACACATAAAGCATGTCTCCAGCACACCGGTTAAACCTTGTGATTCAAGCCCTAAATCACATACAGAATTAGAAACAGATGATAAAAGTCTTTGTAATACTTCAGAAATTCAAGATCTTACTCAAGATAAACCAAATACACTTTCTTCCAGCCCTACAGATACTAAAAATTCTGAAGGAAAACTTACTGCTGATCACGGTGTTCATCATACTTCCATTGACTGTGGTCATGCTTTTCAGAACAAAAAAAGTTTGGAAACTCATGGTGTAGAGTTTCATACAAAAAGGATTCAGTTTCATTGTCAGACATGTAGTTATTCCTCTGGAGTCAAGGAAGATATGAAGCAACACTGTCAGGACAGTAAACACCAGATGGGAGGTTGCAGCTTTAATTGTCAACTTTGTTCATTTATCAGCTTGAATGTGATAAACTTTGAAAGCCATATGAGTGAAGTGCATAATATGTCCCATACTTGTCCAACTTGTGTTCTTTTCTTTCAAACACAAGAAGAGCTGATAAATCATCAAAAAGAGGAGAAACATGATAGTTCATTAGTTCAGCCAGCTACTTCACTGAGTAACAGTGGTCCGACCTTGCAAGTGGTAAGTTATGCTGAGTCACTATCAAACAGTAGCCAAAATCTCGCAAAGGAAATGGAAGTATCAATGAAACCAAAAACTCCAGACTCTTCCTTTGCAAATCATAGAAATGATGTAAAGCATTCTGTTCTGAATAAAACCCAATTTCAGTGTAAAAAGTGTTTTTATAAGACAAGATCTTCCACAGTTCTTACAAGGCACATAAAACTCCGACATGCACAGGAGTATCACTTTCTTTGCAAAGCATGTAATCTTTACTCCCTGAGTAAGGAAGGAATGGAGAAGCATATCAAAAGAAGCAAGCACCTTGAAAATGCCAGAAAAAACAATATTGGACTACGTTTTGAGGAATGCATTGAAAAGGTTTGCGTTGGTGTTGGTGGTATTAAAACAGTGATGGATCCTTCCATTTCTGGGAGTGGGAACACAGAGTTAGATAAAGAAATTATACATGTTTCATCTTCTACTGTGGAAAACATATCGAGAAATAAGGAATTTGTTCCAGATGATCAAAGAATTGGTGAAAATGAATTGGTTTTAGCTAATGCACCAAAAAGAGGGAGACCCAAAGGCACTATTTCTAGGACATGCACCCATTGTGGTCTTTTGGCCTCCAGTGTTACAAACTTGACTGTTCATATCAGACGAAAGCACAGTCATCAGTACAGCTATTTGTGTAAGGTTTGCAATTACTACACTGTAACCAAAGGAGATATGGAACGGCATTGTGCGACCAAAAAACATAAAAGTCGTGTGGAAATAGAAGGATACGGAAAACAGAACTCAGAGATCGTTGTTAACCCTGAAGGAGGCAATTTTGAATCCATGAGCAAGGTTAGCAGCCCTGTGACTGCTCTGTGTGAACATGTTGAGGATGGTAGCCAGACATCAGATTTGGGAAATTCTGTCTTAGACAATCAGGAAGTTGAGCAAGGAGAGGCTGAGGTAAAAGCTGAAAATGCCAGTAGGCTGCCAGATTTGGAGCATGCTAGCAATTCAGTGAATATAAAACAACACATACTGCTTGAACCAGCAAAGATTACCCAGGATGGTGACCCGTGCTTCCAGAGAAGAGCAGTGGGTGCAAACGACAACAGGTGTATACATTGTGACTTCACTGCTCATTCTTCTTCTTCTTTGGAGCTGCATGTGAAACGAAAACATACAAAACAATTTGAATACTACTGCATGGCTTGTGACTACTATGCTGTTACTCGGAGAGAGATGATTAGGCATGCGGCAACGGAGAAACATAAAATTAGGAGAGAGTCGCATGTTTATTCTTCAGTGGAGGAAGCAGACGCAGCACATATCAGTAAAGAAGGCACTGCTTTGTCTCAAGAGGAGCACCATCCTGGTGCAGGAGAGATGAAAACTGTTGTAGATGAAATGAAATACGCCATTGATGCAGCAGAAGGTGATCATGTGAATAAAAGTTTAACTGAGGGTATTGTCTTAGACGAAAGTGCATCCCCAGAAACGCCCAAAGAAGGCAGCTCCCAAACTACAGTAGAAAGTGGAGTTGAAGTGGAAGCTAAAAATGGAGGACAAAACCTTTTTTGTGAAGGATTCCAGCAAGGCCCTCAGAAAGATAAAGCTGTTAAACTTGATGAAGAGGTATCCATTAAAGAAGCAGGCACTTGTGAGTTGCAGAGCAATGGGCATGGTGAGGAACTGCTCAGCTCAGATGACTGCACAGCAGAAAATCAAAATAGTTCAGGCGGCACAGACGTGAATTCAGTAAAAGGCGAGGAAAGCTTGGAAGCAACTAGAGAAAACCCTGAAGTAGAATGTAGAAACAGAGACATTCTTGAAGAAATACAACTGAAAGAAAATAACCCACTTATGTTAAGTCTTCCAGAAACAAAAAGTGCAGTACAGCAATCAAATTTTGCTGGAAACATTGGAGAAATGGTGCAAAATATACGTAGTTTAGAGGGTGACAGAAGTTTCAAAGAGGATCCTACTGGGGAGGAGGAAGAAGCCCTTATGGAAGCACAACATGAAGCAGAAGTATCTATAAATAACAGTGTTTGGGAGGCAGATGGCTCAACAGCTGAGGGCATGCGAGAAAGTAGTAATGAGGCTTTAGGAACAGTTATCAGTGCTGATGATAAAGGAAAGGCAATGCAAAATTTTGGCAAGTTTGATCCTTCCATAGTGAGATTAAAAAGCCATCAAGACGAGGAGGCCATTGACCATTCAGATGAAGGACAAACGTCAGGTGGAGTGAGAGTTAGTGAGTTCGCAGTGAAAGCAGACACTTCACCAAACAGTGGGAAAAAGAGGAAGTCGGAAGGAATTTCCCTTGGGGAATCGACACGTATTCGCTGTGATGACTGCGGTTTCCTAGCAGATGGTTTGAGCGGACTAAATGTTCACATAGCCATGAAACATCCTTCAAAAGAAAAACATTTTCATTGTTTACTCTGTGGAAAATCGTTTTACACAGAGAGCAACCTTCACCAGCACTTGGCCAGTGCGGGGCACATGCGAAATGAGCAGGCAAGCGTGGAGGAGCTGCCCGAGGGAGGCGCTACCTTTAAATGCGTGAAGTGCACGGAGCCCTTCGATTCAGAGCAGAACTTGTTCCTCCACATCAAAGAGCAGCACGAGGAACTGTTGCGGGAAGTGAATAAGTACATTGTGGAAGACACTGAGCAAATAAACAGGGAGAGGGAAGAGAACCAAGGCAACGTCTGCAAGTACTGTGGGAAGATGTGTAGGAGTAGCAATTCCATGGCCTTCCTAGCTCACATTCGTACCCATACAGGTATGGAAACGCTCTCTTTGCAAGTGGTCTCTTTGAAACGGAGTGAATTATTACCGTTGGTCTTTTTCTGCTTGTTAATCTCTTTAACGTTTCTTAGGAACTGGTATTCATACCGCCTGATGAGCCACTGTTGAAATTGAAAATTACCTAAAGCGGTATGAAAATACGGTGATCAAAGGGCAGAAAATGTAAGAACATTTTAAGCGCAGTCGCCCTTCTGCTTTTTGTTTCATATACAGAGATTTCCTTCCCTTTAATCTAAATTGTAATCATTAATTGGTTCTTAAATTCATATAATGAAGCAGTGCTGGTTTAAGAGAACAATTAGCTGTCCTTTCTAACGTCTTCTTCCTTGCAGTTGTTTAATATCCAAATTGTTTATTTCGTTTCAATTCAGTAACACTTTCAGCATTTTAGCATGATGCTTCAGGATAGCCATTTGAGAATACATCATTCCTTAATAAATACCAATAATGAGCATCAAGAGTTTATTGTAGAAATAAGTTATGGGAATTGGAATAGGTCAGCCTTTTTGGGAGGTAGTGTGTAATGTTGATGTGATGCACGGGGATGTAATATCTGATTAAGTTTCTGTGCTGATCACACTTTCAATTCATTTTTATGTTTAATTTTAAGTGGAAAATTTAAAAAACATTTTTGTAGAAAAATGCATAAGCTGCAGTTCTAAATTTATGTAAAAATTCACTGCGATGTTTCTATAAACCTGCCATACATTCTTTATTTTAAATAGACAGCTTTTCTAAATCACTGAGCTCTGCTTAGACAAGTGGTGTCTCCATGGTTGAATTTATGAGTGGATTTGAATAATAAATTCACATTTCAATGAACATATTTTCATTAAAACTGTAAGGTTTATTTTACTGTACTTTTAAATAATGGCTTATTATGGAAGCTATAGTTTAAATTCATGCAGTATTTGAAACTTAGTGCATGGTTACAAGGAAGAGAACAAAAAGGTAAGAAAAAAGAAACATGGAAGTATGGTAATTCCTGGCATAATCCTAAAATAGTTTTGTAAGTTTTTTATGTAAAGGCAAGGGCATGACTGGACAACAAAGTTCAAAATTAATCTTGGGGAACATGGACGTTGTATTTCAGACCTTTCAAAGCATTTTACTATAACTGCAGTATTCATG
This sequence comes from Anser cygnoides, assembly GCF_040182565.1. Lineage (NCBI taxonomy): Eukaryota > Metazoa > Chordata > Aves > Anseriformes > Anatidae > Anser > Anser cygnoides. The sequence continues at coordinate 101,839,913 of NC_089874.1, read as the reverse complement.
GATGCCAATAACTCACCTACTTAATACTTTCAGCGTTACTTCTGGCCTGTCAATAATGCAGTTATCTGGATTGTTGCAGCTAATGTCCAACTTCGAATGCGGCATTAAGTCTTTAGAGGGACAGTCGTGTTCACATGGTCAGAGCAGCTGTATAAGCCCTTAATATGCCCTCTTACGGCAGATAAAACTGAATAAAACTAAGGGGGAAGATGCTAATGGAGCTCTCTTTAGAATTCTTTATGCAACTGTCTGGTCAAGACATGTTGCTTATAATTGATGTGTCCATTACTTGAATTCTCTTGTAATTATAGTCAATAAGTCTTGTAAATGTGTTAAAGCTCACTAAAAGCATACAAATTCAAGAACAGAGTAAGGCTAATAATTTAAAATAATCAATGTAGGCATTTCAGCACTTAATTTCCCTTGTGTGTTGATAGCTGATCATTCTTAATCCATTAAGATTTATTTAGTCGTTTACAATGCAAAATAGGTTTGCACTGGTCACTTGTGCCATTTGAAAATGTCCACCAGGTTAAGTGCAGAATGTAGTCCATTAGTCTTCCTTGACTATATGTATTAATTGCATTTAAAATCAAGTTAATGTGGATGTGAAAGTGAGGTAACTATCAATATATGACAAAGCAACCCTACTTACATAAGTTACATCATTGATTGTAACATTTAGTAAAAGTTAGTGTACTTTTTACCATCTCGTGTGTAGGTCTTATCATGAAGAATATTTTCATCGTGCTTTTGAATGGCCCTAAATATACAAAGCAGTAAAAGGATACATTTCAGTTTGCAAGTCACTTTTTGGTGGTGCTTGTGGAGGGGTGTAGCAGGGTTACAGATGAGAGTTTAATCTGGCCTCTTTCTCACAGCACCTCTAAATGGATCGCTTTTCTGATGCTTTGCTTATTCGCATAAATAGCAATGTGGAGACTCTTATTAACAGTTAATGGGAAGAAGGCTTTCTCTTCCAATCCCCCTTTTCATATTCGTGATTTCCTTTGTGTGTCATAGAACCTTTCCTTCCAGTCTGTCAGATCACAACAGATGCAGCTGAATAAGAAAAAACATTGTGGGGTTATTGGGAATGGTGGCAGAGGGAACTGCCCTACACCACCAGCTGTATATCCACTGTTGGTGAGGCAAAGCACAGGAGTATTTCTAGCTTCTCTCATCTCTTCCAGGGTAACATCAGGTGCATAACGGGAGGAGAAGCTGCAGTTATTTTCCCATCTATTGTTCTGATTATGTGCTTTTTCTAAGTCTTTCTTCAGCATCAGGATGTGCATATATGTATATAGATATATGTTTGTATGTATAACCATATCTAACTCCTTGTTTTCATATATTTTTTAAATTAATTTGAGTAATTGGCGATGGTTTTGGGGTAGGGAGGAATGGAAGGGAAAGTTGTGGAAAGAAACAACTAATGATTTACATTAATAGAAAAAATACGGTTTCAAAATACTGTTAAATAATCTAAGAGATTTTCACGTTGCAAATGAAAGGAAAGCTTTGCTACAGAGGAGATAACAAGCAAGTCCATCACATGTTGACAAGTGAAAATGAGGAAGTGTAAAGACAAATAAAAGGAGTAGTAGAGGTGGAAGACTTTTTAGTTTGCAATTGATGCAGGTCCCATAAACTTAATTAACAATCAACATGTGAGGAAAAATCACCTGCAACCACATCATCTTTGTTTCATTTCTCATCAGATTTCTTCAGTTAATGGAAGGCTTGCCCCATGTAAGTGTGGCATCTTAATACCCATACCCCAGCCGTAGTAGGAGATGGCACGACAGTGTTTCATGTGGCTCTGCTTGCTTTGCGTTGGGCCTGAGCTAGAGGCACAGCTGTGCCTGCACATGCAGATGATGTTGGCTTAAAACAGGCAGTGAACTTTCGTTATAGGTTTGGGTTTCTTTTGTGTTAGGATTATTAACTCCTGTCATCTCGTGAGAAACAACAGCATGTGTTGTGTTATTTAGTCTATTTTCATTTTTTTCCCAATTCTGTAGTTAAGAGTTAGTCTATTTTCATTCCCCCCCCCCCCCCCCCCAATTCAGTAGTTAAGAGCCTTATTGTTTACTGCTGCCTCTGAAAATGTACAGTGTTTCCATGCCACTATTCCGCTTGTGGGTAAAGTAATTCCATGGCTTTTTTTTTTTTTTTTTTTAAGTCATCTGGTTGGAAAGGTGCTGTATTGCAAGTGTTTTTCTTCGTGAACTAAAAGCCAAATGTAAAGCCAGTAGTAAGTATCACATCAACACAGCAGATGAGAACCATTGACGTTTGCGATGAATATGGCTAAGAAATGTTTAATTGCTTCAATATTGTTTCAGATAGCCTTATACTAAATAGAGATTTTTGCCCCATTTGCTTAACTTTCAGTCTAATGCCTTCATCTTAAGCATATATATATGTATTTTTTTCCATCCAAGAAGATACTGGAATGATTTTGGCATCAGCAACCTAAAGGGGAGACGTACTGCTTTTGTTTCAGGTGATAAGTACTGACTGTAGCCTGCCAGCAAGTGAATTTTCATGGAGCTTAAATGGAGATGTTAACAGATATTCAGCTCTGGATGTGAGGAATAAATAAATAAATAAACCTCAAGGCCTCAGTGATTTTTGGATGAGAGCAGTCAACGGAATAATACATTTATGTATTGTCAGCACACTGTAGCTACGATTGGTCTGAACTACAGTTTTTCACAAAGGAGTCATGTAAATGGAAAACAGCAAAGGTCTTGTATGGAAACCCTGCGGGACACCTGCAGTAACAGAATGAGGAACGAATTTACAATTTAATCAGTAGGAGAGAAACTAGAGGAACACAGGATTGAATCCACCTGGTATTTGAATTCTGTGATATAAAACAGCAGTATAAACACCAATTGATTAAAAAGAAATCCTGACTGTGGCCTTGATATTATTAATTGTGCAATTAGTCTTTAAGATCATAAGTTAAAACATCAACTTTTAATACTCTTTTATTTAACACAAAGATAGGGTTTTTTATTTGCATGGGTCTCTTTATAGAATGCAGTGTTGATTTGAAATGTCACCAAATTAATGATTAATTTAGTTTTATCAGGATCATTTAAATAAACTGGGGATTTTCAGTGTGATTGATAGAATGTGATTGCTGTTAGCTCCAGTCTCAACCTGCTTTTGACATTTAAACATATAAAGCTGACTAGATATAACCATTCAGGTGCTAAATATATTTTACATCTACTTCCAACAGTAGAAATGGAAGTATTAAGAGATCTGGCTTCATTGTCATTGAACTGTGAAATATTCAACCTTGTCTGCCCGTGCTTAGTACTGTTGACTTTTTTATTTCAGTTAGAAGATTAAAATTAAATGCTTCATTTTTCGTCAGCTTTTGGGAATTAAATTGAAATTTAAGACTCTAAAATTTTTTACTAAGATCCTCAATTTCACCAGTGGATTCTTGGAGGAGATTCTGTTTCAAGGGCAAAGCAAAAAGGTTCATTGATCAAGTATGATATAGTGTAACATTTTTCTTATCAGAGCTCTTTATGTATATTTGTTAAAGATCACATATTTCATATTATGCTTAACTGTATTGGAAGAAGTACTTCGCAAAACATATACTAAACATAATATGGAGAATCTGTGACCATATTGTACTTACTTTTAACTGCAGTTCTATGATTTTGATTTATTGGCTTAAGCATTTAGTGGTCAGAAAATTGGAAAGTGCTACAGCATACTTTAGAACAGTGTTACTGCCTAGTAACATAGGGACTGACATGTGCCCAATTCACCTATTTCAGTAAAAAAAAAAATAAAAATCTTTCCATACTCTGGAGAGGATCCCTGATAATTAAGACAGACAAATAATTGGACTTTCCGCTGAACTGATGTGATACAAGAAATAGCCTGGTACTTTTTCCTTGGAGAAATAATTCTAAAGTTCTTTGGTCTGCACTAGACATTTAATATTAAAGTTTGTTCTTGAAATAAATAATAGCCAAAATGTCAATACTTCTGGTTTGCAGAATAATCATAAATTCTTGACCATAAAACAGTCATAAAGGCATAATATTTTATCCACTGTATATTCATACATTGCATGTCATTACAATGGCTAGGTGATGAATCATTTTCTGTGTGTGACAGAACAAATCTGAAATACCAATGCTAATGTGAAATCTATTCAAAGTCAGAAGACTTGTAAAATTACTTTACTTTAAATATACTTGCTTAAAAAAAGTACATTTTGAGTTTACACTAATATCAAACCTGAGTTTCTGTATTTGGAAATGGCGAAAGGTGTAGAGCAACTTTTGTCATCTTGTTGAAAGGTTATTTGCTTCATTTTAATATTCTTTGTTTAAAAAAAAGAGAAAAGAAAAAAGATAGAAGTGAATGATTACTAAGCATTAAGAGAGTAGTTTCCGTGGTCCTGAACCTAAGGAAAATTTAATGAGTATATACCATCTGTGTCTTGGGCGTTATAAATTTATGTACGAGATACTTTTTTTATTAGGCAAAAATCTCAAACAGGTTAAATGTGGGGTAGGCTTTTTTAAAGGTTATTTTTTCCTAGGATTTTTTATTTCTTTAACCGTGGGTGATATATTATTCTAATTCAACTCATATCTTATGCTAAATTTTACTTAGGATCAAAGCCATTCAAGTGCAAGATATGCCACTTTGCAACAGCTCAGCTCGGAGATGCCAGAAACCATGTCAAGAGGCACCTTGGGATGAGGGAATACAAGTGTCATGTCTGTGGGTGAGTAAATTGAAACAGTCTCCACCATGGTTAACCAGGAGAAGAGTGCAGGATATGCATTGTTTCAGAATTGAAAACTCTGATGTGAGCAAGAGTGGCTAAAATTATGCATGCATATCCTCCTTTCCATTGTTATGGTAAATTCCTTAAATACAGTTATGACATTCTTTTCCCACTTCTAATCCTGCACTGAAGATGAGCAATTTTATGGGCTACAAGGTCAATTTGAACCTGTAATCTGTAAATTGACTAAATTATAGGATGTTCATTCACATTGCCAGGGAGAACTGTAAATTCCATTTAAAGACATAAAAAATATATAATATAGACTTTACTGTGTGGGGTTTTTTCTTTTGCTATACTGTTATAATTTTAGTACCATTAACAGATTTCTGGACTCCATTAGGGTTTTCATTCTTTACGAAAACAAAACAGAAGACTGATTTTTCAAACAAATGGGTCTAAAATATTGCAGGCATAAGACTTTAAAAATAAATTGAAGTCTTTTATGTATGCTTGTGTTCCTGTTTGTTACCAAAAAAATCTTGTTTTTCTTTTTTACTTAATCGTTATTTCCTCAGAAGGATCGTTCATAATGTTTAATTGTCCTTCAAATGTGTTGCATTTAATAGGAGGCATTGAGACTCCTTAATGCAAAACTAATTAATTTAGCAGAAATGTTTAAAAGGTTTTAAAATGCCATGGCATATATGGTACATCATAGGACATTCAAAGTTGGATTTTAATACCCTACTTCTGATTAAAAATATATTTTAATGTTATTATGCTACAGAAATTAACTAATATATGCATCATATAAAAACACTTTACTCAAACCTATGTAACCTGCTATAGCAGTCTTATGGCTAATGTGTAGAACAGCACAGGTTCAATTAGATGATGCAGTGCACACATGAATGGTGTGGTGTGCTGTTAGGGATAATATTAAGCAGGGAGGTTTTTTTTCACTCTTGGCATACTGATCCACTGCAGGACAAAGTGAGTTACACATTTTAAAGGACAAGTGAATCTTCAGCTGAAGATGCAGCTGAGTGATTTTCACTGATTCATCTCTCTGTTTTTCGAATAATTTTGCATGCAGCATTATGAGATACTTTGGATGTTTTTACTCACTTAAGAAAATTAATTGCTGACTTCTTGGAACACGAAATAAAAATGTATGAGCCTAATTCTTAAGTCCACTGAATATCAGTAGTAGAATAACTCGTGCTACTCTTTATTTTGCAGCATGCTTAAAATGAACTTTATGCACAGTAGCCTATTTTATGTTGTTTGAAAAATCTTATTTGCTGTGTCTGCTATATGGATTACTGAGAATTTGGCATGGGAGATGGTTATCAACTACAGATCCACAAAACTGTTTAGCTGAGGCTAAGCTCTGTTCTTTAGAAGTTTTCAACAAACTTGACAATGGTTCTTTATTCAGTTCCCTTTTAACTTAGAAAGAAAAATCATGTTATTTAACTACGTAATCATCAAAGGCGAAGTCGAAAATCTTGAAACATTTAATAGTGTATCTTTTATAAAAAGAGAATTAAACTGATTAGGCTTTGGCACAGTTTCTCACTTTTCAAAAATCACTCCTTCCCTCCAGAGTTGACATGTTCTTAGAATATGTCTCAGAAAATACACAACTTGCTTGTAATTCATGACATGGATGATTTAAACAGTGGGCTTAAATGGTAGTCAGTTTGGGAAGCTGATTGCTTACTACGTGTTGCTGATATGTCATACCTGGTAGCCAAGCAGGTACTCATTTTCCATTTTTGTGTAGTATTGTATTACTACTAATTTGCATCAACAACATGAAGCTGTGCTATTTAGATATGACAAAACAATGAGCTGAAGAGACATACACCACGATAATCCGTAGTCACAAAAATCTGATTTATATACTTGTTCAAATAATCATCACATTTCACTTAATGTGCACCAAAAAATGTATTTTAAGAATTACACGTTAACATTGATTTAATTGGAAAAGACATTTTTATACTATAGCTAACAGACCTGAAGAATTGGGCAGAATTTGAGGGAGAAGGAATGACCAGAGCAGTTTGAACTGTAGTCCAAATAATGAATATGCCATCCTTTAATGTGGAAGAACAGAAAAAAGTGTAATAGCTTGTGCTGTGTTTCTGCTATTTTTAATGAAAGCATTGGGTAGTGTGTAAGTTGAAAAACATAAAGTGGCAACATAAAAAAAAAAAATTGCTAGGATTGGCTATCGGATTAGTGGCACTATAGAGCATTGGTACATTAACACCACTGACAATGTCAATTCATTATCATTGATGGCTAAATAATCTTAGAAATGCTCAGTGGACCTATTAGTTCCTGAACATAAGCAGCTCATGCTGCATTTCTTCATTAGCTTTAATTGCTATAAATTTTACCTTTTTAAAAATCATGCTTTAAAAGGTGAAGTGATCTTTCAGGAACATTAACTCTGTAATTTTGTCACAAACAGAAGGTCCTGCACTATGTTTTCTTTTCTGCAGTAGTTAATATTCTATCTTCTGACTTTTAGATTCGTAGTAATAAGCCCTCTGCTAGTTGTGAGGATAATTTGTGTTTCAAAAGCTTTTGAATCTGCCTGGGCACTTTTTAAAGGTGAAATGTCAGTGCAGCATTGTGGTGTAGTGTGTTCTCAAAATAACACTTTCTAAAAAAAAATTCACTTAAAAAAACCACAACATATCTGTGTTGTTCTTATTGGAAGGGTATGCTGTGTCTAAATTTTCCAAATGTTCCTCATATTTACATGATACAAAGTACACAATATATAATTCACTTGGTTGTTGAAAAACGCAGTAATTTTGCTGTGGTTTTTGTTGTTGTTTTTTAATTGAAGTTCAGGGTTTGTTTTTCTTCAGCTGCACGGCAGAAACTACATGATACAGAAATTGGACACCGCTAATGTTTTAACATTTGGAATAAACCGTCTGCTACTCATTTTCTTATCACAGATGTGCGTTAATTGTTTTCTTTTCCATACCCATGGCTGTAAAATATATCCCGTTATTTCAGAGGTTGTATCTATTTTCCGTGTGTAGCAAACTGCTGCATATTTGAATTTAATTTTTGTAAGTCTGGCTCTGAATTTGGCTGACACAACACCCTGGGTGAGATGAGCAAATCTTGGTTGCCCAGCATTTAAAATTTTTGTTTCATTTGCCTGGTGGAATGCAGTGAAAAGGCTTGAAAAGGCTTATCATGCACTTTTCAAATTTTATGCCTCAGGTAGAACATGAAAAATGCATTGTTCTGCACTTGAGATTTTGAACAGAATTTATAGGCAATGTTTGATTTAAAAAAGCATCTACTATTCCTTTGCCTTGTTCTTGCCTTTGCTTTCAGAAACAGAATTTTGGGGGATGTACTTATATGTTTCAAGTAAGAATGGCTGCTTCGTTCATTTTTCCCCCTCTCCTTTATGACTTCCTAAAAAATCTACTGAAGAAGATAGGTGTAAGGTAGGTTTGGATTTTTAGGAAAATTGACAGTATTTAAGACATGCACATAAACATAGATATACTACCCTCCCAAAAATTGAAAAGTCATTTGTAGTAATGTCTTTATCATGTTTATTCTATATATAGTAGTCAAGTGTTGTAAGGAACAGATACGAGGGAAATTGGAGGGGGTGGAAATAGATTTTTTTTTTTTTTCCCCCTGAATTATTTTTTCCCTGTGTTTTTGTTTTTGCTTTTGTTTTTCCTACTTTTATTTTTTATATTTTGGATTTCTTTTGGTGAATGGATGTATTACTCTCTTTTCCTTTGTCCTTCTCAGTCCTCCTTTTGCTTTCAAACTCTTTTTCCCAATTAATTCTGGAGATGTTATAAGATGTTCTGTTAAATAAGTATCTTGCTAAATTCTGTTTTTTTTTTTTTTTTAAAGCCCCATATAAATAGGCTTTGACAAGAGTTACAGCGTCCCAAGCATGGAAATAACTTCACTTTTGCTGCTGTTGTTAATGCTAAGAATAGTTGGGAGATCTTAATCTGTATAAAGCTTAGTATTTTAATGACACTGGTTGCTTTGAGAACATCTAAGAAAAATACTCACCTATATTGAGTATAGTGGCTAACAGACCTTCCTGCTTTATAGATGAGAATGTGCTTTGACCAGATGCATCAAAAAATTGGCTGTACTCCTGTGTTATGTTTTAAAAAAAATTCTTTTAGATTTTCAGCCTGTTAATGTCAGGCTACTTTTAGTGAAAGCCGGCTCTTAAGATCACTTTTAGCAAGCAAAAAGACTTATACGTAAATTTATTGGTAGGAGCAGGAAAAACATTATATTTTCAAGGATGCCTTAATGTACTGTAATGTAAATTAATTATTTATACGTGTGCAGTTTGGGAAATCTTAAATAGAAAGTTGCTACTCTAGTAAAACTATTTTTGTGTGGTATTACCTAGTTTTTGTGCATTAGAAGGGATCTCTGTGTAGATGATTATAATGTCACTTTCTGACCTTTGCAGCTTGAATAATTGTAAATCATTGCTTCATAACGTGTCAGAGAATGTCTGTACTAGGCAATTAAATGGCAGAATATAATAGACCAAATTATTGCCTGTCATGTTTTCAACAACACAGTTAGTATTTGAGTTACACTTAATCATTACGTGCATTAGCAACTTCATTGGAATCCAGCTTCAGGCTGAGCATGAAATACATTACATTATTTAAACCTCTAATGGTAGAAGTCATTTATTTGTGTTGAAGTGTACAACATGCAGAGTTTCATAAAGCAAGGAACACTTGAGAGCTTAATTTATCCAAATCAAAGTCTAAATGCAGATAAACACAAGTGGCAAAAATTAGTAATTTTTATAGGCTGGAAATATTTAAAAATACATGGTTGTGGGTAATTGTAGGCAGCAGGAATAAATTAAAATCACTATTTTTAGTCGGCTCTGAAAACTAAAACTGTTGTATACCTAAATCGTCAAATGCATCATGAAATTGCATTTTTGAACGAACAATTAATTACACACACCGTACCTACAGATGTGGCCAATCAAAACATCCGCGTTTGGTTCAGCTGGTTAGATTAAAGATAAGTCTTGTGTGAAATGACTGCTCCAGACCCAGGTATTCCGACGTCCTCTCGATCCGTCTTTTGCCGTTTGGTCCTATCGGACGCTTGTGCCTGTTTACACTTTAGTAAAGAAAATGAGTTCAGCCTACGTAGCAGCTTTCCAAACCCGCACACGCTTTTAGGCAAATTAATAAGAAAATACTGGAAAAGTATGTGGAATAAGGTAACATGTGCGTTACATTATCTCGCCAATTTTTGTTCAGTTATCTATCATTTTATTAGATTTGCAAACTTGACCTTCAGCACATAGCCTCTATTTTTGGTGTTTAAGAAAACTACCAGAAATGGAAGCAATTTCCTTCCATTCAGGAGAGCTCCCAGCATCTTTACGCAGCTGGTGCAGATGCTGCGCTGTGCTGGGCGAGGCTGGTGGCCTGGAGGCCGGCCGTGGAGCTGGATGAGGCCACGGCAAGCGAGTGGGAGGCTGCGGGGCAGGGACCCTTCTGCTGGAGCCTGGTACTGCAAATGGGACAGGGAAGTCACGACCAGCTTTCTGACTTAATAAAACACCATTTGCGTGCCAAATTAGATTGTAATAATGATTTAATTGTGCTTGCTGAAGAGAAAAGGTATGTAAGGGACATAGTCATGAGAGTATATATTTGTATTTGAATTAGAGATACTGTTAGTGATTCAGGCTAATATCTACTGCATGCAGTCTAATTCAGTGCACTTCCAAATGGTAATTATCAAGATACACAGTGGTGTGACTGTGATATACGCGGCACGTGTAACTGGTGCTTTTACGGACATGCATTTTTAATTTTTTACTTTACTGTAGATTGTTCCGACATCGAGGACGCGTGCGTTTCTATTAGGCAGTAGACTTCTCACAAAGCAAAGCTCCCGTGTCTCGAGGCACTGCGGCAATTTAAAGCATCTCATGGTTCGGGAAGGCTCTTCGTTTTCCTCTAATTGCGAGGACTCATTCCTGCGGACCTAACCTTCTCACCACCCTCAAAGTGAGGAATGCATTGCCCCCTCAGAGCCACCAAAAGGGTGAAGCACGTGTGTGCTTGCGGGTTGTGCCGGGGCTGATCCTCCCCGCGAGGGGGGCCTGAGGGAGCCCGTGGCTGGTCATGGCCCCAGTGCCAGGGGCTCGGAGCCAACCCAGCCAGCACCCCTGCTCCTAGCAGTTCGGGCATCCAGCAACCCGGATGCTCACCCCGGGTGAGTACCTCACTCTGCACACACCCTCTGAGAGCCAGCGCCATCTGTGCCCATGTGGGAAGGGGCCGAATCCGGTCCCGAGGAGGCAGGAGTTGTAACTAAGGGCAAACGCTGCAAAAATCCCAAAACAGGCAAAAATTCTAAAATTCAGCGTGCCTACTGGAAAAGGAGGCTTCCATCTTTAGACTTCATGATTTTGAAGGCTTGGCACAAATGTTGAGAAAGATATTGATTAAAAATTTCCTTCTATTGGCAGAAGAAGATGGCAAAAAAATTAGCTTGCATTTGGTTAGCACGAGAAGAAGGAAGCCGTAGAGTTATCAATATTGGGTGTCCTGTACAGAGAGGGAGAAAGGTTTACTGGCTTAAAACTTTGGTTGTGTTGTTCTGTTGGTTGGCACAAGTTGCATGGTTTGGATTTATATCCACGATTCAGAAAGTTTAGTTTTGTTGCATTTTTGGTTTTAATCATTTATGCATAGAAATTGCATCACACTCCTGATTTAACTGATTTTTTTCCTGGTGCTTTTAGCAACTGTTTCTTTTTTTTATTTTTTATTTTTTATTTTTTATTTAGATGATAAATAACTGAACCTAACTTTTATCAATGAATCCCTCTTTACTAGAGCTATAGGGTTCAGAAAGACAAGCAGGATTTACCAAAAATAAAAATACTGTAGGTTTATGTTTTGTACCTTTTAACTGTAAGCTGTTGGAATGCGTTCAATTTTAACCATATTTAATCTGTAAGAGTTGGGTGCTGAATCAATCTGTTGTGGTGTCTGTTTTTTTGTGTCTGATTTTACTTGTTTCAAAATGTATTACCATAACATAATTTCTTCAGTAGTTGCTGTTCAGTTCATTAGAATACCTCAGTACCTCAAAGGTTGCATTGTGTACTGCATCTGCCTGCTCTTTCACCATTCAATTTTTTTGTTTTGTTTTTAAACGTCAACTTTATGATGCTTTCCAGTGACTTTCCTCCTATTCACACTGGAAATCCCTGGAAATTCTGCTTGTGGCTTTAGTACAAGCAGAATCCAGCCTATAGATTTCAAGCACTTCAGGACAATTAATCTTACTTTCTTTATTTCTTACTGCCCAAGGTTATTACAACCCTGGGCACCTTCTTGAGACTCGGTGATTAGTTTATTAGGGTAGAGCTGGTTTCTCTAGAAAATTTGTGTCTCGGTACGTTCATGTTTCATGTATCAACAAATCTAAATGGTAGCAGTCGGAAGAGCTGACCAGCTTCTGACTTCATTTTAGCCTTTCTGGCTGTGGTTTGTTGTCTTCCATCCTGTTTTTCTTACTGTAATTCGCACTCCCATTA